>NC_058080.1:94929630-95600822 GCF_014858855.1 Bufo gargarizans
CTCACCGCTGGGGAAGGGCTAGGTGGATGCCCTTGGGAAACCCTGCCAGCGGAGTCTTCAACAGCATAAGAGACTGCTGCATAACTTGAGGCTGAGACAGTTTCCCTGGTATGCATGGGGGTGATGTGACAGACTGATGGGGTTGGTTTTCAGGCGCCATCTGTGCGCTTTCTGCAGAAGACTGGGTGGGAGATAATGTGAACGTGCTGGATCCACTGTCGGCCACCCAATTGACTAATGCCTGTACCTGCTCAGGCCTTACCATCCTTAGAACGGCATTGGGCCCCACCATATATCGCTGTAAATTCTGGCGGCTACTGGGACCTGAGGTAGTTGGTACACTAGGACGTGTGGATGTGGCAGAACGGCCACGTCCTCTCCCAGCACCAGAGGGTCCACTAACACCACCACGACCATGTCCACGTCCGCGTCCCTTACTAGATGTTTTTCTCATTGTTATGGTTCACCACAACAACAAATATATTATTTGGCCCAATGTATTGTATTCAAATTCAGCGGGATATAAATTTGAGGCCTAGTATTTAGGCGCTGGGTGACCGGTATGGATTTAGTGACAGAATTAGACTTGGAAATGCACAGAAGCGTGTGTGTGAAGTTATTCTGAATGACCCAATGTGCACCTTGAATATTATATACCCTTTTTGGGATAGATTTCAAATAGCTCTGATATAGCAGGAACCACTAAATTATGAAATTGCTAAATTGGGAATTGTACTTCAACCCAGAACAAAAAATGTGCTTTGACGGGCACTAAATAACTTTCCCAGCTACAACAGGACAGCGGTAACGAGAGATTTAGAGGGATTTAAATTTGAGGCCTAGTATTTAGGCGCTGGGTGACAGGTATGGGTTTAGTGACAGAATTAGACTTGGAAATACACAGTAGCGGGTGTGTGTGAAGTTATTCTGAATGACCCAATGTGCACCTTCAATATTATATACCCTTTTTGGGATAGATTTCAAATAGCTCTGATATAGCAGGAACCACTAAATTATGAAATTGCTAAATTGGGAATTGTACTTCAACCCAGAACAAAAAATGTGCTTTGACGGACACTAAATATCTTGCCCAGCAACAACAGTACAGCGGTAACGAGAGATTTAGCGGGATATAAATTTGAGGCCTAGTATTTAGGCGCTGGGTCACCGGTATGGATTTAGTGACAGAATTAGACTTGGAAATGCACAGAAGCGTGTGTGTGAAGTTATTCTGAATGACCCTATGTGCACCTTCAATATTATATACCCTTTTAGGGATAGATTTCAAATAGCTCTGATATAGCAGAAACCACTAAATTATGAAATTGCTAAATTGGGAATTGTACTTCAACCCAGAACAAAAAATGTGCTTTGACGGACACTAAATATCTTGCCCAGCAACAACAGTACAGCGGTGGGTAACGAGAGATTTAGAGGGATTTAAATTTGAGGCCTAGTATTTAGGCGCTGGGTCACCGGTATGGATTTAGTGACAGAATTAGACTTGGAAATGCACAGAAGCGTGTGTGTGAAGTTATTCTGAATGACCCTATGTGCACCTTCAATATTATATACCCTTTTAGGGATAGATTTCAAATAGCTCTGATATAGCAGAAACCACTAAATTATGAAATTGCTAAATTGGGAATTGTACTTCAACCCAGAACAAAAAATGTGCTTTGACGGACACTAAATATCTTGCCCAGCAACAACAGTACAGCGGTGGGTAACGAGAGATTTAGAGGGATTTAAATTTGAGGCCTAGTATTTAGGCGCTGGGTCACCGGTATGGATTTAGTGACAGAATTAGACTTGGAAATGCACAGAAGCGTGTGTGTGAAGTTATTCTGAATGACCCTATGTGCACCTTCAATATTATATACCCTTTTAGGGATAGATTTCAAATAGCTCTGATATAGCAGAAACCACTAAATTATGAAATTGCTAAATTGGGAATTGTACTTCAACCCAGAACAAAAAATGTGCTTTGACGGACACTAAATATCTTGCCCAGCAACAACAGTACAGCGGTGGGTAACGAGAGATTTAGAGGGATTTAAATTTGAGGCCTAGTATTTAGGCGCTGGGTCACCGGTATGGATTTAGTGACAGAATTAGACTTGGAAATGCACAGAAGCGTGTGTGTGAAGTTATTCTGAATGACCCTATGTGCACCTTCAATATTATATACCCTTTTAGGGATAGATTTCAAATAGCTCTGATATAGCAGAAACCACTAAATTATGAAATTGCTAAATTGGGAATTGTACTTCAACCCAGAACAAAAAATGTGCTTTGACGGACACTAAATATCTTGCCCAGCAACAACAGTACAGCGGTGGGTAACGAGAGATTTAGAGGGATTTAAATTTGAGGCCTAGTATTTAGGCGCTGGGTCACCGGTATGGATTTAGTGACAGAATTAGACTTGGAAATGCACAGAAGCGTGTGTGTGAAGTTATTCTGAATGACCCTATGTGCACCTTCAATATTATATACCCTTTTAGGGATAGATTTCAAATAGCTCTGATATAGCAGAAACCACTAAATTATGAAATTGCTAAATTGGGAATTGTACTTCAACCCAGAACAAAAAATGTGCTTTGACGGACACTAAATATCTTGCCCAGCAACAACAGTACAGCGGTGGGTAACGAGAGATTTAGAGGGATTTAAATTTGAGGCCTAGTATTTAGGCGCTGGGTCACCGGTATGGATTTAGTGACAGAATTAGACTTGGAAATGCACAGAAGCGTGTGTGTGAAGTTATTCTGAATGACCCTATGTGCACCTTCAATATTATATACCCTTTTAGGGATAGATTTCAAATAGCTCTGATATAGCAGAAACCACTAAATTATGAAATTGCTAAATTGGGAATTGTACTTCAACCCAGAACAAAAAATGTGCTTTGACGGACACTAAATATCTTGCCCAGCAACAACAGTACAGCGGTGGGTAACGAGAGATTTAGAGGGATTTAAATTTGAGGCCTAGTATTTAGGCGCTGGGTCACCGGTATGGATTTAGTGACAGAATTAGACTTGGAAATGCACAGACGCGTGTGTGTGAAGTTATTCTGAATGACCCTATGTGCACCTTCAATATTATATACCCTTTTAGGGATAGATTTCAAATAGCTCTGATATAGCAGAAACCACTAAATTATGAAATTGCTAAATTGGGAATTGTACTTCAACCCAGAACAAAAAATGTGCTTTGACGGACACTAAATATCTTGCCCAGCAACAACAGTACAGCGGTGGGTAACGAGAGATTTAGAGGGATTTAAATTTGAGGCCTAGTATTTAGGCGCTGGGTCACCGGTATGGATTTAGTGACAGAATTAGACTTGGAAATGCACAGAAGCGTGTGTGTGAAGTTATTCTGAATGACCCTATGTGCACCTTGAATATTATATACCCTTTTAGGGATAGATTTCAAATAGCTCTGATATAGCAGAAACCACTAAATTATGAAATTGCTAAATTGGGAATTGTACTTCAACCCAGAACAAAAAATGTGCTTTGACGGACACTAAATATCTTGCCCAGCAACAACAGTACAGCGGTGGGTAACGAGAGATTTAGAGGGATTTAAATTTGAGGCCTAGTATTTAGGCGCTGGGTCACCGGTATGGATTTAGTGACAGAATTAGACTTGGAAATGCACAGAAGCGTGTGTGTGAAGTTATTCTGAATGACCCTATGTGCACCTTCAATATTATATACCCTTTTAGGGATAGATTTCAAATAGCTCTGATATAGCAGAAACCACTAAATTATGAAATTGCTAAATTGGGAATTGTACTTCAACCCAGAACAAAAAATGTGCTTTGACGGACACTAAATATCTTGCCCAGCAACAACAGTACAGCGGTAACGAGAGATTTAGAGGGATTTAAATTTGAGGCCTAGTATTTAGGCGCTGGGTGACAGGTATGGGTTTAGTGACAGAATTAGACTTGGAAATACACAGTAGCGGGTGTGTGTGAAGTTATTCTGAATGACCCAATGTGCACCTTCAATATTATATACCCTTTTAGGGATAGATTCCAAATAGCTCTGATATAGCAGGAACCACTAAATTATGAAATTGCTAAATTGGGAATTGTACTTCAACCCAGAACAAAAAATGTGCTTTGACGGACACTAAATATCTTGCCCAGCAACAACAGTACAGCGGTAACGAGAGATTTAGAGGGATTTAAATTTGAGGCCTAGTATTTAGGCGCTGGGTGACAGGTATGGGTTTAGTGACAGAATTAGACTTGGAAATACACAGTAGCGGGTGTGTGTGAAGTTATTCTGAATGACCCAATGTGCACCTTCAATATTATATACCCTTTTAGGGATAGATTCCAAATAGCTCTGATATAGCAGGAACCACTAAATTATGAAATTGCTAAATTGGGAATTGTACTTCAACCCAGAACAAAAAATGTGCTTTGACGGACACTAAATATCTTGCCCAGCAACAACAGTACAGCGGTAACGAGAGATTTAGAGGGATTTAAATTTGAGGCCTAGTATTTAGGCGCTGGGTGACAGGTATGGGTTTAGTGACAGAATTAGACTTGGAAATACACAGTAGCGGGTGTGTGTGAAGTTATTCTGAATGACCCAATGTGCACCTTCAATATTATATACCCTTTTTGGGATAGATTTCAAATAGCTCTGATATAGCAGGAACCACTAAATTATGAAATTGCTAAATTGGGAATTGTATTTCAACCCAGAACAAGAAATGTGCTTGAACGGACACTAAATAACTCGCCCAGCTACAGCACTAGGGACAGATTTAGCTGGATATAAATTTGAGGCCTAGTATTTAGGCGCTGGGTGACCGGTATGGATTTAGTGACAGAATTAGACTGGGATATGGCCAAAAAATAAACAGACTATTGCTGGTTAAATGCACTTGGTGTGACAGCTTCACCCTGATGTAGGCTTTAGCCAAAAAACAACCACACCATTGAGGGTTAAATGCACTTGGTGACAGGCGCAGCTTGCCCCTGATTTTGTATATGGCCAAAAAATGAACAGACTATTGCTGGTTAAATGCACTTGGTGTGACAGCTTCACCCTGATGTAGGCTTTAGCCAAAAAACAACCACACCATTGAGGGTTAAATGCACTTGGTGACAGGCGCAGCTTGCCCCTGATTTTGTATATGGCCAAAAAATGAACAGACTATTGCTGGTTAAATGCACTTGGTGTCACAGCTTCACCCTGATGTAGGCTTTAGCCAAAAAACAACCACACCATTGAGGGTTAAATGCACTTGGTGACAGGCGCAGCTTGCCCCTGATTTTGTATATGGCCAAAAAATGAACAGACTATTGCTGGTTAAATGCACTTGGTGTGACAGCTTCACCCTGATGTAGGCTTTAGCCAAAAAACAACCACACCATTGAGGGTTAAATGCACTTGGTCGCAGCTTGTGCTGGCGCACCACAAGACACAAAATGGCCGCCGATCACCCCAGAAAAATGAGACTGACAAACGGTCTGTGCAGCCTAAAAACAGTGAGCAATTGAGGATCAGCAGCTCAATGATCCACAGCTGCAGATCGATCAGTTAATCAAGTCCTTTGGAGGAGTTAATCTGCCTAATCTCGCCCTACTGTCGCAGCCGCAACCTCTCCCTACGCTAATCAGAGCAGAGTGACGGGCGGCGCTATGTGACTCCAGCTTAAATAGAGGCTGGGTCACATGGTGCTCTGGCCAATCACAGCCATGCCAATAGTAGGCATGGCTGTGATGGCCTCTTGGGGCAAGTAGTATGACGCTTGTTGATTGGCTGCTTTGCAGCCTTTCAAAAAGCGCCAAGAAAGCGTCACAAAAGCGCGAAGAAAGCGACGAACACCGAACCCGAACCCGGACTTTTACGAAAATGTCCGGGTTCGGGTCCGTGTCACGGACACCCCAAAATTCGGTACGAACCCGAACTATACAGTTCGAGTTCGCTCATCCCTACTTGTGACGTAATTCGGAGTGAACAAACAATTTTCACGGAGGACAAGAGTCCGGTGCATCTTCCTCCTGGGCCTCTAACACCTTTGCCTCAAGATCAGGATATAGGGTGGAAATGACTACCCCTTCAGACAAAATAGGACTATGATCTTTAGAATCACCCCCCCAGGAAAGCTGCATGGCAAAGCATCCGCCTTGACGTTCTTAACCCCAGGGCGGTAGGTGACAATGAAGTTGATTCTGGTGAAAAACAACGAACATCTGGCCTGCCTTGTGTTCAGTCGTTTAGCTGACTCCAGGTAAGCCAGATTCTTATGATCAGTAATAGTGATGAGTGACAGGGGCAATATTCGAATTCGCAATATTTCGTTAATATTTTGTAGAATATTCTTCATATATTCGCGAATTTGAGATTATATTCTTGATTGCAAAAATCAGCAATGTATTATTCGCGTAATGCGCGCAAAATACTGGCGTGGGTCACTTATGCTCATTTTTTAAGCTGGTATAAGTTTCCTGAGACTGGAGAAAATGGTTGGCATGGCAGAACATTAGAATAGCTTTAAATGCAGATAGAGTGCTCCAATATATTTGCGCTTGCAAATTTTTCGTCAATTAATAATGCGCATATTTTTTCGTACTATGTGCAACTTCTGACATCACAGCACTATGTCTGTATCATGCATGTATGGACAGCAGAACTTATTACACAGCCTAACACCCTGCACTGGAACCTATCAGCTACACTATAGATCAATCTAACCTACACTGACTATCTCCCCCTAACTATCTGAATTATATATACAAACCGGATTCCAAAAAAGTTGGTACACTATACAAATTGTGAATAAAAACTGAATGCAATGATGTGGAGGTGCCAACTTCTAATATTTTATTCAGAATAGAACATAAATCACGGAACAAAAGTTTAAACTGAGAAAATGTACAATTTTTAGGGAAAAATATGTTGAATCAGAATTTCATGGTGTCAACAAATCCCCAAAAAGTTGGGACAAGGCCATTTTCACCACTGTGTGGCATCTCCCCTTCTTCTTACAACACTCAACAGACGTCTGGGGACCGAGGAGACCAGTTTCTCAAGTTTAGAAATAGGAATGCTCTCCCATTCTTGTCTAATACAGGCCTCTAACTGTTCAATCGTCTTGGGCCTTCTTTGTTGCACCTTCCTCTTTATGATGTGCCAAATGTTCTCTATAGGTGAAAGATCTGGACTGCAGACTGGCCATTTCAGTACCCGGATCCTTCTCCTACGCAGCCATGATGTTGTGATTGATGCAGAATGTGGTCTGGCATTATCTTGTTGAAAAATGCAGGGTCTTCCCTGAAAGAGATGACGTCTGGATGGGAGCATATGTTGTTCTAGAACCTGAATATATTTTTCTGCATTGATGGTGCCTTTCCAGACATGCAAGCTGCCCATGCCACACGCACTCATGCAACCAGGGCCGGTGCTATAATAAGGCAGACCAAGTGGCTGCCTTAGGGTGCAGAGACGGGGGGGGGGCGGAAAAAATGAAACTTAATTTTTTTTTAAATAACCTTTTTTTTCACCCCTGGGTCTTAAGGGGCAAATACTAATGAAGCCCTTCCATTTTGGAAGCGCTTCATTAGTACCGAAAGACCGTGAAGCGGTGAAGGATCTGTATTCACCACTTCCTGGTCCTTCGCTCGGCAGTCTGCTGTGCAGGGCTGCGCACCATGTGACCTCACTGTGATGAGCCTTCACAGCTGACAGCTGAGAACCAGGAAGAAGAGAGAGAGCGCTGGTGGTGAGGAGCGGCGGCATCCAGGAGCAGGAGAGGTAAGTTATTTTATTTGCGCTGATGGCTAACATGGGGGGGGGGGCATGATTGATGGCGGGCATGATGGCTGACATGAGGGCATGAAGGCTGACATGGGACGGGTTAGGTGTTAGGCGAAAAATTCGGTCCTCAAACTAGCGATTGTCTGAAGCAGATAGAAGATATCAGAACCACACAGAGGAGAAGCCAGCTGCTGCAGACGGGACCAGGGCCAGGTGAGCTGCGAGGGGGGAGGGGGCGCCAAAATGTAGCTTCGCTTTTGTTGGCAAAAATCTTTGCACCGGCCCTGCATGCAACCCCATACCATCAGAGATGCAGGCTTCTGAACTGAGCGTTGATAACAACTTGGGTTGTCCTTGTCCTCTTTGGTCCGGATGACATGGCGTCCCAGATTTCCAAAAAGAACTTCGAATCGTGACTCGTCTGACCACAGAACAGTCTTCCTTTTTGCCACACTCCATTTTAAATGATCCCTGGCCCAGTGAAAACGCCTGAGCTTGTGGATCTTGCTTAGAAATGGCTTCTTCTTTGCACTGCATAGTTTCAGCTGGCGACGGCGGATGGCATGGTGGATTGTGTTCACTGACAATGGTTTCTGGAAGTATTCCTGAGCCCATTCTGTGATTTCCTTTACAGTAGCATTCCTGTTTGTGGTGCAGTGTCGTTTAAGGGCCCGGAGATCACGGGCATCCAGTATGGTTTTACGGCCTTGACCCTTACGCACAGAAATTGTTCCAGATTCTCTGAATCTTCGGATGATGTTATGCACAGTTGATGATGATAGATGCAAAGTCTTTGAAATTTTTTCGCTGGGTAACACCTTTCTGATATTGCTCCACTATCTTTCTGCGCAACATTGTGGGAATTGGTGATCCTCTACCCATCTTGGCTTCTGAGAGACACTGCCACTCTGAGAAGCCCTTTAATACCCAATCATGTTGCCAATTGACCTAATTAGTGTTAATTGGTCTTCCAGCTCTTCGTTATGCTCAAATTTACTTTTTCCAGCCTCTTATTGCTACTTGTCCCAACTTTTTGGGGATTTGTTGACACCGTGAAAATTTGAATAAACGTATTTTTCCTTTAAAATGATACATTTACTCGGATTAAACGTTTGATCTGTCATCTACGTTCTATTACAAATAAAATATTGACATCTCCACATCATTGCATTCAGTTTTTATTCACAATTTGTTTAGTGTCCCAACTTTTTGGGAATCCGGTTTGTATTTTAGGACACTGCATGTCAATAATTATTGAAGGGCACTATCTGCATGGTACTAGTGCGGCACCTAAGGGGTTAACTGCTGCTGATCGCAGCTCCCAGCTATGTGATTCTGCTGCCGCCACCTGCCTCCTGTATTAAAGGTTAATTATCATTGGTGGCGCAGTGCGCCGCCCCCTTCCCAGTATTAAAAACATTGGTGGCGCAGTGCACCCCCCCCTCAACCTCCCAGTATTAAAATCATTGGTGGCAGTGGCCACAGGGTCTCCTCCCCTCCTCCTCATTGGTGGTGGCAGTGGCAGCTTCTGATCGGAGCCCCAGCATGGTATCAAATGGTATTGAGTATCGCAATACTTTTTTATGGTATCGAAATCGAATCAAAATGTTGTTATCGCAACAACCCTAGTCTGTATGGCTCATTTAGTATGGAGTAATACAGATCTTCTGCACTAGGATCTGTATTATCATTTGTATGATACTGGAGTAATACAGAGGTACAGTAGATTACTCATGCATGTAAAGTGTTGCTAATGCTCTGTACAAAGAACTGCTTTCATACAGCCATGTGCATGAGTCCCAAAGGCAGGAATCTTGAAGTATATTTTATATTTTTCAATTAGCATGTAGATGCATACGTACTAAACGTGATGACGATGCACATCAGGAGTAACTTTGTGATGCAAAAGAAAGAACCTATACAAATATAAATATATCTATTTCCTAGAGATCAATAACCTAGAGCTTTGACTTTATAGGGGGGCAGCGGGAGGTCCGGTGGCCATTTTAGGTTTTCCAAAAGCGAGCTATCATCGGCAGCACAGGCTTACCTCATGTCCACAGTGGAGGAGTGGATCGGGCGGCTGCGGGCAGGGGCGGAGGCCTGCGGACCTGAATGGCTTAGAGTACAGAAGGCAGGCCTGTTGCAGGGGGAGGCGGCAGGCATGACAGGCCAGCAACCATGTGCAAGATGGCCACGGTGGGGACGGCAGCCTGCGTGCCTAAGCCCCAGCGAGACCCCTAGGGTTTGGCGTCAGTGCAGGAGCCCCTCCAGGGACCCTCTGCAAAGGTGGGACTGCAGACAAGAAGTAGTGTCGTCCCCCCGGCATGGCAGGTATCCATATGTACGGCGGAGCCCAGAGGAAGGCGGGGGGGGGTCCCCCCCTATGTCTTCACCAGCAGGCAGCGATGGAGCAGAGGAGTGGGAACTGCAGGCTCCTCCCCCTCCTGGGGTGCAGGGAGGCTCGCTCGGCAAGGGAGAGGTATCATCAGCAGCAGCAGAGATGAGGCTGTGTTGGATGTGGCCAGCAGGGGGCACAGGCCTCACATGGATGTCAGACAAGGAAATAATGTCCAGGGGCATCATGAAGAAGATGAGGCGGTAGGAGCGATGCAGAACGCACCCAGCATGGAGATCTCTGGGGAGCAATCGTCCAGCAGCAGGTCATCGGTCAGAAGTGGAAAATAATCGCCGGTGAGTGAGGGACGTCTGGAGTCAGGATCATCGGCTGCGGGGTTCACAGCGCCCGGGCAACCAGGTGAGACAACGTGGGGTTCTCTTCAGACACGAGTTAATAGCCCGGGGGGGTTGGGGGCTGGGGCGAGCCATGGTGAGCTAGTAGGTGGTCTAGGGCAGCTATTAAATAGCTTGGTGGGTTGGGTTGCTGGATTAGGGACAGCGGGTCTATCCCCATTACCGGCCTGCGGGGTGGAAGTGGGATCCAGTGGGGCAATGGGGGCCCGCCATATCAGGTAGGGGGATCAGTGTCAGTACAGACTCAGGCAGGGGGTGAGGGAGATGCGGCAAAAGGGGAAGTGTAAGTATGCTTTGAGGGCTCGTTAGAGGCTCTTTTGAAGCAGGACATGTGGGAAAGGATATGGAAAGGGGAGTATGTGGATATTTTTTCACTACTCCCTCTAGAGCGTTTTAACTTAGACAGGTCAAGGAAGGATGATGGAAAAAAAGAAGAGGATGAAAAGCGCCGGCATAGGCTGATCCCACGCACCTTTTCAAATTGGCTAAAGGCCTTTGCCATTTTAGCAAGTGTTATTGGAGAAAAGACGCTAGAGTGTTGCTCTGCCCTTTTCTGCTACCTGGATGCAATAGGGGAGGTGTACAGGGTTTAGGCAGCAGAAAGCGGTTCGCCCTACTATTAGGTGGGATTATAAGGACATTGGTTTGAGGTTAAGGGTGACGGCAACAGGGAGACGAGGGAAGCCCTTTCGGGGGCATTTGGGAGGGCCCGGTCAGTCCACCCTTGCAGCGGCGTCATGGAGCCAATCGATGCTTTAAAAGCAATAGACAAAAAAGGTTTCGACACCACTGCAAAAGGGACTGACTCCAGTGTGGGTGGAAAAGATGGAACGATACTTAAATAGATACCCTAATCGTGATGCGGCGGAGTTATTAAAAAGGGGTTTCACGTGGGGTTTTAGTATTCTGTCGAATTCATCGCCAGGGGTTAGTTTATGTAAAAATTTGGGTTCTGCGTTGGAACATCCGGAAGTTGTGTCTGAAAAGTAGGCTATGGAGGTGGGTTTGGGTAGGATGGATGGTCTGTTTGTTGAACCGCCGCTTTCTAACTTGAGGGTTTCGCCATTGGGTTTAGTGCCCAAAAAAGAGCCGAACAAGTTTTGGCTGATTCACCATTTATCCTTTTCAAGGGTCGGTCAATGATGGTATCGATCCCGAGCTTTGCTCAGTGGTGTATACATCATTTGATGTGGCTGTGGCATGGGTGAGAAAATTGGGCCCGGGTACGTTATTGGCTAAGACGGACATTGAGGCGGCTTTTCGGTTACTTCCGGTTAACCCTGATAGTTTACATTTGTTAGGTTGTTTTTGGAATGGGTGGTAATTTGTAGATAGGTGTTCGTCAATGGGATGCTCGTTGTCGTGCGCTTATTTTGAAGCGTTTAGTTCGTTTTTGGAATAGGTAGTGGCGGACGTGGCTGGTTGTTCGTCCATTATCAATTACTTAGATGATTTTCTGTGTTTACGTCCGGCGGATTTGCGGGTTTGTGCATTGTTGTTAAATACTTTAAGGTCGATTTTTGCATCTTTTGGTGTGCCGTTAGCGACAGAGCTGAGTTTTTTGGGCATAGTGATAAATACTGTGAAAATGGAGTGTTGGCTTCCGGATGAGAAAGTGGGTGCCTTACGGGTAGAAGTGGAAAGTGCGAGAAGGTTGCCCAAAATTCGCTTGCGGGATCTACAGTCCCTCATGGGGAAGTTGAACTTCGGTTGCCGAATTATGCTAATGTTCTGGATATTTTATCAGCGGTTGGCAGCGGCTACTGCAGGGGTAGGGTCCCCACATCATTTTATCCGGTTGGGGAGTGAGTTGAGGAGAGATCTGGAAGTGTGGGCTGGGTTTTTAAAGAATTTTAACTGCAGAGCGTTGGTTATGGGCGAGGAGGTTGACAGCTTTGACATCGATTTATTTTCGGATGCGGCAGGGGTGTCGGTTTCGGGGTTTATTGTCATGGGCAGTGGTGAGCTGATCGGTGGCCATAATTTTGGGTCATTCGGGATTGGGTAAAAAATCTGGCTCTGCTACAGCTTTTTCCGATAGTTCTCACAGTGGTATTATGGGGCGATAAATTTAGGAACAGGAAGATTTGTTTTCATTGCGACAATCTGGGGGTGGTACAGGCGATCAATAGTTTGACTGCCTCGTCCCCACCAGTGGTTCGGTTATTGCAACATCTGGTGTTACTTTGTTTATCGCTTAATACTTGGGTAGTGGTGGTTCATGTGCCTGGTATGTCTAACTGCATTGCGGATGCCCTTTCTAGTTCGCAGTGGAAGCGGTTTCTCCACCTGGCCCCAGAAGCGGAGTCCGAGGGGTTGGAGTGCCCGGGGTCCTTATGGGAGCTCTTGGAGGTACAGTAGAAGGTCTTCTGCAGGCCTCAATGAGCGCAGGTACATGGGCAGCATATGATAGAGCATTGAATAGGTGGGAACAGTGGTGTGAGATAATGGGGGTGCAAGTGGACGGAGGGTAAGTCCGTTTGTTGTTGTTCTTGGGTCATGTAAAAGAAGAGAGTTGGTCAGTCGCTCAAGTAAACAGATGTATTTCGGGTTTGGGTTTAAGTTAAGGGGTCTTACAGACGTTACTAAAGCCTTTTTAGTTAAATAAGTCTTTAAGGGTTGGAGAAGGTGTAAGCGGTCAGAGGACAGAAGGAGGCCAGTTTCGTTTGCTTTGTTGTTGAAAATGGGGCAGCAGGCGGAATTAGTGTGTAGTTCCTTGTGGGAAGTACGTTTGTTCAAGTTGTCTTTTTCCATGGCGTTTTTTGGGGCGTTTCAGGTGGGGGAGTTGGTGTGCAGAAGTGTTAGGTGTGTAGGTGGTCTTTACGGGAAGATGTGGATCTGTATCCTGACAGAGTGGTGGTTAGGATTCGGGTGTCTAAGACGTATATGGTGGGTAGAGGACGCAGTGTTAACCTGTTTTCAGTTTTGGGTTGTTCGTTATGTCTGGTCCAGTGTTTGCAGGATTACAGGTTGGGGGGCGAGTTTTGATAGCGGCCCCCTTCTTAGACACAAAGATGGGTCGTTTTTATCGAGGTTTCCGTTTTTGGCTGTTTCAAAAAAATGTCTACTAGGTTTGGGGTGGACCCGTCTGATTTCACAGGTCATTAATTCAGAATCGGTGCGGCAACAGAGGTTGTAAGGTTAGGTATGAGTGATGATTTTATTAAAAGTGCGGCTAGATGGGAATCGTTTACGTTTTGGTCTTATGTGAGGTTAGGTAGTTTGTAATGACTGGTTTAGGTTGTGCGGTTACATGTTTTGTTTTTGTTGTTGTTCTAGGGTGTTTCTCTGTATTTGTCTGGATCCTGGGGCATTAATTCGTCTTTTGGGGTACGATTGGGGCGGATGTTCGGCCAAACAGGCGCCAATTGAGATTTGAGAGGGACATGGCGGTCGTGCTGTGGCTCGGATCATGGCGGTCGTGCTGTGGCTCGTATGTTGTGGGGGGAGTTGTTAAAAGAGGTTCACCGTTTTGTACGCTTGGATGGGGCTCCTGAAATTTTGGTGCTATACGTTGGGGTTAATGAGTTGGGGATTAGGCCAGTAAGGGAATTGATTAGGGACATCAAGTTTGATTTTTTGAGACTGGGGTTATTGTTTCCAGCCATGATAACAGTGTGGTCCGACATTATTCCTCTGCGGAATTGGCGGGAGGCGCGTTCAGTGGAACGCATTAATAAAGCATGCATTAAGGTGAACAGTGCAATAGGAAGGTTTGTGGCCAGGCACGGAGCAGTAGCGGTCAGGCATTATGGAGTTGGAGTCGGGTGTTGGGGAATTTTGGAGGTTGGACGGGGTTCACCTTAATGCGGTGGGTATTGACTTGTGGTCACTGAGTCTTAAAGGAGGGATTGAGAGAGCTTTGGGGGTGTGGAGGAACGCATAATCTTGAGTGAGTTAGTGGGTCAAGTTGCATGTCGTTGGCGGTGGAAGGTCCTCAAAATTGGTGGAATGGGTTAGTAATTGAGAATGGGAGGGTCCAATGGTGGGGCTGGACTCTCATGGTTGGTTGGTTCGAAGAGGGGTCCATCAGTTGGTGTCTCCGAGCTGGTGTTCTACGGCTGGAGGTAAGGTGGATTTGCCACGTGGTTTGGTGGGTTAATTAACTTTGGGGCTTCTAGGACCTCCCTCGTCTGGGTTAAATTATTGTTATTTGTGTTATGTATTTATTTGTTAATAAAATGCAGTCTAGAGGAGCCGAGAAATTAACCAATAATTTGATCATGCTTCATGACCAGAGCCGGACTGGGGATAAAAACCAGCCCTGGAAAAAGTTGCATACCAGCCCCAAAGCATTGAGTCATTATTTACTTGTTTATAAAAGGGGCGCAAAGTAGTTCAATACTACACCATGCTAGATACTACATTATACAGATTATGACACAATGGTTTGCATCTTTCTCTCAAGGGAACGAATGTCCTTGGTGAACAGTTCCAAGTATTTGCTAAGAAGCATTTAAACTAGGAAAGGGGGGGCAAAAGAGTTAGAATCCAGCAGTCCGACTGCCCCCCGGCACAATGCCAGAAGAGGCCAGTAGCACAAAGGTCTTGTCTTGTCTACAAATGCTTGCAGTCTAGGGAATAAGATCAATGAACTTGAGGCTATAATGGCATCTGAGAATATAGATGTAGTGGCTGTTACTGAGACGTGGTTCAAAGGGAGTAATGACTGGGATATATCAATACCAGGGTTCTCTCTATACAGGAAAGACAGAGAAGGCAAGAAGGGGGAGGGTGGCCTTGTATGTGAAAGATAGCATATAATCTAATTTGATACAAGTTAGCGAGAACAATTTAAAATTCAGTTTGGGTTACCTTGCAGCTTGATAATCATAAGGTAACTCGTGTAGGTGTGATATATAGACCACCTAGCCAAGTCAAAGAATTCGATGATCTACTAGTTGAGGAAATAGCTAAAATGACATTGAAGGGGGAAGTTATCATTATGGGAGACTTCAATCTTCCAGATGTAGACTGGAAAACCAAAATAGCTAGTTCTGCCAGGAGTACAGATATTCAAAATTCCCTACTGGGATTATCTCTACAGCACGGGTGTCAAACACAAGGCCCGCGGGCCGAATCCGGCCCGCCAGACCTCGTCATGTGGCCCGCCGCCGGCCGCCAGCCTTCACCTTTTATTCTCTTCTTCTATTCTCGCTTTTCTTTTTTTTGACACAAGAAAGCCGCCTCTTCAGCGCATGCGCGGCAGCCTACAAGCCAGAGAACGTCTGCCCTCTAGCGGCGCCGGCTGTTCTACACAGGAAACCTCCACTTTCAGGGGTGTGGAATTCCTATCGCTCGACGCCCGGGACATGCAGATACAACCGGCCCTTTGAGGGTGACCAAACTGCTGATGCGGCCCCCGATGAATTTGAGTTTGACACCCCTGCTCTACAGCAAGTAGTGGAGGAGCCAACCCAGAAAGAGGCCATTTTAGATTTAGTATTCACAAATGGGAATTTGGTATCTGATATTACTGTAGGGGAAAGCTTGGGATCTAGTGATCACCAGTCAGTGTGGTTTACTATAAGTACAGTGACTGAGTCACACCACACAAAAAAAAAGTTTTAGATTTTAGAAAAACTGACTTTTCTAAAATTAGATTAGTGGTATACGAGTCCCTATCAGACTGGAACAGTTTCACTGCAGTCCAGGAGAAATGGGACTACTTAAAAGTGGCACTATTGAAGGCAACAGAAAATTGCATTAGGCTATTAGGCTTGTCAGTAAAAGCAAAAAAAGGAAGCGACCACTGTGGTACTCAGCAGAAGTGGCCAAAATGATTAAAAACAAAAAGATAGCATTTAGGAATTATAAAAATAAAAAGAGGATGACAGGCAAATTCATAAGATTAGGCAGAGAGAGGCCAAACAAGTTATAAGAGCTTCTAAAGCACAGGCAGAAAATAAATTAGCTCAGTCAGGGAAAAAAGGTGATAAGGCATTCTTCAGATACATAAATGAAAAAAGGAAACTAAAACAATGAATTACCAAATTAAAAACAAAAGAAGGAAGGTATATGGAAGAAGATAGAGAACTAGCTGACTGCCTCAATGAATACTTCTGTTCTGTTTTTACAAAGGAAAATGAAGGAGAAGGACCTCAGTTAGGAAGGAAGACTAATGAATCTTTTGATCCTTGTGTCTTTACAGAGGAAGAGGTTCTAAGTCAACTGTCTAAAATTAATACAAATAAGTCACAGGGGCCTGATGGGATACACCCAAAGCTATTAAAAGAGCTCAGCGGTGAACTAGCAAAACCATTAACAGATTATTTAACCAATCACTGGCAACAGGAGTCGTCCCAGAAGATTGGAAATTAGCAAATGTTGTGCCCATTCACAAGAAAGGTAGTAGGGAGGAATCAAGCAACTATAGGCCAGTAAGCCTGACATCAATAGTGGGGAAATTAATGGAAACCATACTTAAGGAGAGGATTGTGGAACATCTAAAATCCCATGGATTGAAAGATGAAAAACAGCATGGGTTTACTTCAGGGAGATCATGTCAAACTAATCTTATTGATTTTTTTGATTGGGTGACTAAAATAATAGATGGAGGAGGTGCAGTAGACATCGCTTATCTAGACTTTAGTAAGGCTTTTGATACTGTCCCACATAGAAGGCTTATCAATAAAGTGCAGTCATTGGGCTTGGACTCCCATATTGTTGAATGGATTAGGCAGTTGCTGAGGGACAGGCAACAGAGGGTTGTAGTCAATGGAGTATATTCAGACCAAGGTCTTGTTACCAGTGGGGTACCTCAGGGATCTGTTCTGGGACCCATATTGTTTATCTTTATCAGCAAAATTGCAGAAGGCCTCAATGGTAAGGTGTGTCTTTTTGTTGATGACACAAAGATTTGTAACAGGGTTGATGTTCCTGGAGGGATACACCAAATGGGAAAGGACTTAGGAAAACTAGAGGAATGGTCAAAAATCTGGCAACTAAAATTTAATGTTGATAAGTGCAAGATAATGCACCTGGGACGTAGAAACCCAAGAGCAGGATATAAAATCAATGATACAGTCCTAACCTCAGTATCTGAGGGAAGGGATTTAGGGATCATTCAGAAAACTTAAAGGTAGGCAGACAATGTCATAGAGCAGCAGGAAATGCTAGCAGAATGCTTGGGTGTATAGGGAGAGGCATTACCAGTAGAAAGAGGGAGGAAACGCTCTACAGAGCACTCGTGAGACCTCATTTGGAGTATTGTGCGCAGTACTGGAGACCATATCTCCAGAAGGCTATTGATACTTTGGAGAGAGTTCAGAGAAGAGCTACTAAACTGGTCCATGGATTGCAGGATAATACTTACCAGGAAAGATTAAAGGACCTTAACATGTATAGCTTGGAAGAAAGACGAGACAGAGGGGATATGATAGAAACTTTTAAATACATAAAGGGAATCAACAAGGTAAAAGAGGAGAGAATGTTTAAAAGAAGAAAAACTGCTACAAGAGACATCGTTTTAAATTAGAAGGGCAAAGGTTTAAAAGTAATATCAGGAAGTATTACTTTACTGAGAGAGTAGTGGATGCATGGAATAGCCTTCCTGCAGAAGTGGTAGCTGCAAATACAGTGGAGGAGTTTAAGCATGCATGGGATAGGCATAAGGCCATCCTTCATATAAGATAGGGCCGGGGGCTATCCATAGTACTTACTATATCGGGCAGACTAGATGGGCCAAATGGTTCTTATCTGCCGACACATTCTATGTTTCTATGAATAGAATGAAAACAATAATCTATATTACAGTATCAGCTAAATAAAACAAGAAATCAGTAAGAAATGTACTCACCAAACCTAGCTTCTACTTTCGATATTTCACTCCTTTCCTCGCTGCCTCCAAGAGTTCTGGGCACTTCACTTGCCTAAATAAGGTAAGGCACCTGGATGTCAAGCAGGACCCAATGGCTGGCATGTATATTATATGGCAGGCCCATTCACAGTAGTTATTGACCCCTTTCACCAGTCCCCTCTTCACAGTAATTATTAACCCCTGTCAGCAGTCCCCTTTTCACAGTAGTTATTCCCCCCTTCACAGTAGTTATTAACCCCTTGCAGCAGTCCCCCTTCACAGTAGTTATTAACCCCAGCAGTCCCCCCTTCACTGAATTGGGACTGCTGGGTTTAATAAATACTGTGAACACTGCTGAAAGGAGTTAATAAATACTGTCTGTGAAAGTCCTTCACAGTAGTTATTAATCCCCTTTTGAGCAGTCCTCCATTCATAATATTTATTAACCCCTTTCAGTCTCCTCTTCAGTGTAGTTAATTATTCCCCCCTTTGCTCCCACAGTAGTTATAATTAACTCCTTTCAGCAGCACCAGCCCAGTAGCCATTCACAGACTTTCTTAATCACAGCAGACTTGTTCCTTCCCCCCTTTCAGTTTCAAAATTCATTCCCTCCCCTAGTCCCTGGCCTGGCCACAGCAACAGCACAGTCTTGACCAGGCCAGCTAGTACTACAAGAGAGTCGACTACGTCTACTACCAGTACCTGCTCATTCGGCACTCGGCAGCGCTCCTTAGAGTCCGTCTTCCTCCCTGCCACGCCTGAAGTGACTGGCGTGAATGAATCTGCAGGGCAGCGCTGCATCCTGAGTGTGACGTCAGTGCGCTGAGCTTCCTGAGCGCTCTGCGCTTTTGCAGATCGGTGTCACCCGGTGCGGCTGGGGTCGCCTGCTGCCAGCCGTGCGGCAGTCAGGGCTACCGGCCTAACAGGAATTTTCCCGTTAGGCCAGTCCGGCCCTGTTCATGACTGTGCAGCAAGAGTCATCTCTGGGAAAGACATCATGTACATAGCTAAACCACAGTCTGTGTAGCGGCACCAAAAGTCCCTATGGGTCTTTATTAGGTTTATTAGGTTTGTTTGGTGCGTTTGTATGTTGCTGTACTGTTCCCTAAGGCTTCTTTCAAACGGTCAGTATTTGATCAGTATTTTGTATCAGTATTTGTAAGCCAAAACCAGAAGAAGAACCTTCACAGAAAAATAAGTTTCTCTTCAATGTTATGATGGAAAAAGTTGTGCTTCTTCAGTGTTAATTAGAGATGAGCAAATTTTTCAAAAATTCGATGCGCCGGTTCGACGAATTTTTCAAAAATTTGTTTCACTGAATTTTTTTGGGAAAATATTTTTTTTTTTTTTTGCGGCGAATTACATAAAAAAATGGCTATTTCCTGGTTGCAGAGAGCCTTTTTAGTGGTGTTGAACACTGTGCCTTGCAGTAACACGCATAAGGAGTCTGCTTTGGTAGTGAAATAATACTGTAAGTCTGAAAGACATGCAGATGACAGGCGTTGCACTTAGAATCACTGCACACTTAACTTATTTAGGCAATCACGGGGCTAAAACTGACCAAATAACTCAAGTATGAACTCAACTTTTCAGGTCAAGGTTAGCGCCAAGAAGAAGCTCACTCCTTTTACACCGTCGTCAGCTGATTCCACATAGATGTCTACAGAACTTGTTGGAAAAATGTGCGTTTGCTGTTCAGTAACTGCAGTTTCTGGGTTACTTACTTTATGCCTCAGGTTTTCGCATGGATCCCAAAAAGGTCTGTGCGGTACTAGAATGGGACCGGCCGGAGAATCAGAAAGCTCTGATGCAGTTTTTAGGATTTACTAATTACCACAGGAAGTTCATCCTGAATTATTCCACTATTGTCAAACCTTTGACTGATATGACTAGGAAGGGCGCTGACTTCTCTGTCTGGTCGGAAGAGGCATTACAGGCTTTTTCTGCAATTAAGGAATGTTTTGCTTCCGCTCCCATTCTGATGCAACCTGATGTGCCTCAACTCTTCATTATGGAGGTTGACACGTCAGAAGTGGGAGTCGGAGCAGTTTTGTCGCAGGGTCCCGCTACTAGCAAATGGCGTCTGTGTTATTTTTTCTCTAAGTAACTCTCTGCTGCCGAAATAAATTTTGATGTTGTGAATAGAGAGTTGTTGACCATCAAATTGGCTTTTGAGGAATGGCGTCATTGGCTAGAAGAAGCGATTCATCCGATTACGGTAATTACTGACCATAAGAATCTGGCTTACCTGCAATCAGCAAAGCGTCTGAACCCTTGGCAGGCCAGGTGGTCATTGTTCTTTACCAGGTTTAATTTTGTGGTCACTTATCGCCCTGGGATCAAAAACGTCAAAGCGGATGCTTTGTCACGTAGCTTTCCTGGAGGGGGAGATTCGGAGGATCCCTCTCCGATTTTGGCTGATGGGGTGGTGGTATCCGCTCTTTATCCCGAGCTGGAGGCGGAAGTGTTGAGGGCTCAAGGGGGGGGCACCTGATTCCTGTCCTCCAGGGAAGTCGTTTGTTCCTTCAGAACTGCGACACAAGGTGTTCAAGGAACATCATGATACTGTCCTTGCGGGACACCCTGGGAGTAGATCTACTGTGGATCTTATTTCCCGGAGATTCTGGTGGTCAGGTTTGCGTAAATGTGTTGAGGGCTATGTAGCAGCTTGTGAGACCTGTGCACGCGCTAAAGTGACACACTTGGCTATCGGGATCTCTTCTTCCTTTGTCCATTACATCTCGTCTTTGGACACATTTGTCCATGGACTTCATCACTGATTCACCAAGTTCCTCTGGGAAAACTGTGATTTTGGTGGTGGTGGACCGCTTCAGTAAGATGGCTCACTTTGTACCATTATCAGGTTTGCCCAATGATAAAACTCTCGCTCATGTTGTCACGACCCTTGGTAAGGTCGTGATTCTGTGTCTGCACGTGCGGTTGCCGTTGGAGAGAGACGAGGGATCACCAACACGTACACGGAAGGTAAGGTGGCGGGGAATAAGCCACCAACCGCGCCGTTAACGGTGATCCCCAAAACGCTCTCCCTCCAGAGAACGCGCATGCACCGCAAAAGAAGATGGCGATGCATGCTGCACCCTCTTTCGAAGGTATGACACCGCACACCAAACAAAACAACGGTGAGGGAATAAAAAGTAAGGGGACGCCAAGACAGACAACGGTGAAGGAATGGCGGGGAAAAGCCACTCACCGGGCCGTCAGCGGCGAAACCCCCATAACGCTCTCCCTCCGGAGAACGCGCATGCACCCCATCAGCAGACAGCGGTACATGCTGCACCCTCTTTCGAGGGACACGCCACGTGAGGAGCCTTTGTGGTCATACTGTCACGGCTAAAGATGGGGAAAACCCTCATCCGTGTGATGCCACGTGATGTTAGTCGCTGCTCGGCCAGGACAACAGAATTAGGGAGCAGGTCACCTCCTAACGCATCCCTAATCCGACCCTAACTCCTAGCTGCATGAGCCGACCTTGAAGGTAGGAGGGCCCATGCTCAGGAACCTCAGATCCCTACTCACCCTCCGCCGATCCCTGAACTAGGAGCTCGGTAGACCACCTGTTCCTCCTGGATACGGAGAAACAGGAGTCTAAAACTGGCCGAGCTGCAATGGGATGTAACCATAAACAGACTATGGATATGGCAGGAGAGTGAAAGACTTCCACCTCTACCTGCCACAGATACACTGACTGGATCCCTGGACACAAGTGCTGGCTGTCCACACACAAACATAAAAGGACACAGCACACATAAACACACAGGGACCCAGAACCATAGCTGCAATAATAACAGACACCACATAGACATAAACTTAACATCACATAAACATATTGTACACAATTTATGACCACAAGGGTGGCCCTCACTGGCAGATGGTATATGGGACCAGGAGAGTGCCTCCAGCTTACTACAAGGCTGGAGTACCCCTCAGACATCAGGTCTTGACTGAGGCTTTATAGCCCATGTAGCCACACCCACAATCAGACACACCCAGTGCACACACACTAGGAAGGAAGTTAACCCTTCCAACACCAGGGAAGGGAAGACATCAACTTAAAGGGGAAGTGCACACAACTCAAACCCTGTGCACACCAAACAGGGAATGTGCACACATATAAAGGCAGGTTGCCAGGTGAAACCGCATGCACATTGCAGCAAGCTGCCCAGCATCAGCTCAGGCTGCCAAACTGCAAAACAACCACATGTTGCCAGCGGCAACCACAAGTGAGGCAACATACTAGCGGCCCTCACCTGTGGCTGAACAATAACACCAGACTGCAGGCAACAGCATGCGGACACAGGAGTCACGACCATGACCATAGTCGTGACATTAACACCCCATTGGTTGGTGTTGGCATATCCTTGCGATAAATGATGTTCCCATTCACTGACTGTAAACAGGGATATTGACAAACAAACGTATCAAACTCTGCCGCCATCTTTCTAGGTGCCACGTCTCCAGTCTCCTGACTAGCCAGATTTTCCAGCATCTGTTCCAGGACATGAAGCAGTGGAATGACATTGTTTATCCCGTAGTCCTGGGGACTGAAAAATAACATGGCCTCTTCAAAGGGCCTGAGCAAACTGCAATTGTAACGCATCAGCTGCCACTGGCTGACATCAAAGTTACACAGGGGACTACTTCTGTCCGCTTGGATCATCAAGAAATCGTTTATGGCCTTTCTCTGTTCGTACAGTTGGTCCAACATATGGAGGGTGGAATTCCAATGGTTGGAAGCGTTGCATATCAGCCTAGGTTGGGGACTCCGTTCTGCAGCTCAAGGAGGGTGTGCTTTGCGGTGTACGAGTGGCTGAAGGCATGCAGAGTTTCCTGGCCATTTTTAGGATGTCTTGCAGATGGGTGGAAGACTTCAGGAACCTCTTGACAACCAGATTAAATACGTGTGCCATGCAGGGCGCATGGCTCAGCCATCCTTGATGCAGCGCCGACACCATGTTCTTCCCGTTGTCAGTCACCATGGTTCCGATTTTCAGTTGTCGCAGAGAAAACCAGGATTCGATTTCTTGCTGAAGGACACAGAGCAGTTCCTCCCCTGTGTCAATCCGTTCGCCCAGTCAAACCAGGTGCAGAACAGCGTGACAGTGATGAGAGGGGTCACACATGGCTTGCATACACTACATGCCTCCTACAAAATTCTTGCATCTCTACATGAAAATAATGTATTTGGTGTAAATCGCGAGAGAGGCATAGTTGGAGACATTGACTTCATAAGTGATACAGAGCAGCGGAGTTTGCTTTGAAATTTAAAACTGCGCAATTCAGCCCATACAGAAAGGAGGTGTACAGTCACCCAACAATTTTCCCCCAAAAAAAGCCCATTTCACATAACACATTTCACCACTACGTAATTCGGCCCATACTGCAAAGGAGTGTACAATCATCCATAAATTTTCCAGAAAAAAAACCTGTGTCACATAAAGAATTTCACCACTAAGTAAGTTGTTCCATACTGCAAAAAGAGGTGTACATTCACCCATACATTTTCCGAAATGCAAAAGTGGTCACATTGTACTCCTGAAAGAGTCCATACAATGGGCTAAGGTGCTTGAACGTTGCTGAAACTTTAAAACGTTAGTCCAAAAATAAAACAGTAGAAATCACAAAGAGCGCTCGGGTATACGTTCTAGGCTATTCTTTGTAATACTATGTTGGTCTGTGGGACCAAATAATCCCTTTAGGGATCTCTCTTTAGCAGTTAAAAAGCTTTACTTTATTGTTTATAATATTTACTCACAAGACATAAACATAGATTAGAGAAAATATAAAGAACATTTTTTTAAAACTCTCAGTTGTGAGGAGTTGGGAGAAAAAACAATAAATGAACCTGGTTGCCTAGTTTTGCAACCTTTGCTGGCAATATCTTTATATAATGCTAGATACAGTATATTAACTATTATCACATGGTATGGTGACTGTAGGTGTGTGGGAGCCTCACCTATTAAATAAGAATCACTTGGATATCTAATTATGAGTTTAGCACTGGGACTATATGCCTTATTTATTTGGAGTGCAAATAGAGAACCTTTATTAGAGGCCTCCTGTATTCAGTTACTGTTATACTGGGGCTCACAGATTGTTTCCAGTCCCCTGCTTTTGATACTTCAATATCTGCACAGCCAATGGATACAGATTGGCTTACAATGTTGCCTCTATTTATGCCATAGAGGTCAATGTAGCCATATCTCTGTGTCCGTACAGCTGCTAAACTTCTGTTTCCTGAACCTGCTATTCAGGCTATCTAACACTAGGGGTCGGCTCCACACACCGTATCAACACTGTCACACTCTGCCACTATATGCTTTTCTATAATATCTGTATCTCAGCGTCAATGGCTCCTCTTATTCCCTCACAAACTGCCTAAAACCGACATCACATAACTACACCCCTCTGTTGTGGCTTCGTCAGGGGATGCGGGGTATATGTGAGAGTTTTAAAAAAAAATTCTTTATATTTTCTCTAATCTATGTTTATGTCTTGTGAGTAAATATTATAAACAATAAAGTAAAGCTTTTTAACTGCTAAAGAGAGATCCCTAAAGGGATTATTTGGTCCCACAGACCAACATAGTATTATGACTTATATCCCGAGGATCTCTAAAGGGACTGTGTAGATTTAGGCTATTCTTTGGGTGCTTGTGTGAGATTGTGGAACAGCTCTGCCTGTATAATGTTTATGCCTAAATTGTATTTGAACTGTCATTTGGCATTCCGGGCACTAGAGGCCACTGTTTTGCAGCTACAGCCAGCACACTCTGGGATTTGCATATGCAAAGCAGATGATGACTCATGCAGGCTGCTTCTAAATGAAACCAGGAAGTCTGAGCTGATCTGACATGGTGGAAGGATGGTGCTGTGAGAGACTGAATCTGATTCCATCCTAGCTTGCGGATGTCCGGCAGTGAATGGACATTTAGAGGAGGGAGAGTAGATGTCATCCCCTTACTGGATCCAGCTCTTTGTAAGAGAGATTGTCCCAGGAAGACTATTTTCAGTGTGTGGACAGAAGCCTTATTACCAAGCAATGAGGTTACTGATTGTACTATACTGTGTGCCTCCTAAAGTAACAGAGACTAGCCTAGCCTGGTATTAGCTAGATAGTTAGGGTTATATCTTTGTTAGGCCTTACTGTACTGGACTGCAGTGCAGTAATTGACTTGTAGGCTCTGCTGCATCTGCCACCGGTTAGGTGTGTCCACTATAGCGGCACAGCACGACTTGTAGGCTCTGCTGTGTGCGCCAACGGGCTATGCCTGTCCCTCGGACAGGGATGGTGACTGTGGGCGTAGGGTATTACTTATATACAAGACAAGGCGGTGGCTCACTCTGGACGGAACTGTGAAGCAGGTGCTACTAGCCCAAAGAGAGGAACACCCACCCTCTGGAGGATAAATATGTGTAACTAGAGTGATGGGCGAGCACACTTCATTTGGATCATAGAAGTTAAAATTTAATTAAATTACAATATCAATATACACGTGTTCAGGCTTAAAAGTCCAATCAAATATAATACAATAAAACAATAAATAATACAGTTGGTAATACAATTCAAATAATACACGGATTGGATAATGGAAAGGATGGTTGTGTCCTTTTCTTTTCCCAATGCACTAAGTCTGGTATGACCAGAGTACTGTGCAACAATGAATGTCTTATAAAGTTACGAATCCACAGATGTTTCAATTATTAGATATCGGTATTCTGACATCAATGTAGATAGATGATATACAAATCGTACTTCAGTCTCTGGTCAGCTGAATGTGTTGGAATAGTTTTAAATATTTCTTATATAATGCTCAAACATTGGGTGCCGATCATGTGCACCAGTTTTTTGAATAGTAGTGGACAGTCCCGTAATCACTGTAGTTGTTTAGGCTTATATGTTAAAGCTTCTTACCTCCCTCGTTGTACACGGTCGCTTTCAAGCGTGAGTCGGGCAGCGCGGGACACTTCCGGCGTCTTACTTCATTCAGCTGCAGCTGACTTACCCGAAGTCTCACGAGATTTCCAAGCGGGATTGTCGTCCGTGAGGGAATACAGTGTGTCTTTGGTATCGTCCCGGTTATTGATGTGGTCCTACAGTCCAATTTTGCAGCATGGCCATGCTTACAGACGTGGAGGTGCTTTTCTTACAGGTGTGCGATCTGGCCCATACGCGTTTCGGGAACTCTCCTTCCCTTCATCAGTGGTGTCGCCTCACCTGTTGACCTCCTCCTTATATATCCTGGATAGCACCAAAAAGTGGACCGCTGGACTTCTTACTTTGGGATCCATTTATGCGTTTTTTATGCATGCGTTTTTTCTGTGCTCATGCGTTTTTTGGACCATACATTCATTCCATCAATCTAAACATGTCCATGTAAACAGAATTAATAAAATCGATTGCATATAGAAGTTATTAGGTTTTTAAGTTGTCTTTATGTACAAGATTATTTCCATTCTATTCTATACTACTGTGCTCCGGGTTCAATCCTTTTCATGCACTGTGAACAATATTAAAATGTTAAAATCAGACTTATTACAAATAAAATAGCAGGTAACTAGTGTGGGGGTTAGCTCACTAGTAGGGGGCACAGCAGTCAGAGACAGTGACACAATGGCACAGTTCACACAGGGGTTGCCTGTTTTCTTTATTTTCGTCCACAAACAAAATATAAGGCCTTTACATTCAGGCAAAGATACAAAATAAATTCCTGCTCGGCTGAGCACTAACTAAACATAAAATGACCCTTTCTATACGGGCGGCCTACTACCAGCCACACGACACAATTCAAAATAAACTCACAGTGTCCTTTTGTTGCTTTAGCAGACTTCAGCAGCAATGGTGAAAGCCAGTCAGTTCAACCAGTCCCCACCCAGACATGCTCATAGTGCAAACCTTTATAGCCCAGAAACGAGCTGAGATCCATCACCTGGCTGAGAGCTCTATATGAAACCCGTTCTGGACAGGAAGGGAATGAGGAGCCCCACTACCAACCTGCATCCTCATTCCATTAAATCCAGGCCCGACAACACCATTTACCAAAGTCCTCAGCAAACTGTTTTGCTAAGGCAGACCAGCTTTTCCTGGATTTCTGATATCTCACCCAGTTTCCTAGTTGAGATATCCACCTCCTGTAGCATAGTACATGGTATATGAAAGAAACCTAGGGGAAATATAACGATTCGCTACTACTTTTCCAGTCACTCTCTCACATACCCTCCCCCTTTGTTCGAACCTGTGGGGCCGAACACTTTTACTCACCAAACAGTGTGTTCTGGATAGGGCATCGGCATTCCCTTGCAGTTTGCCTGACCTGTGCTCAACCAAAAATTTAAAGTTTTGTAAAGTCAGAAACCACCTTGTGACTCTCGCGTTTTTCTCCTTGGCCTGACTCATCCATGTAAGGGGGGAATGATCTGTCACCAACCTGAACTGTCGACCCAACAAGTAATATCTTAGAGTCTCTAGAGCCCATTTAATTGCCAGACATTCCCGTTCAACAATACTATAATTTTTCTCCGCAGGAGTAAGTTTTCTACTCAAGTATGTCATGGGGTGTTCTTCTCCCCCAACCTCCTGTGACAGGACTGCCCCTAAACCAACATCAGAGGCATCAGTCTGTACAGTAAACACCTTTTTGAAATTTGGGGTCATCAACACTGGTTGTCTACAAAGGGCCGACTTTAACTCCTGAAATGCACTCTCAGCTTCTGTGCTCCATTTTACCATGGCCGCCTTACTTCCCTTAGTGAGGTCTGTCAAGGGTACTGCTACACTAGCAAAGTTTGGGATAAACCTACGGTAATACCCCACAATTCCCAAAAAGGCTCTCACTTGTTTTTTGGTTAAGGGCCTGGGCCAATCTTGGATGGCTTCTACCTTATTCACTTGAGGTTTTATTACACCTCTCCCAATTATATACCCTAGATAACGTGCTTCCTCAAGACCTAAAGCACACTTCTTAGGGTTTGCTGTTAACCTGGCTGCCCGGAGGGAATCCAACACCGCCTGCACTTTTGGTAAATGACTTTCCCAGTTATCACTAAAAATGATGATATCATCTAAATAAGCAGAAGCATATCTACGATGAGGTTTAAGGATGACATCCATTAACCTTTGGAAGGTTGCTGGAGCCCCATGTAACCCGAAGGGCATGGTGACATACTGAAAAAGGCCTTCTGGAACAACAAAAGCAGTTTTTTCTTTAGCACTGTCAGTAAGGGGCACTTGCCAGTACCCCTTGGTTAGGTCAAGGGTAGAGAAATACCTTGCATGGCCAAGTCTCTCAATTAATTCATCTACTCTTGGCATTGGGTATGCGTCAAACTTTGACACTTCATTTAATTTTCGGAAATCATTACAGAACCTCACTGTACCATCTGGCTTTGGGATTAGGACTATGGGATTGGACCACTCACTTTGTGACTCTTCAATCACCCCGAGTTCTAACATATTTTTTACTTCTTCAGATATAGCTTGTCTCCGAGCTTCAGGTACCCTATATGGTTTCAAGTGAACTCGTACCTGTGGCTCAGTGACTATGTCATGTTTGATAACTGAAGTGCGCCCAGGCAAATCTGAGAACACATCAGTGTTTCTTGAGACAAATTCTTTTGTCTCCTGCATTTGAAACTTGGACAAGGATTCTGAAATATGCACACCTACAGTATTATTACAAGAATTGTTTACCTTATTTGCAGACAACTCTGGGGCAACACTGCAAGGGGAACTCACTGCTGACAGAGTCTCTCTGTCCTTCCAGGGTTTGAGCAAATTTATATGATACAGCTGTTCAGGCTTTCTTTTACCAGGCTGGTAAACTTTATAATTTACCTCTCCCACTTTTTCTATTACCTCGTATGGCCCTTGCCACTTAGCCAGGAATTTACTTTCTACAGTGGGCACTAGCACCAACACTCGGTCACCGGGGTTAAAGGTTCTAACTTTAGCTGACCGGTTGTAGACACAACTTTGTGCCTTCTGAGCCTGCTCTAAGTGTTCTTTGACGATGGGCATGACAGCAGCTATTCTGTCTTGCATGAGAGCAATATGCTCTATTACACTTCGGTAAGGGGTGGGTTCTTGTTCCCAAGTTTCCTTAGCAATGTCAAGGAGACCACGTGGGTGTCTGCCATATAAGAGCTCAAATGGGGAGAAACCTGTTGAGGACTGCGGTACTTCCCGAACTGCAAACATCAAATAAGGTAACAAACAATCCCAGTCCTTTCCATCCTTGCTAACCACTTTTTTTAACATGCCCTTCAGTGTCTTGTTAAATCTTTCAACTAGACCATCAGTTTGAGGGTGATAAACAGAAGTACGCAGGTGTTTAATCTTAAAGAGCTTACACATTTTCTTTAGTGACCTTGGACATGAAAGGAGTCCCCTGATCCGTAAGGATCTCCTTTGGTATGCCTGTGCGAGAAAACATGTAAAAAAGCTCTTTGGCAATAAGCTTAGCAGAGGTGTTTCGTAAAGGCACTGCCTCAGGATAACGTGTGGCGTAATCTAACACCACAAGTATATGTTGATGTCCCCGTGCAGACTTTACAACAGGGCCTACCAAATCCATGGCCACCCTTTCAAATGGTACTTCTATAATTGGCAAGGGGACCAGAGGACTTCTAAAATGTGACACAGGAGAGGTTAATTGACACTCTGGGCAGGATTCACAAAACCTCTGTACCTCAGAAAAAATCCCTGGCCAAAAGAAACGCTGGAGGATGCGTTCTCTGGTCTTTTCAGACCCAAGATGACCTCCCAGCACATGCTTGTGTGCTAGATCCAATACCAGTCTGCGATATGGTTGGGGCACGACCAGTTGCTCAACAATTACCCCACGTATTTTATCTACCCGGTATAATAGATCCTGGTTAACCGCCATATGGGGAAACTCACCATCAGCACCTGGATACTGTGGTACACCATTTACCACCTTCACATTTTCCCTTGATCGTGTCAAAGAGGGGTCTCTGAGCTGAGCAGACCCAAAATTGTCACGAGACACCTCTAAATTAGGCATATCAGGAACCTCCCCCACATCTTCAGTATCACCAGCTAGAACGGCTAGAGGAAAATTATCAACTTTGTCAGTGGTCACCCCTACTGTGGGAACCTCAGAATCTGGGTCATATGGTTCAGGGGTTACCTCAATACATACATTATCAGTCAGATTTTCTCCACAGGTTACATTTCTGCTCTGCCACAAGTCCCAGAACAGGGGAAAGTCTCTTCCCAGTATCACACTATGCATTAGTGATTTAACCACACCCACTTCATGACATGATACACCACAGGGAGTTTCTATTGTGACCCGAGCAGTTGGGTACTCTCTGGTTTCTCCATGTATGCACAGTACCCCAACAGTATGTCCACTGTATGTCCCAGGATTTACCAGAGAGCCGTGTACCAAGGTCACCAAGCTCCCAGAGTCCAACAGCGCCTCAGCTGTACAACCTCCTATGGACACAGTACACATTTGAGGTTCTAACTTAGACACAGTTTCTGCAGAATACACGGGCTGTGCAAACAGAGAAATACGTCTGGACATATTGCAATCCATTGGCTCAGTTGTGAGGGGGCAATTAGCAACCACATGTCCAAATTCATGACACCGCCAGCACTGTACACGGTACTGTTCCCCATTTTGGGACCCTGGCCTGGACCTCCAGGTCCCAGCGGAACGTGGCCCAGCTGGCTCCCCCTTTAAGCCATCTCCCCTTAAAGCATTTCTCACATCTCTAGCAATTGGTACAGTCTTACCAGTAGACTTTGGGGACCTGCTGTCCCTGGGGCTGGCATACCTGGACGACGCTTGGAGTATGTCCTCTGTAGCACTGTACTGCTCCTCGAGACTCACCAATTGGTCAGCCGTTGTAGGTCCTCCTTGTCCAATCCAGCGCTGGATCTTGGGGGGTACTGACCTGATGAACTTATCCAGGACAACTCTCTCTACAATTTGACCTGGGGTACATTCCTCAGGCTGCAGCCATTTTCTCACAAGATGGATCAGATCGTGCATCTGTGAACGGGGTGGCAAGCTCTCAGAGAAAGTCCAGTTGTGCACACGGCCTGCACGCACATGCATGTTTACTCCAAGTCGAGCCAGTACCTCACCCAGGTATGCTCATAGTGCAAACCTTTATAGCCCAGAAACGAGCTGAGATCCATCACCTGGCTGAGAGCTCTATATGAAACCCGTTCTGGACAGGAAGGGAATGAGGAGCCCCACTACCAACCTGCATCCTCATTCCATTAAATCCAGGCCCGACAACACCATTTACCAAAGTCCTCAGCAAACTGTTTTGCTAAGGCAGACCAGCTTTTCCTGGATTTCTGATATCTCACCCAGTTTCCTAGTTGAGATATCCACCTCCTGTAGCATAGTACATGGTATATGAAAGAAACCTAGGGGAAATATAACGATTCGCTACTACTTTTCCAGTCACTCTCTCACACTAGATATATGATAATTAGGTGTCATTGTTCATTATTCACACTTCCTACTGGGGATTACAAGTAAGAAAACTGGACATAGGGATTGCCATTCCATAAAATGTTGATAAAGTCATCCGATAAAATAATTATTCGATAAAATAATTAATTGCATGGTGTAGGGGTCTGTATAGGTGGTATGGGGCTGGGGGCCCCTGTCCGAGTACACAACGCAGTGCCGGTAAACGGCCTAACTGCGGCGTGTGAGTCGATTCAGGGGCACCCAGCCTACAAGAACCCAAACAGCTCCAATTCCGCATTTAGACCCGCTGGTATCATTGTTCCAAACTCATATATGCGTCTAGATTCTAGTTTCGACATCTGTTTGATGTAGTTGCCTCCTCGCCAATGCCTATCTACCTTTTCCAGTGCCATGAAGATTAATTGAGAGGGGTCTTTATTATGTACGTCCCTAAAGTGTCTAGATAGACAATGTTTGTCATACCCCTTTCTTATGTTGGCTAAATGTTCTGCCAATCTAGTTTTCATGGGACGTTTAGTTCTTCCTATATATTGTTTCTTACATGGACACTGGATCAGATAGATGACACCGGTGGTATTGCAGGTGAGGCAATCTTTTATCTCCCATTTATGCATATTCTGGGTAGAGGAGATTGTTGTTGTTTTCCTGGGTGTGGGATTGATCTTACAGGCCATACATTTGCCGCGTTTGAAGAAGCCGGTAAGCTTCATCCATGATCCATTCATGCCCATGATTGTATTCTCTTTTATCCATGGTATCCACACTTGATTAAATCTTCAGCAGGGTACATATTAGGTGGACAAAGTAGAACGCCACTCAGACTTCCACCCATCTTAACAAGTGGTACAGTCGGGAATTCTAGATGAGTCAATCTCTTCCCTCTCTAGGGATGGAATTCACAGTCAGACATAGCTCTTGGTACCCTGTACCAGACTAGAGGGATCAGTGTTAGCTAAAATGCTATTTAAGCGTTTGTTGCTATGGGCAACGGCAGTGGAATTGGAGCGTGGCTCCTTTAAGAGTCGCTGCAATTGCGCAATTTTGGGGAGTATATTACTCTGGCAGGCAGATAACAGTCCCAAACAGTCTTTAATAACGTTACTTTCCCCAGTAGTACTCACTCAGATCCCTGGACATAGTTTCTAGGGGTCCAGTGTAGAGAAAACCGCATTCGCCCTTTGCCAAGATGGCCGCCGCTTCACTTCCTGTGAGGGCGCCGTCAATTTGCTTTGTCTTCCCTGGTGCTGGCGTGCGCTGAAGGCGAAGGAGGAGCTTTGGGGGGCGGAGCTGCCACTTCCCTTCTCTTTACTGTGAAGTCGCTCCCTGTAGGCAGGGCTGGATTTTCCCGCTGCGGAGGGGGCATTTCTTGTCTTTGCCGCTTCTGGACTGGACAAGAAGTGGTGTCATCAAAGTTATGATGGCTGATCAACCCTTCAGGTGCCACCGCACACAGATTTGCACCTGCCGCTCCTGGGTAAATTCAATAAAGTCACTTTTAAAGAGTTTTTTTGTAAATCCTGTTAGGCTTTATATTTATATGGCACACAGTTTTGCATTATCAGAATCCTGTTTCGTGACGCCAAATGATGCATCGGACGGGTTCAGCGTTTGGAATATCCCTTACTCTTTAACAGGTTTTTACGATTATATGTCTCTCTGACAGAGTAAGCTGACGTGACGCCAGTTGCAGTGAAGCAACGGAAGCACAAAGATCCCTTTGAGTGAAGTGTTGGTACCCAGGTGTAGGATTGCCAGGGTGGTGTAGAAGTGGCCACAATATCCCTGAAGATGTTGTGTTGCACGTGACACGGTGCTCATTGCCTGGATTCGGTTGGATCCCAGATGTGGCCGTCCGAAGCAGTGCAAAAGGGTAGTTAACTTGTATAGTGTAGAAATAAAGTTGAGTCCAGACTTGGTTATATGGAAGTTCAACAGTTGCTTTACTTAGCAGAAACGATAATCCAAACAATCCACAGAACTTGTATTGGTTCCTAACAGGATTTAGCAGGACTTTGGCAGGCACACTCTTCTGCAAGAATCTCAGCTCTGCTATGCTGTAGCTTTCTCAGCTCTGCTATGTCAGCAACATTAAATAGGAATGCTTTCCTTTCTGCTTGATGCTGTTGTTCTAAGTCGGTCTTCCACTAAGATCCTAGGAACTTCTTGTCCTGGCTGGCTTTTAGGGGGAGCTCAGTCCCACCAGGGACGAGTGCCTGATTTCCTCCCTACAGCATGGGAGGAAACTAACTCGTTCTAACAAGATCGTACTTTCTCCTTGGAGGAGAGTATATGAGAGCTGTAAAGCAAGGTTCCACCCTCTGTAAAGCAGCACTGCCAAGTCTGCTGCCACTCGCTGGAGAACCAGGTTATTACATGAACATTTCAAATGCATAGGAAGAAATGCATACTACATGGAGGACCTGTAATAAAGGCATACGATGACATGGTTATTGCATATACAGACAGAAGCAGGGTGTAGGAGTGGTAATGCCACTTGGGGGCATTAAAGTTCCATACCGCAAAAGGAGGTGTACATTCACCCATACATTTTCCGAAAAAGAGCCAGTGTCACATAAAGAATTTCACCACTAAGTACTTCAGTCCATACCGCAAAATAAGGTGTACATTCACCCATACATTTTCCGAAAAAAAGCCACTGTCACATAAAGAATTTCACCACTAAGTAAGTCGTTCCATACCGCAAAAGGAGGTACATTCACCCATACATTTTCCAAAATAGAAGCAGTGTCACATAGAAAATTTCACTGCTAAGGCTTTACCACATATAACTGTATCAGTGAACAGCATGTAGGCTCTTAATTGAGAGGGGTCGCACATGGCTTGCATACACTACACGCCTCCAACATAATTCTTGGGTCTCTACATGAAAATAATGTATTTGCTGTAAATCTCGAGAGGGGCATAGCTGGAGACATTGACTTCACAAGAGAGACAGAGCAGCGGAGTTCAGCCACCTCTATTTGCTTCCCGCTGTTTACTGCTCCTGAATTAAAATTGGGGCAACCAGCTTCAGCTTCCTCTGATGTTTATGCCTACTGAGTCCTTTTGTTGTGGCTTTGCAGAGGGAGCAAGATTGTTATGCACAATTCTGATGGAACTCCTGATCTAAAGATACTGGACTTGGACTCCAAAGCAGAGGCTGTCCTGTCATCTTTTGTGTGCTGTGGAGATCGAATGCAGACGGAGCAGATAAAAACTTTTCAACTTAGTGAAGCTGCTTGATTTAATTGTGAATAGATGGTAAAGGCAAAGTCTGCTGGTGTGTTGTCATCAGCATTTTCATTATGTTTACTGCAGCACCCATGACGACATTATTCGGGCCATACCGCAAAAGGAGGTGTACAATCACCCATCAATTTTCCCGAAGAAAACATGGTTGAAATAAAAAAATGTCACCATTGAAAGGATAATGGAATTCGGTTCATACAGAAGAAAGTCTACAATCACCCATCAATTTTCCCGAAAAAAGCCTGTTTCACATAAAAAATTTCACCACTACGTAATTCGTTCCAGCCCGCGAAAAGAGCTTCACCACATATAACTGCACCGCTGAACGGCTATTAGGCCCTCATTTTTTTTCTATTTTTACAGAAAAGGCTTTTGAACAGATAAGTGCAACAATGAAATACAAATATATTTGTATTTCGCTAGTAATACATGAAAACTGGGCTGTAAAATATCTCACTGCAACGTTGAACAGCAATTAGGCCCTAATTTTTTAATATTTTTACACAAAAGGCTTTTCAAAAGATAAGTGCAAGGATGAAAGGCGAATATATTTGTATTTTGCCAGTAATACACGGAAAACTGGGCTGTAAAATATCTCACTGCACCGCACAGGGGCAATTAGGCCCAATTTTTTTCTATTTTTACACAAAAGGCTTTTCAACAGACAAGTGCAACGATGAAAGGTGAATATATTTGTATTTCGCCAGTAATGCACGGCAAACTGGGCTATAAAATATCTCCCTGAACCGCACAAGGGCAATTAGGCCCTAATTTTTTTCTATTTTTACACAAAAGGCTTTTCAACAGATAAGTGCAATGATGAAAGGCGAATATATTTTTTATTTTGTAAGCAATATACGGCAAACTAGGATGTAAAATATCTTGCTGCACTGCAGAAGGGCAAATAGGCCCTCATTTTTTTCAATTTTTACACAAAAGGCTTTTGAACATATAAGTGCAATGATGAAAGGTGAATATATTATTGTTTCGCTAGTAATACACGGCAAACTGGGCTGTAAAATATCTCACTGCACCGCACAAGGGCAATTAGGCCCTAATTTCTCTCTATTTTTACACAAATGGCTTTTCAACAGATATGTGCAACGATGAACGGCGAATATATTTGTATTTTGCCACTAATACATGATAAAAAGGGCTGCCATTTTGACACTTAGCCACACAACGGCTAATAAGCCCTTTTTTCCCCACCAATACAAGCCAAAAAATGCTTTAGAACATATAACTGCACCGCACTGGGGCAAATAAAAAATATAAATATTTCCTTGTAATAACCCCTGTTAATGCCTGTAGCAAACAACACTTGCACTCTAATAAGAACGGTTTGCTGGAATTACAGAGCTGTATAATGGTAATTTGGATCCCCAGTCAGTGCAGCAAGGTGTAATCGGATTGTTCCTATTACCCAAGCTGTCACCTCCCCAACTGGACCCTGTTCAACAGAAATACTGTGGAATGATTTCTTCCTATCCTTTCCCTACACCTTGAATAATCTTTCCCTGCACTTGTAAATCTTAGCACAATGACGTTTTTTCTATCACTGTCCCTAGCGCCTGCAGACATGTCTCTCCCTGCACTAAATACGCTGGTGAAAGGAGGAATCTAAGATGGCGATTCGCTCATCTCTAATGTTGATGATGAAATGAAATAATAAAAATATAGTGACAAGAGATAAGCAAACTTCATTTCATGTCTGATTCATCATTTTAAAAAAAACAACTTGATTTTGTGTCTGAATTGATTCTACACAAATCAACTATGCTCAGATTAGCCAAAAAATGTATATATGACACTCTCTCCTAAGAATTTTCAAAATTTCTTGTTATTTGATAATACTGAAAACACTAGAGCAAACCGGGGCACTGTTACAATCCGTCTGCCCAGAAGTCCATGGGTTGAGGGAACATGGTATGTGCTGGGGAAAGACCGCAGTCGTTAAAAAAAGGGACCCTCTTAAATAAAAAAAACTTGGTGATGCAGCCTGGCTGCCACAAAGAAGACCCGGAGAAGGAGGACATGTTTGCTGCGGTTCAGAGTGCTGGACAGTTTTATTTTCTCAAACGATCCAGTGATGCTACCTCATATTCTGCAATAGAGCCCTGGTACCTATATATCTGTGTTTGAATGGTCACAGCTTCTTTTAAACTTACTGATCTTGTACACGACTGTGGCTTTGTATGCCCACCTTGTGGTAAAAAACAACCATAGGCAGAAACTCACACAGATCCAGAGGCGACAGAACTCGGCCTAGATCTGCAATGTTTTGAGCCTGCAACCACAATATCAGTGGCATCACCAGCTACCAAGCTAACCACAATAGTAGCAGATCTGGTCCTGCCACTACTTTTGGAGGTTTTGGATACACGTTGCCTCTGCTCTTTATTGCCTCCACGGCCACCACCCTTCTCCTTTGATGTCTCCTCCTCCTCCTCAGCACCCCCATATGGATCCCTTGTCCTTTCCAACATACAATCATTGTCATAGTCCTCACTCTCCCTGCCACTTTTATCAGATTGTGATATGTCATCTTGAGCTCCTTGGTTCCCTCACAATGCCTTCCTTTGTATTTGCCCCGGGAGCCACTGTATTGCTACCACTACCCCTACTTCCACCAATGTAGTTACAAGTTCCACTACTAATACTACTACCACCAACTCAGCTAAGCATGGGATTCCCGCCTCCGTCTGAACCGCCTCCTCATGGCAGTCCAATCGCTGACTGTTCCCACACAAGGCAGCAAAAGGACGACTATCTTGAGTATCTTCCTGGTACATAGGGTTTTGCAGCCTCTAAAGAAGGCACCCTACTAGGAGGGGGCAGTGAAGAGAATAATGATGCAACTAAAAGGCTTCTCTGGGTTGCAAGAAGAAGGAGCAGTAGTAATATTGTGGCCAAAGGCTCCAAGGCACCGTGTCAGACTAATAGGTGACATCCACATCATCTTACTGTGACTGAGAGTAGGAGTAAGCCATCCAGTCCACAATCTCATCCGATCGAAAGCCAGGGAGAACCGTGGACTATTATCTCTACTACCAGTACTGCTACTGCCACCCTTCCATTTGAAAGTCACTGGTTTGGTAAGAGAATCAGGAGAGAGAGAAATACTTTTGCCAGCTAGTAAACTCAGGGTGCCACCATCAGTCATCATATCTCATCATCTGGGGAGAGAAATTGCACTGTGTACAAACTACTGCTGGATTTACTGTTGCTTTCATCTTGCATTTAGTAAAGAGAGACTTTTGTTCTTTTACTTCTGATTCCTTGCATCTTCTTTTCACTGCACTGATCCCCAGGGAGTGACTGAATGAGGGAGTTAAACATGACACATCATCTCATGAGGGCCACTACTGACCTCAGGGACTCGTTGTTCTATAAATTTCTGGCAGCATCCAAAAGGAAAGATTAAAATTCTTATGGAGTTTTTTTATTGGAACATCTCAGATCTTTGTTCTGCTTTTGAGATCAAAGTTGTGCTTAACTTTATCTAAGTCTCCTTATTTAAAGTCTCCTAAATAGCTCCACTCCAAGTCACTCTCACCTCAGCAGCTTGGAGGAATATAATACTACAGGGTCAAAGAGAACAAAAGTGATCTTGTAATGATATAGCCTCATGACTTGGTGAAGAAAGAAGACACTGCCTGTGTTCTCTATACAGGGCTCCATCTTCACATTAAAGCATGTTTGTTGGATATCAGATTTGATGGGGAGACGTAAATGATGGACCAGGGCAGGCATCCAAAATTCAACAATAAAGAAGCCCTTTTCATTATTCATGGTGGAAGTCTACATCTTTATTGCAGGAGTTGCCATACGAGAAATTACTATGTAAATTATGTTTACAGTATTTACTTAATACATACTGTAGTTTCTACCTGTTAGGGTCACTGTATACTATGTAGAGTAAAAATAACTCAGAGGTCAGGTTCTGTTGGGTCACAAAAGTCTACCAAAGAATAAATCAAAGAGGATATTCAGGTTAGAAAAATTTACCTTTTATTTCCAAAAAACAGCACCCCCTTGTCCATAGGCCATGTCAGGTATTAAAACTGCATACACTTGAAACAGGTGGAGCTGCGATACCATACATATCTCATTAACAAAAGTGGCAGAATGGTATTAAATGGCTAAACCAAGGTTTAGCTCTCCAGTGCTTTTGAAGTAAGGATGTCTAAGGTGATTTTTCAACTGGAAAGTCACTTTCATGATAGAGTCAAAGAAGTCCATGGAGATAATTAAAATACGCCAATCCTTTTTCTTTCTTGTTTTTAATCATACTATAACTATGTATGTTGCTAACCAATACACTTATGCATTGGTTTAGCATGGTGGATCACTGGTTTGCACTGTTGCTTTGCAGTTCGGGTCCTGGGTTTGAAGCTATGAGGAGGCCTTAGCACTCACTGAAGCTCCAGTGAATGCATCGATCTCTTCGAATAGTTAATTGGCAGGGAAGCAGGCAGTCGGACCACCACCAATCTGATATTGATGACTATCCCGAGGATAGGCCATTAATATCAATTTCCCAGATAACCCCTTTAATTTACATTGTGAGTGCCAATGGGGACAGGGACTAATGTGATGGTTGACAACACAGTCCTGTGGCATAAAACCCTATTTACATGAATTACATATGCTAAGATATGATCACTTCAAGCCATTGGCCCAAAGCTTGTGGCTGCACTACTAAGAGATTCTGAAGACATGTTCCATTCCAACTTGATATTTTTGATTATATGGGAACATCCATGGAAGGGTGGATTTGCCCCAAGCAAAGTTATGTCTGGGGAAGGCACAGATGGTATGTCAACTCTTTTAGTCGTCTTTCTAACCCAACTGCTTGTGGCCAGCAGGTGGCCCCTTTTATCTGAGGCCCCAAGCATTTGTGTGGTTGTGAAATTTTCCCTAGCATGTATTCAGTGGTTAGAATTAGAGATGAGCAAATAGAATTTCCCAAACATTTTGGATTCTAATGAACCTGAATGTCTTGTGATGAGAGAGAGAGAGGGAAAAAAAGCTGGGGGCAGGGGCCCACAAGAACGGAGGGTACACAATGCCACACAGACAACAGTTCTTTCCCAGTATAAATGAGAATTATCAAACGTAAAGGAAGCAGAGAAATAATAAATCAACAATGCCCCAGCAGTACCAAATACCACAGTGTAGCTCAAACTACTGCCCCAGCAGATCCAAATATCACAGTTCAGCATAAAATACTTCACCACCAGCAGCATAAAATGCTCCCAGAAGCTGTCACATTCTATCCTCCTTCTTCTCTAATTGCATCTAATTAAGATATTGAAGAGGGGGCTGATGAGTTGAGACATGGGCCACAACACCAAGCCAGCCCTACCTTAAGAATCCTGCCTGCTCATACAGTCCTACATAGCTCTTACATCCAGTGATGTCTCCTCTAATGTAGACATTCTATTTAATCTTTTCAATTAGGACCAGTCTGCTGACTTCTTTCAACTTCTTACATTTTGCCTCTGCATAGTGTTACACAAACATTAAAAATTCCTCACTTTTCTATCATCCTCCCCACCTTCTCTAAACAAACTCCTCATCCTGGTTCTACCTCGACACTCTGCCTGCCGTGTTCCTCAATGCCACCAAATACAATACTGCAGAAAAACATAGTACTCCAATAGTAATAATGCCTCCTAAATTGCCCCCAGTAATAATAATGTCCCTTTAGTGAGCCCATATTAATAATGCCCCTATAGTGGCGCTAGTAATAATAATGTCCCCATCATGCCCCCAGTAATAATACACCCTATCATGCCCAAATATTAATAATGCCCCTATAGCATCTCCAGCAATAATAATAACTAGCAGAAGGACCCGGCTTCGCACAGGTATATTTCATCTATTTAATTTAATGTTTGTGTGTGTCGTTAACAGATATCATCAGTATGCATTATAACAGTGACATCTACAGTACCTTGCCCCTTTAACAGTGACCTCCACAGCAGCCTGCCTCCTTAACAGTAACATCCACAGCGCCCTCCCCTTTAACAGTGACCTCCACAGTGGCCGCCCCTTTATTAGTGACCTCCACAGTACTCCTCCTTGATAACAGTTATTTTCACAATAACCCGCCCCCTTAACAGTGACCCCCACAGAGCTCCGTTTCCTTAAAATGTGACCTCCACAACACTTTGCCCCTTAACAGTAACCTCTACAGCACCCCGCCCCTTAACACTGACCTCCATAGCGGACTGTCCCCATAACTGTGACCTCCAGCGTTCCCTGACCCCTTAACAGAGACCTTCACAGCGCCCACCCCTTTAAAAGTGACCTCCACAGCATCCTTCCCTCTTAACAGTGACCTCCACAGCAGCCCACCTCCTTAACAGTGACCTCCACAGCAGATGCCCCTTTATTAGTGACCTCCACAGTACCCCATCTCACTGACCTCCATAGGGGACCGTCCCCTTAACTGTGACCTCCCCAGCAGCCTTGCCCTAGGGTGGCCAGAGGTCAGTTTTTAGGCCGGACAGTCCGGCTTTCAGACTCCCTGTCCTCCGTCCAGTGCAGGGCCTGGACGGACACAGGGATGTCCTTTTGAACAGCTCACTCTCAGACAGCAGCACTGTGCTGTCTGAGCGTGAGCTGCAGGGAGAAAGTCACCCTCCCTCCCACCTCTGTAGCTGACAGAAGTTGAACCATGTCAGGGGCGTGGATTAGCGGGACCTGGGGGCAGGCTTTTTAAGTCCGTATATTGAGGGTGGCCTGAATGGCCACTCTACTTGCCCCCTTAACTGTGTCATCCCCTGCGCCCCTGCCCCTTTAAAGCTGATATACAGCAGTGAAGAAAAATAGCTGGGCTGTTATGGAAACCTGGTGTAAAACTGTGTGTATGTGGAGACTAAGGTCCTGCAAGCTTCTATTGGCTCATAAGGCTCATGTGACCAGTCTTCTATTGGCTAATGCATTTTTTGGGAATTTCTCAGGAACGGTACGTGCTAAAGAGCTGAGAACAGGTCTAAAACCTTCCCGGACACCTGATGTACCTGTGTGCCAAATTTCGTGATTGAAAATGCGACAGTGCGGATTCCTTTAGCGGGCATACATACACACATACACTCAGCTTTATATATTAGATACCCTCTATTATTCCCCCGGTATTAATAATGCCCCCATGGTGCCTCCAGTATTTATAATGCACCAAAGAGTGTCTTGAGGAATAATAATCCCCACCTATTGTGGTCTCAGTATTAATAATGGCTTTGATAGTGCTTCTAGTAATAAAAATATTCCAATAGCACTGTCACCATTTATAATGTCTCCTATGGTGTTTCCAGCAATAATGCCGCTATAGTGCCTTCATAAATAATGTCCCTCCATTTGTGCCCCCCAGTTATAATAATTATTGTGCCAACAATTATAATAGTGTCCCAGTAATGCCCTATCATGGCCTAGTATTAAGCATGTCCTCATAGGGTCTCCAAATCTGACTTATATAGTAGTTCCTATTAGACATGTGTCATGGATGTACCGAGAGATACGGACGTCCCCGCGACAGGGGGTGACAGAAGATCTGTAAGACTGAAAACAAGTTCTTTGATCTGACAGGTTTCCTTGTGAATCAATAGTCATCTGTGTTGTTTCTGATCCTGGCCACACCTCTAACCTCCAGGTGTTGCTATTGTGATCATTTAACTTTCCTTATTTATAGTTGCTTCTCCCAAAATGCTGTGCGGTTTATAGCTTCAGTGGTATCTGTGATCTGCTGGTGTTTGGTTCTCGGTTGAGTTCCTGTTGCTGGCATAGCTACTGGAAAGTTAAGTGTTTCCTTTCCCTTTTGCATTTTGTTTTGGTTTATCTGTGTGTTGTTTTTCCCCTGCCCTTTCTGGAGGAATAGGTAGTCTCAGTCCTGTCACTATCGCCAGTGTCTTACAGGGTGAGTTAGGACTCTAGGTACTCCTGCGTATAAACTCACCTACTTTTTGGGGTCTGTTCATACTGATAGCCATACACAAACAAAAAATAAACTGAGACTAGACGGGTATAGTAGCAAAATATACATATACTTTATTAGACAATACATAAAAAAGTTTATTATATGTGATGTGTCACATCAGATAAAAAGGTGGACTACACTTGAGGGGACATAACATAACAATTAAGGGAAGAGGGCAGTGAGGCTACCAAAAAGCTAAGATGTACAACAAACGCACTGACTTATGCGGATGTCACACACAATTGTCACAAATGTCCAGAAAAAGTGCAGATGTATATCTCCAAACATATGCTCATATATACATGCATATAGGACAAGACCTGTCTTATATGGTAGAGATGTCACAAGTGTCCACAATTGTGCTGGTATACAGGGGGGGGGCTGGCAGCCTTAGTCCTGGGGGGCAAATCCATTCAAGTGGCCCATTTTAGCCCCGCCCATTATTAAAAGCCCCTCCTACATATAATAGGCCACTCCCAACAAACACTGTACAGCTGACATTCTATAGTTGCGGCCTGTCTCTACACATCAGACGGAGAGAGGGGAAGGTCTGTCCTGCTGCACTGCCTGCTTCACATTATACAATAAACAGCCGGCTACAGCCAGGAAGCTCCTCCGCTCTCCTCCCTCCCCAGATCCTGGTGAAGGCCTGTGGTTCCCCCCCACCATCTGCCACCCGCCCGTGGCCTGCTGCCCCCTTTGGCCGTCCTCACACATCTCTGAATCCTCCTTCTGCAAATGGCAGGGGGAGGAGCCGGAGCATCTCCTCTCCTACATAGCACCACATAGCTCTTACATCCAGTGATGTCACCTTTGTTGTAGACGTTCTCTTTCCTCATCTTCTTCATTCAGACCAGACCGCCATGATGATTCTTCAGCCATCTCCCGTCTCTGCAGAGATTAACAAACAGACATTAGTTTCCCACATTTTCATCATCTTCACATCTTCTGAACACCCTTTCCTGCCACCCCAATACTATACTGCAGAAATAGTCCCCCTGGAAATACTACTACCACACAGATAGTGCCCCAATACTGTGCCCACAATACTATACTGCAGAAACAGTCCCCCTGGAAATACTACTACCACACAGATAGTGCCCCAATACTGTGCCCACAATACTATACTGCAGAAACAGTCCCCCTGGAAATACTGCTACCACACAGATAGTACCCCCTTAAACAATTATTGGCACACAGTGCTCTAAAAAATAACTGCGCCCAGACACTAATAGTATAAAGATGATGTCCCCCAAAAACATTTGTGCTAAGCTTAAACTGTGCCAGGGTGCCCCCTAAAGTAACAGTGCTCCCCAAACTCCCACCAATAGAAATAATTCTCTGCCAAAGCACACGTAGTAGTAATAATGCCCCTATAGTGCCCATACTAGTAATCATGTTCCTCATAGCCCCCCAGTAGTAGTAAAGCTCCGCATAATACCTCCTAGTAGTAATAATTCTCCCTATAATATGACAGTACATGAAATACCCCTGCTTAGTGCTTGCAGTTGAGTTAATGTCCCTATAATGTATGCCAGTATAAAATACCCCTATATAGTGCCCCAGTAAATGCCCTCATAGTGCTCCTCTCCCCCTTCCCCATAGTGTCCCCCATAATATGGCAGTAAAAAATGCCCCTTCGTAGTGCCCCCAGCAGATGCTCCTTTCCCCCATAATGTGCCAGTAAAAAATGCCCCTTCTTAGTGCCACCAGATGCCCCAATAGTGCTACACTCCCCCATAGTGCCCCCAAATAATGCCACATAGTTCCACTTTCCCCTATAGTGCCTCCCATAATGTGACAGTAAAAAATGCCCCCTTAGTGCCACCAGATGCCATAGTGCCCCCCATAATGTGCCAATAAAAAAGGACTCTTTAGAGCCCCAACTTCCCCATAGTGCCCACAAATAATGCCCCTATAGTGCTAACAGATGCCCCATAGTGCCGCTCTCCCCTATAGTGCCCCCCATAATGTGCCAATAAAAAAGCCCCTTTAGAGCCTCAGATCCCCTATAGTGCTCCTCTCCCTATGGTGCCCCCCATAATGTGCCAGTAAGAAAAGCCCCCATAGTGCCCCCCCAAAAAATGGGCAAGAAATAAATGTCCTCAGAGTGCCACCCCAAAAAAAAGGTGCTGTGAGAAATGCCAGATGTCCCCATAGTGCCAGCTCCCCCCGCTAAGAAAAAAACAAAAACATAAAACACTAATACTTACCTCCATCAGCAGTGATGTGATGCAGGCCTCTTCCGGCCTGTGTCCCCCGCTGTGTGCTGCCTGGCTCAGGCAGCGCAATGATAATGACGTAATCACGCCGCCTGAGCCGCGGCCTATCAGAAGAACAGGGAAAGGAGACACCTTTCCCTCCCCTGCCCTGCCATCTGCATCGCTGCCCTGAGGACGGAGATACAGATGAATATGGAGATGAGCGCTTCCACAATGGAAGCGCACATCTCCTACTGCCCCCCCACCGCCGCTGGCAACTAGAACCAGGGCCGCGCCGCCTGTGGTGATCGGCGGTGAGGCCCTGAGGAATAAAAAAATAAATAAAAATGATTTGTTAAAGACAGCCCAGCGGCCGTTTTTAACATGCTTTAGGGCGGCCTGGGGGGAAATTGCCTCCCTGCCCCCCTTCCCAGCCCTCCCCTGCTGGTATACACGTATATATCTCCACATAAGAGGCTGCCAGTGCACCAAAGACAAAAATCCCAGCTCGAGACATACACGTGTATAGCAACTGGTCACTCAAAAGGTCCCATCCACTTGTGATAAAGACAAATGTCTAAATCTCAGCAGAAAAGTGCGTATGTGCATAGTATCATCTATCACAAAAATAGAGAACCAAGTCCTATAGATATGCGGGAACATATATGTATATATCACCTTGAAGGCAAATGAGGTTACTGCCAGTGCCCTAAAATAGAGCCATGTATACAGGCTTATACATATACAAAAATAAAAATATATACAGGAATCGATCACCAAAATAACTGTGTCTACCAAGTGAAGTCAAAGATCACAGAGATCGACCCCTGCAGCAAACACAAAAGTAACTAAATTGTATCACAAAGACATTGGTTTACAAAGCAAAGGGTAGCCACACACTATGAAATTACATACCCATAAAATGAAAGACTGTCCAACTCAGGAGAGCCACGTACCCCGACGCGCGTTTCGGCTGGAATGTCTTTGTGATACAATTTAGTTACTCTTGTGTTTGCTGCAGGGGTCGATCTCTGTGATCTTTGACTTCACTAGGTAGACACAGTTATTTAGGTGATCGATTCCTGTATATATTTTTATTTTTGTATATGGAAACTTGGGAAGGAAGATGGGCACCTGCTAGAGAAAACCCTAACTCCAGTCCTGACAGACTACCAGGATGAACAGGCCCCAAAGGTAGGCAAGTTCATGCACTGGATACCTAGAATTCTATCTCACCCTATAGGACCCTGGAACTAATGTCAGGACTGAGTCTACCTGTTCCTCCAAATGCATGGACTCAGGCCTAATGACAAACAACAGGGAAAGGCAACACACACATATATATAAACAAAATACAAAAAGGAAAGGAACTCAACCGAGAATCAAACACAAGCTAACCACAAGTCCAACAGAAGCTAAAAAACACATAGCTGATGTCACGGCTGGGGATGGGGGAAACCCTCAGCCGTGCGGTACCCGTAGATGTTTGGTCTCTGCTTGGCCAGGAGCACAGGATCAGGGAGCAAGTCACCTCCTAAAGCCTCCCTAATCTGACCCTAACTCCTAGCGGCATGAGCCGACCTTAAAGGTAGGAGGACTCATGCTCTGGAACCTCGGGTCCCTACTAACCCTCCGCAGGTCCCTAAGCTAGGAGCTGGGTAGACTACCTGTTCCTCCTGGACATGGAGGAACAGGAGCCTAGAATGGCCAAGTTGTAAATAAGGGGAAACCAATACAACTTATGGCAGTGGCAGGTACGTGGAAACTACAACCTCACCTACCTGCCACAGACACACAGCCTGGAACCCATGTAAAAGTGCTGTTGTCCACAACAACAGAAATGACAACAGCACACACCATACATCACACGGGAAACCAGGAAACCATAAGGTGCAATAAACAAGCAACCACACACACATAAACATCACATCAGACAAGGTAACAATTTATGACCAGAAGGGTGGCCCCCACTGGCAGTTGTTAAATAACCAGGAGGATGTCTCCAGCAAGCATGGCTGAAGCACCCTCTCTGACTACTGCCTTCCACTGAGGCTTTATGGGGCCAAGAAGCCACACCCAACAGTCAGACACACCCAGTGCACACACACACTAGGAAGGAAGTTAACCCTTCCAACACCAGGCAAGGGAAAACACCAACTCAAAGGGGAAGTGCACACAATAACCCCCGTGCACACCAGACAAGGGAAGTGCACACAAACACACGTTGCCAAGGGCAACCGCATGCATACCTGTTGTCCGCGGCAACCGCACTTGAGGCACACAACTAAGTGCCCCCAGCTGCCGTTGACACAACACCAAACCGCGGGCAACTGCATGCGGCTCCCAAGGAGTCACGACCATGACCAAGGGTCGTGACAGCTGAGTGGAAGAAACAACAATAAATAGAAAAGGTTAAATGACCATAATAGCCACACCGGACAAAAGAAGGTGTGGCAAGCACCAGAAACAACATAGATGTCATTTGATCCAAAAGGAAAACATGTCAGATCAAACCACGCGTTGCCTGTCTTACAGATCTACTACCACCTGTCACTGGAAAGTCCGTATGTCTCGGTACGTCCGTGACACTCTCCCACAAAACACTGGTCCCTATCTGCAGATAACTAGGAGCTCTGACTTTTATACAGTTTCTAACTGATCTAGAACCTTCTAGTGGAAGGGGTGAATCTGGAGAAGCACAGCCTAACAGAAACAACAGGTTACGACTAAGAACACACCTGTGTTCGAAACTCGTCAACTATGCTGGGGTGGAGGATTGTGTCTATGTGAGTTATTTGCTACAAGAAGAAATAAAAGTGCAACAAAGTTTTATTGCAAGTGATGGATCCGTTTTTTCCTATTTTTCAAGCGAGAGAATTGCCTGGCTCGTTCCCTGCACAGGTCTGTGGATTATGAGGTGAGCTGGATTTCTTTACGTACTTTAACAGAAGCAATGTTGCAGTTCACGGCTGCAATAGACTTGTATTGTGAATTGATACAAGTCAATGGGAATGACTACACAGTTTCCAGATGTAAACCAGATGGTCAAAAGTTTACTGTAGATCTCTTTTCCGTCCATAACTCAGCTCTGCATAGTCCCTTATGACATCATATGAAAATTAATAGCTTCTCAGTGCACAGGCTGGAAAGTTATTAGCCCTTCCAGACTTCAAAGTACCCTAGAGCACTACACAAGGTATTATGCACTTTGCAGCTTTGAAAGGGAACATTGCTAATGTACCCTTCCATGCTTTTAGATTGTGTGGCACACAGCACACTATATCTTAATACAGCACCCCTCTGTCTGGGAATTGCAGAAACAGTTAAAGGGTTTCTACCACTTCGGTGTCACATATTTAGCTGTCAGACACTAGCGATCCACTAGTGTCTGCTCAGCCCAACCATCCTAATATAATTGCTTTTGGGGCAGCCGTTTTGCTAAAAAAAGAACTTTTATTAATATGCTAATGAGCCTCTAGGTGCTATGGGGGCGTCATTAGCACCTAGAGGCTCCGTCTACCTTCAGAAACTGCCGCCGCCCAGCGCGTCCCTCCAGCCCGCCCATCTCCTCCTGAATGCGATCCTCCTTGTGAGCGTATGTATTCTGCGCATGCGCAGTGAATGTCTGACCGCTTCCTTGCTCAGACATCTCCACTGCGCCTGCGCGATGACGCCATAGTGCTCCGAGGAACAGGCGCAGTGGAGATGTCTGAGCAGGGAAGCTGTCAGACATTCACTGCGCATGCGCCGAATACAGGCGCTCACAAGGAGGATCGCATTCAGGAGGAGATGGGCGGGCTGGAGGGACGCGCTGGGCGGCGGCAGTTTCTGAAGGTAGACGGAGCCTCTAGGTGCTAATGACGCCCCCATAGCACCTAGAGGCTCATTAGCATATTAATAAAAGTTCTTTTTTTAGCAAAACCACCGCCCCAAAAGCAATTATATTAGGATGGTTGGGCAGAGCAGACACTAGCGGATCGCTAGTGTCTGACAGCTAAATATGTGACACCGAAGTGGTAGAAACCCTTTAACAAGCCTAGCTCCACTATTCCCGGCCACTGCATCTGTTCTCCTGCCTTGCACCCAGACCAACACATAACATCAAGGGGATCCCAATTACCACCAGGCAGGAGCCCCAACACCACAAGCCTAAGATGCCTGCATCCTGATGCAGGAGGTTGCACAATAAAGCACACAACCCTTCAAAAAGCAGCCGTAGATGTGCTTAAGATGTAGTGCAGCCAGAAAGATTGAGTGTAATTAAAACTGGTGCAAATTAAAACTGAATTAATTTGCCCTAGCAACCAATCAGATTGATCCTTTCACTTTCCAAAGGAGTTCTGAAAAATGAAAGCTGAACTCTAATTGGTTGCTACGGACAACTAGGTCAGTTTTCCTTTGCATCCGTTTTGATAAATCTCCCCCTTTTTCTGAAGTGAATTTCATAATATTTTATAGATTCAAGGGGGTTTTCCGGGATTCTATCCTCAGGATAGGTCATCAATATGAGATTGGAGGGATTCCAATGCCTGGCACCACCTCCAATCTCATATCCTGAGGATAGGCCATCCTATCTCTGGTAACCCCTTTAAAGTAACACCTGGCCACATGATAAAAAAGGAAAAACATGAAAATATCAGCAAAAATGCAAAAAAAAATGTGTGTAAAACCTACCTTAACGGGGTTCTCAAGGATTTTTATATTAATGGTCTATACTCAAGATAGGCCATCAATATCAGATTGGCCACACTCCTGTCGACCAGCTGTTACCTTGTAGCTCTGGTGTCCAGCTGGTATAACTGCGGTGCTGTTCCTTTGGAAGTCAATGGGTGCACCACTGAAATTACCAGCCCTGTCCTCTCTACACTGGGCAGAGCTGTGTAGTTTCAACAGCAGGCGAAAACCAACACTTCAGTTATGGTTTTTGCATAGTGTGTCTTGGACCACTTTTGCACTCCCGATTGTTGATTCATATCTGTGTGCCCTCTTAATCTCATTGTTGCAACTCTAGATTCAGCACCAGAGCTACAAGGTAACAGCTGATCATCGGTGGTGCCAGGTGTAGGACCCCCACTGAACTTATACTGATAGCCCATCCTGAGGATAGACCATCAATATCAAAATCCTGGAGAACCCCTTTAAGATATAGACTCCCATCAGGCAAGTGGATAGAAAGATGTTATATTCTTGTATCATTTGCATATGAAGCCTCTGAGGAGTTTCTGCTTCTATAGATCAGTGTAGCATGCACTTTTTTATGATGATTGACAACAGGCAGCCTCAGGATTTCATGATGAATTTGTCTCCTTCACATGCAGGCTACTGTAGACACTATATTTACATTCATTAATATTGTATTTCCAGCAAAATAAATGGCATACCCACTGTTCAGAACCAGAGGTACCAATAATGCATTTTAGGATTAGACACGTACCCCGCACATAGTAACATGTATGTAACTACAGAGGGGGAAAGGAAATGGACTATTCATGAGGCAACGTATGGGAAGTCATGAAAACTGTAGGGATGTTTAATAACCTAACACGTTCATGTTAACAGATAACATTTTAGCAGAACTTCCCATGAGTCCTTGGAGATCTCCAACAGGTCAGCTTTTCTGTCTAAGCAATTTATATGCTAATTCGGTTTGCACTCTATCCATTAACATCCTGTTATGCAAGCAGGCCGGGGGACAGGAGTAATGTACGCGAGTAGTACTCTCTCAAGGACAAGAGGGGGAGATCGCGGTACAAAATACAACATGTTGCTTTATCCACATGGGACTTCTGATGCCAGCAGGCAAATATTTCCCTAAGATGCCTTCCAGTTCTTAGACATGACCTATTCTATACCATAAGTGCCTACTGTTAAAAATCATCTTCAGTAAGGCTCCAAATGTGCCCATTTTTTCTACAAAGTATAGGCCGTGCCCAATTATGGCAGCCACATAAGACAGTCCCGTATAAACAATACCTGAAGAGCACTTCCCTTCATGCATTTGTTTTTGATACAATTCTGGCTTTGTGTAATAGCCATAAGGAGGCAATTGCTCAAGTCAATGGCAGCAATATAAATAGACAGTACATATCCCCATATATGCCACAAACTATAATGGTGGCTGCCCGCAGACGTTTACAGTAACTTGCCTGCTATGCTGGAAGCATTCAGGAAAAGTTGTATTCCGGGTCAGTTATTGTCTGTTTGTTTAGTCATCTGTTGACCATATCATTCTTAAAGAGGACCTTTCACTGCTCCTGACATGCCTGTTTTAATAGTTTCACGCATTCCCCGTGTAATAACAGTTCTGGAGCCTCTATTCGTATGTCTCTATGTTGTCCCATTCCTTAATTTCTACTAGAAGTTATGAATGAATTGCTAGCAGTCTGCAGTAAGGGTACCGAGGGGCGGTAACAAGTTGGGGGTGTACCTGCACAGTCTCACTCTATCCAATCAGTGCTGCCATTTTCAGACTGTGCAGGTACACGCCCCCAACTGGTTACCTCCCCTCTGTACCCTTACTGCAGACTGCTAGCAATTCATTCATAACTTCTAGTAGAAATAATAAAGGAATGGGACAACACAGAGCCATAAGAATAGAGAATCCAGAACTGTTATTACATGGGGAATGTATGACGCTATTAAAACATACATGTCAGGAGCGGTGAAAGGTCCTCTTTAACATCCATCTATGTCATTATCTCACTACCTTTATCCATTTGTTCTATCCATAGTTATCGTCTGACTACCATAATCATGTATTTGCTTCATCTGACTACTATCCCCATCCTATTCTAATCACCTATTTTATTTCCTTGCCTTCTTGTAATTACCTGCTAATGTTATGACATATTACTTATTTTTTAGCTTTCCAGTTGTTGCATAGTTTGTCCCTATTTTAAGTCCTATGGGTATCTGACTACCAGGAGGTACTGTAAGCACCTGGGAGAGAGGATTGCTATAGGTGAAGTTCAGTTCTGCCATCTGTCATATATTAATATTTACAAGGAAAATCAAAAATACATAATGCATTATGGTTTTAGAGAAGTAGGGAAGAAGATGGAATTATTTTTCCATCAAGAGGCAGGGACAATTTTACATTCATTTTCCAGAATGCATCTATTCAACATCTATTAGCACTGGTTAATTAGGGTAGGAGCGGTTCCCCTGAGCACCGAGTTTCCTAAAGTGAACCAAAAGGGACCTAACCTAAGGGACAATGACATGCCTCGGGTAGAATGAATCATTAGAACTGACTAATATACTGATATCCATTCCACAATAGAAATATACAATATGCAATAAATGAATGCAAACAAGGCCACATATGGGTTCCCCGAAGCACTGTACCACTTTGCCCTTTTAAGTTGGCGAGATCATTACATATTCTGCTTTAATTTCTGATACAAAGGAGTCATTTGCCAGAAGTGGAATTTGAAATAGTTCATGGTTAATCAGCAGTATATAATAGAACAAAGGGGAATATACTGTATTATAAATCTGCAAAAAAGGTCATATTTTTGGAGGGATTTGTCTTTTTTTGGGAGGTTTAAATTATCCTTTGTGTAGATGAGTCATGAATTGAGCAGCATAAATGAATTTCCAGGCAAAGTTAATTGTGAGTAGTTGCTACGATACAACCATTTGAAATTCTCTCGAGAAGAAATATCAGAGGGTGGTTCTACAGCTCTGCATATGAATTATGGAGAAATCAAGATGTACTGGGCTTCAGATGTGTAGAGAATATTATATTGTATTGTGTCTACAATTAAAAAGTGGACGGAATAAGGCCAGTGTCAGTCTTTACTTTGCTCCCCTTCATGCAACTTTATGGATTTCTTACAGTCTAATTTGTTGGAAAACATCTAGGTCCTTCCTTGATGAGCTTGAGCTAGAAACATAAATCAAAAAGACAAATATAGAGGAAAATAATTGAATAATAAAACACTCTGAAATATGTATGGACATGGCATAAAATGCTAGCCCTGCCTCCTATTCTGATAGTCATCATGCAATATGCCATTGGTAGGTGGTCTCAGGTCAGGCAGGTCCTACGCTATACCTACATATACCATTGGGCATCTATGTTCAGGAGCGCAGACCCTGCACATATAGTGTGCTGCTCCTAGTCACCTCTATGTGCATCCAGCAACCAATGAGAGGAGGAGCGCGCCCAGCTATATGTACCGCCTAATCAAGGCCGCCTATTAGATAGGAAGGGCAAAAGTGCACAAGAATGGTGCCGCTCCCTCTAGCATATACTACAAATTAAACAAAAATCACAGAGTCTGCTTTCTTCAACATAGATGCTTAATGGTATATGTAGGTTTAGAGTAGGACCTGCCTGACTGAGACCACTTTGGCGCTGGGCACAGATGTGTTTTGATCAAAATATATTGGCTAAGAGTCTCAGATTTTATTATCAGAATTAGGCTACTTTCACACTAGCGTTGTTTGAATCCGGCGTTCAATTCCGACACCGGAACTGCCCGCCGGATCCGGAAAAACTTGTGAAAACAGATTACATTTGAATCCTGATTAGGATTTTGATCACAATGAAAAAATGCATTGGAAAAAACGGATCCGGCGTTCAGTCAAAGTATTCTGGATTTTTGGCCGGAGGTAAAAATACAACATGCTACGGTTTTCTGAAAAGCCTGATCAGTCAAAAAGACTGAACTGAAGACATCCTGATGCATCCTGAACGGATTACTCTCCATTCAGAATGCATTGGGATATACCTGATCAGTTCTTTTCCGGATTTGCCTGCGCAGACCGGAAGGACGGATCCGGCATTCCAGTATTTTGAATGCCGGATCCGGCACTAATACATTCCTATGGGAAAAAAAATGCTGCATACAGGCAAGTCTTCAGTTTTTTTCACCGGAGATGAAACCGTAGCATGCTACAGTTTTCTCTTTGGCCTGATAAGTAAAAAAGACTTGAGGACATCCTGATGCATCCTGAACGGATTACTCTCCATTCAGAATGCATGGGGATATGCCTGATCAGTTCTTTTCCAGTATAGAGCCCCTAGGATGGAACTCTATGCCGGAAAAGAAAAACACTAATGTGAAAGTAGCCTTAGAGTATTAATATTTGTTTTCTGTGATTTTTTTTCATAAATGTAGCCATGAACATCTGCATGTTTATTTATCATATCGTACAGGATGTTTTTATTTCTGTTATCTTTTTTCTGTGATTTTTGGTTAGTTTGTAGTATATGCTTGAGGGAGTGGCACCTTCAAGTGTGAATGTGCTCCTATTTTATCCTGGGAGTAGCATTCTTGTGCACTTTTGCCCTTCCTATCAAACAGACCGCCATGATTAGGTGGTGTATACAGCTGTGCGCGCTCCTCCTCTCATCGGTTGCTGGATGCACAGAGGTGACGAGGAGCAGCACACCATATGTGCAGGGTCTGCGCTCCTGAATGTAGATGCCCAATGGTATATGTAGGTTTAGTGTAGGACCTGCCTGACTGAGACCACCTTGGTGCTGGTTAGGCGGGCACAGATGTGTTTTGATCAAAATATATTGGCTAAGAGTCTCAGATTTTATTATATCAGAATGAGGGCTTAGTTCATATATAATGCTTGCATCTATTTTGTTAGTGTATTATTATTTGTTTTTGGTCATATAGGGGTTGAATAGTGATGGTCTATCCTTGGGTCATTAATGCCTGGTTGGGATACCTGTGTAGTAGTCAGGGTAAGATTGAATCTCCCCACAGGCATGTCACAGACATAAATGGCGTAGTCACAAGGCACAGGACAGAAATACGGCCTCCACTCCAGCAGCAGGGTCTTGACCAACGGTTAAAACAGTCTGCTGTATCTAACAGGTACATCTCTAAAACCTTGCAACAGTCCAACTCACAAGTAATGGTGAAATAAGTAAAGGTCCTATTAAGGGGTGGAGTGGCCATAGACCCTACAGGGAAATCTCTGGATGGGCTGATACCTAGGAGGGCCACCCAAACCCTCCTCAAGGCCTTCAGCCAGGTTCATAATGTTCTGATTCTCTCTTACAGACCTGGCCAGCAGCCGCAGGTGCCCTCCTGAATTCAACGGTATCGACTTCCTCAGGACCTTCCTAATTATCTTGCTTTTGTCAATTTGGACCCACCTGCAGTATAAGGCCACTTTTATGTTTTTTTCCAAGGCCACTTTTAGTTCCCAGTTTTACACTGGTCCTATTGTGGGCCAGATTGCAGTTCTTTCCTGATACAGTGGTATATGACATACACACAGAGGCACTGCACTTGTCCCACAGAGGGGCACAGCACTGACATGAGCATATGCCCAACACCCAATGGTGGGAGAACAAGCCCTTTTATGATCTCAGCCACTGGTCTTCATAAGGAATACTGCATACTACTGTGCATTCAGAAAGTCTCCACATTTTGTTAAAATTCTGCTGCACTGAAAGTTCTCACAAGCACAGTGGCCTCCACAATTCTTAAATAGAAGAAGATTAGAGCTATCAGGACTCTTCCTTGAGCTGGCTATCCCAACAAACTAAGTAATTGGAGGAAAAGGGCCTTGGCAGGAGAGTTGACCAAGAACCCAGTTGAGCTCCAAAGATCCAGTGTGCAGATGGGAAAAACTTCCAGGTAGTCAACCTTTACTGCAGCACTCTACCAATCTTGGCTTTATGGCAGAGTGTCCCAGAAAAAACACTACTAAAATGTTACTTTTAATGTTAAGATAATATAAAATCACTTGGTACCACCTCCTACCATTTAATGTTATATAGGAGAATAGAAAAAAGAAAAAGAAAAAAATATCCCTAACCCTTTCCCTATTTCTATTTAATCCCTGCCTAGGAACAGAATGGCCACGCAGATAGGGAAGATCCCGTGTTTGGAACCTCCTAGTCACTCTAGTCAGTCCCTGACACACAGATAGGTCCCATCACCAAGGGCACATGATAGAGTTGTCCAATAGTCAGGGAATCAAATATATTTACTAACACAAAAGAAAATCCAAACAAAAATACTAATTTGTAGTGAATATTAGATAATAAGCATATATTTTTTGATCCCACTAGGTCCCAACACGTTTCACTGTGCCAAAAGCCACCAGTTCATCCATGTCAATCATCTTAAAGGGAACCTGTCACCGGGATTTTGTGTATAGAGCTGAGGACATGGGTTGCTAGATGGCCGCTAGCACATCCGCAATACCCAGTCCCCATAGCTCTGTGTGCTTTTATTGTGTAGAAAAAACCTTTTTGATCCATATGCAAATTATTTTTTTATAATTAATTTTAGCACAAGGCCTCAATTTCAAATGTGAAAAGAGGTAAAGGGTCTGAAGACTTTCCAAATGTGGCCCTTACACCAAATGGCCTGCTTTTGTGTAATTTCCCCCCCAATCATGGCATCTGTGGCTGTATTTTACCCTAGCACCATATTGGAATAGCCAATATTATAAAGTTACATGTGAAAGCCACCACACTTTACATACTGTATCCATAATAACTAAATAACAGCATTAACATTATTAAAAAGTATAGTTTGGAACATCTTTGTGGCAGCAACTGCAATGGTTAAAAAAGATGTTCCAATACATTTCACATAGCAGTAAGACTTATCAGGGGCCATGGTGATTACAGTCACTTTTCATAGTTTAACTCCTTCCTGACCAAAGGATTTCCAATGCTTGAGCCTTTGAGCCCTGGAGGATTTTCAATTTTTTTTATGTCTCCCTGAATCCATAACTTTTTTATTTGTCCGTTCACATAGCCATATGAGGGCTTATTTTTTTGTGAGACAATTTCTACTTTTTAATGGCACCATTTAATATTGCTTAGGATGAAGTGAGGAGCCGTAAAAAATTACAAATGGGTTTCCTTTTTATAGTGTTGCCTATTCAGTAAAACTGACATTTTAGAGTACGAGTACGATTATAACGATGCCACCTTTTTACAGTTATTTTCCTTTAAGCTATCTAATTCAAAAACAAAAGATAACAGCACAGTCAGTAGAATTGTTGGGTGCTCTGGGAGTATTGCTAAAATCCACAAATAGATCCAAAGACAAATGATAAGACAGCACTGTCGGGTCCAACACCCTTTCACTGTACCTGGAGTGCTGCCTCATCATTTGTCTTTGGATCTATTAGTGGGTTTTGCCTATACTCCCAGTGGGATTGCACCCAACAGAGGGATTGTTCTCCAAGGGAAGTAAATATGCACCCTCCTGTCATTGCAGGGCACTAGGGGGTATTAGTGTGAGGATTGCCTCTGTGACCCATGTACAACTATCATTGCCAGAGCTACTACTGCTCCATCCTCTTTACAGCATTCCCCCATGGGCTTCTGCATCTCTCTCTTTATGGACACTAGCAATCTTCCCAAATGACCAAAGACATGCAATCACTCTCACTATTTCTCTGCAACGCCTATCTGTGGGGTTCCAGTCCTAGATCGAATGGCCAGTCCATCTCAGAAGTGTGGCAGGCGTCAGAAGCAATATAATCCAAAACAAGGTCAGTAAAGTATAAAGCCATAAGCGTGCATTAACTTTACTGACTCAGTCCAAGCAGGGTCCTTAAATGGTCCTCAACCTTCTGCAGTAATGCTTCTTTCCTCAGAGGTTGGTTCTTAGTAAACTTGCTTTTACTTGCAGCCTTTACTCACAGGAATAGTGTTTTCCTGGAGCAGGATTCTGTCTTGGCCTACTAGGCAGTAGCACACACTTGATCACTGGCAAACTCCACTAACTAGCGGAAATGTGGGACCAGCCCATTACCCGGTAGCTAGCAGTAAGAACTGCCAGTTAACAGTTTTCTTCCTATACATAGCCTTTTTGGGTTACAAAGTGTATAGATCATAGTCAGTATTACAGTGAATACTTTAACCTCTATAGTAATAAACCATAACCTTAATCCTTTAGCACTGAACTATAGCATTAACCCTTTAGCAGCTGGTCACTGCAAGTTTGATTACAGATTTTTTTATTTTATTATTCTATACTCTTTTGTAGATAGGACTAATGCTAGCCATACACATTAAACAAATGTTGGCCGAACCAGTTGATTTTGACAAGACCAGCCAATCATCTATGGTGGGCCTCCTGACTGTCCACAGAGGGCAGATGTTAGGAGAGATGAGGAGCAGGCAGCTAGATTTCAACTGCTTGATCCTTCTGTTCTCTGTGAGATAATGTTCTGCCAGAGAAATCAATAGGGCTGACAGAGAGATAACCATGTAAAGCATTCAATTTTTTTCTTCAATCGCATACAGGGAGTGCAGAATTATTAGGCAAGTTGTATTTTTGAGGATTAATTTTATTATTGAACAACAACCATGTTCTCAATGAACCCAAAAAACTCATTAATATCAAAGCTGAATATTTTTGGAAGTAGTTTTTAGTTTGTTTTTAGTTTTAGCTATTTTAGGGGGATATCTGTGTGTGCAGGTGACTATTACTGTGCATAATTATTAGGCAACTTAACAAAAAACTAATATATACCCATTTCAATTATTTATTTTTACCAGTGAAACCAATATAACATCTCAACATTCACAAATATACATTTCTGACATTCAAAAACAAAACAAAAACAAATCAGTGACCAATATAGCCACCTTTCTTTGCAAGGACACTCAAAAGCCTGCCATCCATGGATTCTGTCAGTGTTTTGATCTGTTTACCATCAACATTGCGTGCAGCAGCAACCACAGCCTCCCAGACACTGTTCAGAGAGGTGTACTGTTTTCCCTCCTTGTAAATCTCACATTTGATGATGGACCACAGGTTCTCAATGGGGTTCAGATCAGGTGAACAAGGAGGCCATGTCATTAGATTTTCTTCTTTTATACCCTTTCTTGCCAGCCACGCTATGGAGTACTTGGACGCGTGTGATGGAGCATTGTCCTGCATGAAAATCATGTTTTTCTTGAAGGATGCAGACTTCTTCCTGTACCACTGCTTGAAGAAGGTGTCTTCCAGAAACTGGCAGTAGGACTGGGAGTTGAGCTTGACTCCATCCTCAACCCGAAAAGGCCCCACAAGCTCATCTTTGATGATACCAGCCCAAACCAGTACTCCACCTCCACCTTGCTGGCGTCTGAGTCGGACTGGAGCTCTCTGCCCTTTACCAATCCAGCCACGGGCCCATCCATCTGGCCCATCAAGACTCACTCTCATTTCATCAGTCCATAAAACCTTAGAAAAATCAGTCTTGAGATATTTCTTGGCCCAGTCTTGACGTTTCAGCTTGTGTGTCTTGTTCAGTGGTGGTCGTCTTTCAGCCTTTCTTACCTTGGCCATGTCTCTGAGTATTGCACACCTTGTGCTTTTGGGCACTCCAGTGATGTTGCAGCTCTGAAATATGGCCAAACTGGTGGCAAGTGGCATCTTGGCAGCTGCACGCTTGACTTTTCTCAGTTCATGGGCAGTTATTTTGCGCCTTGGTTTTTCCACACGCTTCTTGCGACCCTGTTGACTATTTTGAATGAAACGCTTGATTGTTCGATGATCACGCTTCAGAAGCTTTGCAATTTTAAGAGTGCTGCATCCCTCTGCAAGATATCTCACTATTTTTGACTTTTCTGAGCCTGTCAAGTCCTTCTTTTGACCCATTTTGCCAAAGGAAAGGAAGTTGCCTAATAATTATGCACACCTGATAATGGGTGTTGATGTCATTAGACCACACCCCTTCTCATTACAGAGATGCACATCACCTAATATGCTTAATTGGTAGTAGGCTTTCGAGCCTATACAGCTTGGAGTAAGACAACATGCATAAAGAGGATGATGTGGTCAAAATACTCATTTGCCTAATAATTCTGCACTCCCTGTAGATTGTAAATGAAAAGGCAGCCCACATGCTTAACCACCTCTCCATTCAAATGGGGGACACAGGACCTCTGTTTTGGCAGTTGGTGGAGGTGCCAGCAGTAAGCACCCACCGATCTAACAATTGACACATAGCCAGTGGGTAGGTAATAAATTTGTTTGCACTGGAATACCCCTTCCATGATTATTTTTGATTGATAATACTTGTGCCTTTATTAGAATAGTTATTGTTAAACTTCCAGCAATGTCAATCCAGAGGTTTTTATTAAATATCTTATCACAATAAACATAAAATTTGCATATAAATGAGAACATCATTAAATCACATTAACAATCAAAACAGCATTTTTTACTAACAATGACACTGATGATGATGAGGAAACAAAAATGACTCTATGCCTTCCTAGGTTAAATGAGTATATGTGGAGTAGGTAATGAGAAATTACGATGCATAACATTTACTGATCAAGAGGATTTATGTAGAAGAAATCAAAGGCGGTCAAAAATAGAGCAGAGCTTATCAAATGCCATCACTCACCAACAATACCATTAATTGTTAGAATGGCTTCCTAATCTGATTGCACGTCTCAGCGCTGAGGCGGTTTACATAATGTTCATCCTTTAGAAGGTCAGAATACCCAAGTCAATGTCAAACCAGCCTCTAAATATAGCATATGATGCAATATGCTTCACAAAATGAGCTTTCCTCATTGTTCTCAAGCCACACATTCTAATATAGTCAGGATTTAAATATTGTCACCTTGTAAGAACATGCAAAGTTACATTTAAATGAAAAATTAACTTTAGATTAAAAAAATGAGCATTATTTCTACATTTGATTCTGGGCATGTGTTCTATAATCAACCATAATGGAGAATGTTCCATAATTGATCTGGAGACGGGGCTTGTAGAAATCCATGTGTTTGCCACCAAAAAAAAACATGCAAATTGTTGGAGATGATTTTCCACACTACATCTTCTGCATTTGAATATATCCTAAGCAAACACCGGGAATCAGCTAGGAACTTATAGCTGACAGATCTCCACCATCTAGATTACAATGATGCTGTAGACATCGGGCCGCCCGTGGGACTTATTGTCCCGCACTCATATGATCTTATGAGTGCGTGATAATAGCCCCGCAGGCGGCCCGACATGCACGGCATCATTGTAATCTATGATGCTGTGCGCTCCCGTGTGCACGATCAATGCCGCTCCGGGACATATGGCCCACTCACGGACCGTATATCTCGGAGGGCATACGGTCGTGTGCAAGAGGCCTAATGCTGTGTAACTAAATACAGATGATCAGGGGGACTCTATGCAGCGTACCAGATCCGCAGGGGAAAACATATGAGGCTCATGGTGGGCCGATGGGGGTAGTAGTTTATGTACTCACTGTTAGAGGAGCCTCTCTGGGCCGGCGTGCAGTAATGAGGAAGACAGCATTAAATCCTCCGGGGCACTCTCTATTGCAGGGAACACCAGCCAGAGGGAAGTTGAAGTGCCCTTGATGGTGTAGGTGTTTAGGGTGCTTTGGTGGCTAGGCTCCTGAGTTTGTGACGCCAGCACCGTTAGGTGCAAATGTTGAGAGTAGTAGTATTATTATGAAGGAGTCGGTTGTTATAAAACAAGTTGAACTTTACTAAATCAATTGTCTCAGTACAGCTGGTTAAGTTCATCAATAAAGTGCATCTGTATGGTATAGGTGATGACCCCGAAATTGATAGAGGTAATCCTTATATCAGGTTTAGGCAATTGGCAATTGAGGAGTTCTCAATTGTGCAGATGCTCATAGAGAGGACCAGCCAAACTGCATGGTAGTTAGCTAGAAAGTGGTGGTAAGTGATGCTTGTCACTTGACTCATTGTCCTAGGTTTTAAAGTGGAGGTCAGATCTGGAACTTCTACAGCAGCGATGAGTATTGAGTGGTGGCAGACCTGTGATAGGGCACGCAAAGAAGAACAGACCACTCAATTCTCTGTAGTAAGAAGTACCGGTATAGACAGTGGTGTACTAGACAGTGCTGGGTAGAGACAGTCAGTGTGAGAGCACCAAGTCTGAGGTCTCTGAGTGTGTATGTGCAAGGCGTGGAAAAGATGCATGGCCTATGGAGTGTGCACCAAGTGGAGGAAAAGCTGTGCCGTATATCAACCAGCATAGCTATCTTCATCGCTTCCACAGGGAGAGACTCCAGGAATTGTTAATACCCATTGATTTTGATGCAACACCATAGGAGCAAGTAAGCCACCAAGTAGAGACATTGATATTGTCAAGCCTGTTGCCTTTAAGAGACTTTGTTTTGTAACCACAAAGCTACTTGCTTCTTGTAAGACATAGTGTAATCCAGTGGCTCACCCTTTGTTTATTTATGGACCTAGGTGCAGTGTCATAGGCGTACCCACTGCCAATGTAAAGAACAATAGAAAAAACAACAGATTGACAGGTACACTATCATCTAGGAATATATGAAAAAATATTATCGGTTGGTATTAATCAACATTTTAATAAAAATGTATTACATGATAACATACAGTATATTAAAAAATATATTAAATATATAATCATAACCCCCCAAATGGTTAAAAGTCCAAATAGAATGAATTGATATCAGGATAAACAGTTATCATATATCTCCATATACTCATTTTTCATAGTCTTAGTCCATATGTGAACTGATTGTGGAATATTAATTGTTAGTAATAGTTTAGTTGATTACCCAGGTCTTTAGTAGTATTAGGATACTATTAGTATAATAAATGACTGTGTCCAATAATATGGAGCTCACTGTTACCCCTCCTGAAGTCTCTCTTTGCTGGGAGGGAGCACTGGCTCTTACTGTGCTCCCGGCGTCCCATGTGCAAGGTACTTTCCAGCTTAGCGGAGAACTTCTATGCGTAGACTATTGCATTCGTTTTCTCATTCACTCAGCGTCCCACATGGTGTCTAGCTCCTGCGTTGGTTGGCCTGATGCGCTGTGTGACTTGTCATTCCAGTACACTGCTCCAACCAGGTACATCTATCTGTATGCTAGACAGGGACTCTTACTGATTTAGAAATATAAATCAATATTGTTATTTGTGGAAAATAACAATATTGATTTATATTTCTAAATCTGCAAGAGTCCCTGTCTGTTGCTCCCTAGGGCCAAGCAGTAAAAGAAGGCACACCCTTTCTTCCCCTGGGGCATACCATGGTTCGGTGACTTCTTCCTGATGGGACTTGGGGTGCTTATGATGTTAGGTGTTTAGATGGGTGCAAGGCAAAGAGCATGTAGTGCAATGGCCGACGTATTGTGCATGAGACTATAACCAGGCCAGATTTAACAGAATAAACATCTCTATCTACTGTAGTGCAAAATAGGAGTTGTAGTACATCCAGCGACAGCAAAATATAGTTCTAACTGTACACAGTGCAATTCCGAGATAATGATGTATGGATTTGGGCAAGGGTGAAGTCTCAAGTCTCTTCCAGTAGAATCTATGGCCAGCTATAGTACTCTTTCTCTGGTGGCTGTAATGTCCACTGAGAAATAGAGAGTTTTAGAGATACTACTGGCCAGAACGTGTCAAGGTGTGAACAGTGTCTTAACAGTGTCCCTCACAGTAAAGTCTTAACAGCTTTTGGTAGCAGTTACCTTGCTGATTTCAGCGCTCTAATGCAGATTCTAGCTTTCCAATTCTCTCTGTTGTCTCTTTCTCTTCTACTTACATCTGGTTAGGCCTGTTTCCCACTTGCGCTTTTTGCGGGGAAAAAAACGTTTCTGTTTAGTCCTCATGCATTCTGAATGGAAAGAGATCCGTTCAGGATGCATAGGGATGTCTTCCGTTCCGTCAGCATTCCCTTTTGTGACCGGACACAAAGACGCTGCAAGCTGCGGTTTTGTGTCCAGTCATAGAAATGGAACCAACCGGGTCCATCACTAAAAACAATGTGAGTCAATGGTGATGGATCTGTCACCCATTCACTTTCAATGTATTTAGTGATGGATCCAGTTTGTTCCGTGTTGATTTCACACAACCGCATCCTAACGAAACGAATGCATCATGATGTGCAAAAACGGGTACTTTTAATTCCGGTATTGAGATCCTCTGCTGGATCTCAAAACCGGAACGAGCAACACAAGTGTAAAACAGGCCTTAGTCTTCGTGGCTTGAGGCCTAAAAGGAGGAAGCACAAACCACAGCCTCCTCTCTCTCTAAACTCAAGTCTATACTGCCTTAAGGTTAGAGGTGGGACCAGCCCACACCTAACCTCCTACAAGAGCTGAGTCAGGATTGTTATTCCCGACTGTGCCTGCCATACATAGTTATGCTGGCTACAGTACATAGCATTAGAGAATAAACAATTTGCAAATACTCCCTTGCTCTGGGCAGGGACGGATTGGCCATATGCCCTACAGGGAAATTTCCTGGTGGGCCAATGCCCAAGGGACCATCTGAGACCTGGCCAGGTACATAACGATCTGATGCTCAGAGCACTAATTAATGCTAGGATCACCAGGTACATATGCACTTGGCCAGCAGCCAGAGGTCCCTCCTAAATTCAACTGATGGTGATAGGGCAGTTGTCACAACCAGACAGCTGAGAAGCTCTGACAGAGGCCTTTCAGAACCTCCTCCTTGAGTTTCTGTGTTGTGGTATTCAGTTCCTCCTCTCGTTAGCCTCTCTCAGCTGTCATGTGTTGGACTAATTGCTTCCCTTTAAATTCCTCCCCAGAATGCTTTTCTAGGCGGCTTATATTTCTTCCTGGAGTGTGTGTGCATGCTAACTTTGTTCTCCTGTTTGCTACAAAGCTAAGTGTTGTACCTTTATCTGTTATTTTCTGTTTGCTGGATCCCAGGTGACCCTGACTCCCTCCGTATATTGTGTAGGGAGCCGGTGGTCGTGTCCCCTCACTATTGTAGGGTGCTCAGGGCTTTATAGTCAAGGTTCGTGGATATGCAAACCTCCACCATTAGGATCTTTGCATAGGCTGAGCAGCCAGGGAAAGTGCCAGGTCTTCTGCAGGGGTCTCCCTTGGTTCCTTAGCTTTTGGATCCAGCGAGTCATTTATACATGTTGCTTTGCCTTGTTTCCTGTACACCGTCCGTGACATTATAAGCCGCCATAACCGTCTCAAGCATGGATCCGGTTTCACTTTTGGCTGAACGCTTCCAGGGTCTTTCATTGGAGGTAGCTGATCTCCGTAAGACTTTTTCTCAGCTTCAAGTGACCGGTTTAGCTTGCGTTCATGGAGTTTGTTCTGAGCCTAAGATCTCGCTCCCGGATACGTTCTCCGGGGGTAGTGAGAATTTTGTGCGTTTTAGAGAGGCTTGCAAACTCCATTTTCGCCTTCTTCCCCACTCCTCTGGTGATGAGGAACGGAGGGTGGGGATCATTATATCGCTGCTCAGAGGTAACGCTCAGTCCTGGGCCTTTTCGCTGCCGGAGGGGGCACGGCCCCTCCGTTCAGTGGATGAATTCTTTTTAGCCCTGGGTCAGATATATGATGATCCGGATCGTATTGCTCTGGCTGAGTCTAAACTACGTCTATTATGCCAGGGTAAACAATCCGCAGAAATATACTGCTCAGAATTTCGGAGATGGGCAGTTGATACTGGTTGGAATGATACTGCGCTCCAAAGTCAATTTTGCCATGGTCTTTCAGAGGGATTGAAAGATGCATTTGCCTTTCATGAGAGGCCTATTTCTTTGGACTCTGCTATGTCTCAGGCCGTTCGTATTGACAGGCGTCTTAGAGAGAGAGGAGAGATGTCCCCTTCCTGTCATACTCAGTCCCAGGACAGTGCAGCGGTCCCATTCTGTGCGCAGGGGTCTCAGTCGCCGTCAGCCCCTTCTGAGCAGGAGCCCATGCAGCTGGGGTTGATTGCTTCTTACAATATAAGATTCAGCTCGCATGGGAGGGTTTGTTTTTGTTGTGGAGGTATAAATCATTTGGCAAATATTTGTCCCTCTAGGAGATTCAGGCAGTTTTCTGGGAGTAATAAAGAAACAAACAGGAAAAAATCTTTTAAAAATGTTCCGTCTGTTACTATTGGCAGGGTTGAGGCGGAAATTGAAGGTTTTCCATTTGCTTGTAGTTCCCGTTTTGTCCTGCCGGCTAGGGTGGCGCTAGAGAGCAAGAACATTTTTGTGAGATTTTTGTGGATAGTGGAGCAGCGGTCAATCTCATTGATAATCAATTTGCGATAACTCATGGTTTCCAGGTGCGCACTTTGGGAAAGGATATTCCTGTTTTTGCTATCGATTCCGCTCCACTTTCTCAAAAACCATTAAAGGACATAGTTCACAATATCCGTTTAATTGTGAGTGATGCTCATGTTGAGGATGTGTCATGTTTCGTTCTTAGCGGTTTACCTACCCCTCTGATGTTGGGGCTGCCCTGGCTCACTAAGCATAACCCCACCATTGATTGGCAAGCGAGGCAAATAAATGGTTGGAGTGACTTTTGCAGACAGAATTGCCTCATGACATCTGTTTCTGAGGTTGCTACTAAGACTGTACCATCTTTTCTCTCTGAATTTTCGGATGTCTTCTCTGAGAGTGGAGTTCAGGATTTGCCCCCGCACAGGGAGTACGATTGCCCTATTAATCTCATCCCAGACGCCAAGCTGCCTAAATCTCGTTTATACAATCTTTCCCAACCTGAGAGGATCGCTATGCGTGCTTATATCTCTGAGAGTCTGAGAAAGGGACACATACGACCCTCGAAGTCACCTGTTGCCGCTGGTTTTTTCTTTGTTAAGAAAAAAGATGGTTCTTTAACGACCTCCGGACCGCCCAACGCACATGTGCGTTCCGGAGGTGGCAGGGCTGCGCACAGTCACGCATATACGCGTCATCTCGCGAGACGCGAGATGACGCGAGTATGCGCCCGCGCGTGCGCAGTTCGCGCCGGCATTTCTTTCAGGACCATTTCGTCAGCAACCTGCCAGCCAATGATCGTGGCTGGCAGGTTGCTGATTTTTAAAAAATCCAATCAAAGTGCCAGATAGCAGATCATATTTGTAAATATGATCTGTTATATGGCTGCCTGCTCCTCTGCTGGTTCTTTTCGTCGGTTGGATCCAGCAGAGGAGCAGGCTTCACAGTGAGTACACCAACACTACACTATAGCCCCTGATCACCCCCCTGAACCCCAATTAACCCTTTGATCACCTCTTTGATCACCCCCTGTCAATCACAAGTGAAAAGAAAAAAGTGATCAGTGCAAACTGTCACTTTTTTTTTTCACTGTTATTGACCGTTAGGTTTTAGGTATAGTTTAGGTCCCTTGGTTAGGTAGTTAGCGATCAGTTAGCGCCCAGCCCACCGCACCGCAGTCCGTTATTCGCTGATTAGCGTATCGCTAATCAGCATTTGTACTTTTATAGTATCTGAAGTGATCAAAACTGATCACGGTCAGATCTATAATAGTACTAGTGTCACTTTAGCTCGCCCTCCACCCAAAACGCAGTGTTTGCCCGATCAGGCCTGATCGGTCGCCCACACGTGCGTTCGCCCACACCCGCCCCACCGCAGTGACAAAAAAAAATTTTTTTTTGATCACTGCACATTCACTTTACACGCACTGCGGCGATAAAAAAATCAGTTTTGATATTTTTTATCAACCGCAGCGGCCTCCGGTACTTCGCTAGCCTCCCCTTTGTAAGACAGGCTTGCTTTTTTTTTCTTGGGTAGTCTCAGGGAATACCCCTAAATTTAGTTGCCCACATGTCAAACAGGGGGTATTCTTCTGAAGAGGCCTACAGGCTTCTGACCCAGTCGGATGAGGAGTGGGAACCCTCATCTGATGAATCCAGCGGGTCAGAATACGAACCTGTAGAAAGCAGTGGCTCTCTGACCCAAAGTTCGGACGAGGAGGCTGAGGTCCCTGATAGCACCAGGCGTACCCGGCCCCGTGTCGCTAGACCGCAGGTTGCGCAGGATCCGCTTCAAGAGCAGCAGAGTGGGGCTGGTGCTGTCGGATTACGTGGTGAGGCATACACCAGCAGCCCAGCCCTCCCTGGACCTAGTACCAGCACTGCCGTACAACCTGGTGAAGTAGCGAGCACCAGAAGGGCAGTTGAAGCTGGTACGGTGGCACGTGCAGTAGTGACCCCGTCGCAGCCACCGCAAAGACGTGCCCGTAGAGCCCCTAGAATCCCAGAGGTGCTGGCAAACCCTGATTGGCAGTCCCCAACTTCAGCCGCACCCGTAGTTTTCCCTTTCACTGCCCAGTCTGGAGTTCGGGTTGAGACGGCTCAGATCGGTTCGGCCCTGGGATTTTTTGAGCTGTTCTTGACTGCGGAGCTTTTAGACATAGTTGTGGCCGAAACAAACAGGTATGCCACACAATTTATCACCGCTAACCCGGGAAGCTTTTATGCCCAGCCTTTCCGGTGGAAACCAGTCCAAGTTTCCGAACTTAAAACTTTTCTGGGCCTCCTCCTCAACATGGGCCTGACAAAAAAACATGAATTGCGGTCATATTGGTCCACGAACCCGATTCATCACATGCCCATGTTCTCTGCTGCCATGTCCAGGGCACGTTTTGAGGCCATCCTGCGGTTCCTGCACTTTAGTGACAACACCGCCTCCCGTCCCAGGGGCCACCCTGCTTTTGACCGGCTCCACAAAATTCGGCCCCTCATAGACCATTTCAACCAGAAATTTGCAGATATTTATACCCCAGAGCAAAACATCTGCATAGACGAGTCCCTGATACATTTTACCGGGCGCCTTGGCTTCAAGCAATACATCCCAAGCAAGCGCGCCCGGTATGGGGTCAAATTGTATAAGCTCTGTGAAAGGGCCACAGGCTATACCCACAAATTTCGGGTCTATGAGGGAAAAGATCAGACCCTGGAGCCGGTCGGTTGCCCTGACTACCTGGGGAGCAGTGGGAAGACAGTTTGGGACTTGGTGTCACCCTTATTCGGCAAGGGGTACCATCTTTATGTGGACAATTTTTACACAAGTGTGGCCCTCTTTAGGCATTTGTTTCTAGAACGGATTGGCGCCTGTGGTACCGCGCGAACTAGTCGCGCGGGCTTCCCCCAACGGCTCGTTACCACCCGTCTTGCAAGGGGGCAGAGGGCCGCACTGTGTAACGAAGAACTGCTCGCGGTGAAATGGAGAGACAAGCGTGACGTTTACATGCTCTCCTCCATTCACGCAGACACGACAATACAAATTGAGCGAGCAACCCGTGTCATTGAAAAGCCCCTCTCAGTCCACGACTATAACCTCCACATGGGAGGGGTCGACTTCAATGACCAGATGTTGTCTCCGTATTTAGTTTCCCGACGCACCAGACGCTGGTATAAGAAGGTGTCTGTATATTTAATTCAATTGGCTCTGTACAATAGTTTTGTTCTCTACAGTAAGGCTGGGAGAACTGGATCCTTCCTCAAATTTCAGGAAGAGATCATCGAGAACCTCCTGTATCCAGGAGGTTCCGTGGCCCCAACCACCAGTGTAGTTAGCCGTCTACACGAGCGACATTTCCCCAATGTCGTTCCTGGTACCTCAACCCAACCGTCACCCCGAAAAAGATGTCGTGTCTGTAGCAGGAGTGGAATAAGGCGTGACACCCGCTATTTCTGTCCTGACTGTCCGGACCACCCTGCCCTATGCTTTGGAGAGTGTTTCCGGAAGTACCACTCACAGGTACACTATTAGCATAGGGATCATCTCACCAGGACAGGCACACAGGGCTATTAGGGCCCATTCACTCACTGCTGCTGCAAACGTCTCCTTTCACATGGGACAAAGTGCATAACGCACTTCGCCACATCTTTGGGCGATTTGCGCTTTGCACATTGACCCATGGGGAAGGAGAGGTTTGTTCTATAAAGGTAAAAAAAACAAAAAAAAAAACAGGTAAGCAAACAGGTTAATGTTTAGTTCCAAAAGTTAAAGTTACATGTTCTGTTCCAAAGTTAATAAAATTATTGCGTTGTGGCCTGTTTTTTTCTTTTTTTTTTTTTTGTCTTTTTACCTTCCAGGTGGACCAACCGATCTACTAGCTGCAGCACCGATGTGCATTCTGACAGAAGCATTGCGCTGCTGTCAGATTACACGCAAGTCGGTGTATGCGGCGCTGCAAGACGGGATTTTCTCCTCTGCAGTGACAGATACGTTTGCCGAGGCATACGAGCTGAGGAGGAGGCGGCGTTCCTATGCTTTGGCAAGCACTTTGTATGTATATATATATATAAAAAAAAAAATCCCGGCAATGATTTATTCATCCACATCGATTGATGCGAATGGAGAAATCTGGTTTGCCAGGGCATACGAGCTAAGTGGGTATGGATGTAGGGCGGAGCTCCTATGTCCTGGCAGACGCCTTTCCCCTCCATTTTTTTTTTTTTGGCAGAGATTTTTTCATCCACATTGATCGATGCGAATGAAGAAATCTGTGCCGTTCATTTTTTTCTTTCAGCCCAGAGGCTGAACGGAAAAAAAAATCTCATTACCTGTATGCTCAATATAAGGAGAATAGCAGAAACTCCTAATGCTGGCCATACATGTAATGATTGCGGAGACCCTCAAATGCCAGGGCAGTACAAACACCCCACAACTGACCCCATTTTGGAAAGAAGACACCCCAAGGTATTTGCTGAGGGGCATATTGAGTCCATGAAAGATTGAAATTTTTGTCCTAAGTTAGCGGAAAGTGAGACTTTGTGAGAAAAAACAAAAAAAAATCAATTTCCGCTAACTTATGCGAAAAAAAAAAAATTCTTTGAACTTGCCAGGCCCCTCATTGGATACCTTGGGGTGTCTTCTTTCCAAAGTGGGGTCACATGTGGGGTATTTATACTGCCCTGGCTTTTTAGGGGCCCTAAAGCGTGAGAAGAAGTCTGGGATCCAAATGTCTAAAAATGCCCTCCTAAAAGGAATTTGGGCCCCTTTGCGCATCTAGGCTGCAAAAAAGTGTGACACATCTGGTATCGCCGTACTCAGAAGAAGTTGGGGAATGTGTTTTGGGGTGTCATTTTACATATACCCATGCTGGGTGAGATAAATATCTTGGTCAAATGCCAACTTTGTATAAAAAAATGGGAAAAGTTGTCTTTTGCCAACATATTTCTCTCACCCAGCATGGGTATATGTAAAATGACACCCCAAAACACATTCCCCAACTTCTCCTGAGTACGGCGATACCAGATGTGTCACACTTTTTTGATGCCAAGGTGGGCAAAGGGGCGCATATTCCAAAGTGCACCTTTCGGATTTCACCGGTCATTTTTTACAGATTTTGATTGCAAAGTACTTCTCACACATATGGGCCCCTAAATTGCCAGGGCAGTATAACTACGCCACAAGTGACCCCATTTTGGAAAGAAGACACCCCAAGGTATTCCGTGAGGGGCATGGCGAGTTCCTAGAATTTTTTATTTTTTGTCGCAAGTTAGTGGAATATGAGACTTTGTAAGGAAAAAAGAGAAAAAAAAAAAATCATCATTTTCTGCTAACTTGTGACAAAAAATAAAAAATTCTAGGAACTCGCAGTGCCCCTCACGGAATACCTTAGGGTGTCTTCTTTCCAAAATGGGGTCACTTGTGGCGTAGTTATACTGCCCTGGCAATTTAGGGGCCCAAATGTGTGAGAAGTACCTTGCAATCAAAATGTGTAAAAAATGCCCTGCAAAATCCGAAAGGTGCACTTTGGAATATGTGCCCCTTTGCCCACCTTGGCAGCAAAAAAGTGTGACACATCTGGTATCGCCGTACTCAGGAGAAGTTGGGGAATGTGTTTTGGGGTGTCATTTTACATATACCCATGCTGGGTGAGAGAAATATCTTGGCAAACGACAACTTTTCCCATTTTTTTATACAAAGTTGGCATTTGACCAAGATATTTTTCTCACCCAGCATGGGTATATGTAAAATGACACCCCAAAACACATTCCCCAACTTCTCCTGAGTACGGCGATACCAGATGTGTGACACTTTTTTGATGCCAAGGTGGGCAAAGGGGCGCATATGCCAAAGTGCACCTTTCGGATTTCACCGGTCATTTTTTACAGATTTTGATTGCAAAGTACTTCTCACACATATGGGCCCCTAAATTGCCAGGGCAGTATAACTACGCCACAAGTGACCCCATTTTGGAAAGAAGACACCCCAAGGTATTCCGTGAGGGGCATGGCGAGTTCCTAGAATTTTTTATTTTTTGTCGCAAGTTAGTGGAATATGAGACTTTGTAAGGAAAAAAGAGAAAAAAAAAAAATCATCATTTTCTGCTAACTTGTGACAAAAAATAAAAAATTCTAGGAACTCGCAGTGCCCCTCACGGAATACCTTAGGGTGTCTTCTTTCCAAAATGGGGTCACTTGTGGCGTAGTTATACTGCCCTGGCAATTTAGGGGCCCAAATGTGTGAGAAGTACCTTGCAATCAAAATGTGTAAAAAATGCCCTGCAAAATCCGAAAGGTGCACTTTGGAATATGTGCCCCTTTGCCCACCTTGGCAGCAAAAAAGTGTCACACATCTGGTATTGTCGTACTCAGGAGAAGTTGGGGAATGTGTTTTGGGGTGTCATTTTACATATACCCATGCTGGGTGAGAAAAATATCTTGGTCAAATGCCAACTTTGTATAAAAAAATGGGAAAAGTTGTCGTTTGCCAAGATATTTCTCTCACCCAGCATGGGTATATGTAAAATGACACCCCAAAACACATTCCCCAACTTCTCCTGAGTACGGCGATACCACATGTGTGACACTTTTTTGCTGCCAAGGTGGGCAAAGGGGCGCATATTCCAAAGTGCACCTTTCGGATTTCACCGGTCATTTCTTACACATTTTGATTGCAAAGTTCTTCTCACACATTTGGGCCCCTAAATTGCCAGGGCAGTATAACTACGCCACAAGTGACCCCATTTTGGAAAGAAGACACCCCAAGGTATTCTGTGAGGGGCATGGTGAGTTCCTAGAATTTTTTATTTTTTGTCGCAAGTTAGTGGAATATGAGACTTTGTAAGAAAAAAAAAAAAAAAAAAATCATCATAATTTTCCGCTAACTTGTGACAAAAAATAAAAAGTTCTATGAACTCACTATGCCCATCAGCGAATACCTTAGGGTGTCTACTTTCCGAAATGGGGTCATTTGTGGGGTAGTTATACTGTTTGGGCATTGTAGAACCTCAGGAAACATGACAGGTGCTCAGAAAATCAGAGCCGTTTCAAAAAGCGGAAATTCACATTTTTGTACCATAGTTTGTAAATGCTATAACTTTTACCCAAACCATTTTTTTTTTGCCCAAACATTTTTTTTTATCAAAGACATGTAGAACTATAAATTTAGCGAAAAATTTATATATGGATGTCGTTTTTTTTGCAAAATTTCACAGCTGAAAGTGAAAAATGTCATTTTTTTGCAAAAAAATCGTTACATTTTGATTAATAACAAAAAAAGTAAAAATGTCAGCAGCAATAAAATACCACCAAATGAAAGCTCCATTAGTGAGAAGAAAAGGAGGTAAAATTCATTTGGGTGGTAAGTTGCATGACCGAGCGATAAACGGTGAAAGGAGTGTAGTGCCGAAGTGTAAAAAGTGGCCTGGTCATGAAGGGGGTTTCACCTAGCGGGGCTGAAGTGGTTAAGACCTTGTCTGGATTTCAGGGAGCTGAACAATATCACAATTCGTGACCCTTATCCGCTTCCTCTGATCCCGGACCTGTTTAACCAGGTTGTTGGGGCTAAAGTCTTTTCCAAATTAGATCTAAGAGGGGCATACAACCTGGTCAGGGTCAGAGAAGGGGACGAATGGAAGACGGCCTTCAATACCCCTGAGGGCCATTTTGAGAATTTGGTTATGCCTTTTGGTTTGATGAATGCCCCAGCCGTTTTTCAGCATTTCGTGAACAGCATTTTTTATCATTTGATGGGAAAATTTGTATTGGTGTATTTGGATGACATTTTGATTTTTTCTCCCGATTTCAAAACTCATAAGGACATTTACGTCAGGTCTTGCTCATCCTGCGGGAGAATAAATTATATGCGAAACTGGAAAAATGTGTGTTTGCGGTTCCAGAAATTCAATTTCTGGGGTTTCTTCTCTCCGCTTCTGGTTTTCGCATGGACCCCGAGAAGGTCCGCGCTGTGCTTGAGTGGGAGCTTCCTGAGAATCAGAAGGCGCTGATGCGTTTTTTGGGCTTTGCCAATTATTACAGGAAGTTCATTTTGAATTATTCTTCTATTGTTAAACCACTCACTGATATGACCAGAAAGGGGGTAGATTTTTCTTCTTGGTCAGTAGAGGCGCGTAAGGCTTTTTCGGATATCAAGGAGAGTTTTGCTTCCGCTCCCATCTTGGTGCAACCTGATGTTTCTTTACCCTTCGTAGTTGAGGTTGATGCTTCTGAGGTGGGTGTGGGGGCGGTCTTGTCTCAGGGTTCCTCTCCTGCCAATTGGCGACCGTGTGCCTTTTTCTCAAGAAAACTCTCCTCCGCAGAGAGAAATTACGATGTGGGAGATAGGGAATTGTTGGCCATCAAGTTGGCTTTTATGGAATGGCGCCATTGGCTAGAGGGAGCCAGACACCCTATTACCGTATTTACTGACCATAAAAATCTGGCCTACTTGAAGTCAGCCAAGCGTCTGAACCCGAGACAGGCCAGATGGTCTTTGTTCTTTTCTAGGTTTAATTTTGTTGTCACAATCCGCCCTGGAGTTAAGAATGTGAAGGCAGATGCCCTGTCACGTTGTTTTCCGGGAGGCGGGAATTTTGAAGACCCGGGTCCCATTTTGGCTGAAGGTGTGGTGGTCTCTGCTCTTTTTCCTGAATTGGAGGCAGAGGTGCAGGCAGCCCAGTCAGAGGCTCCTGATCTTTGTCCTCCTGGGTGGTTGTTTGTGCCTCTCGCTTTAAGACACAAGATTTTTAAAGAACACCACGATACGGTCCTTGCTGGGCACCCGGGGGTAAGAGCCACACTGGATCTCATCGCTCGGAGATTCTGGTGGCCTGCGCTTCGTAAGTCGGTTGAGGGTTTTGTGGCAGCCTGCGAGACTTGCGCTCGTGCCAAAGTCCCTCATTCACGGCCATCAGGTCCTCTCCTTCCCTTACCCATTCCTTCCCATCCTTGGACACATCTGTCCATGGACTTCATAACGGACCTGCCTCGTTCCTCGGGGAAGACCGTGATTCTGGTGGTGGTGGACCGTTTTAGCAAAATGGTGCATTTCATCCCTTTTCCTGGTTTGCCCAATGCTAAGACGCTGGCGCAGGCATTTATTGATCACATTGTCAAATTGCACGGTATTCCTTCAGACATAGTCTCTGATAGGGGCACGCAGTTTGTTTCCAGATTCTGGAAGGCTTTCTGTTCTCGCTTGGGGGTTCGGTTGTCATTCTCTTCTGCTTTCCACCCACAGTCGAATGGCCAGACAGAGCGCGTCAATCAGAATCTGGAGACATATCTGCGCTGTTTTGTGGTGGAGAATCAAGAGGATTGGTGTTCTTTTTTGTCCCTTGCTGAGTTTGCTTTAAATAACCGTCGTCAGGAGTCCTCTGATAAGTCACCATTTTTTGGTGCATATGGGTTTCATCCGCAGTTTGGGACTTTCTCGGGAGAGGGGTCTTCTGGTTTACCTGATGAGGACAGATTCTCCTCCTCTTTGTCATCTATTTGGCAAAAGATTCAGGATAATCTAAAGAGCATGAGTGAGAGATATAAGCGTGTGGCAGATAAGAGACGTGTGCTTGGTCCGGACCTGAATGTTGGTGATCTGGTGTGGTTGTCTACCAAGAATATCAAATTGAAGGTTCCCTCCTGGAAGTTGGGTCCTAGGTTTATTGGGCCTTACAAAATCCTGTCTGTCATCAATCATGTTGCATACCGTCTTGATCTTCCTCAGACTTGGAAGATCCATAATGTTTTTCATAAGTCCTTATTGAAACCTTATGTTCAACCCATTGTACCCTCGCCTTTGCCTCCTCCTCCGATTATGGTTGATGGGAATCTTGAATTTCAGGTCTCTAGGATTGTGGATTCTCGTCTTGTCCACGGTTCTCTTCAGTACCTTGTTCATTGGGAGGGGTATGGTCCTGAGGAGAGGATGTGGGTCCCAGTGACGGACATTAAGGCCTCTCGTCTCATCAGGGCTTTCCATAGGTCCCATCCTGAGAGGGTGGGTTCTGAGTGTCTGGAGTCCACTCGTAGAGGGAGGGGTACTGTCACAACCAGACAGCTGAGAAGCTCTGACAGAGGCCTTTCAGAACCTCCTCCTTGAGTTTCTGTGTTGTGGTATTCAGTTCCTCCTCTCGTTAGCCTCTCTCAGCTGTCATGTGTTGGACTAATTGCTTCCCTTTAAATTCCTCCCCAGAATGCTTTTCTGGGAGGCTTATATTTCTTCCTGGAGTGTGTGTGCATGCTGACTTTGTTCTCCTGTTTGCTACAAAGCTAAGTGTTGTACCTTTATCTGTTATTTTCTGTTTGCTGGATCCCAGGTGACCCTGACTCCCTCCGTATATTGTGTAGGGAGCCGGTGGTCGTGTCCCCTCACTATTGTAGGGTGCTCAGAGCTTTATAGTCAAGGTTCGTGGATATGCAAACCTCCACCATTAGGATATTTGCATAGGCTGAGCAGCCAGGGAAAGTGCCAGGTCTTCTGCAGGGGTCTCCCTTGGTTCCTTAGCTTTTGGATCCAGCGAGTCATTTATACATGTTGCTTTGCCTTGTTTCCTGTACACCGTCCGTGACAGCAGTATTTCATGCTGCATTGTGGTATTTGGTTTTGCTGGGTTGTTATTTTGTGCTGTACTGTGGTATTGCTGGCCCCACCTACTCCTGTTGTCCTGCCTGCTTGTGGCTTGTGTTGCCCCGCCTTCTGTCAGTTCAGACTTGACAACTTGGGGCCACTTTTAGTTTTTTTTTCAGGGCCAATTTAAGTTCCCAATCCGCCCTTGGCTCTGGGGTACTGCACATCACATATATACGTCCCAGTTTTAGGCTTCTGGCCAAGTGATCAGACAGCCAAATGTCAAGTCCATCAAAGGACACTCTAGAGAAGTTGGAAGTGTTTTTCCCCAGTTTTGTCTTCTCTATTTGCTTTTACATGAGCTGCTCTACTGCTGCCTCTATTCATCTTGGTGATCATTTGACTGGTCTCATGATTGCTGGTATTTTGGTTCTTTGAGGCTGCTGTTGTGACTAACTAGACCAAACACAGCCCTTACAATGACAAGGATTGCTGTAACTTGCCAATCTTCTCTTTTAACTGGGGTTGGTGCTCAGCCCCAGTTACAGTCAAAAAATGTAGTGTAGTAAAAATAATAATAAGTCCACTATTGGTCTTTTTTACTATTGAGGGACAAAGTGCAAAATAAAGTGAACAAATTAAATAAAAAAACACAAAAAATAACTGTTAACCACTTCCTGCACAAATCTCGTCCCACCAGACAAGAGACAATTGGCTGAAAGTGGACATGTGATATATTAAAATTTAGTATTTTTAAATTTGCGACAATGTCGTACACAAATAAATTGTCTATTTTAGGATAATTTTTATATTATTGCAACAGCAAAAATAACAAAATTATATGAGAAAATGATATGAGAAAATAACCTGAATTATTAAAGCTCAGACTGAAATCACATTGCTAGCCCAACAAATAAAAAAAGAAGTTATAGCTTTATGACAAATGCATGCAAAAAATTACTAAATGTTATCTAAAGGAAATATTGTGTTTTTAAGAATCATTTTTCTTTAAAAAATATTGTAACTATCGGACATTTTCTCCACAGAATAAAGTAATAAAAATGTAAGGATATCTTTTACGAATGGTGACAAAATCAAACGCAAACTTACAACATAGTAGCAATGCTTATACTTGCAAAGAAAGAAATTTTGCTTGTCAGATTAGGCTACTTTCACACTAGCGTTCGGGCGGATCCGTTCTGAACGGATCCGCTCATAATAATGCAGACGGAGGCTCCGTTCAGAACGGATCCGTCTGCATTATATTAGCAAAAAAAAGCTAAGTGTGAAAATAGCCTGGGACGGATCCGTCCAGACTTTCAATGTAAAGTCAATGGGGGACGGATCCGCTTGAAGATTGAGCCACATTGTGGCATCTTCAAACGGATCCGTCCCCATTGACTTACATTGAAAGTCTGGACGGATCCGCACGGATCCGCACGCCTCCGAACGGCCAGGCGGACACCCGAACGCTGCAAGCAGCGTTCAGCTGTCCGCCTGTCCGTGCGGAGGCGAGCGGAGCGGAGGCTGAACGCCGCCAGACTGATGCAGTCTGAGCGGATCCGCCTCCATTCAGACTGCATCAGGGCTGGACGGCTGCGTTCGGGTCCGCTCGTGAGCTCCTTCAAACGGAGCTCACGAACGGAAACCCGAACGCTAGTGTGAAAGTAGCCTTAGTAAGGGAATACTGTGCAGAGGAAAAAGCATGACACCATCTGTCCAAAACCCCTGCATCGCTGAGAGATCTGTGCCGTTCCAGGTACAGCGATAACGCCTCACAGAAAATGCACTTGACAGGGCTACAAAGACTATGGAATGGCTGTCAGTAAAAACCACTCCATATTCCAGAAAAGACCAGATGCCTGGCATTTTCTCAACTCATTTTACACCCAAATGAAGGGTCACATTTTTCAAAAAGTGCAAGGAAAATGTTATGTAGCTATAAATAAATGCTCAGATTCCAAGTCTTTTATAACTGTGATCTCTTCTGTCTCCATATTCATGGCTAGACAGGCAGTAGAGCAAACGTGTACAATAAAGCAGTGAAAGAACCTTTTTATATTTTGTCATATGTTTCATCAGACATTTATTTTAATTTAAGGGGGTTGTCTCTACAGTTTTTAAACCAGCACCTGGATCTGAATACTTTTGTAATTGCCTGTAATAAAAAATTTTGCATAGCCACTGAGGTATTTAGTAAAATATATCTGTATAGCGCCACCTGCTGTTTATTTTTTTCTTATTTCTTTGTCCTGCTCACTGAGATGGCCGCACATGCTCAGTTTTATCCTTCAACTGCCTCCTGAGCTGTGATAGGGAGAGCTGAGACACGCCTCCTGAGCTGTGATAGGGAGAGCTGAGACACGCCCCCTGAGCTGCACCAGAAAAGACCCTCCCCCTGAGCTGTCAGCTTGATATAAATCTAGCAGAGCAATGAATGGGAATATCTCTGGATCCATGTGAAGTACTGGGCTGGTTCTATCTTTGTTAGAAAGAGATTGTCTGTCTTGTGAAAATCTGTTGCAGTGTTCCAGACAGAAAAAAGACCTTTATTCTTTATGCAAATGAGGACTTCAGAGAACCGAGATGTGGAGTCTAGTCACTAATCATGCTCCTCAGTGCACTTTTTTCTGATTGAACACCCCCAACTGATTTTCACAAGAGAAGTATCAGTTTAATTAGCAGGATCAACCCTAGATTATGGGGGCAGCTATTAAGGTATGTTTTACAACAGCCACATGGACCATAGACACAATGGACGGAAGATATTCATTGACTTCTATAATAAGGTTTTCTAGGCATGCTCTCAGAGGCATACACAGATCATATATGGCCCCATAGGAAAACGTATTGCGCTTCTCCCAATGAGTTGTATGACTAATTACAATTTTTGTTTATTAAGTTGGGGAGATGTATAATTGAAAAAAAAAGACACGGTCCATATTATCAATGTTACACAACTTTTTTGTCAGAAAAAGTGGAACAGATGCTTCATAAATATGATGCTCTTTCTGAACACAATATTGCTCAAAATACTGTATTTAAAAGAGACTGCTGCATAAATACATTGATAGGTCTCCCTTCATGTAGCTCTAAATCCTTTGATTTCCTTATATAGTATATAGTAAAAAATGGCAGCCTTTAGCCACCACTAGGGGGAGCTGAGTGCATAGAAATGTAAACAGTTTCCAAGCTGTCTTTGTAACTATCTCTATGCACTGTGGCCCCTTTACTGGTAGCTGCCAGAAAATTCTGTGGATTTATGTTGGGTACAAAAGAAGTCCACTGCCTGGCTCCCCTCACCTCTGCGCCCTATAAGTCACGTGATCTGCCTCCATGGTAGGTACGCCACTGTATGCTGCTGTATAGGAGAATGTAGATAGCCTCATAGATTTTCTTTTCAGGCCATCTTTATTTACATCCTCAGCAGTAAGGAGAGACAGTGTTCATTTGAGAACTTATAACTCCTGCTTTAGTCATCAGCGTGAGTCTTAAAGGGGGTTTCCGAGATTTTGAAACCACATTGTCCAGTTTCTGCATGCAGATTTGGAAGCCAAAGTCAGGAGTGAATTCAAAAAAGAGGCTCCCAAAACTGCATGAAGAAACCTGTCCATGCGGCTGTTCCCTAATGCTATGCGCAAGATCATCAGTGTGAAAAGTATAAGCTATTAATGATGGATTTTATCATGTATTTACAAAAAAGCTGCAATATTTTTCATTCACATCCGAGGGATGCGCCTTCTTATTTTTTTCTCTCTTCATCAACAAGGGACCTCTGCCCACCATGTGGCTTCAGCCACACACTGACTCACATCCTGTCAGTAGGTCCTCACAAACCCTCCTCCTAGTTTCTGCAAAACTAGTGATGTCTAGTGGCAACAGTTTATATGACAACATTGGAACAGTGTAGGAGCAATGTATACTGTAATGCTATGAGTAAGGTCACAATTAGAAGTATTCAAAAAGTCGATTAGGCTGCTTCCCCAAATTTTACAAAAAAATTGTTTCATGATGAATTACTTACGTCACAAAGCACATTTTTGTAAGTAGTGGGTGCAATGACAGGCATCTGTAATTGCAGGATCTGAGATCAATATTAAAGCATTTTCGGGGTTGATCATTAAAAAAAAATGTAATTGTACTTACCTCATCCATTTGAGCATGATAAGGCCACCGCGAGCCATCTCGCTTGAAGATCCAGCATGAAATCTTGTGCAGTGCATTATGACGTCATCATGCTGGCCGGCGTGGTCATGTCATATGTCATCACACACAAAATTTTGTGCAGGATTGTGCTAAAATGGATGAGGCAAGTATGATTATTTTTTTACCGCCATTTCAAGTTCAAACCACAAATCATTGTTTGAGCCTCAAAGATTAACAGACTGTCCGAAAAACTACAACTCTATTACTAAAGCACTACTACTACTCTACCTTATTAGTAAGCTGATGCAAATAGTCATGCATGCCTTCCAAAACTTTTCTACCAGGGGTCCCGTAATAGAACTTGGAATGGTTTTGCATTCCACCATGACAACTTCATCAGTGTGTTCCGTGAAAACAGCACAGGAACAATGCACATTGTAAGGTTATGAGTAAGATCATCAATGTGAAATGTATAAGCTATATTATTGATGGTGGCCCTAAGAAGAAAGGGACTTTAGGAATCATTTACTATTCTGAAATATGCCTAAATTAGGCATATCTTAGGTGCAGATGGTGGTGCAACGGTTCTGGGACATTTGCCCACTCATGCCAGGTCTAAAATTGTGGGTGTGGCGTGGCTGTTGAAGGTGGTGGGCTTACATTTAGACTGGAGCAAGATGGGCCGAAGTTATGGACAGGCCTGTGCCTCTTCATGACCTCGGCGGATCCATCGCCAGCTATGGGGTTTTATTAACACCGGCGTCTAAAACGCCGGTCTTAATAAATGGGCCCCTTTGTCTTTGGGCGCTGCCCGATTCTATCATATATTTACAGGAAATCTTTAAAATGTTTTATTCACAACCGAGTGCTCTACCTTCTTATTGTTTTTTCTATTCTGTAGCAAATTACCCCTGCCCACCATGTGGCTTCAGCCACACACTGACTTACTTCCTGCTGGTAGCTCTTCGCATAAACACCCCCTAGCTTCTGTAACACCCGTGACATCTAGTAAAACGGTTTATATGACAGCAAGGTTTATATGACATACATTCATTTACATAGACAATTACAAGTGAGGCAATAGGAAATCGGATTGGCAAAGGGGAAGTGAGGCTTACCCTCTCAAAAAACTTCATCCAGTCTTGTGACACCTCCTAGATTCCCTGTCCCTCATGCCGCACACATCAAGTCCCCCACAATGGCCTTTTGTTCTGTATGCAGAATCGAGTTCAAAGCAAAAATGGCAATAAACGTCACTTCTTGACAATACAGGTGATATATGTCATTGGAAATATAATTTTGTAGCTATAAAATCTTAAATAAACTCCAGTGACAACAAATTTATTTTATACAGAGGAGTGATTTAACGTATGAACATTTCCCAGCATGAGACAATGAAATACACAATATTTTTATATTTTATCAGTGGTAATTGAGTATAAAGTTTTGTTTCTGTAAACTTTAATGACTTTTCTCCTTTTGAGCCTCGTCAGGCTGCAGTGACAACCACATTCATTTCCCACCTGTAATTAGGGAAGCAACATCTCTTCGACGGGCTGTCTTTTAACCAGATATAGTACTTACATGTCCCTACAGTAATATATTAGAACGACTCACGCAGACGAAACAGGAATGTAGATTATAGTGACAAGCGAAAAGATTCTAGAATTCCGTTCCTTTTTTATAAAGCAGGATGTAATAGGATCTGAGCTAGAATAGGGATATTAGGCTGTCACATCTAACACAAGTAATTAGCGCTAGACAAACATCATTATTCTATCGTTTCCCCTGATTGTCACTGGGTATCGTTCGTCTAAAGTTTCTGTCAGGTTGTTCTACCAATTACCGCCTCAGACATGGTAGATAAATGCCACGAACAACACTAAGAGGTTGAAAGCCAAGGAATACAGAGAATCGAAATGGAAAACTGCAATTCTATCACGCTACCGCAAACACATTCTTTAATTGAAACATCAGTTATGGCACGGAGGAATCACAAAGTGACAAAACTGCTGATCGCAAATCCACCGCTCCGAAGACAAAAGAGAGTCCCATATTAGAATGAGAATTAGGCAGGACGCTTGGTTTGCTTATCCTTATGTAGAAAACAAAGTTTGCTATGTCAGACTACAATTGTGAACGTGGCAACATTTTTGAAAGGTCAAAAGGTACAAGGAACGTGGCCAATTCTACATTGCTTCAAAAAACTTAGAGGTTTTCTGCTTTGAGCAGTCCCTACTTGTTACAAGATTTAAAGGGTTGTGTCACCTCCGCAAATGGCATTTATCATGCAAAGTGAATACAGGTCACTTACTAATGTATTGTGATTGTCCATATTGCCTCCTTTGCTGGCTTGATTTATTTTTCCATCACATTATACACGGCTCGTATCCAGGGGTTATGGCCACCTGCTGCAGCACAGATACAAGGTGGCCCAGGAGCTCCTGCACATACGTGCCTATGTGTCCAATTTTCTATAGTGGGCAAGCACGGCCACCACTGCTAGATTGCAGGGTGGTCGTAACCAGGGGAACGAGCAGTTTATAATGTGATGGAAAAATGAATAAAGCCAGCAAAGGAAGCAATATGGACAATCACAATACATTAGTAAGTGCCTTGTATTAACTTTCTCTACATGATAAATGCAATTTGTTGAAGTGAAAAAGCACCATTTTTTTCCCGTTTTGCGGGCCGTTTTTTGCGTTCGTATACAGAAACATTTATTTCAATGGTTCCACAAAAAAAAACAGAATGTATTCCGTATGCATTCCGTTTCCGTATTTCCGTTCCGTTTAAGATAGAACATGTCATATTATTGCCTGCAAATCATGTTCAGTGGCTCCATTCAAGTCAATGGGTCCCCCAAAAAAATGGAACACATACGGAAATGCATCCGTATGTCTTCCGTATCCGTTCCGTTTTTGCGGAACCATCTATTGAAAATGTTATGCCCAGCCAAATTTTTTCTATGTAATTACTGTATACTGTATATGCCATACCGAAAAATGGAACGGAAAAATGGAACGGAAACTGCTTTGGACAATCTCTACTTGTTACAAAGATCCCTTTGCTATGTCCCTCTGCTAGGATCTCTTGTGATCAGCTTTAATCCGTGAAGAAACCTGGCAGAAAGTGTTCAGTTTCCTTACAGTGCCTCCACTGGGGAAATTAAGTATTACACTGTTCCAGCTTAAATTTACAAACATAGAGTGAAAGAAGAAAATTTACAACCAGAGAATGAAGGAAGAAAAAGAGCATGATCTCTGTTGAGTTTGTCCTTCCATTATTTCCTTTTAATTTATCTCTTAGAAGAGATACATGTTTCTCCAGGCAGGTTTACACTTACTGTAGATTTACCAACCACGTCTGCTGGTTATATTAGATGAAAATATTATTTTCATCTAATATAATTTTCTGATTTTAGATTTTTATTCTATGGGGGTGGCCACTTTTCCCTCGCCTGATGCCCTGTTAACAGCAGCTCAGAAATTTGCTTTATAGCAGTCACCTGGGGAAATTACTGTGTCGAAAGGACACTCTAGCTTCTATCGGACAGTGTTGTGGGCATGGTCTGAGATTTGTTCAGAGGTCATTTGTTATGAGGGGGCCGGGGTGAGCTGAACCATCACCCATTGTTTGGAGTGGCGCCTGTGTTATCTGTTTCCTGCTTTATAATGTAATGTTACAGGAACAGCCCAAGGTTGCCGCTGCGTCACTCACGGATTCCAGGTTTCTCTATCCTGGCAGCACGGACTCACTTCCTGCTCTACTTTGCCAAGGTTGCTCTGTCCCTTCATGCCAGCCAGACCACTCTTCCTGTGCTGTATGAGCCACAGACTCCCTCTGGCTCTTCCTGTGCTGTACGGCTCGCAGACTCCCTCTGGCCAGCACGCATGCACCCTGATCTGTTCTAGCCTATGGCTGGCTACCTTTGGGTACCTTCTCCTGTGGGATGGTGCCTGAGCAATAGGTTCCATAGCTTACTAAGTTACTGCAAAGGTGTGCAGCCTCTGGTGTCTGGACTGACTTTTTATCTGTTTACTTGATTCTGACGCTCCACTGCCCGACCCTCCATATGCCCAATTTCCGTATTGTTCCTTTGCTGCCTGCCCTTACCTTGGAGCATTTACCATATAGCATATACTCCACCTGCCTTGACCTCAGCCTGTTCTTGACTACATCTTTGACCAACCTCTCAGTGCTCTGCACTGGTGTCTCTGAGCCCATGGGTCAGCTGTCAATCATACAGATGCATTGCAGCCTTGTGATTCCCCTGCAGTAAAGTCCAGATCCCTGTACAGGGGTTAAAAGGTAAAAAACAGAGGTCTGCCAGGATAATGCCCTTAGGCGTAACTGAAAAGTCAAATCTGTTGGTTGACACAGTGGTTCTATACCCACGACTGTAACAGGTATCACCTGTCATTGTAACCCTGTCTGTTATAATGATAAGATGACTGATGATAACTGCTCTCTACAGAACAGGAAGTTTCAGCTTATTGTGAAGCTTATTGCTCAGTGTTGAAAATCAACAATTTAAGGATTGTTTTTTGTCCATATAAATATTGGCATGGAATTTAACTTATAGAAATACTGCCAAGGAGCAGCAGTACTCATCTTCTTCCCCATTGCACTCCCGATCATTGAAGACAGGGAAATAAAACAATAAATCTGAACTGTCACTTTTAAGCAAAATGCGGAACGCACACGGCCGGTATCAGTATTTTGCGGATCTGCAATTTGCAGACGGGAAAACAGGCTACAGTCGTGTGCATGAGCCCTTATGGGGGAGAAAAAACAGAATGGTGATAGGAGACCTGTAAGGAAATAGTGATAAAGTAAAGGACACTGAATAGCTTTCTGAACTTAAAGGGGTTATTCAACCCTATAATGCCCCCCCAAATGCCTGTGCACCTCACAAAGATTGTACTTATCTCGCTCCCCTGCACCCACGTCACTTCTAAAGCCTGCATGGCCACCACTAAATCTGCCCATCACGCGGATGAAAACATCCGGTGACGGGGGGGGGGGGGGGGGGCAGACGGTAGTCAGCCTATAGCAGGCCGCGACAGGAACGAGCCTACCTAACATCGCGGGTGACGCTAGGGAGGCTTGTTCCTGTCGCGGCCTACTATTAGCTAAATCCCCCCTCGTGTCGCGGGTGCTGGGGAGCGAGGTAAGTACAATCTGTGTGAGGAGACCGGGCATTTGGGAGGCATTATAGGGGTTGGGTAACCCCTTTAAGGAAATTGAACAGACTCATGGAAAATCCATTAGACCTAGTATTATGCACTGAAGGTCATTTCACTGAGTGATTTATATACAGTGCATGTGAGTAACCCGGCATGGGTATATAGATCGGACAATAAAAACATTCAACCAAATAACACTGGGAATTTCTAGGCATAAAGCTGCTTAAAATAGTGTGCTTTCCAATCAAGGTCATAACTAGCCCACCAGAGTACCAGAGGAGGAGCTCAGAGCTGCTGTAGATTTCAGTCAATAGTTAATCCGGTTTGATTCAGTGAGCTGGGTCCAATGGGCCTGCCAACACCCCACCTTCGCCATGCCCCCTTTTTATAAAATTGGCGAGGGTGGTGTAAAATGCGAGTTGAGACTAGAAAAGTCGCAATGGCATTGAACTTTTTAAAGCCTCAAAAAACAGCGTCGGGGGAATAATGAATCCCCCCTAACACCCCCCCCCCCCCCCCCCAATGTCCAGCAGAAGGAGGTGACTTTGTAGACAATCCATTCAATATGTCTTGGATAGACAATGATAAAGATTATTATGCAATGAAAAATGAATGTAACATGTTCTGTATGGATGGAGGGTGACCATCAGAGTAATTTCCCATGTGTCCAACAAACCTCATCTCACATTTCTTCCTATTGTCAAGAATTACACAGTCTCTTACATGGCATGTAGGGTTCTATAGTTTTAGGGTTGAGGCCCATCTAAAAATATCAATAGTGGGTGTCCTGTACTTGAGTTCTTCGAAAGAAGATATCCCAGCCTTCAGGTGAGCTTCTCACTTGGAGTAGTGGATGCATGGAATAGCCTTCCTGCAGAAGTGGTAGCTGCAAATACAGTGGAGGAGTTTAAAGGGAATCTGTCACTAGCATATTAGCAATTTTTTTTTTAATGAATCCATGTGTAATAAAGTACCTTATTTCCATATGTCTTATTCTTTTTATTGTGTGTCTTGTCATTTCTTAAAAAAAAAAAAACTTTTTATGATATGCAAATGACGCTGTAAGGAGCCCAGAGGGGCGTTATTCTTTGTCCACGGTGCCCAGGAACGCCCCTCTGAAGTGCCGTGCCCGCCTAAATTTGAAAACTAAATTTGTCCTCAGTCGTCTTATCATCGCGCAGGCGCAGGCAATCGCCGGCACTGCGCCTGCGCGGGATTTCGGATGCAGGCGAGAGGAGAATGGGGGTGTTTGCCGCAGAGCGCGGCGCTGGGGGGGAGGGAGGAAGCGAGCGAGCACTTAGCCTCGCCTCTGGGAGGCGATTTAGGCGATCTTGGAGGAGTTGTTACTTTTCAAATTTAGGCCGGGCACGGCACTTCAGAGGGGCGTTCCTGGGCACCGTGGACAAAGAATAACACCCCTCTGGGCTCCTTACAGCTTCATTTGCATATCATAAAAAGCATTTTTTTTGAAGAAATGACAAGACACAGAAAAAATAAAAAGAACAAGACATATGGAAATAAGGTACTTTATTACACATGGATTCATTAAAAAAATTTTTTGCTAATATGCTAGTGACAGATTCCCTTTAAGCCCTCATGGGATAGGCATAAGGCCATCCTTCATATAAGATAGGGCCAGGGGCTATCCATAGTATTCAGTATATTGGGCAGACTAGATGGGCCAAATGGTTCTTATCTGCCGACACATTCTATGTTTCTATATGTCCACAGCTTGGGATGATCAATAAAAAAAAACATAGGTTGCACTATAAAGATATATTTGCATTAACATTCTTTACTTTATGGTAATCAGTGCGTTTCGTTGGCTGGATATTTCTACTTATGGAAATTTATAGGACGTCAATCTTTAAAAAATGAAATTCAGAATTCCTGTAACCTTTTTTTTAGGACGCAGTTATTTTTTAGCTTTTTTATTACTGCGTTCAGAGAGCCATAACTTTTTTTTCTTTCCATAGAAGTAGCCATATGGTAGCTTGTATTTAGATTTTTTTTATTGCCATCATTTTGTGGTACATACAGTATAATGTACTTGATAGGAAATCTCAACGTCCCACTTAGTACCCATGGTACCGAACTTCTAGTATCGGCTTGGTTTGAGTCTTGTTCTGACTTCAGTAGGGGATAGCAGACACAACAATGATGTACTGAATGAACGCTCTAAAGTTTATTAGTACACACAAATTATATAGAGGGGTTTACGCCCCCATATTAGCATATCAACGTAAGTTATTTATTCAACCTATCATAAATCAATATGTCCTATTCTACAGGCAAATAGAGCAAAGAGCGGAACTTCCATATTTGGGGGAAACATCTGGGCGTAGTGCCAAGGAGATAAGATTCATTTTACAGAGAACAGAAACTGATACACAAACAAAGAAGCTTCTATATGATGGATAACATGGATTCCCTTCAAATCCCCTCTTAGAACCTTTAGTGTATCACACTCAGGGCCGTCTTTAGCGTAGGGCAAAAGGGGCAGCTGCCCCGGGCCCAGTTGCTCCTGGGGGGCCCAAGCAGCGCTCCAGATGGCGACCAACAAGAATCTTTAGCCTTGTCGCCGATTGCGACAGGGCTGCCGCAGCCTGCCGCACTGTAGCCAAATATTGCAGCGGGGCATGGGTGCTGCGCACTGCGTGCCCCAGCGGCTGCCCCCTGCCCCACATCCAGCGCTTTCCCTCAAAATGACTGCAGGAGCCCAGGAGCGCGACCGGATGTCACGTGACTGTCGAGGCTTCAGGTATGCAGAGCAACAGCTCTCAGCTACCAGAGAAGGAAGATGGCGTCAGCGGCTGCCAAGCAGATAGCAGCGGAGCAGGTGCCTCATCCTGTGTACTTATAGATATATATACTGTATGGAGACCAACCCCGCTGCCCACTCATGTCCCGGGGCTCCGCCCTCTAGACAGTGTGTGTGTGTGTGTAAGGGCTCATGCATAGGACAGTATTGCTTTTTCAGTGTTTTGCGGTCCGTTTTTAACGGATCCGTTGTTCCGTTTTTTGTTTCCGTTTCCTTTTCGTTTTTCCGTTCCGTTTTTCCGTATGCCATATACAGTATACAGTAATTACATTGAAAAAATTGGGCTGGGCATAACATTTTCAATAGATGGTTCAGCAAAAACGGAACGGATATGGAAGACATACGGATGCATTTCCGTATGTGTTCAGTTTTTTTTGCGGACCCATTGACTTGAATGGAGCCAAGCACCGTGATTTGCGGACAAGAATAGGACATGTTCTATCTTTTCACAGCACGGAAATACTGAAATACTGAAACGGAATGCACACGGACACACTTCAGTATTTTTTGCTGAACCTTTGAAATGAATGGTTCAGTATATGTCCCGCATACTGAACTAAAAAAATGGCCAGTATACTGAACGCAAAATACTGTCGTGTGCATGAGCCCTAAGGCACATGTCTGATGTCTCACCCTGCAGCTTCATAATTTCCTGTGTCATACAAGAGAACGAACTGTAATCTGTAATATCATAGAGAGGGATGACGTCAGTACTGTAATATGCCTCTTATATGTGGACAGCTGTGATGTCACTGATGTAATATATCACTTATATGTGGAGAGTGGTGATGAACTGATGTAATATATCACTTATAAGTAATATATTTCATCAGTAACACCACCGCTGTCCACATAAGTTATATATCACATCAGTGACATCACCGCTGTCCACATATGAGTGATATATTATATCAGTGACATCACCACTGACCACATCTAAGTAATATATTACATCAGTGACATCACCGCTCTCCACATCTAAGTAATATATTACATCAGTGACATTACCGCTCTCCACATATATGTGGACAGCGGTGATGTCACTGATGTAATATATCACCGATATGTGGACAGCGGTGATGTCACTGATGTGATATATAACTTAGATGTGGAGAGCGGTGATGTCACTGATGAAATATATCACTTATATGTGGACAGCGGTGATGTCACTGATGTGATATATAACATATGTGGACAGCGGTGATGTCACTGATGTAATATATCATTATATGTGGAGAGTGTGATGCCGCTGATGCAATACAGCGTACAGCGCTCCAGATGGCAACCAAAATGGTTGCCAATGCGCCTTTAAGTTTGCAGATGGGGACAAGACTTGTCATAGGCTACAGGCCTGAGGTCTATTTGGTAGTGAAATTCCAGCGCAGGCAGGCGTGATGATGTCATCACGCCGGTGTGTGCCAGGACGCACAGCAGTGAGGTGTGCGCGTCTGAGTTGCACCATCCCAGGCCGTACCAGCAGCTAGTGAGCACCAGCGAAAGGACACAGGTGAGTATAAGATTTTAGCTTTTTTTAGGGTGTGGGAAGGCGGGATCTAAGGGGCCCAAGTAAATTCTTGCCCAGGGTCCAATCAATATTAAAGACAGCCCTGATCACACGACATGGTTCTTTCCTTTCTTGTCCCTTTTCTCATGATGATAGATAATTTTTATACCCTTCTGGGCTTCGATCCTCCTGGGGTAAAAGAGTTTGATATAATGTCATATTAGAGATCCCCTTTTCAAGCATTCGTCTCACACAAGGAATAACACATAATGCTACTACACCTATTACTATTGGTTAGTAAACTCAATAAAGTCATCGAGGCCATTGCAATCTTAATCAATGCGCTCGACCATTTCCCAAAACAGGGGGAGAGGATCTTCATGTTGGAGGTCAGGGCTATCTGCCCCCATTAGTACCTCTGGGTCTCGTTGGAGGTCAGAGCTATCTGCCCCCTTTAGTACCTCTGGGCCTCGTTGGAGGTCAGAGCTATCTGCCCCCATTAGTACCTCTGGGTCTCGTTGGAGGTCAGAGCTATCTGCCCCCTTTAGTACCTCTGGGCCTCGTTGGAGGTCAGAGCTATCTGCCCCCTTTAGTACCTCTGGGCCTCGTTGGAGGTCAGAGCTATCTGCCCCCTTTAGTACCTCTGGGCCTCGTTGGAGGTCAGAGCTATCTGCCCCCATTAGTACCTCTGGGTCTCGTTGGAGGTCAGAGCTATCTGCCCCCTTTAGTACCTCTGGGCCTCGTTGGAGGTCAGAGCTATCTGCCCCCTTTAGTACCTCTGGGCCTCGTTGGAGGTCAGAGCTATCTGCCCCCTTTAGTACCTCTGGGCCTCGTTGGAGGTCAGAGCTATCTGCCCCCTTTAGTACCTCTGGGCCTCGTTGGAGGTCAGAGCTATCTGCCCCCTTTAGTACCTCTGGGCCTCGTTGGAGGTCAGAGCTATCTGCCCCCTTTAGTACCTCTGGGCCTCGTTGGAGGTCAGAGCTGTCTGCCCCCGTTAGTACCTCTGGGCCTCGGAGGTCAGGGCTGTCTGCCCCCGTTTCAGCCTCCTCAAATTTGCTTTAACATTCTTTACTTTATGGTAATCAGTGCGTTTCGTTGGCTGGATATTTCTACTTATGGAAATTTATAGGACGTCAATCTTTAAAAAATGAAATTCAGAATTCCTGTAACCTTTTTTTTAGGACGCAGTTATTTTTTAGCTTTTTTATTACTGCGTTCAGAGAGCCATAACTTTTTATCTTTCCACAGAAGTAGCCATATGGTAGCTTGTATTTAGATTTTTTTTTATTGGAATCGTTTTTTGGTACATACAGTATAATGTACTGATTACTTTTTTTTTTATTATTATTTTATTTATTTATTTAATCCAGTAAAGTACAAAAAGAGCAGTAGTAATACATTTAACAATTACATAATAAAAAAAACATCAGGCATCAACCAAGAGGGAGTAAGAGTGCTTAATACAATTGCACCGATAAGAGTAGCAGGGTATTCGTTCCCCTGCCACTAAAACACCCCCTACATGGAGATACCGGACCTATCCAATACATTACAGTAGATAGCACATTACTTATATTACCTTTAAACCTTTAATCCTTATTTCCCCCCTCCCCCCCATCCCACCCTTCCCAAACCCATATCCCCCCACCCTATATCCGCCGGGGAGGGGGAGGACAAAAAACAGACAAATAAAAAAATAAAAATTATATATATATATATATATATATATAAAACACTGGTGATACACCGGCGCTAGCACAATAAATATAACTGACGCTGCGGTGCCGGAACGGTATCGCCCCCGTTGAGAATCAAATAAATGATGTGTGTAATATGTATATAAAAGGTACTGCGCGACGTATACCCCCTTAGTTTTCCCTGCCTCTCGGCACTTGAAGGATCAGCAGTGTATATATACAGAAGCTCGCAGATTTTAGAATACCTTATCTTGGATTTTCATCTGCGAGAGCTGTTTCTCCTGCATCCTTCTTGGTTTTCTGGATCTTCTTTTTTTCTTTATTCTTTAGTGCCGTTCGGGATGGGGAAAGGTGTAGGGGGCTGGATCCTAGTAGTTATTAAATATTTTTTAGTTAGTTTTATGTAGACTTCAGAGCTTGCCCCGGCCGGTGGCAAAGCTTGCTGTTTGAAAAAAACGCTTTCTCGCGCTCGCACGGAGCGCTGCGTGACGTCACGGCAGAAGCTACAGTAGGCTAGGAGGACCAGAGTTTCCCCAACGCGTTTCGATTAGTTCGCTAATCTTCGTCAGGGATGCTGCTTCTGGTACCTGATGCTACTTTTAAAGGTCCGTATCTCCTCCCTTCCTTAACCCCTTCACTCCTGGCATTCTATTTTATTGAAAAGCGAATAATTCTATCTCTGAGTTTAGTCCAGAGGGTACCAGAGTGTTTAAATTAAATATCCACCTGCTTTCTGTTCTAGACATTTTTTTTTATATAGTCTCCTCCCCTTGTGTCTTTTTTAACCATTTCTATTCCACAAACTATGGTACCGCTATGATTTCCCCCATGTTTTTCTTTGTAGTGTCTAGAGAGTGGGTGACCCTCGTATTTTCTTCCTATATTGTAGATGTGTTCCCCTATTCTTTTGCTTATGGTTCTTTTTGTGCGTCCTATATATGTTTTTTTGCACGGGCATGTTATGGCATATATTGCGCCCTGACTTCTACAGGTCATGTGATCTTTTATTTTGTATGTTTCTGTGTCCCCTGTCCATTCATTTTTTATTTCCATGTATGTATGCTGTTTGCTGTTTATTTTTAATTTCTTACAGACACCGCAATAACCGCATGGGAAGAAACCTCCCTGCGGTTTCTGTCCTGAGTTCACAATTGTTGTATGGTTGTGATTTTTCTTACTCAGGCATTTATTTGTGGGGGCTACTATACTTCCCACATTTTTTGCTTTTCTGTAGATGAATTTGGGATTTTTGGGGATCTGGTCTCCTATTATTTTGTCCTCCTTCAGGGTTTCCCAATGTTTTTTGATGATTCTCCTTAATATTCCTGCTTGACTGTTGAACTGTGTGATGATGGGTGGCATTTCAAATGCTCCCATTTTTGTATTGTTATCTATTTTCTTCTTCTTTTTATTGATTAGCTCCTGTCTGTCCAATTTCCCTACTAGTTCTTTCTGTATGGATAGTTTTTCCTTGTTATATCCTCTCTCTTCGAAGTTTTTCTGCATTTTGTCTGCCCCTTCTCGATATTCGTCTTCCTTTGTGCAATTGCGTTTAATTCTCATGAATTGTCCTTTTGGAATGTTTTCCAGCCACTGTGGAAGGTGGCAACTCTCACGGGAGATAAAGCTATTTGCATCTGTTGGTTTATTATATGTCCTGGTTTGTATGTTGCCATCCTCTATGTACACTACGTGCAGAATTATTAGGCAAATGAGTATTTTGACCACATCATCCTCTTTATGCATGTTGTCTTACTCCAAGCTGTATAGGCTCGAAAGCCTACTACCAATTAAGCATATTAGGTGATGTGCATCTCTGTAATGAGAAGGGGTGTGGTCTAATGACATCAACACCCTATATCAGGTGTGTATAATTATTAGGCAACTTCCTTTCCTTTGGCAAAATGGGTCAAAAGAAGGACTTGACAGGCTCAGAAAAGTCAAAAATAGTGAGATATCTTGCAGAGGGATGCAGCACTCTTAAAATTGCAAAGCTTCTGAAGCGTGATCATCGAACAATCAAGCGTTTCATTCAAAATAGTCAACAGGGTCGCAAGAAGCGTGTGGAAAAACCAAGGCGCAAAATAACTGCCCATGAACTGAGAAAAGTCAAGCGTGCAGCTGCCAAGATGCCACTTGCCACCAGTTTGGCCATATTTCAGAGCTGCAACATCACTGGAGTGCCCAAAAGCACAAGGTGTGCAATACTCAGAGACATGGCCAAGGTAAGAAAGGCTGAAAGACAACCACCACTGAACAAGACACACAAGCTGAAACGTCAAGACTGGGCCAAGAAATATCTCAAGACTGATTTTTCTAAGGTTTTATGGACTGATGAAATGAGAGTGAGTCTTGATGGGCCAGATGGCTGGATTGGTAAAGGGCAGAGAGCTCCAGTCCGACTCAGACGCCAGCAAGGTGGAGGTGGAGTACTGGTTTGGGCTGGTATCATCAAAGATGAGCTTGTGGGGCCTTTTTGGGTTGAGGATGGAGTCAAGCTCAACTCCCAGTCCTACTGCCAGTTTCTGGAAGACACCTTCTTCAAGCAGTGGTACAGGAAGAAGTCTGCAAGGTAAGAAAAACATGATTTTCATGCAGAACAATGCTCCATCACACGCGTCCAAGTACTCCACAACGTGGCTGGCAAGAAAGGGTATAAAAGAAGAAAATCTAATGACATGGCCTCCTTGTTCACCTGATCTGAACCCCATTGAGAACCTGTGGTCCATCATCAAATGTGAGATTTACAAGGAGGGAAAACAGTACACCTCTCTGAACAGTGTCTGGGAGGCTGTGGTTGCTGCTGCACGCAATGTTGATGGTGAACAGATCAAAACACTGACAGAATCCATGGATGGCAGGCTTTTGAGTGTCCTTGCAAAGAAAGGTGGCTATATTGGTCACTGATTTGTTTTTGTTTTGTTTTTGAATGTCAGAAATGTATATTTGTGAATGTTGAGATGTTATATTGGTTTCACTGGTAAAAATAAATAATTGAAATGGGTATATATTTGTTTTTTGTTAAGTTGCCTAATAATTATGTACAGTAATAGTCACCTGCACACACAGATATCCCCCTAAAATAGCTAAAACTAAAAACAAACTAAAAACTACTTCCAAAAATATTCAGCTTTGATATTAATGAGTTTTTTGGGTTCATTGAGAACATGTTTGTTGTTCAATAATAAAATTAATCCTCAAAAATACAACTTGCCTAATAATTCTGCACTCCCTGTAGATGGTGAGGTCCAGAAAATTAATTGTATTGGTGCTGAACATTGGTGTAAATTCCAAATGGTATTCATTCTTGTTTATTTCATTGAGAAATGAATTTAATTCTTCTTTTTCTCCCGCCCATATAAATATAATATCGTCTATGAAACGTTTCCATAGGACGAGATTCGACCGGAGCTGGCCGTGGGGACATATAACTTGATGTTCCCACTGGCCAACGTATATATTTGCGAACCCCGGTGCGAATCTCGTCCCCATCGCGGTGCCCCACTGCTGCATATAAAACTTGTCCTCGAATAGAAAATAATTTCTTTCTAGGATGAACATGATGCACTCGCCGATGTAATCGATTTGTTTGTCTGCAAGGATTCCCTGATTGTGTAGACACATTTTTACTGCATCGCATCCTTTCTTGTTTTCGATGATGGTGTATAGGGATTTGACATCCAAGGTTCCTAGGATGTAATTTGATTCCCATTTCACCTGATTTAGGATGTTCAGGATGTGTTGAGTGTCTTTCAAATGTGTGGGTAGTAGCTCTACACATGGTTGTAGGAAGCAATGTATTTATTCAGATAGATTGCTTGTCAGGCATTCCACCCCTGATACTATTGGTCTTCCCGGGGGACCTGTCATACTTTTAAGTATCTTTGGGTTGTGATAGAATGCGGCAATTCTTGGTTGTTTTGTCTCTATGTATTTGGCCTCTTTTGTGTTCAAAATGGTTTCTACGAAACCCATCACAAGACAATGAGGCAGAAGACAATGAATATAACATTGAAGGAAGTGATATGAAAGACACGTCGAACAGCCACAATATTAGGAAAGAAAAACCAAGAACAACAAACCAAATAATGACAACGAGAAACACACAGAGAAACATACCCCAAGATCAGGAAAGAGGATGCAATGAACAGAGAGAAAAAAGAACAACAGTGAAAAAAACTGTGAAACAGGATTTTTTCCAGAAAAGAAAAAACGCAAGAGGGGTAATAGAGGAGGGAAACTCACCCAAAAGAAAAAACTAAAACAAAAGGAGGTCAAAGCAGGGTCAGGACAGAAGATTTTTAACCTCAGCACATACACATTAACAAAGGGAGAACAAGAAATTCTGGAAAAAGGGCTCAAATTTGCACCCAGCACACTGTTCAATAAATTTGAGGCTTTTATAGGGGTCCGCAAATTCATGAGAAAACTGGCCCTAAAGAAATATTTCATAAAAAAACAACTGAAATCAAATAGCAACAGGGAAAACATCAATAGAATACACCAATCCAATCACAAAGCAGCAGAAGATATCTGCACAGAAGAGGGATACAAGCATACCCACCTAAAAGCAAAGTCCAAATATCACCCAGTGCAGGAATATTCCCAGGCTTTCAACGGCTTTATGAACATGGTTACTAAAGACATACGAAGAATCAAAAGCCCCAAAAAACAAAAACAAAGGAAGAAACACCTAGGAAATATTTCCCATGCAGAACGGGAAGCACTAACTAAAATACAGGAAAATGAAAAAATTATCCTGAGACCAGCTGACAAGGGCGGCGGCATCAAAATATTGGACAAAGACAAATACTTACAAGAAGCATACAAAATATTAGGAGACAAAAAAACGTATAAAACTCTAAAGAAAGACCCCACAGAAGGGTTTAAAAAGGAATTAAGTGAACTGGTCAAGAAGGGGAGAATAGAAACCATTTTGAACACAAAAGAGGCCGAATACATAGAGACAAAACAACCAAGAATTACCGCATTCTATCACAACCCAAAGATACATAAAAGTATGACAGATCCCCCGGGAAGACCAATAGTATCAGGGGTGGAATGCCTGACAAGCAATCTATCTGAATATATAGATTGCTTCCTACAACCATGTGTAGAGCTACTACCCACACATTTGAAAGACACTCAACACATCCTGAACATCCTAAATCAGGTGAAATGGGAATCAAATTACATCCTAGGAACCTTGGATGTCAAATCCCTATACACCATCATCGAAAACAAGAAAGGATGCGATGCAGTAAAAATGTGTCTACACAATCAGGGAATCCTTGCAGACAAACAAATCGATTACATCGGCGAGTGCATCATGTTCATCCTAGAAAGAAATTATTTTCTATTCGAGGACAAGTTTTATATGCAGCAGTGGGGCACCGCGATGGGGACGAGATTCGCACCGGGGTTCGCAAATATATACGTTGGCCAGTGGGAACATCACGTTATATGTCCCCACGGCCAGCTCCGGTCGAATCTCGTCCTATGGAAACGTTTCATAGACGATATTATATTTATATGGGCGGGAGAAAAAGAAGAATTAAATTCATTTCTCAATGAAATAAACAAGAATGAATACCATTTGGAATTTACACCAATGTTCAGCACCAATACAATTAATTTTCTGGACCTCACCATCTACATAGAGGATGGCAACATACAAACCAGGACATATAATAAACCAACAGATGCAAATAGCTTTATCTCCCGTGAGAGTTGCCACCTTCCACAGTGGCTGGAAAACATTCCAAAAGGACAATTCATGAGAATTAAACGTAATTGCACAAAGGAAGACGAATATCGAGCAGAGGCAGACAAAATGCAGATAAAATTCGAAGAGAGAGGATATAACAAGGAAAAACTATCCATACAGAAAGAACTAGTAGGGAAATTGGACAGACAGGAGCTAATCAATAAAAAGAAGAAGAAAATAGATAACAATACAAAAATGGGAGCATTTGAAATGCCACCCATCATCACACAGTTCAACAGTCAAGCAGGAATATTAAGGAGAATCATCAAAAAATATTGGGAAACCCTGAAGGAGGACAAAATAATAGGAGACCAGATCCCCAAAAATCCCAAATTCATCTACAGAAAAGCAAAAAATGTGGGAAGTATAGTAGCCCCCACAAATAAATGCCTGAGTAAGAAAAATCACAACCATACAACAATTGTGAACTCAGGACAGAAACCGCAGGGAGGTTTCTTCCCATGCGGTTATTGCGGTGTCTGTAAGAAATTAAAAATAAACAGCAAACAGCATACATACATGGAAATAAAAAATGAATGGACAGGGGACACAGAAACATACAAAATAAAAGATCACATGACCTGTAGAAGTCAGGGCGCAATATATGCCATAACATGCCCGTGCAAAAAAACATATATAGGACGCACAAAAAGAACCATAAGCAAAAGAATAGGGGAACACATCTACAATATAGGAAGAAAATACGAGGGTCACCCACTCTCTAGACACTACAAAGAAAAACATGGGGGAAATCATAGCGGTACCATCGTTTGTGGAATAGAAATGGTTAAAAAAGACACAAGGGGAGGAGACTATATCAAAAAAATGTCTAGAACAGAAAGCAGGTGGATATTTAATTTAAACACTCTGGTACCCTCTGGACTAAACTCAGAGATAGAATTATTCGCTTTTCAATAAACTAGAATGCCAGGAGTGAAGGGGTTAAGGAAGGGAGGAGATACGGACCTTTTAAAAGTAGCATCAGGTACCAGAAGCAGCATCCCTGACGAAGATTAGCGAACTAATCGAAACGCGTTGGGGAAACTCTGGTCCTCCTAGCCTACTGTAGCTTCTGCCGTGACGTCACGCAGCGCTCCGTGCGAGCGCGAGAAATCGTTTTTTTTCAAACAGCAAGCTTTGCCACCGGCCGGGGCAAGCTCTGAAGTCTACATAAAACTAACAAAAAAATATTTAATAACTACTAGGGTCCAGCCCCCTACACCTTTCCCCATCCCGAACGGCACTAAAGAATAAAGAAAAAAAGAAGATCCAGAAAACCAAGAAGGATGCAGGAGAAACAGCTCTCGCAGATGAAAATCCAAGATAAGGTATTCTAAAATCTGCGAGCTTCTGTATATATACACTGCTGATATATATATATATATATATATATATATATATATATATACAGTACAGACAAAAAATTTGGACACACCTTCTCATTCAAAGAGTTCTCTTTATTTCCATGACTATGAAAATTGTAGATTCACACTGAAGGCATCAAAACTATGAATTAACACATGTGGAATTATATACATAACAAACAAGTGTGAAACAACTGAAAATATGTCATATTCTAGGTTCTTCAAAGTAGCCACCTTTTGCTTTGATTACTGCTTTGCACACTCTTGGCATTCTCTTGATGAGCTTCAAGAGGTAGTCACCTGAAATGGTCTTCCAACAGTCTTGAAGGAGTTCCCAGAGATGCTTAGCACTTGTTGGCCCTTTTGCCTTCACTCTGCGGTCCAGCTCACCCCAAACCATCCCGATTGGGTTCAGGTCCGGTGACTGTGGAGGCCAGGTCATCTGGCGCAGCACCCCATCACTCTCCTTCATGGTCAAATAGCCCTTACACAGCCTGGAGGTGTGTTTGGGGTCATTGTCCTGCTGAAAAATAAATGATGGTCCAACTAAACGCAAACCAGATGGAATAGCATGCCGCTGCAAGATGCTGTGGTAGCCATGCTGGTTCAGTATGCCTTCAATTTTGAATAAATCCCCAACAGTGTCACCAGCAAAGCACCCCCACACCATCACACCTCCTCCTCCATGCTTAACGGTGGGAACCAGGCATGTCGAGTCCATCCGTTCACCTTTTCTGCGTTGCACAAAGACACGGTGGTTGGAACCAAAGATCTCAAATTTGGACTCATCAGACCAAAGCACAGATTTCCACTGGTCTAATGTCCATTCCTTGTGTTCCTTAGACCAAGCAATCTCTTCTGCTTGTTGCCTGTCCTTAGCAGTGGTTTCCTAGCAGATATTCTACCATGAAGGCCTGATTCAAACAGTCTCCTCTTAACAGTTGTTCTAGAGATGTGTCTGCTGCTAGAACTCGTGTGGCATTGACCTGGTCTCTAATCTGAGCTGTTAACCTGCGATTTCTGAGGCTGGTGACTCGGATGAACTTATCCTCCGCAGCAGAGGTGACTCTTGGTCTTCCTTTCCTGGGGCGGTCCGCATGTGAGCCAGTTTCTTTGTAGCACTTGATGGTTTTTGTGACTGCACTTGGGGACATTTTCAAAGTTTTCCCAATTTTTCGGACTGACTGACCTTCATTTCTTAAAGTAATGATGGCCACTCGTTTTTCTTTACTTAGCTGCTTTTTTCTTGCCATAATACAAATTCTAACAGTCTATTCAGTAGGACTATCAGCTGTGTATCCACCTGACTTCTCCACAACGCAACTGATTGTCCCAACCCCATTTATAATGCAAGAAATCCCACTTATTAAACCTGACAGGGCACACCTGTGAAGTGAAAACCATTTCAGGTGACTACCTCTTGAAGCTCATTAAGAGAATGCCAAGAGTGTGCAAAGCAGTAATCAAAGCAAAAGGTGGCTACTTTGAAGAACCTAGAATATGACATATTTTCAGTTGTTTCACACTTTTTGTTATGTATATAATTCCACATGTGTTAATTCATAGTTTTGATGCCTTCAGTGTGAATCTACAATTTTCATAGTCATGAAAATAAAGAAAACTCTTTAAATGAGAAGGTGTGTCCAAACTTTTGGTCTGTACTGTATATATATATATACATAAACATATCTATATCTATCTATTTATATATTTTGACCACTGAGCCCAAATTTTCTCATGTCTATAACCTATGTTACTCTTAATGTATCCTACTCTTTCTATTATACAATTAGAGTTCATCAAGTTTTCCCCTTCTTTTATTGTTGGTACCTCGGGGCGCATCCATCTTCTTGCTATCAATAAACGAGCTATAAAACATGATTTGTATAACATTATTTCATTCTCCTTTGATAGCTCATGGGAAGTTTCACCCAAAATACATACAGAAGGCGTCCATTGGATTTTAAAATTAAAAATATCCCCAATTAGTTCAATCAGACTGCACCAAAATGGTTGAATCTTTGGGCACCTCCACCACATATGGATAATGTCCGCTTTATCATTCATACATCTAGGACATTGTCCGGGCGTTTTGGCTGAAACTTTCTTGAGCCATCTTGGTGTTATATATAAACGGTGTAATATCATAAACTGAGTTACCCTATGAGAGGGGTTCCTCAGATATGGTTTAAAACACCAAAATTTTCCCCACTGATCGTCTGTTATTATCCCTATATCATTCTCCCATTTTGATTTACTATTACAAATAAATCCCTCACTTCTAGTTTCTCGTGTCTTTTTATACAAGCTTGACACCAATTTGTGCTTTCCTTTCCAACCTACTATATAATTAATCACCTCATGTGGTTTTGCCACTATATCTTCCTTTTTTATAACCGTTTTGACAATATCCACCAGCTGAATATATCTAAAATAACTTTGTCTATCTTCCCTTGCATTCATTAATAATGTGTCCCCATCTTTCAGTGTTTCATTTTGAAAATATTGTGAAATATGCCATAAATCCTTATCAGTCCAATATTTGGCCTCTTTCAAGAAGGTAACATTACCTAACCTCCTATTATACCATAATGGTGTGACTTTAATCTGCCCCTCTAAATTCAGTGACTTTTTGACTTTACTCCATACCCTCACCAATAATTTTACCAATGGGATCTTATATAGGTGCATACTTTCCAGTTGTCCTGATTCAAGTAATGTGAATATATCCGGTAGGGCACCCTCACTCTTATATACCAAATGGCTCAGAAAGTCCACCTGTGTCCAGTTCATCATTGTTGCAATATTAGCTACCATATAGTACAATCTGAAATCTGGGACCTCTAATTCTCTTTGTTCGTAAGGTCTTGTAAGCCAATATATCTTTTTCCTTACCCTTTTATTTGACCAAATTAATACATTAAATAATTTCTCTATGCCATGAAAAACCGATTCCCCTAAGTAAATGGGACTGTTTCTAATGACGTAGAGCAGCTGAGGTAGCAGTATCGTTTTAATTAGTCCAATTCTATCTGCTTTGTTTATTGGTAGTTTATTCCAGACTTTAATCCTCTCCTTCATCTTATCAAGCAATGGTTTAATGTTCAATGCTACAAATTTATTAGGGTCCTTAGATATTTCCAGGCCTAAGTATATGAAACTGTCCTGGGGACTAAGAATCTTTAATTTTGCCTCTGAGATCACATTCTTGTCATTCAGAGGAAGGAGAGTCGATTTATCCCAGTTAATTAGTATACCTGATTGTCTACCAAACTCCTCCACCAGCAACATGACACGTTGCAGATCCTTATTTGTATCATCCAGGAAGAAGAGCAGATCATCTGCATATAGAGAGATTTTGTCCTCACTCCCCCTTAGTCCAAAGCCCCGCAAATCCACGTCCTGCCTAACCTTTATAGCCAGGATTTCTATTGTCAGGGCAAAAACCAAGGGGGAGAGAGGACAACCCTGTCTCACCCCTTGTTCTATACAGAAGCTATCAGATAATATACCATCAAGGCCTCATGCACACAACCGTTTTTTTTTAAGGTCCGCAAAAACGGGGTCCGTACGTCCGTGATCCGTGACCGTTTTTTCGTCCGTGGGTCTTCCTTGTTTTTTGGAGGATCCACGGACATGAAAAGTGAAAAAAAAATCTAAGTCAAGTTTGCCATTGAAATGATAGGAAAAAACTGACACGGATCACGGACATGGATGACAATCTTGTGTGCATCCGTGATTTTTCACGGACCCATTGACTTGAATGGGTCCGTGAACCGTTGGCCGTGAAAAAAATAGGACAGGTCATATTTTTTTCACGGCCAGGAAACACGGATCACGGATGCGGCTGCCAAACGGTGCATTTTCCGATTTTTCCACGGACCCATTAAAAGTCAATGGGTCCGTGAAAAAAAAACGGAAAACGGCACAACGGCCACGGATGCACACAACGGTCGTGTGCATGAGGCCTAACTGATATTCTGGCTTTGGAATCTTTATATATAATCTTCATCCAGTCTATAAAGCCTGGGCCAATACCAAATTTTGTCATAGCTTCCCATACAAAGTCCCAGTTCACAGAGTCAAATGCTTTATGCGCATCTAATGATAGAATAGCGCATAATTCTTTATTATTCTCTGTAAACTGGATATTTGCAAAGACCCTAAGCAAGCCCATTGTTGTGGACCTATCCGGAAAAAAATCCATTTTGGTCCTCATGGATCAGATGTACTATGACCTTCCTCAACCTTTTCGCCAAAATCCTAGCCAGAATTTTACAATCATTATTCATGAGTGAAATTGGACGGTACGATATGGGATCCAATCGGTCCTTATCTTTTTTTGGTATTAGAATAATCGTCGCGTCTCCCATAGACTCTGGGAGACATCCTGTAGCTTTTGAGTATTCAAATACTTCCATAAGTCTATTTGCCCAGAAATCTTTATCTCTTTTATATAGTTTATTTGGAATACCGTCCGGGCCTGGTGTTTTACCAGATGGTGCTTCATTTATTGCTACTAATATCTCCTTTATGGATATAGGCCGGTCTAATACTATCTGTTGATCATCATTGAGTTCCTATTTCTCGCACATATTTTATCATCTCTTCTCCATGTATCTGGGTTTTTACTGAGTACAGTTCTTTATAAAAGGTCTTAAATATATCCCATATTTTTTCCTGATCATTATATAGTAGGCCATCTTTTCCTCTAATTGCGGCGATATTCTCAACCGCCTCCATGTTCTTGATTATCTTGGATAGAACTTTACCCGGTTTACCTCCTTCCCAGTAATTCCTAGTTTTGACAAATAATTCTTTATTCTGCGCCCTTTCCTTGATGTAATTATCATAATTATTAACCGCTTTTATCCACTCATCTTTGGTTTCCTGTACTGATTACTGAATAATTTTTACTATTAGGGAAGAATATAAAACGGCATTTCCGCCACTGTTAATTTCTTTTTTTTTTTGCCCTGTTTATCACCACCATACGTTTTTACAAACTTGGTAAAAATCCTACAGGTCATTATTAGTGTTCAGTGAAATGAAGCATCCGAATTAGAATTCGATCAGAAGTTTAGGAAAAATTAAATTAGCTGCAAAGCCAATTTTCCCCGCGCATCGTGGTAAAGATTCATATTTTTTCAAAAATGGCTGCTGCACATTTTACAAAGTGAAAGTAAGAACCCCGGGAACAAGATATGACCCGTAATGCCATGCAGCCAATCAGCAGATATCATTCCCCTGTGATGTCACAGCACTAAAAAAAGCCCCATCCCATGTGCTCTCCGTCATTTCACTGTGAGATGAGCTTAGGGAAAGACGTGGCAAGCGCTTATGCGATAGGGACAGTATTTCAGAAAGCTTTTAATTGTAGATTATTGGATAGAAGGAGTGCAGGGATAGTGCAGGGAGATCATAGGAAAAGTTTTTAGGGAGAGCATAGGGGGACTGCAGGGTCAGGGCAGGTTCAGTATAATCACCATGTGCATCTTGTTCACCTGCTGCCACAATCCCAGTTAATCTGTGCCTCAGTGGACTAATATATAGCTGTCTGCATCTCGTTGAGATGCTAGGCGTGCAACTACCCATGATGACAGTCAGGTGGCCGCACATGTTGAAAGAGGTCAGGGACATGCTCAAGAGGCAGGTGATGGTGACATAAGTGACGATCAAACAGATCTAGATGGTGATTGAGCCGGGTGAAGAGGGGGCATTGTCATCATCATGGGGCCAGGGTGGCAGCGTGCCCATGAAACCGCAGAGTGGGAGCAGTGGGAGATCTGCAGCCAAACGTGAGAGGGGTACGTCATCTGCTACTCGGGAGACTTCCTGTGAAGAACACATTAGCAGTGCACGGGTTCATAAAAGCAGTGACAGACAGGCATCCTGCAGTGGTGGAAGGAAAATGCCATGCTTGGCAGGGTGGGAATTTTTCGGACTTAGGGGAAAGTTAGGCTACTTTCACACTTGCGGCAGGACGGATCCGACAGGCTGTTCACCATGTCGGATCCGTCCTGCCGCTATTTCGCCGTGCTGCCAGACCGCCGCTCCGGGGCGGAGCTCCGGCGGTGCACGGCGAAAGCCGCCGGACTAAAAAGTCCTGCATGTCCGACTTTTTTAGGACGGATCCGACATGGTGAACAGCCTGTCGGATCCGTCCTGCCGCAAGTGTGAAAGTAGCCTTAGTGTGGCGTTATGCAGGATATATGGGCAGAAGGTGAGGCGCGGCCAGGGTGCTAATGTTGGCAGAATGACCCTGCATCAACACATGTAGCGTCACCATAAAGTGGTGTGGTAAAACTGTGCCACTCATTTAGTCTTACAGCCTGATGCAGCAACCGCACCCCCTCTTCAGCAGTTAGGGCTCGTGAACATCAGCAGAAGAAAGATGTTTTTTCTTCCCATCAACTTCAATGTCGTCTATTGCTCCTGATGCTTCTCCTTCTCCTCGTCACTTCGGATCCCCAAATGCAAGTGTGAACGTAGCCTAAACATTAAGTCCCATGTACATAAACATCATTCCCCCCCCCACCATCCACTTTCAACATACAGTCCCATGTAAATAACATCACTCCCTCCCCCAGCCACCTCAAGCATACAGTTCCATGTCAATAACATCCCTCCCTTCAGCCCTAACATACATCCCAATTAAATAACTACAACTCCCAGCATCTGCCTCTCCCTTCACTTTCCTCTCCTCATGTACAGACATCACCATTAGGCTCCTTCTCCACTTCACTCCGGTCCAATCCTGCACTGGTCACATGATGGTGACATCATCCACGTCATCCTATCACAGCCTGTTTTGCTGATCACATGACCTGTGATGTCACCACAGGTTCTTCACCTCTTCCCAGTGTATTAGATTCAATTGTATTGCCGTTCTGTGTACGGCAATACAGTTGTATCTAGCAGGCAGGCAGGACATTCGGGGCCTAGGACAAAACATCCAGGGCCCAGGCCCCGAATGTTTTAACCTAGCGACGCCCCTGGACTAGTGAATGGGAGTCGGGAAACGGAGCTCCCTTGGGCCCCCAGGAGCAACTGGGCTTTTGCCCTGCAGCAAAGACGGCCCTGGGAATCATGCCTACAGTGTTAGAAAATAATTTCTGTTCTTTCAGTAGTTTTCCATTTGACAGAACAGAGCCATATACAGTCAGGTCCATAAATATTGGGACATCAACACAATTCTAACATTTTTGGCTCTATACACCACCACAATGGATTTGAAATGAAACAAACAAGATGTGCTTTAACTGCAGATTGTCAGCTTTAATCTGAGGGTATTTACATCCAAATCAGGTGAACAGTGTAGGAATTACAACAGTTTGCATATGTGCCTCCCACTTGTTAAGGGACCAAAATTAATGGGACAGAATAATAATCATAAATCAAACTTTCACTTTTTAATACTTGGTTGCAAATCCTTTGCAGTCAATTACAGCCTGAAGTCTGGAACACATAGACATCACCAGACGCTGGGTTTCATCCCTGGTGATGCTCTGCCAGGCCTCTACTGCAACTGACTTTAGTTCCTGCTTGTTCTTGTGGCATTTTCCCCTTCAGTTTTGTATTCAGCAAGTGAAATGCATGCTCAATCGGATTCAGGTCAGGTGATTGACTTGGCCGCTGCATAACATTCCACTTCTTTCCCTTAAAAAACTATTTGGTTGCTTTTGCAGTATGCTTTGGGTCATTGTCCATCTGCGCTGTGAAGCGCCGTCCAATAAGTTCTGAAGCATTTGGCCGAATATGAACAGATAATATTGCCTGAAACACTTCAGAATTCAGCCTGCTGCTTTTGTCAGCAGTCACATCATCAGTAAATACAAGAGAACCAGTTCCATTGGCAGCCATACATACCGACGCCAGGACACTACACCACCATGCTTCACTGATGAGGTGGTATGCTTAGGATCATGAGCAGTTCCTTTCCTTCGCCATACTCTTCTCTTCCCATCACTCTGGTACAAGTTGATCTTGGTCTCATCTGTCCATAGGATTTTGTTCCAGAACTGTGAAGGCTTTTTTAGATGTCGTTTGGCAAACTCTAATCTGGCCTTCCTGTTTTTGAGGCTCACCAATGGTTTACATCTTGTGGTGAACCCTCTGTATTTACTCTGGTGAACTCTTCTCTTGAGTGTTGACTTTAACACACATACACCTACCTCCTGGAGAGTGTTCTTGATCTGGCCAACTGTTGTGAAGGGTGTTTTCTTCACCAGGGAAAGAATTCTTCAGTCATCCACCACAGTTGTTTTCCGTGGTCATCCAGGTCTTTTGGTGTTGCTGAGCTCACCGGTGCATTCCTTCTTTTTAAGGATGTCCCAAACAGTTGTTTTGGCGATGCCTAATGTTTTTGCTATCTCTCTGATGGGTTTGTTTTGTTTTTTCAGCCTAATGATGGCTTGCTTCACTGATAGTGACAGCTCTTTGGATCTCATCTTGAGAGTTGACAGCAACAGATTCCAAATGCAAATAGCACACTTGAAAGGAACTCTGGACCTTTTATCTGCTCATTGTAATTGGGATAATGAGGGAATAACACACACCTGGCCATGGAACAGCTGAGAAGCCAATTGTCCCATTACTTTTGGTCCCTTAACAAGTGGGATGCACATATGCAAACTGTTGTAATTCCTACACTGTACCCAATTTTTTTTATAAAAGGTGATCAAAAAGTCACACACATTCCAAAATGGTATCAATAAAAACTACAGATTGTCCAGCAAAAATGAGCCTCTACACAGCTAAGTAGACATAGTTATGGGGGGTCAGAATATTTTGATATAAAAAAAATGTTTTTCAAAGTTCAAATTATTTTTACAGTATTTAGAAATATAAAATCTATACATATGTGGTATCGTTGTAATCATACTGACCTATAGAATGAAGGGCACAGGTCAGTTTTCCTGCAAAGGTAACGCCATTGGGAAAAACCCTGTAAAACTGTGGAGGAATTGTAACCCCTCACTTGCAGAATATATGTTCAGTCACTCTACATTTCCCAGTTGCATTCAACTAGAAACATCAAAAAAATACTAATAAACTTTGATGTAGATATAGTGGTGATTATTAAAAGTGAAAGATTTCTAAGAGAGCAAAATAAGCCGTGTGTGGCGTTCTGCTAAGTGGATATAAAATATAAGCTATATCCTGGAAGAGATTTTCTTAGGCTCCATTCAGATGTCCGTAGAATGGGTCCGCATACGTTTCCCAATTATCCGGAACGGGTGCGGACCCATTCATTCTCTATGAGGTCGGAAGAGATGCATCCAAATTTCCGGAGAGCGCCCCCGATTTTCCGGTCCGCAGCTCTGCAGAAAATAGAGCATGTCCTATTCTTGTCCGCAATTGCAGACAAGAATAGGCATTTCTATGGGGGTGCCACCCGGGTGTATTGCGGATCCACTATTTGCGGATCCGCAATGCACTATGGACGTCTGAATGGAGCCTTACTTAGTAACATTAGGCATCAAACACTCAGAATAACATTTCTCTATTTTCAGAGTGCAGGAATCAGGAATAGTGATGGACAAACATCTGCCGGGACGATCAAATGTTCGCGAACCGTGGCGAGCCCCATTCACTTTAATGGCCAGCAAACCTGAAAAACCTTAAGGTCATATTTGCAGCCAGCAAACACTTACTAGAAGTACACAAATAGTCCCACAACATGGACAGTGATATACCAGAGGGGGATCATTGGCGAAAAATTCCCACAAAAAATATGTATTTTAATCAAGGCCCATTTTTATGCGTCTTAAAGGGAAACTCTCAAATATGTGCCCTGCTGGAGCCTAGAATAATGTTTTTTTCCTATCGGTTTGATGTATACAAATGTGCAGCACTCCACGTTTTTGTATCCTGCAGAGTCTATTAAAAAAATGCATATGTTAACGTAAATTGTTTTTCTACCATGGAACTGTATGGTGAACGGACACCACTGTACGGCATCAGTCTGAGGCATCTGTTAACACATACATTTTTGGTATACATTAAATGGATGGCACAAATGGGATGTGAACCCAGCCCTAGTGTCAGAATAAGCACCAGTACACAGCGGAGCAGCGTGGCGGAGAGGGGAGGCCGCCATGTACAGACAGAGCGCTACCTGGTCCTGGTGGTCAGGGATGAGGACTATGTTTTCCAAGGATCATTTTCTACTGGGAAATACGGGGCACAGTATAATACACTAGAATCTATATACTATAAAGATATTAGCCCTACCCCTGAATAATAATACAATTAGGTGGTCATTTATTATATAGAAATACGTCTATGTTAGGTGTATTTCCGACACAGATTGTGGCGCAAAGGTCCTTAGCACCGCATTCTGCATATTTTTCCCACTCATAGTCCAGGTCTAAAAAAGAATGGCGTGGGCAGGAAAAGGGATACAGTTATTGCTATCCAGTTATTGGATACCACCACCATACATTGACCGGATAACACCTCTGTACAGTGACCGGATAACACTGCCATACAGTGACCGGATAAAAGGGTATAAGAGTGGACAGTACAGTTAATGACTAGGGGCACTGCACAGGGTGTGGTAAGGGGCACAATGCAGAGTATAAGGGGGCACAGTATGGGGTGAGGGGCACTGTACGGGGTGGGGGGCACAGTCACATGACCCTGTGACATTAGAAGGTCCTTATGGTGAATGCAGTTCATACGCCAGCATAATTAGAGGCAGAGGAGTGAGACAGGGGTGTGATTATGTGGCTAGAGATAAAAAATGTAACTGTCGGCCGGTACAGGCCACAAAAATTAGGCAATAGGCATTCACCTCACAGTAATGAACTTTGGATTCTTTGGCTGGAGGTACATTAGGCGGTCACAGGATAAATATGTAAGTGTCGGCCAGTACAGGCCCCAAAAATTAGGCATTCACCTAACATAAAAGGACTTTTATGCCGCTCTATATACATAAGACAGGGACCATTCTTTGTTCTGTGTGGTGGCGGATATGTGTGGGCTGGCATGAGGAAATTCAATTACACGTGGTCATCACAGGTGTTGAATTCTTCTGAGATCGTGAGCTAGACGAGTGTGCTTATCGGTCACGATCCCCCCTGCTGCGCTGAACGTCCTTTCGGACAAGAGGCAAGCCAAGAGTTCCATGGCAAATTGTGCCAGCTCTGACCACAGGTCAAGCCTGCACACCCAGTAGTCAAGGGGTTCCTCGCTTCTGAGAGAGTCCACATCGGCCGATAACTCTATGTACTCAGACACTTGTCGGTCTAGGCGTTCCCTGAGGCTGGATCCAGAGGGCGGCTGTCGATGGGTTGGCTGCAAGAATGATCTCATATCCGAAGTGACCAACACATCTTCAAACCGCCCTCTTTTTGCAGGCGCGGTAGGATTGGTACCCGCACCTGTTTCGCTGTGGGTGGAAAGTCCACTGCCAGTGCCCGCAACAGTATAATGCATCATCTCTCACAGCAAGGCCTGGAAATGCTGCATTCTGACAGCCCTCTGTAATGCTGGTAACATGTCTGCCATTTTGTGTTTGTACACAAAAGTAAGTTGCCACCCAGTACAGGTCCTTGACCTTTATGCTTTTTATACGGGAATCCCTCTTCAAACACTGGAGCATGAAGGCCCCCATTTGCACTAAATTGGAAGCGATGGAGCGGCCTGGCTCCTGCTTATCGCTAAGGAGAATGTCATCCTCGGTCTCCTCCCCCCATCCACGGATAACACCAGGGATCCCCGAAAAATTTAAAGCCTGCTCTTCTTGCTCCTCCTCCTCCCCCAGCCGCCATCCTCCTCTGACTCCTCTTTAGACTCCTGCTGACTTGTCTCAGATGGAGTAGCCCTACCTTGGAATTCATTCAGCATTGCGACTTAGTCATCTTCTAGCTCTTGCTCCTCGACAGCTTGATCAATGACATGACGCAATGCACGATCCAGAAAGAAGGCGTAAAGTATGATGTCACTAATGGCGCCCTGGCTGCGACTGACCAGTTTGGTGATCTCATCAAATGGCTGCACATGAGCAGCCACTGGTGCGGTGAAAAAAATACAAGCTCCCCAGAACCTGTCCTGCTGTAGAGTTCGTACAGGTAGTTGTTAATGGCACGTTTCTGCTGGAGCAGCCTATAAAGCATATACAAGGTGGAGTTCCAGCGCGTCGGGCTGTCACAAATCACATGTCTGACGGGCAAGCGGTGTCACCGCTGAATGTCAGCAAGGCGAGCCATGGCCGTGTAATATCTTCTAAATTGGGCAAAGATTTTCCTGGCCTGCCGCAAGACGTCCTGGACCCCGGGGTATTTGGCAACGAATCGCTGCACAACTAAATTCAGGACGTCTGCCGTGAACGGCACATGTGTAATTTTGCCACATCCATCAGGTGGTACAGGACAGCCAATTGAGACATTTCAGCACATGGACATACCCCCTACCTTATAAATAAACCTGATTTGGCCGCCATTTTACATTCAGTGTTTTGCCAGTGTAGGGAGCAGTGTGGAGCAGGCAATAGGGCCACAAAAGTCCTTTTAAGCACTAGTATAGGTGTGCTATTGATATGTGTGATACACAGAGGGGTGCGATATACTTATAATATACTTTTATAATGAGTCAAAAACACATAGATCTATAAAGTGATCACCTGGAAGTCAGGGGCCTAGGGGCTAGGGGCTTACTAGGGCCATTTATATATAGGGTAGAGTTCCGGACGGGGTCGCTCTTATCATGGCGGGTGGTCTGTGGTTAGGCTATCAGGGCCAGAATAGCACCCCCCTGTAGGGCAATATCAGGGACAGTTCTTTGCCCACCCTGTCCTTCAATACCACATCATCATCTAACCCAGGAATAGATTTTTTTTGCTTTCCCTCCGGGATTCATGGATGTGCACTGGAACCCCCTGGATTGTGGTAGGACATATGGTTTCTGATTTGGTGCCGCCGAGCACTTGTTATTGTCTACCACAACTGTGCTTTTTGCTTAATTTTAATAATTTTATTTACCGTATTTTCATTTTGAGGGATATCTTTTCCATTCACACGTCCGCAAAATGGGTTCCGCATCCGTTCCGCAATTTTGCGGAACGGGTGCAGCCCCATTAATTTTCAATGGGGCTGGATTGTGCTGTCTGCAACCTCATTTGCGGATCCCCATTTCCGCATCTGTGCTTCCGTTTCCGCAAAATAATAGAACATGTCCTATTCTTGTCCGCAATTGCAGACAAGTATAGGCATTTTCTATTATAGTGCCGGCGATGTGCGGTCCGCAAATTATGAGATCATATATAGATCATACCAGTGTATTACTGTACTGTGGCGGCAGCAGGGAGCGCACGGCGTCATAGCAACCAATGACGCCGTGCGCTCCTGCTCTCAGCAGGAATCCAGGCCGCGGTTCCACGGACCGCTCACAGCCGTGAAAAACGGCCGTGGGCATTCGGCCTTATAGTAACATTATTAAAGGTTACGTTTTATCTTTATGTATATTCTAATGGCTTGCCTTCCGTGTACAATGTTACAATATACTTTCTATGTTAGAAAGTATATTATAGTGCATTTGTATTGTGCGGCAGTTGTGTGCGGTTCTGCTGCGATACTGCAGGTATATAGAGGGACAAGCGTTATTGGAACAAATCATTTCTACTGGTGTGATATACCAGTCGCCCCCCCCCCCCCCCAAAAAAAAAACTGATTGAAGCGGGGTGTTATATACCAATATACTTTCTTTATAGTGCATTTGGGTACTGTATAGTGCATTTGCACATGCGCGTACGCGAAAATTATATTGCAGATATTTTGCATTGAATGAAAAAAATAATGAATGGAGATCGCAAATTCGAATAATACATCTGGTATGTCACTGTCCATGTTGTGGGACTATTTGTGCACTTCTAGTAATTATTTCTTGGCTGCAAATATGAGCTAAAGGTTTTTCAGGTACGCCTGCCATTAAAATGAATGGGACCCGCCGCGAACTTGCGGTTCGCGAACATTTGATCGCGTTTGCACGATCGCATTCGCGAACCGTCCCGGCAGATGTTTGTCCATCACTATTAGCCACTGATCGGCCTGTGACCGCAGAGCTGAAAGAAGTGCAGGACCGATGTGGCTCTTGGCTTCAAGGCACAACAGCCGCAGCACAGCATGGCAACGTCTCACCTGGCACATCGAATAGGTTCTGGGGGGAATGGAGGATGCAGCGGAAGAGGCGGTAGCAGTGGAAAAGGAGGAGTCAGCCGAGGGGGAGACGGAGGATGGAGTAGGAAGAAGTGAAGAAGAGGCAGGCCTGCATGCAATTCGTGGCGGTAACACCAAATCCACATGGGTGACACGGGTTACATGCTTGACAGCCGTCAGATGGTTCACCCAGTGGGCAGTAAAAGTTATGTTCCTTCCGTGCCCGTGTTTGCTAGAGCACGTGTCTGTGGTCAGATGTATCTTGGCACCGACACTGTGTGCCAGAGATATATTAACTTGCCGCTGAACGTGGCCATATAGTTCAGGGATGCCCTTCTGGGAGAAATTTTTTCTTCCGGGGACCTTCCATTGCGGTGTGCCAATGGCCACAAATTTTCTAAAGGCCTCCGAGTCCACCAGTTTATATGGCAGTAGTTGGTGGGCTAGCAGTTCCGACAAGCCAGCGGTCAGCCGTTGGGCAAGAGGATTATCCAGTGTCATAATTTTTTTACGCTGGAACATTTGGCCCATGGAAGTGTGCCTTGTGCCAGATGAACGCAACGACGGCACGGTGGAAGGTGGAGTGGAGGACAAATGGGAGGAGAGAGGGCAAGGAGAAGAGGCAGGATGTGGCTCGCCGGGAGTGTGGCTTTGTGGGTTCTGACGGCGTTGCTCCCACTGGGCTCGGTGATGAGAGGCCAGGTGCCTTTTTAAGGCGGTCATTCCTAGGTGAGTGTTGGGCTTACTGCGACTTATGCGTTGACAGCACAGGCTGCAGACGGCAACACTATTGTCAGCAGTTGACAAGTTACAAAAAGGCCACACTGCGAAGCCATGTGCCGGCGTCCTGGGAGCGCCAGATGTGACCGTGCATGGTGGATGGCTCGCTCCAGATACATTTGCAGTCTGCTTTTTGCCTCCTGTGCACTGCTAGTTCTGCCTGCTTATCCTCCTTTTCCTCCGTATCTGCTTCTCGGTCTCTCCCTCTGAATTACCCTCCTCTTCCTCTCTTGTGGGCACCCACGTGACGTCCATCGACACGTTATCATCGTCACCTTCACCACCACTGACATTAGAGATCTCGGAGTAGGCAACAACATCGGGGACCACCCTCCGTGGGCTGATCTGGGTACTGTCATCAGACCGCTGGGTGGCGGCCGTTGCTACCTCCTCTTTCTCATCCGATGCCAAGAATGGCTGCGCATCAGTAAAGTCTGGGAATGGATGGGAAAATAATTCCTCTGACTCGAGTGGAGGGGCTATGGTGATGGTGGTTGTGGTGGTGGTGTCTTTGGGGGTGCACACAGCAGAGGGTGAGGAGGGTGCAGATACAGAGGATGAGGAGGGTGCAGAAGTGGAAGGCTGAGTGAGCTACTCAACCAACTCTGGTACGCCCTTTGAAGTTATCGCATGCACCTTCTCTAACTTCCCACTTAGGCTCTGGCCTGGTGCACCTGCCCGACCCCTACCACACCTGCAGAACGGTCTGCCTCTTCCTCTGCCTGTCATTTTCTAAATAACCCTCTGCCTAAGTCCGTAGAGAAGAGCAGTATTTATGGAAAAAAGTATATCGCAGCCCTCAATCAGCATTTGGTGGAAGAAGGTATATAGCAATAGCACCCCTCAATCAGTATTTAGTGGAAGAAGGTATATGGCACCCCTCAATCAGTATTTGCCAGAAAATGGTATATAGCACGCCTCGATCAGTATTTGGCGTAAACAGGTATATAGCACCCCTCAATAAGGATTTTGTGGAAGCAGGTATATCGCAGCCCTCATGCAGTTTTTTGGGGGGAAACAGATATATCACACCCGTTGCAATTAGTTACTCCAATAGCATTTGTCCCTCTAACTAGCTGCGGTATGGCAGCAGAATCGCACACAACTGCTGCCCAATACAAATACCCCATAATATACTTCCTTTGTTAGAAAGTATATTATAAGTATATCACACCCCTCAGTAAGTCACACCAATCGATAGCACACCTATACCAGTCCTTGAAAAGACTTTTGTGGCCCTATTGGCTAGCGTTTGGTGTCCCTAACAGCCTGTCCCTGCTCCAAAATGCAACCTCTCCCTACACTGGCAAAACACAGAATGTAAAATGGCTGCCAGATCGGGTTCAATTATAAGGTGGGGTATGTCCATGTGCTGAAACATCTCAATTGGTTTTCCTAACCCACCTGATTGATGTGTCATGGGTCAAAGTTCGGCGCTATGCAAAAAAATATGGCGCAAAACGACAGCTGGGCGAACCGCAAGGCCATCTCTAATCAGGAATGGGTTTAGTCGATGAGAATTGACTCATTATTCTACCTGTTCCACTGCATGGAGTCATTAAGTGTATGACCTGAAGCTTTTTGAATGGAAGAAGTTTACGACAATGATGAAACTTTCTGTAGGCGAGAGAACGATTAGATGAAATCAAGATAAAGTGAACACAACATCAGCGCACCAGACAATGAATCTATTGCCAAAAAGTTGCGCCTTGGAAGCAGAGCTTTCCGTTCATTCTGTTTTACTAACTGGAGGATATGTACGCCTCTCTTGTATATAGGTATATAGGGGGATTCTGTAGCCGCAGCTCAGTACCTCATTTGATCTCTTTGAACAAAGGGATATTCTAGTTACTAAAATGTATCCCCTATCTCATAGCAGCTGGACATCCACCAATCCAAAGAAGGGGGTCCTGTACTCCAGTCCTAATGGAGCAGGAGGTCGAGCATGCACCCTGATGCTTCATTCATGCTCTATGGGACTGGCAGAACTAGCTGAGCACTTCAGCCTTGTACCTCTTACAATGAAAACCGTATCCTGTACAATAACTGTTGCGATGGGTTGCAATGTTTCGGCCATAATACCACCTAGCTGATCTGTAATGTGATAGATGCTAGAACGTGCCAGCATTACTACAATGTTATGTTTAGGTATGTCATTGGAAATCACAATACTTGTGTGTGCCATGCAACTTGTACCCATGATGATATGCCATGTTGTGATTATATGTGATTTACCATGTACTGTACCTTTAAGATGCTGTGAGATGCCACTGAGGGAATGGTAAAGGTATGTGCACTAATCTGAAGAGATATGCTGTAATTATTGAGACTATGGCAAGAATGTATAGTTATGACTTCACAGACTGTGACAGTGTATTGACATTCTGGAGAATTCATATACCTGGGGTAGGATGTGATGGACATTGCAGAGTGCATTGAATGGCAAGAGAAAACACCCTATAATCGTATAATTGCACAGAATATACTGTATTTTTCACCCTATAAGACACACCGGCCCATAAGACGCACCTAGGTTTTTGAGAAGGAAAATAAGAAAAATAATAGTTTAAACCAAAGGGTGTGCTTTTGAACTAATGGTGGTCTGTTTAAGACACTATCATGGGGGATCTGTGGATAACACTGTTATGGGGGCATCTGTGGATGGCACTGTTATGGGGGATCTGTGGATGGCACTGTTATGGGGATCTGTGGATGGCACTTTTATGGGGCATCTGTGGATGGCACTGTTATGGGGGATCTGTGGATGGCACTGTTATGGGGGCATCTGTGGATGGCACTGTTATGGGGGATCTGTGGATGGCACTGTTATGGGGATCTGTGGATGGCACTTTTATGGGGGATCTGTGGATGGCACTGTTATGGGGGATCTGTGGATGGCACTGTTATGGGTGATCTGTGGATGACACTGCTATAGGTGGATCTGTGGATGACACTGTTATGGGGGGGATCTGAGGATGACACTGTTATGGGGGGGTCTGTGGATGACACTGCTACAGGGGGATCTGTGGATGACACATATATAGCATCTTATGCTATATATGTGTCATCCACAGAGCCTCCCTATAACAGTGTCCCTGTGTGAATAGTGAATGACCCCCAATACAGGGGACGGGAGCCAGCAACTGATAATGGAATGGCAGTGGGGCCCGGTGCAGTCACTGTATACTATTACACCGGGCCCCGTTCACTGTAGTATTCATATGTAACCTGTAGGCATGGGAGATTTGTTAAACTATAGAAATCCTCTGACGCAGTATTGCAATCCACGTAATACTCACTTGAAACTCCAGTAGCAGGCAGGCCGGGCGGCAGCGTAACGTCACTAACTACGTCACGCGCCTGCTCCTCCCACTTTATGAATGAAGCAGGCAGAGCAGGTGCGTGGCGTAGTTAGTGACGTTACGCTGCCAGCCGGCCTGCCTGCTACTGGAGTTTCAAGTGAGCACTACGTGGATTGTGATGCTGCTTCAGAGGATTTCTATAGTTTAACAAATCTCCCATGCCTACAGGTTACATATGAATACTACAGTGAATGGGGCCCGGTGTAATAGAATACAGTGACTGCACCGGGCCCCGCTGCAATTCCATTATCAGTTGCCAGCCCCCAGCCCCTCCTCCCTTCCCGCTGACACATCCCCGGCCGCGCTGTGCAGCATCGCGGACGGCGATGTATCAGTGTTAAATGGCAGTATTCGCCCCATAAGACGCACTGCCATTTCCCGTGCGTTTTATAGGGCGAAAAATACGGTATATACACTATACTGCACTGTATAATGTAATTAAAAGGATTCGTCCACTTTTCACAATTAATTCTACCACCCATGGCCTACAGGTAGGATTGTGATTGCCACCTTTTTTAACAAAAAAATACCGCCATGTTAACATGGATAAAAGGGGGCATGGCTTATTATTTGCCACAAATGTTTAGATAGATATTTTTTTTCATTATAATGTTTCTTTTAGGGGACTACCCCTGGGTATTTTAACATTTATTAAAGGGGTTAAACAATACTATTAAACATCCCCCATATGCCCGTGCCCCTCACAATAAATATACTTACCTAGCTCCCCGCTTCCTGTGCCGCTCCTGGTCCCCGCACTGCCGCTAAAGCATCAGCGAAGATGCATGGACATGGAGGGGTGCAGGGAGTGGGGAGCCAGGTAAGTACTGTATATCAGTATTTATTGTGAGGGCCCGGGCATATGGGGGACATTTAATAGTCTTGGATAACCCCTTTAAGTCTCTATGGTGAAGTTGTCTCTGCCGGGTCTCAAACTCACAACCTTCTGTATTAAAAGACAAGGCAAAGACTCTAACCACTGAAATATAAAAACTCAATGCTTGCAAATGGAAGATTGTGTAGGCTAAAAACCCTAAGTAGTATTTTTCCCATTTGTTATGTATTCTGCCGACATCCCCACTATCATCATGGGTGACTTCAACATCCCTATTGACACATGCCACTCGGCCGCCTCTAAACTCCTGTCACTCTCTTCCTCCTTCGGCCTATCACAGTGGTCTTCAGCTCCCACCCACAGAGATGGTCACACTCTGGATCTGATCTTTTCCCGCCTCTGCTCCCTATCTAAGCTTTCTAATTTGCCTCTCCCCCTATCCGACCACAACCTACTCACCTTCTCTTCATTGGTCTCTTCTGCAGCTCCCCCAGTCCACACACTAGCACACCCCCGCAGGAACCTCAAACATCTCGACTTTTGCTTGCTTTCTGACTCTTATCTCCCACTCTCTACCATCTGTTGCCTCCAAGACCCAGAAGCTGCTACCACCCTATATAACACCACATTAAGTACAGCTCTGGACACTGTTGCCCCCCTCACACACAACAAAACTTGAAAAATCAACAGACAACCCTGGCACACCAACCTGACCAAAAAACTCAGACAAGCTTCCAGGGCTGCTGAGAGGCGATGGAAGAAATCCTATTCTAAAGATCATTTCACCGCATACAAGCAATCCCTCCTCATATTCAAATCCTCACTCGCTGATGCAAAACAGGCTTACTCCTCATCTCTCATATCTTCCCTGTCACACAGCCCTAAACAACATTTTAGCACTTTTAACTCACTTCTCCGTCGGTCCTCTTCTCCCAAAACCCGCTTCTCTACCATTACAGAAGAAAAACTCTCCAAATCTCATCTGACCTCCTGTGCACTTGACCCAATCCCATCCCACCTCATCCCTAACCTCACTGCAGTGTTTATCCCAGCACTAACTCATCTCTTCAACCTATCACTAAACTCTGGTGTCTTCCCCTCTGCTTTTAAACATGCTACCATTACACCCATCCTCAAAAAGCCTTCACTTGACCCATCTTCCTTGTCCAGTTATCGCCCCATATCACTTCTTCCGTATGCCTCAAAGCTACTTGAACAACATGTCCATTCAGAACTGTCCTCCCACCTCTCCTCCTGCTCCCTCTTTGACCGCCTACAATCTGGCTTCCGACCCCACCACTCGACCGAGACTGCCCTTACTAAAGTCACCAATGACCTACTGACAGCCAAAACCAAGAAACAATACTCTGTCCTCCTTCTCCTCTCCTGGATCACATCATACCTCACAGACCGGACGTTTAGCGTCTCCCACTCCCGCACCACCTCCTCGTCTCATTCCCTCTCTGTTGGTGTCCCGCAAGGCTCTGTCCTAGGACCCCTGCTCTTCTCTTTCTACACCAGGGGTGCACAACCTGCGGCCCGGGGGCCACATGCGGCCCTTGATACCATTCTGTGCGGCCCCCAACCATCTGGTAACAGACATGTATGCCTATGTCTGGTGGCTGCTCACATGTATTTTTCATGTATTTCTCCCATTAGATGGGAGTCCTGGAAGTGTAACTAGACATTAATGTTATATAATGTGTGTTCAATATGCCATAAGTACAATATTTCAGTTGTTAATACACTTTTAAATTTTAATTTCGGCCCTCGTCATTGGTTCAGTCTGGCAATGTGGCCCCCAACCAGGAAACGTTGTGCACCCCTGATCTACACTTTTGGCCTGGGACAGCTCATAGAGTCCCATGGCTTTCAGTATCACTCCTACGCTGACGACACACAAATCTACCTCTCTGGTCCAGACATCACCACCTTACTACCAAGAATCCCACAATGTCTATCTTTTATATCATCCTTCTTTGCCTCTCGCTTTCTTAAACTTAACATGGATAAGACAGAATTCATCATCTTGAATCTTGATCAATGGCTGCACACTCTCCCCAGTCAACAAAGCCCTTTCCTTCCGACCGTACATCCAAGCCCTTTCCACCACCTGACGCCTCCAACTCAAAAACATGTCCCGCATCCGCGCTTTCCTTAAGATTGAATCTGCGAAAATACTTGTACATGCCCTCATTATCTCCCGCCTAGACTACTGCAACATTCTCCTCTGTGGCCTTCCATCTAGCACTCTCGCACCCCTCCAATCTATCCTCAACTCTGCTGCCCGACTAATCCACCTCTCACCCTATTATTCCTCTGCCTCTCCCCTTTGCCAATCCCTTCCCTGGCTCCCCATTGCCCAACGAATTTACTTCAAAGTACTTACAAATACATACAAGGCCGTCCATAACCTGTCCCCTCCCTACATCTCTGAGCTACTTTCCCGATACACCCCCACACGCACTCTCTCCGATCCTCACAAGACCTCCTTCTCTCCTCTTATTGCCTCTTCCCACAATCGACTCCAGGATTTCTCCCGTGCATCCCCCATACTCTGGAACTCGCTACCCCAACATATCAGACTCTCACCTACAGTGGAATCCTTCAAAAGAAACCTGAAAACCCACCTCTTCAGACAAGCCTACAACCAGTGACCCTGCTGCCTCTATACCGCCATGACCAACTTAACCCGCACCTACTGTGTCCTTCTCCCATACCATGTAGATTGTAAGCCCTCACGGGCAGGGCCCTCTCTCCTTCTGTACCAGTTTGTAACTCATTTTGTTTATGATTAGTGCAATTGTCTGTATTATGTATGTGCACCCCTTATCATATGTACAGCGCTATGGAATGAATGGCGCTTTAATAATAAAAATAATATATACAATGTGCTGCAATACTGTCTGTTGTCATACAGAGATACTGTGACTCATTATTTTGTGTGCCGTGTTGGTGAAACGAGATGCTGCAACCTAGGACTGTGTTTCGACAGGCAGAGATACTGCAATAGATAAGAGAGTGCACAGTGGTTGTGCAGTAGCCAGGTTTGGGGTGGCCTTAATGCTATGCTGGGTTCCCTGGATATTGTCAAAGTGTCACCACTTGTTGCTGTTCTCCAGAAGGGATGGTAAGGCATGGTGCACCCCAATGGGAAAGTCCAGAGAGTCAGGCTCTGCAGTAAACTTGCGTGCTTCTTTACTGGAGGAACTCATGTGCAAAACAATACAGGTGAGCAGGAGTGGACTGGGAACTTAAAATGGCCCTGGAAAAAATACTAAAAGTGGCACGTTTTATAGTAGTCCAAATTAATGAAAGGCAGGGCCAACACAAGTAGGTAGGCCAGCAATACCATATTGCAGCACATTATACCACCCTTACAAAGCCAAATACTACATACCACCACAAAATACTGCCGCCAGCTGCACAAAATACATCTAAAAAAAACTGCACTGGCCGGGCATGAGAAGGACTCAGGTGGCCCCCTGGGCATCGGCCCATTAGGAAATTTCCCTGTAATGTCTATCACCAATCCGCCCATGCAGTTGGGGAACTAAGCTGGTTTGTTCAGGTTGGCTGGTGTCCAGGGTCTGCAGCTAAGTTCTCCAGCCTTCTGTGGCTCAGCATCCCTATCTCAGCATCTTATAGTCACTCATGCAGTCTGGCAGAGTCTCTTCTACTAAACACTAGTCCCTGCAGACCTCTGGGGGCTCTGACTGCTCTCCTTATATACAGTTACTAGCTGAACTAGAACCTTCTAATGGGAAGGGTGGAGTGGAGAAGCACAGCCTAAACAGAAACAATGTTACAATTTTAGTCTGTCATACACTTTTATAGGACTTGAATGCAAGTCTAGTGGAATGACTACGCTGTTTTTCCAGACATAAACAAGTCTTCAAATGAAAAATGGAGACAGCACGTCCTGTTGAGGTGGTTTTAAATCCAGATGCAACAGGACGTGCTGTCTCCATTTTATTTTTTCATTTGGATTATCTGTTAATTTAAGGAAAGCTTACAACTTTCCGAGGAGACGTGCACCCACCATCTACTTATTAGGTGTGCTGCCCACCTCTTTATTTTTTATAAACAACTCTTCAGACATAAATAACAGATCTAAACCAGACCGTCAGAAGGTCAGTGTGTCTGTTTTTACCCTCCAAAACTTTGCATAGGTAGAACATCACAAATTCTTTCAGTATTAGTTGGCTGTGCATTAACCCTTTCCACAGTGCAGTGCGGCTACAGTGTAATAACAGTGTAAATGGACAGGATATATTACAATAAACATATAAATGCAAAACATGGGCACCAGCCATGTGAACTCCGCATTGCGCAGTCCAAGCAGTCCACCATCTGTAAGGTGCGGTGAAAGATAGGACATATTCCATCTTTTGCGGAATGGAGGCACGGAACCAGAAGCCCACGGAAGGGCCGTGCCTCCACTCCGCAAAAGATAGGACATGTACTATTTTCGCTGCATCTTGCGAACCTATTGAAGTTAATGGGTCCACAGCACAATGCAGAGTTCACACGGCCAGTGTCCATGTTTTGCGGTCGACAATTTATGGCCCGCAAAAACAGGCATGTCGCACCCCAGCCATGTGAATGTGGCCTAGCTTCTAAACCACCCTAGACCTTCAGGGATATTATATATTCACCAACAACTACCCTACTGGATATCACCATTAACCCTTTCACTACTACTAGACCAGCAGAGATACAGTATCCACCAAATCACTCTACGTCCACCAGGAATATTACGAGAATATCACCCAATGTACACATGTGATATAATGCATGCATTACACATAGTAGTTCCTGTTGACAAAGTGAGTATAAAGGAGAAACATTTTGCTGTCTTTATTGTAGATAATGACATTCTTGGACCCCCCCACCCCATTAATATTGTGTAACACTGCATAATGCTGTTACATTTACACCTGCATCCCAGTACTGGACTGAACTGACAACAGCCCATGGAAATTCTCCAAAAGCAACACCTCCACCACATGTATAAATTGCTTTTTCGCTTGCCTACAACCAAATTCATTATGCAGCAAAAAATGCAAAGTCATGTCTGCAGTAGTACGGGAAGGATGCATTAATACCGCATATATCAACATATCATAAATTCTATTTTCTTCAGTGACTTGTCTGCCAGAGTAACATATGAAATGGGCCACCAGCTGAAAAGAATTACAATTACAGAACATGAAGTCATTACCATGCACATATTGTAATACAAGATCAGTAATGAGAGCCATCGTTGGAAGAGCTCGCAGTGTGTTGGGGCATATCATTTGCCCTGTGTGTTGGTTTTTGTGTTTTTTTTTATGTTATTGTTTTTACTTTTCTCATCGCATGAAAATAAATCAATTTTTACCCCGTGTCAGTTGCCTCTTTATAGTTCTGTAACAAGGTGTACTTTTGTACGATTTTAATCTGCATACGTTCAGGACTGCAAAGCTTTTTCGAAATCATTTTTTAATGGCATTGCAATTTATAGACAGTAACTAATTTCAAACTTCATAGCACTTGGCTTTTATGATTATTTCAAATCATTTAAATGCAAATGAATTTCCATAGAGAGAAAACATCAATGCCCTTGAGTGGCAACTTGTAATAGACCTGCAAGCTAAAATCATAGCCAGAATTTGAAACCGTCTGATAAGGTTTGACAGGAGGTCTGTATAAAAGTGTTTGCCCAAATCCAATTTACATTTCATTTCACATAGCATTCTATTTGCCCATTTTGTCACTTCGATATATCTTATTTATTTAATCATACTCTGAAATCCAATCTTCAATCACAAATACATATGGATTTCAGACAGACGTAAAAATCATATTTATAATGGATTCACGGCAACGGGAGTATTAATATCTCGGGAAGCAGAAAGTGACTGTAAGTTATAGCAGCCATTAATTGCATAAATCTACTGGGTTTCCATATAATGTGATATCTTCTTCCCTAGAGTTTTATTTATTGATACCTATGAATTAGTTAAAGAAACAGAGAAATGATTAAAGGGCTTTTCTGGGAGTAAAATATTGATGACTTACCATCAGGATAGGTTATCAATATCTCATCGGTTTGGGGCTGACTCCCATCACCCCCAAAGATTTTTATTTTTTATTTATTTTATGCACTTATATATTCCAAAGCCCTTTTCAGACATTATCAAGCTGTCTCCAATGGGGCTCACAATCTAAGGTCTGTATCTGTATGTCTTTGGAGTATGGGAGGAAACCCACATAAACACAGGGAGAACATACTAAATCAATGCAGATGTTGCCCTTGGTCAGATTCAAACCTAGGACCCCAGTGCTGCAAAGCACCAGTGGTAACCACTGAGCCACCATGCTGCTCAGTAAGTGCTTCAGCCTTTTCCTAGGCCAGTGTCGTCACGCTCGTTGGTCACATAGCCTATGTGCCTCTGAATCCTATTCTAGTTAATGGACCTGGGCTGCAATACCAAGCACAGGCCCTATACAATGTATGGAGCTGTGCTTGTTCTGCTGTGAGAGGCTGCTGCGCTTATCGGAGCACCATGGCTTCATCAAACAGTTAGGGGTGTCAGGAGTCGGACCATCACCAATCCAATCAGACATTAATGACCTGTCCTGAGGATAGGTTATGAATATTGTATTCCCAAGACTGAGCAACTAAAAGTGAAATAAGTATTTAGATAAATGGTCCCCAACCAGTGGCTTAGGAGTCACATCTGGTGGGACAGTCTGACCTTGTCCCAAGAACAAATGGATATTACATTTTAATTCCATCTGAGGTGTAATCTTTGCACACTCTGATTACATAACCAACAAAGATGTATAGGTTATTTGTGAAATCATAAATCACACCGTGGCTGTGCACCATTAGCGGTTCAGATCCTGTTGCTACTGGAAGATCTTCATTTTTACTGCTGGGCCTGTAAAACCTTCCAAGAAAGAAAAAGCAATACACAATGGATAGTTATAGCTAAATTGTAAAAAAAATCATAAAGAGGAACGGCTGTAGAACAGAACATTGCTACTTGTCCGATGTAGAGGCATAACAGCAACTTTCTAGACCACAATCCAATATCTATAATAGGTTCCCCGATTTTCAATGTCATTTATAGTAATTTAAAGGGGTTGTGTCATGAAGCATACTCTACATTTTTCAAAACAGCACCAGGAATACTTGTGTAACTGCATGTAATTAAACATTTAGTATAGCCTCTGAGTTATTCAATAAAATATATCTGTATAGCGCCACCTGCTGATGTCCTTTTTCCTATTTTATGTCCGTCTCACTGAGCTGGTCGAAGTTTAAATCTTCATCTGTCACCAGCCATGTGTATCAGCAAGAGCAGATACATTTCCCAGTAGAGATGGCCTTGCGGTTCGCCTGGCGGTCGGTTCGCATGGTGGTCGTTTCGCGGCGAACTTTGCTCGTTCGCGATTCGCCGAACGGGCGAACATATGGCGATGTCCGACGGCGCCCTATTCTTTTACATTGTGAAGAACTTTGACTCATGACACATCCATCAGGTGGTACAGGACAGCCAATTGAGACGTTTCAGCACATGGACACACCCCCTACCTTATAAATAAACCTGATCTGGCCGCCATTTTACATTCAGTCTTTTGCCAGTGTAGGGAGAGGTTGCTGTGTGGAGCAGGGACAGACTGTTAGGGACACCAAACGCTAGCTAATAGGGCCACAAAAGTCCCTTTAAGGACTGGTATAGGTGTGCTATCGATAGGTGTGATACACAGAGGGGTGCGATATACTTATAATATACTTTCTAACATAGAAAGTATATTATAGTGCATTTGTATTGTGCGGCAGTTGTGTGCGGTTCTGCTGAGATACTGCAGCTACACTGAGGGACAAACGCTATTGGAACAAATAATTTCTACTGGTGTGATATACCAGTTGCCCCCCGAAAAAACTGATTCAAGCAGGGGTGTTATATACCAATTATATACTTTCTATGTAGTGCATTTGGATAGTGCAGCACTGGTTTGCGGTTTTGCTGCGTTACCTCAGCTACAGATAGCGACAAACGACATTGAGTCCAGACCTTGTGTTGAAGTTGATAACAGCTTTACTTGCATAAACATTCATCAGGAAACAATCTTGAAACTTTATCTTGGTCACCAGCAGGCTTTGGCATGAATTCTGGCAGGCAAACACACTCGGCTCTGCTACGTCTGTTACTCTTTGGCTTAAATATAAACTTTTCCTTTCTGCTGAACTTTACTTTCTGTAGTCTGTGTCTGTCTTTATCTTTATCCAGGGAACCTTCTTCCTGGCTTCTGAGGCTCTTTGGTTTGGCCTCCTGATCCAGCAGAGCTGAAGGTGCTCTGCTGGCTGGAGCACAGCCTTCCCCTTGCAGGGGGTACTCTCACATAACTAAACTCCTTCCTCTCTAGAGAGGGCTATAATGGCAAGAAAGGCTCCATTCCAGGCAAACTAAGGCTACTTTCACACTGGCGTTTTGGCTTTCTGTTTCTGAGATCCGTTCAGGTTTCTCACAAGCGGTCCAAAATGGATCAGTTTTGCCCTAATGCATTCTGAATGGAAAAGGATCCGCTGAGAACGCATCAGTTTGCCTCCATTCCATCTCCATTCCGCTTTGGAGGCGGACACTAAAACGCTGCTTGCAAAACTGAGCCAAACTGATCTGTTCTGAAGGGGTCAATAGGGACAGATCCGTTTTCTATGACACAATCTGGCACAATAGAAAACAGATCCGTCCTCCATTGCCTTTCAATGGTGTTCAAGACGGATCCGTCTTGGCTATGTTATAGATAATACAAACGGATCCCTTCTGAACGGATGCATGCGGTTGTATTATCTGAACGGATGCGTTTGTGCAGATCCATGACGGATCCGCACGAAACGCGAGTGTGAAAGTAGCCTAACTCTGCCAAGCTTGCTGCCTCCTGCTGGTGAACCAGGCACATTACACTTAAACATAACATTTGCATAGAAATAGGGATACACATTTTGAAGGCCCTGGGAATTTATACAGGGGATGACACGAGGTTAAACAACAGAGATAGTGGAGAGGCGTAAGAGTGGTAATGTACCTCTGGGGCGTTACATCTGGAACGGTGAAAGGTCCTCTTTAAATAAGCATAACAATACAAGCAAACATAGATACTAAGATCGCAGGGTCCAGGAGGCTGGTACAATGAGAAAAGAGACCAGCATAAAATAACACATGGTAAAGGCTCACGCACACGGCCGTTGTGCAGCCGTTCCGTGCATTGGGGACCGCAATTTGTGGTCTCCAATGCATGGGCAACAGGTAGGATCAAGACTCATTCAACTTGAACGGGTCGGTGATCTGTCCGCACCGTAAAAAAATAGAACAAGTGAATGGGTCTGCATCCGTGATGCGGGGTGCACACGGCCGGTGCCCGTGTATTGCCGAGCCGCTGTATGCGGGCCGCAATACGGCCACGGCCATGTGCATGAGCCCTTAGGCACAGCATAACCCGGTGGCTTGGAGCAATCAACAAAATATACATGAGAAAAAATCTTGGCATATTGGAAGTTACTGTGGGGGGTGACTAACTGATAAAAGGTGGGATCTGCCACACGGAATACATTTTTTTATTCTTTATTTCCCTGAATTCTGTCTCCTCTGGTATTGATGCCACATTTATTATGTGTTTTAGGCATTTTTACGTCCCACTAGATAAGGGGGCGTGACTCATGCCATCATTAATGGTCCAAAATTGCTCTAACAGTTCTATGCATGTTTGATTGTCTTTGACATGTCATAAAAGTGAATTTTCCGAAATTTCCCTTACTAACCAGCGTTCTGTTTCAATATGGACTGCATATTCAGCGCTCAGCTGTATATTGAGATGGCTGGTGAGAAATACTGCATGTCTATTAGGGTACTTTCACACTAGCGTTTTTCTTTTCCGGCATAGAGTTCCGTCCTAGGGGCTCTATACCGGAAAAGAACTGATCAGTTTTATCCCCATGCATTCTGAATGGAGAGTAATCCGTTCAGTTTGCATCAGGATGTCTTCAGTTCAGTCGTTTTGACTGATCAGGCAAAAGAGAAAACCGTAGCATGCTACGGTTTTCTCTCCGGCGAAAAAAACTGAAGACATGCCTGAACGCCGGATCCGGCATTTTTTCCCATAGGAATGTATTAGCGCCGGATCCGGCATTCAGAATACCGGAATGCCGGATCCGTCGTTCCGGCATGCGCATGCGCAGATCGGTAAAAATGAGAAAAATGTACAAGACGGATCCGTCGGTCCGCATGACAAGCGGAGAGACGGATTTGTCCTTGCAATGCATTTGTGAGACGGATCCGCATCCGGATCCGTCTCACAAATGCTTTCAGTCAGCAGCAGATCGGCGGATCCGGCGGCCAGTTCCGACGACGGAACTGCCCGCCGGATCACACTGACGCAAGTGAGAAAGTAGCCTTAGCCATTGATGACCTCACAGTACATTCTCAGGCCAGTCCTTTGTTACCCTGTGGTGTATACTATATATTAAGCTTCCTGTTCTTAGTTACACTTTGCATGTAGATAAACCATTTCCGTGAGCCAGTAGTATGTCAACATTAATATGTCATGGGATATTTTATGACCTACTTCCAATCTACCAAAGAAGTCAGACACATTAGCATAAGCCCCATCCTCTTTGTGGTCTGTTCCGTTGGACAATAGTGTAACAAATGGAATGGTTATATAAAATATTATAAAATGCCTGATTCCTGGGTGGCCATTGATATAGGCAGTGCTCACTCCTGGATGCCACATCGCTGCGAATACAAAGGAAAGTCAGTGAACTGAAATCTAAAGTTGACAGTGTTATATAAGGTATAATACAAACTAAATGCCACAGTTGTGTATACAGTGTGCCCACTGGTATATAATTTGCCAACCTAGGGCTTAGTAATATGTGTAGAATGTTCTTTGATTATAGACGGCTGGGAGATTAAAGCAGGAGGTGAAAATGCTTGTCAAAAGTCAAGTGATTATAAACTATACTGACAATTTGCTTGCGAGCTCAACAGAATGGCTAATGCATTGTAAATACCTTCGATGTATTGTCTAAGCTTGATACAACTGTAGACAGCAAGCAGAGATTTTAAATGGTCCCTGTCATTTCACACAGATTTGCATAAATAAATTGTACAGGTAAATTTAAGAAACTTAGTAATATGTCTTACCAGTAAAAAAAAAAAATCCTTATCAACCCCTCACTCCTTTCCTAAACTAACTCTCTCTCTGAAATTTGTGATAAATCCATTTAGCTAAAACCAAGATAGGCTACCTGCTCACTTAAGGATCAGATTACATTTTTCCATAGAAGTCTGAGAAGAGGGAAGAGGTGAATAAACGTGCTGTGGGAAACAGTGAGACAAACAGCACAGACATGACTCGGCAAATTCAGCAGCCAATAGTGTTATATTTTACCTCAAATGCTTTAGTCACATCACTACTGCTCAGTACTTCTCTATAGTGTCCTATATGCTGCTTCTGAGTGATTCTGAGTAAGAGAGAGTTAGAAAGCAGAATCTTGTGTCCTCATGAGTCTATAGACAGACATGATGAGCAGCTAGTCTCCACCTACCAGCTTACAGACAATTAAAGGGATTCTGTCACCTCCGTTTACGATTTTAAGCTGGCACCATCGCTATGTTGACTAAAGTACCTTATTTCCAGGACTCTTCTTTTTACTTAATTTCATTTAGTAGTTTTGATGTAAAAGCGATTTTTATGTTACGCTAATTAGGGTCCAAGGTGCCCAGAGGGGCGTTTTTCTCACTCTCCGGTGCCCAGTGATGCCTCCTGATCATCAAATAACCTCCCACAGCCCGGCAAACCGTTCCGCCCCCTCCCCACGTCATAGTGTACCTTATAGAAATGCCCCGTCCTTCCTGTCTGCGGCCAGTCATATAAGGCTCATATATAGTTCTATCACTCATTTATAAACATATGGATGCTTACTCTGAATAGTCAACTGAAATCAGAGGAACATTTTATACTGTAGCGCAACTAAAACAGAAATTAAACTAGAAAACTGCAGAACTTTTCATTTTAGAATAATAAAGTTTTACTGCACAAAGCCTATGGAAGTTATTGGAGAGCTAGCATATAATATCGTCCTGTCTGAAGAGAAAATTTGGGAAAAAAATCTAATGAAAGTGGACTGTAGCCCCATGCGGAGGTCCATGAATATGTCAGCAGGTGACAAGTGTCACACCTCACTGCTGGCCCCTCAGATCTGGACTCACTGGAGTGAAGCTTCATCTCAGTAGGTTTGGGATGAGAACCGATGATTACGTTATTATTGGGCTGAATGTCAGTGCGGAGTTCAGGCTGTGACTACCGGGCTGTGAGGCGCAGTGTATTAATACCATTAATAAGTAAATGTCATGGATTTTAGCTGAAGATGTGGAATAATAGGATTTTCAGCGTTGGCGCCCTGATGTACATCACGAGGTATAGTAATTATTGCAATTAGCGATTGAGCCAGCTCGCTAATTGATCCCAGCTGTGATGTTCGTCATCTAAAAATACAGCACTGGATTGTTCCTGACATTTAATGTGACATTTTTAGTGCCCGACAGTAAAGGTTATTACAAAACTGCAGCAATGCAGAAGCAAAATGTATTCTTTATGCAATTTGCCAGCTTCGTCCTTACACATAGGTGCATCCTGGTATTCTTCTCTTGGGAGAAGGACTCCATCTACTTTACTAGAAACATGACATTTGGAAAACATCAATATAGTCCTTGTATGATGCGGCTGTTAGCATCAATTCTTAATTTTCTTTTTATTGTGATGTCCCTCTGTTACTCTTCCTGGACGGGTTTCAATAAATTGAAATTGTGTGTTGGAATGATTGGTTCCAAATACAGATGAGCGAATCAATTTGTTCATCAAATAGAGTTCTTGAGCAGCAAGGGACCGTCGCCGCTGCTCAAGAGGCTCCCCACTGCTGCTTGACTGACACTTCCAGGTAGCGGAACATGCACAATTGATATTCAGGGAGCAGCAGCAGAGCAGGCGTGAGATTGTCAAGGTCGGGCCAGATGTCCGGCACTGTCAATCAAACCGGGGAGTGGGGGGGGGTTAACCTCTTGAGCAACGGGAACTAGAGATTAACAAATCTATAAGTTCATCTCTAGTTCCAATTAAGCTGTAAGATAACATATTATTTGGGCTTCAACATTTTTCTTGTCCATTTCTCATACTGTAAAATCAAAGAGGTTGTCCATTTTGTACAATACCTAGCCGATCACAGAGTATTCATCTGCAGGGAGCCCCAGCGATCAACTGTAATTTGTAGGAAATCATGTTTAATTTCACTACAGTGCCCCTACAGGAGAAATGAATATTTACACAATGCCCGTTCATATCTGTAGGTTGTTTGTGTAATGTAGGACAGGACAGGTCCTCCAGAGAGAGAGACACTCTTCCCTCTGGCTAAGGCTACTTTCACATTAGGGTTTTAGTTTTCCGGTATTGATATCCGTCAGAAAAAAAACAAAACTGAACTAAACAGAACGGAATGCTCCAAAATGCATTTTGTTCTGTTTAGTTGCGTTCCCATACCGGAGAGCAAACCGCAACATGTTGTAGTTGGCTTTCCGTCCTGGGATGTGGAGCAAGATGGATCCGGCATGACCCCCAATGCAAATCAATGGGGACAGATCAGTTTTCTCTGACACAATAGAAAACTGATCCGTCTCCAATTGACTTTCAATAGAGTTCATCACTGATCCGTCTTGGCAATGTTAAAGATAATACAACCGGATCTGTCCATAATGGTTGCAGATGGTTGTATTATTAGTAACGGAAGCGTTTTTGCTGAACCCTGCCGGATCCAGTAAAAAACGCTAGTGTGAAAGTAGCCTAAGAAATGAGGATCATGAACAGAGGACACCCCCCACTCCCCATCTCCCTTTCAATTCACAAATAGGGTATAGGCAATGTTCTTTGTCAGGTAGTAAGGTAACAAATACTGAATATATAGTTTTATATACTATACTTTAGTTATAGTTTTATATACTTTATAGTATATATATATATATATATATATATATATATATATATATATATATATATATACCGTATTTTTCGCCGTATAAGACGCACCGGCGTATAAGACGCACCTAGGTTTTTGGGGAGGAAAATAAGAAAAAAAATATTTTTAACCAAAAGGTGTGCTGTGTGTTTGGTGGGGTTGGAACTAATGGTGGTCTGTGGATGGCACTATTACTGGGGATCTGTGGATGACGGACACTGTTATGGGGGGATCTGTGGATGACGGACACTGTTATGGGGGATCTGTGGATGACGGACACTGTTATGGGGGGGATCTGTGGATGACTGACACTGTTATGGGGGGAACTGTGGATGACGGACACTGTTATGGGGGGATCTGTGGATGACGGACACTGTTATGGGGGGATCTGTGGATGACGGACACTGTTATGGGGGGGATCTGTGGATGACGGACACTGTTATGGGGGGAACTGTGGATGACGGACACTGTTATGGGGGGATCTGTGGATGACGGACACTGTTATGGGGGGATCTGTGGATGACGGACACTGTTATGGGGGGATCTGTGGATGACGGACACTGTTATAAGGGGATCTGTGGATGACGGACACTGTTATGGGGGGAACTGTGGATGACGGACACTGTTATGGGGGAACTGTGGATGACGGACACTGTTATGGGGGGATCTGTGGATGACGGACACTGTTATGGGGGGATCTGTGGCTTGCACTGTTACAGGGGGATCTGTGGCTGGCACTGTTACAGGGGGGGATCTGTGGATGGCACTGTTATACATGTGTCATCCACAGACCCTCCCAGCCCATAACTGTGCCATCCACAGATCCCCCGCCGCTCCAGTATACTAATATAATATGTCTTATTCAATTAATAGTTATTAAATATGCCCCTTTATTTCTAATAGTACCTTAAATCCTAAGCGCTTCAGTACAATGCCGGCAGGCCGGGCGGCCGGCGCGGCGCGTCACTCACTGACGTCACTTGCCTGCGCCGCCTGCTTCATTCATAAAGTAGGCGGCGCAGGCACGTGACATCAGGGAGTTACGCTGCCGCCCGCCCAGCCTGCATTATACTGAAGCGCTTAAGATTAAAGGTAATATTAGGCATAAAGGGGCATATTTAATAACCATTAATTGAATATGACATATTATATTAGTATACCGGAGCGGCGGGCGGGGCTATAGTACAGTGACTGCACCGCCCTGCCGCTATTGCCGGCCCCCAGCTCCTCCTCCCAGTCCCTCCCCGAGTCCCCGCTCGCTTTACATCGCAGCTTGCGATGTAAAACTGACAGCATTCGCCGTATAAGACGCAGGGGCATTTTCCCCCCATTTTGGGGGGAGAAAAGGTGCGTCTTATACGGCGAAAAATATGGTATATATATATATATATATATATATATATATATATATATACTATATCATACAGTGCACTTGGAAAGTCTTCAGACTCTTGCACTTTTTTCATCAGAACCTGATCCTGAGAGCTCTGGACCTCAGACTGGGCTGAAGGTTCACCTTCCAACAAGACAATGACAATAAGCACACAGGCAAAACAACATAGGAGTCGCTTACGGACAACTCTGTGAATGTCCATGAGTGGTCCAGCCAGGGCCTTGACTTGAACCCAATCAGACATCTCTGGAGAGACCTGAAAATTGCTGTCTACCAATGGTCCCGATCCAATCTAACAGAACTTGAGAGGATCTGGGGTGAAGAATGGCAGAAAATCCCCAAATCCAGGTGTACAAACCTTGCAGCATCATACCCAAGAAGACTGGAGGCTGTAATCACTGCCAGAGGCGCTTCAATAACTCCTGAGTAAAGGGTCTAAATACTGTCAATGCAGGATTTTAGTTTTTCTTTTTCAATAAATTATCAAAGATTTCAAAGATTCTGTTTTGACTTTGTCATTATAGAGTATTGAGTGCAGATTGATGGGGGAAATTTAGATTTTTTTTTTCTATTTTAGGACAAGATCACAACAAATGTGAAAAGGATAAAGTTTGAAAATTTTCTGAATGCGTTGTATATATCGTATATAGTATAATATATAGTATTACAGGTATATAGTATTATAGTATAAAAGCAAAAACAAACACAATGCAACAGCACTCTGCAAACACAAATAATAAGGTAAATACAATAGTGCCATACTCACTATAGAAGATGTACTAATGCTAATGCTACATTGTAAATGTGAGATTTTGGCAAACACATTTTGTACAAAATTATTTGTGCCTGTCCGCGAACAAGGAGATCTCTTTAAGACAGGAACCTACACTAAGAGCTACCTCCTCTGGTACCATACTTGCCTCCATTAAATTTAGGAAATGCAGGCTCCCATGCATGCTGAGCTCACACTATATTATAGAGACAATATAGAACGGAACATAGACAGCGGCACTTTTTATTTTTCCAAATTACATCAGGCAGGGGGCGGACAATTCTGAAGCACGCATTGAACAGCGGCGGCCGTTTCGTGCTACATGCGCTTCTTCTGGCTGTGCGTCAATGCGTGCTTGCGCATCGCTCCTTTTAAATGCTGACGCAGGCCGTTGTCATGGAAATTAACAAGCCGGGCTGCGTCTGCATAAAGGCAATGACTGAAACAAGATATTTGTATAAAAACAATACAAGTGTAAAAACCAAGGAATATAGACAAAATGAGCAATATAAATCTGTGTTCATACACTAGAACACTACAAGAAGGGGCTCAGATCATTCCTATCATTAAGTCCGAGTTCCCCTAGGGCTTGTGTACGCAATATCCACTTTGCCTCTCTCTGCAGAGGGGTGGACACAGTTTCCAAACCAGAGAAGGAAATACAACTAGTATCACCATCATGAGCACCTCTAATATGTTCTATGAGCCTAGGACATCCTTTCCCTGTCTTAATAGAGTTAAAATGTTCCCTCACTCGTTCAAAAAGACATCTAATAGTTTTACCGATGTAGAAGCGTCCACATGTGCACAGTAATAGGTACACTACATATGTACTCCGACAATTAATAAAGGTATTGACTGTGTGTTGAATACCAGCAAATTCAATACTCTTTTTCTGGGAATTACTAGTGCACAGTGAACAGTTTCCACATCTATAGTTGCCTTTTGGAAGGTTACTTTTGAGCCAATTCTTGCTCTTATCTGTTTGGAGTCTACTCCTGACGAGTTTATCTTTAACAGTGTGACTCCTTCTAAAGGAGATCAGAGGTCTCTGTCCTGTCAGCTCATTTAGGGTTGCATCCCTCCTCAAGACATCCCAATTTTTAAATATGACTGATCGAATGCGATCAGCCATGGGACTGTATTTGAAGGAGAACGCAAATCTAACACCCTTAGTCTGGCCCCCACTCTGGTCCTTTTTCTGGTTACCACTCTTAAGAAGACTATCCTGTGAGAAATTTTCCTCTACTCTTTCCATATCTCTATTTAGTGCTTCTTCAGGGTAGCCCCTTTTTACTAAACGCTGTTTCAGATCATCCGCCTGTCTATGATAACCACTGTCTTTACTATTGATGCGTCTCAATCTGATGAATTGTCCGTATGGTACGGCTTTTTTGACACTCTGTGGGTGGAAGCTGTCGTGGTGGAGCAAGGAGTTGGTCGCCGTGGGCTTGCGAAAGCCCTCCGTGACCAACTCGTCGCCTTCCACCAGGACAGACACATCCAAGAATTCTAACCTACTTCCTCCAAAATTAAGAGTGAAGGTCATTCCCATGTCGTTTTTGTTCATATAGTTAACAAACTCATTACACTCTTTTTCTGTACCTTCCCAGACTATAAACACGTCATCTACGAAACGTAGATACGTTTTAACTTAGAAAGAAAAGGATTGCTGACAGAGTAGACATACCTGTCTTCTAGTCTGGCAAGGTACATATTAGCAAAAGTGCAGGAGACGGGGGTCCCCATAGCCGTATCCAACTTTTGTCTGAACCACTCGTTACCGAACTGAAATACGTTATTCGTTAGAATGAACTCCAAAGCCTCGCCAATAAATTCACAATATACAGGGCTTTTACCCAGGTTCACCACGATGTCAAGGACCGCCTCAACACCAGCATCATGAGGGATGCGGGTGTAGAGGCTTTCCACATCGAGGGATATCAACTGGTAATCCTTCTGCCAACAGATTTCCTTAAGGGCCAATAGAAAATCATTGGTATCCCTGAGGTATGCAGGGGCACTACTGAGTACTGGTCTCAAAAGCCAATCCACATACTTGGATAGAGGCTCAGTTACTGAGCCAATCCCCGCGACGATAGGACGCCCCGGGGGGTGGCTCAGTGACTTATGGACCTTTGGAAGAAAATACCAAGATGGCTTGGCTGGAGACAACGGGACGAGTTTGTCCAACATGTTTCTGGGTAGAAAGCCAACCTCCACATATCTACTAACGAGGGATTGCAACAACTGTCGGGTACTGGGCAGGGGATCCCCCCGTATCCTCTCATAGACGCGAGTGTCACCCAATTGTCTAAAGGCTTCATTTAAATAAAATTCTCTAGACATGAGAACCACATTGCCCCCCTTGTCCGCCGGTTTCACAATTATATCTTCCTGGGAGCGGAGCCACTGTAAGGCTTTGTGCTCCTCTATACTGATATTGGGTTGAGCAGTGGAATATATCACTGCTCTGATATCCCTCATAACTTGATATTGAAAAATATCAATGCTACTGCCGGCGGGCATAGGGGGGCAAAAGGTGGATCTAACTCCACCAGTAAATGGATCCATGGAGATGTCAGATGAGGACCTCTCAGTGACATCCATTCCAGTGAGAAATTCAAGACAGGCTCGTTCTTCATCATTAAATTTGTTAGATATTTGGAAAGCCACAGGATCCGAACGAAGTGGTGACTCTCCCTGAGTGGTGGACACTTTCTGTGGGGTGTCTCTAAATAGCTTGTGTAGATACAGTTTGCGGGTAGCTTTGAATAGGTCAACTTCAAAGGTTACAGGATCAAACTTTTCAGTTAAACTATAACCAAGTCCTCTGTTGAGAACCTTCATACATCCAGGTGGTAATGGGCGGTTAGTTAGGTTGATCACTAAACTCTCGTCAGGGGATGGGGGGTATCTACTTTCTCCAAGATACTTGTTTTTTCTCCCTTCCTGACTTCCTGACCCCTATTGCTCTTGTTGGTCTTCCTCCCTCCTCTTCTAATCCTTTTTCCAAAGGGTCACATGACTCCCTTACAGGATCGGCTGATACATGACCAGGGTCATCTGAAACACTGGAGTCGGAGTCCGTCGTCCAGTAGTCATTATTCTGGCGTCGGTATGTTTTTTTCTTTTGTTGCTTCTTATTGAATCTTTTACCAGTGTTCCAATTAAAGATGGAGCCAGATTCATTGTCCTGTTTGTCTCTTACGAACTCATCTCTTTTTCTTTCCTTGACCTCAGCTTGTGTGACAGTTAGCTTTTTATTCAACTTCTTGTCAAAAGCCTCCAGGAGATTTTCAGATAGTCTGGATTCCAACTCTGTCCGTGCTTTGTCAAGTTCATTTTTGACAGTGTCGTATTCCTTGATGTCTCTTTTTAATACCATCTCTAATATTTGCAGAGAAAAGCCAATATGTAATGATTGCCATTCCTTCAAAAAAACATCATCATGCACATATTGTGCAGGAACTTTATATATCCTCAAACCCCGAGGCACTCTTCCACTCTCCTTATAGGATTTGAGTGATTTCACCGTCCAGAAAAGACGTATCTCTTTATCTGCTAGCTGCGCTACTTTGATTTCAAGTGCGCGAGTGCTCAGATTTTGCAGGGCGTCCTTGGCATTACACTAATCGATCCATGTGCGCTCAGCCGGTGTAGTGGTGCCGCCCCCTACCTCATTTGCTTTGATCACACTATATTATACCTCTTGTGGTGCCACACTGGCCTCCATTATGTTCAGGGAATGCAGATTCCACATGTATGCTGAGCCAAGTCTGTATTTTATCTCTCCTGGTGCTAAATGGCCTCCAATAAATTCAGGGAGAGCAGGCCACAGCTTTATATGTGCACTAATTTAAATCAGCCTATGGGAGGCTGAAAGGTTAGTTAGGAGTGCACGACCAAAGGAGTCAGCCACACGTCTAACGCAAACTGCAAAGAAAAAAATGGGGTTTAGTCAGCACATACCAATGCGCAGGTGCACATCGCCATGGCTGATAGCACAAAAGCAAAAACAAACACAATGCAAACACAGCACTCTGCAAACACAAATAATAAAGTAAATACAATAGTGTCATACTTACTAAAGAAAATGTACCAATGCTAATGCTACATTATAAATGCGAGATTCTTGGCAAATACATTTTGTACAAAATTATTTATGCCTGTCCGCCAACGACAAGGCTGACTCCATCGGTTGTGCACTCCTAACTAACCTGTCTGTCCCATAAGCTGATTTTAATTAGTACAAATTATAAAGCTGTGGCCTGCTCTCCCTGAATTTATTGGAGGCCATTTGGCACAAGGAGAGGTAAAATACAGAGTAGGCTCAGCATGCATGTGGATCCTGCATTTCCTGAATTTAATGGAGGCCATTGTGACACCAAAGGAGGTAGTATTTAGTGTCCTAAAGACATCGCCTTGTCGTTGGCGGACAGTCACAAATAATTTTGCACGAAATGTATTTGCCAAGAATCTCACATTCATAATGTAGAATTAGCACTAGTATATTTTCTATAGTGAGTATGGCACTCTTGTATTTACTTGATTATTTGTGCTGTTGCATTGCTTGTTTTTACTTTTGCGCTTTCAGCCATGGCGACGTGCAGCTGCGCACTGGAATGTACTGACTACCCCCTCTTTTTTCTTTGTAGTATTATAGTATAGTAATATATATTATTTGTACTGTATTTACCTATATAGAGGAAGTATTTTCATGAATATGGCATAGATATGATAAAAATTGCCCCATATTCTATGACTGAAAGCCAATACAAAATGATAATTTTTATAAATGTGCTATAAGGTGTTATCACATGCTGTTAAAGAGGTTGTCCACTTTCAGGAGGAAACTGGACAACGGTTGGGATTGCCTGCAATAAAGAATAGATCATTACTTACCTGTCAGAACTCACACAGCTCCATGACCACTACAGCATCACGGTGCAACTGAAGAGGCCAGTGATATTCTGCAGCGATCATGTGTTGTGTGTTTTCTCATGAAACTGGACAACACCTTTAATTCATTACTCTATGCTCTTCAACAATATGGCTAGGTTCACACAGGCAAAATCTTTGTGATGAAGCACAGTGGCAGATCAGAAGGCTGATCTGACTATATTAACAAAGTGCTTGGCAGCAGAAACACCCAAAAAAACAGCTGAAACCGTTATTTTAGCCCTTTCCCATTGACTTCAATGGGCAATGCAGGTAAAAACATGTCACTTCTCATGCAGATTTTGATTTGGAATATGCATATGGTCGTTTTTTACTTTGAAATCAATGGCAGGCTGATCATGGCGTTTTGAATGCGGATTATTATGCCACGGAAAATGACTCTTTACTGCAGCGGAATCCACTGCAGTTTTTGTCTGTGTGAACCTAACCTCAATATTACCATAGAATGAAGTCATTTCTAGCATACCTTTTGCCCAGCCTCTTATATTGCAGGTGTTACAGCCAAGTATCTGCGCACAGTTTGCTTTTCCCTGTGTCTTTTCTATGGGATACAAGCTGCCACCTGGTGGATGAATTCTGCATGACAGGTGAAATAAATTGCTGATGAACATTTTTAGGAATCTTTGTTAGTTACGTTTTCTCAGCATATTTTCATGTCATTACAATTACATATAATATGTTCACTTGAGTTATAATCCTAAACTGCATAAATGGAAAACGCTGTATAAATTGCTAACAGACTCAGCTTGCAGGAGAAGCAGCCACAATAGCTGGGATTCATATTTTTTTAATATAAATTATGGTCATGGTCTTAGGCCCCCTGCACACGATCAGGATTGCGTGCGGATTTTACACGCGGATTTGCGTGCGGAAAATCCGCACCGTAGGTCATGTACATTGTATTCTATGAGAATTTGAAATTCTCAATGCACACGATGCGGATTTTTCCGCGCGGATTTTGACCTGCGGTGTGGATTTTAAAATCCGCGACATGTCAATTAATTATTTTTTTCCTGACCGGATTTTCTTAATTCACTTAGTGAAATCCGCATGCGGAAAATCCGCACGCAAATCCGCATGTAAATCCGCACCAATTAATGCGGATTGACCGCACGGATTTGCCTGTGAACACCTGCGGATTTCAGTGCGGATTCTCCGCACATGAATCCTGAACGTGTGCATGTAGCCTTAGGCTCTGATCATGCTGGCGTCACGGCTTCCTTTGATACCAGAAGCTATGACTCTGTGATGGATCCCATAAACCCATAAGTGGGTACTCTCTGGTGGAGATGGGGCAATTCCAAGGGCCGCGGCTTAGATGCCTTAGATTTTGCTAACTAAAACATTGGTAATTATAATGACATATTTGCTCCCAGAAGTAGTTACATTGCTAACGACTGGGAGATGACTTATTGCTCTTCATTTGATTGCTACAATTTCTCAAATTTGGGGACGCATCCACCTGAAAAAAAAGATGTAAAGTCATGGCCACTAGGGGTCTCACTTCCAGCTAAGCTGCAGTTCACCGCATGTTGTCAGGCAAGAAATGTCCCTGGTAACAAAGGCTCAGAAGACGGCTTAGAGGAAGTGGGAGCGTGTCAGAGTTAGCTGAGATCCTGAGCCTGATAAAAGAGCTGCTTATACACTGCTTCTGACCATCAAGGTAGCTTCCTGTGTGACTGTAAGTGTGATTTATCCCTCCTTATCTGTTCTGTGAGTTCTGGGGGGCGAAAAACATAGTGGGAAGTAAGGGAAGTGAAGTCACAGCAGTACAAGTGTTGGCAAGAGGGAGATGCCCTTGCTTCTGAGTGAAATGCATCGAGCTGTGCAGCTGAAACAGGGAATAATATGGCTGAAAAAAACATTAGGGAAGCCCAAACATAACAGTTTCTTCACAGTTATGATTGTACAAAGAAGCACAGCTATTATGCAAACTTTTTAAAACAAAAACCTTAGATATGCATTAAGGCAGACATAGGATTATGTTAGTTGATGTGTTCAGCACTGCAGAATGTGTTGGCTTTATATAAGTAACATTTAACTGTCGTAGAAACCAAACAGAATTCAGGTGTATTTACTATCCTCATTGATACTTTTACATGGAAAGCAAACTTTTATGTTGGGAAAACATTTTTTTTACTTTTTAAATGGTTTTAGCCAAGTTTTACACTGAGGGTAGAGGATAAGGGAATGATTGGTGAAGGTCAGTGAGATCTCCACCAATCAGACTTTTCCACTATCCTTTGGATATGGTGATAAGTTTGAAAATTAGAAAAAACTTTTTAGGAGCGGGCTTTTTTTCATGTTTTTTTTAAAGTTCTTTACCACAGTAAACACTGCTTTTCCGTACTAAGGAGCATGCAGCAGTCGAAAGTTGTTGTATCGCCTTTTTTTCTAAATGCACACAAGCGCCAATTTAATCATTAAACCAGCAGTTTGCCACTCTGGGTAATTTTTAAAATCCTTCAGAATAGAGCTGGGGGCGCTGTTGCAATAAAGTCTATGGAAACTTCATTCCAGTAGCAGTGGTTAAAATTGGTACTGCACGTGATAAATACAACATAAACTGCAATGCAGCAAAAGTGGCAGGGAGTCTACAATATTGAGCAAGAAGATAGCAAAATCACATCTCATCACAAGCTGAGACCTCCCCTTTAAGGTTTGAAAAGATCAATGCTGCAGACACAAGAGCTCGATAAAGTTTAGAGTAGAAGTCCTCAGCAGCTTGGGACGTGATCGAGGTGGCAGATGTGCCATCTTCTTTCTAAGCTTTGGTTAAATGAAATAAAATACATTTTAATCATCCTGGAGATTCAAATGCACTTGGCTCTTACCTGCGTACGCCCATTGTCTTCTTCAGCGAAGATTACTGATCGTTCTCACTTTGACGGTCTAGGTGTGCAGCCTGCTAGTGTGAAATGGAAATCGGCTCATTTTGCTTGTAATTATTTTACAGTTGTAAATAATAGGTGAAATATAATAAAGATCTCGCTTCCTAAACCCATAGTTCATTATTGTTGTGATTAAACAGGAAAAAATAATTGATTGCGCATTCCCGGTCTGGCCAAGTACACTAGTAATAAAACCACGTATAGCAGCACATCATCGCAGGCAACATATGAATGTTCATCTAAGATGTGAGAATGCTGGATATATACAGGAAGATACCGCAATAGCGTATACAGCTACATATATGTGCAAACAGGAAGATCCCGCAATAGCATATACAGCGACATATGTGTACAAACAGGAAGATACCGCAATAGCGTATACAGCGACATATGTGTACAAGCAGGAAGATACCGCAATAGCGTATACAGCGACATATGTGTACAAGCAGGAAGATACCGCAATAGCGTATACAGCGACATATGTGTACAAACAGGAAGATACCGCAATAGCGTATACAGCAACATATGTGTACAAACAGGAAGATACCGCAATAGCGTATACAGCAACATATGTGTACAAACAGGAAGATACCGCAATAGCGTATACAGCGACATATGTGTACAAACAGGAAGATACCGCAATAGCGTATACAGCGACATATGTGTACAAGCAGGAAGATACCGCAATAGCGTATACAGCGACATATGTGTACAAACAGGAAGATACTGCAATAGCGTATACAGCGACATATGTGTACAAACAGGAAGATACCGCAATAGCGTATACAGCGACATATGTGTGCAAACAGGAAGATACCGCAATAGCGTATACAGCGACATATATGTGCAAACAGGAAGATACCGCAATAGCATATACAGCGACATATGTGTACAAGCAGGAAGATACCGCAATAGCGTATACAGCAACATATGTGTACAAACAGGAAGATACCGCAATAGCGTATACAGCGACATATGTGTACAAACAGGAAGATACCGCAATAGCGTATACAGCAACATATGTGTACAAACAGGAAGATACCGCAATAGCGTATACAGCAACATATGTGTACAAGCAGGAAGATACCGCAATAGCGTATACAGCAACATATGTGTACAAACAGGAAGATACCGCAATAGCGTATACAGCGACATATGTGTACAAACAGGAAGATACCGCAATAGCGTATACAGCGACATATGTGTACAAACAGGAAGATACCGCAATAGCGTATACAGCGACATATGTGTACAAACAGGAAGATACCGCAATAGCGTATACAGCGACATATGTGTACAAACAGGAAGATACCGCAATAGCGTATACAGCGACATATGTGTACAAACAGGAAGATACCGCAATAGCGTATACAGCGACATATGTGTACAAACAGGAAGATACCGCAATAGCGTATACAGCGACATATGTGTACAAACAGGAAGATACCGCAATAGCGTATACAGCGACATATGTGTACAAACAGGAAGATACCGCAATAGCGTATACAGCGACATATGTGTACAAACAGGAAGATACCGCAATAGCGTATACAGCGACATATGTGTACAAGCAGGAAGATACAGCAATAGCGTATACAGCGACATATGTGTACAAACAGGAAGATACCGCAATAGCGTATACAGCGACATATGTGTACAAACAGGAAGATACCACAATAGCGTATACAGCAACATATGTGTACAAACAGGAAGATACCGCAATAGCGTATACAGCGACATATGTGTACAAACAGGAAGATACCGCAATAGCGTATACAGCGACATATATGTGCAAACAGGAAGATACCGCAATAGCATATACAGCGACATATGTGTACAAGCAGGAAGATACCGCAATAGCGTATACAGCAACATATGTGTACAAACAGGAAGATACCGCAATAGCGTATACAGCGACATATGTGTACAAACAGGAAGATACCGCAATAGCGTATACAGCAACATATATGTGCAAACAGGAAGATACCGCAATAGCGTATACAGCTACATATATGTGCAAACAGGAAGATACCGCAATAGCGTATACAGCGACATATGTGTACAAGCAGGAAGATACCGCAATAGCGTATACAGCAACATATGTGTACAAACAGGAAGATACTGCAATAGCGTATACAGCGACATATGTGTACAAACAGGAAGATACCGCAATAGCGTATACAGCGACATATGTGTACAAACAGGAAGATACCGCAATAGCGTATACAGCGACATATGTGTACAAACAGGAAGATACCGCAATAGCGTATACAGCAACATATGTGTACAAACAGGAAGATACCGCAATAGCGTATACAGCGACATATGTGTACAAACAGGAAGATACCGCAATAGCGTATACAGCGACATATATGTGCAAACAGGAAGATACCGCAATAGCATATACAGCGACATATGTGTACAAGCAGGAAGATACCGCAATAGCGTATACAGCAACATATGTGTACAAACAGGAAGATACCGCAATAGCGTATACAGCGACATATGTGTACAAACAGGAAGATACCGCAATAGCGTATACAGCGACATATGTGTACAAACAGGAAGATACCGCAATAGCGTATACAGCAACATATGTGTACAAACAGGAAGATACCGCAATAGCGTATACAGCGACATATGTGTACAAGCAGGAAGATCCCGCAATAGCATATACAGCGACATATGTGTACAAACAGGAAGATACCGCAATAGCGTATACAGCGACATATGTGTACAAACAGGAAGATACCGCAATAGCGTATACAGCGACATATGTGTACAAACAGGAAGATACCGCAATAGCGTATACAGCAACATATGTGTACAAACAGGAAGATACCGCAATAGCGTATACAGCGACATATGTGTACAAACAGGAAGATACCGCAATAGCGTATACAGCGACATATGTGTACAAACAGGAAGATACCGCAATAGCGTATACAGCGACATATGTGTACAAACAGGAAGATACTGCAATAGCGTATACAGCGACATATGTGTACAAACAGGAAGATACCGCAATAGCGTATACAGCGACATATGTGTACAAACAGGAAGATACCGCAATAGCGTATACAGCGACATATGTGTACAAACAGGAAGATACCGCAATAGCGTATACAGCGACATATGTGTACAAGCAGGAAGATACAGCAATAACGTATACAGCGACATATGTGTACAAACAGGAAGATACCGCAATAGCGTATACAGCGACATATGTGTACAAACAGGAAGATACCGCAATAGCGTATACAGCGACATATGTGTACAAACAGGAAGATACCGCAATAGCGTATACAGCGACATATGTGTACAAGCAGGAAGATACAGCAATAACGTATACAGCGACATATGTGTACAAACAGGAAGATACCGCAATAGCGTATACAGCGACATATGTGTACAAGCAGGAAGATACCGCAATAGCGTATACAGCGACATATGTGTACAAACAGGAAGATACCGCAATAGCGTATACAGCAACATATGTGTACAAACAGGAAGATACCGCAATAGCGTATACAGCAACATATGTGTACAAACAGGAAGATACCGCAATAGCGTATACAGCAACATATGTGTACAAACAGGAAGATACCGCAATAGCGTATACAGCGACATATGTGTACAAACAGGAAGATACCGCAATAGCATATACAGCGACATATGTGTACAAACAGGAAGATACCGCAATAGCGTATACAGCGACATATGTGTACAAACAGGAAGATACCGCAATAGCGTATACAGCGACATATGTGTACAAACAGGAAGATACCGCAATAGCGTATACAGCGACATATGTGTACAAACAGGAAGATACCGCAATAGCGTATACAGCGACATATGTGTACAAGCAGGAAGATACAGCAATAACGTATACAGCGACATATGTGTACAAACAGGAAGATACCGCAATAGCGTATACAGCGACATATGTGTACAAACAGGAAGATACCGCAATAGCGTATACAGCGACATATGTGTACAAACAGGAAGATACCGCAATAGCGTATACAGCGACATATGTGTACAAGCAGGAAGATACAGCAATAACGTATACAGCGACATATGTGTACAAACAGGAAGATACCGCAATAGCATATACAGCAACATATGTGTACAAACAGGAAGATACCGCAATAGCGTATACAGCGACATATGTGTACAAACAGGAAGATACCGCAATAGCGTATACAGCAACATATGTGTACAAGCAGGAAGATACTGCAATAGTGTATACAGCGACATATGTGTACAAGCAGGAAGATACTGCAATAGTGTATACAGCGACATACGTATGTGTACAAACAGGAAGATACCGCAATAATGTATACAGTGACATATGTGTACAAACAGGAAGATACCGCAATAGTGTATACAGCGACATACGTATGTGTACAAACAGGAAGATACCGCAATAATGTATACAGTGACATACCGGTACATACAAGAGAATACTGCAAAAGTGTAAATATTAATGAGCATAATAAAAAGTGTATACAGAGACATACATGTACATACAAGAACATACTGCAATAGTGCAAACAATGACATACATGTACATAAAGGAAGATATGGAAATAATGTATACAGTGATATATATGTACATAAAGGAAGATACAGCAATAGTGTATACAGGAACATACCTGTACTTACAAGAACATACTGTAAATAGTGTATACAGCAAAATAAGTGTACATACAGGAAAATACAGAAACAGTGCATACAGCAACATACATATACTGTAAGTAGGGGCGGACACAGACAGCAGAGGGCCCCTGTGCAAAGAATGTACCTGCCCCCCCTCTCCCAAAACCACAAATACAGATATAAACATATACGTGCAAATAAAAAATATCTTGTTAAAAATTATGTTTTATTATATGCAAATGGAGGCATTAACATTACAACTAGAGGCTACGTTCTCTTTATAACTGCTGTGCCCTTTGCACATGGCCAGGTGTGATGACATTTTCACTGCTCCCCCCTGTTGCTCCTAGAGGCTCATTTACATATAATAAAATATATTTCTCAGCCATGTGTACACATATGAACACAAGACCAACACAGATGTCTTCAGCTGCCAAGTGCACATGTAACAGGTCAGCCAGTGTCATAGATACAAAACTGCTGACAGATGCCCTTTAAAGGTTGTCCGGGTTCAGAGCTGTACTCGGATATAACCCCTTCTTCCCCCACTTAGTCCCTCTAACATGAGCATTGCAGCATTTAGCAATTAGTCATAAGACTACATATGCTCTATTAGCACTTTGTTTTCTGTCTTGCATTATGGGAACCAGACTGATCCGTTATGATTCCCATAGACTTCTATTATGACAGATTCAAAAGGAATGCCTCTTAAAGGCTTCCGTTTTGACTTCTGTCTTAGGCCTCATGCACACGACCGTTGTGTGCATCCGTGGCAGTTGTGCCGTTTTCCGTTTTTTTTCGCGGACCCATTGACTTCCAATGGGTGATCCGTGTTTCCTGGCCGTGAAAAAAATACCTGTCCTATTTTTTTCACGGCCAACGGTTCATGGACCCATTCAAGTCAATGGGTCCGTTAAAAAACACGGATGCACACAAGATTGTCACCAGCGTTTTTTTCCTTTTTCATGTCCGTGGATCCTCCAAAAATCAAGGAAGACCCACGGATGAAAAAACGGTCACGGATCACGGACCTACGGACCCCGTTTTTGCGGACCTAAAAAAACGGTCGTGTGCATGAGGCCTAATGGATTCTGTTATTTTCCGTTATAACTATGTTTTAACGGAAAACAAAATCGAAATTCATAACGCTGATGTGAACCCACCCTAACTATTAGATTGTGAAACATTTCGTATTGCATGAACACTGTTATTTTTCTGTTTGGCCACAAGAGGCCGCTGTTTCCCCACACAGCTAAGGCTACTTTCACACTAGCGTTCGGGCGGATCCGTTCTGAACGGATCCGCTCATAATAATGCAGACGGAGGCTCCGTTCAGAACGGATCCGTCTGCATTATATTAGCAAAAAAAAGCTAAGTGTGAAAATAGCCTGGGACGGATCCGTCCAGACTTTCAATGTAAAGTCAATGGGGGACGGATCCGCTTGAAGATTGAGCCACATTGTGGCATCTTCAAACGGATCCGTCCCCATTGACTTACATTGAAAGTCTGGACGGATCCGCACGGATCCGCACGCCTCCGAACGGCCAGGCGGACACCCGAACGCTGCAAGCAGCGTTCAGCTGTCCGCCTGTCCGTGCGGAGGCGAGCGGAGCGGAGGCTGAACGCCGCCAGACTGATGCAGTCTGAGCGGATCCGCCTCCATTCAGACTGCATCAGGGCTGGACGGCTGCGTTCGGGTCCGCTCGTGAGCTCCTTCAAACGGAGCTCACGAACGGAAACCCGAACGCTAGTGTGAAAGTAGCCTAAACAGACTGCTCAGATTTAAATATTCATAGGAGGTGAAGCCGTGTGTCTAGAGGAAGGAAGCTGGAGTCCATCTTAGTTGCAGACTAGAAAAGTGTGTGAGAGAAGAAATCCATTAACATCCAAGCGTGGAATCATCCTTTTGCGACCAGGACTGTAGCCAAGTGAAGCTGATCGTGTCAAGGACCCGGATCCCGTCCAGGAGTACAGCTGCCAGGATCGCTGATGAGAGCTGAAGAGCAAAGCAACGGACCCTGCGGTACCGCACGTGTGTTGGATCAGCCTTTGTTCAGTTCGCAGTCACCAGCTCAGACAGAGCAGACCCGGGTCGGTAAGACAGATCGTGCACGCACCTCAGTATATTGTTGGCACCTGAAAGACTAGAGACTGATATCAGACCTGCAGTAGTTAGTTAGTTAGTTCGGATCCCTATGTGTGGCAGGCCACTAGGATTGTTGATCATTCAACTGCAAGGACTTTCCACTTAAAGTTATAAGTCGCTCCGGAGATTAGAAAAGTACTTTACCTTAAACCCCATTTCAGCATTTGTTTGATTGGGAGTAATACCAACCACGTGCTATTGGATCAGTTTTGGGGAGGGGGAAATTACTGTATAGTCTGGTAAGATTGTAAGCTGCTGTGTTTCACCGCGGGCTACCATGTATCTTACACCCCAAACAATCGTTCCTGTTCTTTAGGGTAATAACAGGTATGGCGAGGCAGTGCTAACTCTGCCCGCTGTAGGTAAATTTGCTGAAGTGTTTTCCGGCTACCATCGGAGGGCGCAGTGCTGTGAAACACAAGAGTCTAGGCTTCCGTGCTGAGTGTATATAACCTCATTTTATTATCCTTGCATTTGGGATTGTGTTTAATACCCTGGTATAGTAAAAAAAAGCCTGTTTTACAAAAGCTGGTGTCAGAGTTGCTTTCCTCGTTTGTAACTAGCTGTATCCTAGGGAGCCCACCACGGTACACTCCTTACATAACTGTGCTAAAAAAATGGCGTTCTCAAACTCTGCCCCCCTGTCAGTGACAGTGTGTCACCTCACACACCGCCTCCCTGCATCCTCCGCTCACTGCTGCTCGACCATTCAGCTTAACACTTAGCGCCACATACGTCTTACATTCAGTCATGTCTCCTCTAATGCAGACGTTCACTTTCCTCATCTTCTCCATTCAGCCAAGACCACCATGACAACATCTTTGAGCTACGTCTTGTCTCTGCAGAGTTTGCAACACAGACATCTGAGATGCCTCACTTTCCATCACACCCTTCCTGGTGCCCCAACATGGTTATCCAGCTACTACCCCCAGTACTGTGCCCAATGTGCTCCCCAATGTTCACATACACTATACTGCAGAAATAATAGTGCCATACAATTAGTCTCCCCATAGTAATAGTCCTCCCAGACTGCTGTCAATAGTAATAGTGGTCCTCAAAGTCCCAACAATAGTAATTCCCTCCCATTGTAGCCTTATTTATAATAGAGCCCCCACAGCGCCCCAATAGTGATAATGCTCTCTAAGAGTGCCTCCTTTAGTAGTACTGCTCTCTATATTGTGCCTGATAATAATAATATTGCCCCCATAAAGCCCTCAGTAGAAATAATCCCCCCATAGTACTCCCAGTGGTCAAAATGCTTCCTATAGTGCCCTCAGTACTAATAGGGCCCCCCTATAGGGCACCCCTTATAGATATAAAGCCAATCTATAAGGCACTTCTATAGAGCTTTCAGTAGTAGTAATGCCCGCCACCACTGCCCACAATATTTATTATGTTCCCTGCATTGCCCCCTGTAATTATAATGCCTCCTGCCATACCCCCTGGAGTTATACTCTTCTCTGTAGTGCCCCCATAAATTATAATGCCTGTCCTTGCCCTCCAGTCTTCTATATCATGCAATCCCCATGTAAATAACACCAGTCCTCTCCCTCCAGTCTTCTATACCATGCAGTCCCATGTAAATAACACCAGTCCTCTTCCTCTAGTCTTCTATATCTTACAGTCACATGTAATTAACATCTCTTCCTTACAGTCTTCTATAACATACAGTCCCATGTAAATAACTTAAATCCCCCCTTCAGCCCCTCCAACATATAGTCCCATGTAAATAACATTACTCCTTACCCTCCAGTCCTCTATAATATCCAGTCCTATGTAAATAACACCAGTCATCTCCCCCCAATCTTCTGTAACATACAGTCCCATGTAGCTAACACCCCTTCATAACTTTTAGTAGTGTTCACCAGATTTAACCATGTATTCATAGTAGGACTCTTTCTTTGCATATGATAAAAGTCTGTTTTTTTTATTAACTACTGAACCAAAATGATTAATCACATTATGTATGGATAAATCGCAGTATAGGGATTATAAGTAGCCCAAAAAAAAAAAGACTTTAGTGGGGTGACAGAAGCCCTTTAACTAAGTCCCTGCAAAGTGGGCTATCTTTCCATTCACGGAGAAAACAAAACTGTGCAGCTAAAAAATATCCCTTGAAACAGGGGAGGTTGACTCCTCCACTCTCCAGGGGCTTATACCAATGCTCTAATTTAAGTCTAACCCGTTTCCTGCCCCAGAGTAGATCATTAATAATTCTTTCAATCACCTTAAAATACCTATCCGGGATCCAAACTGGAGAATTCCTAAAGAGATAGAGTAACTGAGGAGGAATCACCATCTTAACTAAAGATATTCTATCAGCCTTTGATAGAGATAAACAAGGCCATGTTGCTATTTTTAACCTTAACTTATTTCTCAATGGCATCAAGTTAAGCGGAATGAAATCTTCCACCCTAGGGGAGACTGTAATGCCAAGATACTCAAAGGAGTCGGCAGTTTTCAGAGTGTTCAGGGGACTATCCTTGGGAAATAATAATTAATCTAAGGGCGTCATTGTGGTATCTAGTGGCATAATCGTAGTTTTATCCCAATTTACATCCAGACCTGAGGCTTCTCCAAAAGAGTTTATCATTTGCATAATAGTTAAGAGAGTAGGTTTTGTCTGTTGGACATAAAATAAAATATTATCAGCATATAAAGAAATGCGATCTATTGAATGTACCTTGAGAAATAATTATAGCAGTCAAAGGCAAATCAGCTCTATGAAACATGTCTGACAAACGGGAAAAGGATTGCAGGACACAGGATGTGAGCTCACTAAGGAGGAGCTACAAGATGAATGACATAATAAAATACAACCATAGATAACTTACATAAACCAAATATAATAATGGCCACTAGATGGCAGCAAAGTACACTAAGTAAGTGGATAAATACAACAGAATACAATAATCAATTCTAAATAAGAGCCATTAGCTGGGACAGCACAACATTAATGGTGTATACAGCAACATACATGCACAAAGAGGAAGATAAAGCAGTAGTGTACACAGCGACATACATGTACATACAAGAGGATACTGCAATAGTTTATACAGCCTCAGACATATAGGTTATGAATATCAGATTGGCGGGGGTCACCAGTTTTGGGCATCCAATAGATGGAAGGCTCTGTTCACTATTTAGATTCTGGTGCCGTCCTGCTACAGTTCAACTCCCATTTGCTTGAACAGGAGTTGAGTGGCAGTAGCCCAGCACAGCCATTGCAGAATGTACATAACTAGAGATGAGTGAAGTGTTTAAAATAAATATTGGTTACCCTGCACACTTATGTACACAGCGTCAATTCTGTTATAGATTGTCGACAGGACTTTCTATTCCGTACAGGATACCAAAAATCAGAATTTATTTTTGGCCATAGAACTCTGTTATGGATCAAAAGGTAATGCCTCTAAAGGTTTCCGTTTTGATTTCCATCTTACAATTTAGTTATTTTCCGTTATAAGCATGTTATAATGTAAAGCTTTAACAGAATTGAAAACGCTGATGTGAACCCCCCCAATATGGAGGGCACAGTAACTCTACATTTAACAGAATGGATTAGCTGTGAATCTTGGTGCACTGCACGGTTATGTACATGGTGATAGCAGAGTCTTTAGCTCAGCAGTCTCCTACACTCTCCCTGCAGTCTCCCTGCACCTCTCCAATATTGTCCTACACTCTGTTAAGAGTTTGCAGCAACACTGCCCCTAGTGCATGAGGGTCTTGTCACGTCTCTCCCTATTCTCAGCTCACAGGAAAATGGTGGCAACCGCGAGGGATCAGGTTTTTATAGGGCTCTGCCTATCTATGACATTACAGGGGATGGCTAATGGCAGATTGGCTGGCTGCACAGCATTTAAGGTGATCTCGCATTTCCAGGCTTGTCTCCTCTACACTTACTTTCACTTTCTAACATGTGCAGCCCCTATTTTGGGAAAACTGATTTGTTACGACGAAGAGTTAGGAAATTTGGATTTGTTTACAATTGAAGTTTTCCAAAATTTCAGACCTAATTCCACTTCGGATGCATCACTTCGCTCAACACTATACTTAACCTTCTGCTTCCAGCTCTGTCCACTGCATAGTGTTACGGTTCCCCTCGCTGCCGCTGCCTCTGTGCAGCAGCAGCATTCGGTTGTCAGGAAAACCAGATCTGCTGGGCGGCCTGCTCTGATATCGGAGCCCCGGGCCAATGATGTGGCGTGCCGGGGTTCCAGAGCATCAGGGCGCTCAACTGACAGCTTCACCTGGAGTGCTGGGACGCTGGCATAAGTTGTTACTCGCTCAGTACAAAAGGCTGGCGCATGCATGCCTAGGTGCCAGCAAATTTCTAGTCCTCTGGCTCCCCCTGCTGTTCCCTTGCTGTTATTCAAGACTCCTCTGGCTTGGATTTTCTGGATTGGTACTGTATTTTGACTATGTTTTTGGCTTCTGGCAATTTGGTATTGTATTGATCTCCTGTTTTTTCACTTTCTGGCTTGTTGATTTTCTAATTTACCTCTGGTGTTCTTTTTTACTTCATTGTCCCACTGGTTTTTGACCCTTTACTGTTTGACTTTTCTCTTAGTGTTTGTCTGGCTGTTGTTCCCTGTTTGTATGTTCTCTTCACACATATCTCAGCATAGGGACTGCCGCCCAGTTGTGGGGTCACTGCCTACAGTGACCTTGCAAACAGGTACGGATAGTTGGTCTGGGAAGTTTTAGGGCTGCACTATCCCTGTTTGTGTGTGACGGTAGCCGCTTTATCCTTACACATGGTTTCTGAAAGTGGTGACCGCCCGAAACAGCTGATTGGTGTGAGTGTGGGGTGTTGGACCCCTCCTGATCTGATATTGATGACCTATCCTGAGGATAGGCCATTAATAAATACCAAAAAACACCTTTTAGGGGAAGCTCTGGGTAGATTTCAGAGATACTGTAAGATTTTGGGGCAGAGAGGAGGCCACTTAAATAGAGGTAGTTTGCAAACTTTCGTTAAGTTGAGGTCATGAAAGAAGTATATTGTGTGTTGAGGGGCAAATGTAAATTTAAGGCTTAAAATTCCTTTTCTTGAAAGCATCTGCAATTGTAGTCACTTGACATTACAAAAATGTGGGGGACAGAGAGAAATACATACAGGTTAAATGAAGAATATTTGGGTGGAATGCCCTAAACTTCAGAATTACTGGGATTACAGACTTCAGTGGTATTTTTCCATCAGAAAGCCAGAATTCATAACTGAAACCTGATGGATCCCATTGTGGTGAATGGGGATCTGGCGAGCCACAGCAGTATTCAACTATGCCGGACAGGTAATTCTGGTAGTCTGCTCTTGTCCCGGAACGGATTACCAGAATACCGTAATGCAGATGGACAACATACAGTATCTAAATGGACAACATATCTCATTGTCCATTGGTCCTTCTCTGGGCCTCTTCAGATTCTTTCTATCTAAATGGGATGATATAAGTACTATACTAATCCCTCTACACTGGAGAGATCAAAACCAAACCTCCAACTATGGATTAGTAAAATGGACTTCAATTGCAAGGAAGGCTGGGAGCCTTGTCAGACTGTTGGTAAACAAGAGTGGAGGGACACAGGGGGGGCCCTTTAACACACCCCTGGCCCCTTTACGCAACCTTGACCCATAACAAAAACACAGACAACTGTGCCACTTTATTGCTGGCTGGTGATCGGCCTCAGCTTCTTTATTAAAGCGGAAAACCTTAATAAACTGTAATCATCGGTGCGGTATGCCAACCGCTGGACTCCCAGCGGGCAAGTTCGCCATCAGCTACCACCATATCTCCGCTGTACTCAATGCCGCCAGCTGTGACTTCATAAACTCGACCAGAATTCGCAGCTCTTAAGAGTAGAAAAAGAAAACAGAAGCACATTTTTTAAAAGTAGCGGGTGCATTGACGGAGCTGCGATAGCGCCACTCCCCATAATTGTTCCCCATACATGATCACGGCATTTGACAGTAATAATACAGTGTAAAATTAACATTTTTTTTTTTTAATCATACTTAACTCATCCATTTGCTCTCCAAGGGCTGGCCTTCACCATCTTTCTTGAAGATCTTACACGAAACCTTGTGTGGCCCGAGATGGCGTCATCACGCCAGCCGGCGTGGTGATGTCATATGTCACCACGCACAGGACTTTGGCCGAAATCTTCAATCAAGATCAAGATGGTGGCGGCTGGCCCGTCGTTAGCAAATGGAGGAGGTAAGTATGCTTTTTTTTTTTACAATATTTCAGGTTAAATTTATCCTAAAATTCGGATCGAATTCCACTTCGTAGGATTCGATTCGCTCATCTCTAGTGTTGGGTTTTGCCATACAGAAAAGAAGTGCACAATATTTACTTCCATGAGTGTTTTTATCGAATGCCTAATATAACCCATAAACCCCAAGAATATATTTTAGGTAACCATTTTTGTTTGAACCTTGTCTAAACCCCCCCCCCCGCCAACCAGGGTATTCTGGCTATAAGTTATTCCCTAACCATTGGATGGGGTATCTGGTGGGGGTCCACACCAATCATGAAAATGAGGTTCCTGCGTACCCCTTTTGAATATAGTGGTGGTTGAGCATGTGACCTTTGACTCCGTTCAAATTGTACAGCCCCATACAGATGAATGGAATGGCATTGCACGTGCTTGACCCCAGATGGTGGATAACCAGTAGATAACTCGATAACCAGTAGTTACTGGAATAGCCATTTAACTGACTGATGACAGCCTGGAAAGACTTTTTGATGTTCTTTTTATTTGTCATATTTGTAACTTTTTGATCTTCTTATCTTAAGGTTGCACCTAGCCTTTCTGCTGCCTCATGCGAAAACTGAAACAGGCCCCCCATGCCAATTTCTTAACCTAACCCCTTTGCCACAATGAAAGCGCTCATTGCTCATGGCCCTTCTGCTGCCCCCCTCTTGCCCTTTCCTGGTGCTTCCTGAGGCGATCGCCTCACCTGGCCTCATTGGTGGTGTACCCCTGTCTTATCTGTACAATTGGTTCTCTGGTCTCCAATTGTCCAATGCACAGATCATGGAAGCATGGTAGGTAGTAAATGACTAATAATAATTGGTGTTTACAGTCTTTGAGTCAAAGAATTCATGATAATGTGAGATTGAGAAACAGCTCCCATTGTTTGCACATTGTTTGTGTGTGGATTAAATTAAATGTTCTGGATTGACGTTCTGCTGTTTGGCCACAAGATGCTGCTGTTTCCTAGGCACAGCTTATTGACTACATATATATTTCCATAATCATAAGAGGTGTGGTTTTCTCAGAGCATGAAGAAGGAGAACAGGAGCCATCTTGGAAGCTAGCTGAGACTGAGGAGCTGTGTGTGAGCAGAGAATCCGATGGATCCAGGAGTGAGAGGACCCCTCAGTGACCACAGCTGCAGCTGAGTGAAGCTGATCGCTGTCCAAGACCAAGATCCTGTCCAGGGAAAGGAAGATTGTTTCCAGGAAGGCTAATAAGAGCTGAGGAACAAAGCTGCGCCCTGCGGAACTTCATGTTGGCTGGAGAGACTGGTTGTTCAGTTCTGAGTTGTCAGTGGATAAAGAGCAGACCCGGGTCGGTAAGATCGTGCACGCACCTCACTGCAGTGTTGGCGCCTAGAGACTGAGACCAGGCCTGTTGTTAGCTAGTTAGGGTCTCTGCTTTGTGTCAGGCCTAAAGTGTTGCTACTGGTACTACAAGGACTCCATTACTATAAGGGACATTGCACATTTGGGAGCTGATAAACACCCCCACGAACTCCATCCAGTTCAGCGTTTTGCTCAGGAGTAATAATCAGGCACGTGCTACCGGACTAGTTATGGGAGGGGGAATAGTATAGAGCACGGTAAGATTGTAAACTGTTGTGTTTGTACCGCAGGCCAGCCCGTACTGAGCACCCAACCAATTGATTGTGTTAGTTTCATGGTAATAATAGGTACAGCGAGGCAGTTTTAGTTGTGCCCACCAGTAGGTAAATTACCGTGAAACTTCCACTGGCATCCATCTGGAGGCGCCATGCTGTGCAACACAGGGATATCAGCCTACGGGCTGGGTGTATATAAATCTATTTTATGTTCATAGCTTTTGTGGTTGTGTTTCATCATGTGTTAGTAAAATTCCGTTTTTGCAAAAGCTGGTGTCAGAGTTGCTTTCCTCGTTCGTGACTTCACTGTATCCTGGGGAGTCCACCCCGGTACACGGCTTACAATAACACAGACCATTAACCTTGAAGGAAATTTGCATTTGCAAGTGCAGCTCAGGAACGTGACTATTCCCTAATGAACAACCAACCAAAGAACCTCATTCTTATGAATAATATTTCACAAAATGCTGCTGCGGCTGTTTTAGGTGTAGTTCCTGTTACCGGCCTGCTGAGGTCAGTCTTAGTCTGTACTGAGAAGGTTTTGTCTATGATTAGCCACCTCCCTAATAAATAATTATAATATGCTACAATACACCTGTCCTGCCCAAACATATTAGATACTCTTTCAGATCAGCATAGTTCATCGTAGCGCTCTCCAATCTGTGGCTCTCCAGCTGGTGCAAAACTTTAGCTCTTAGCATACTAGTAGTTGTAGTTTTACAGTGGCTGGCAAAATACCTAGGTTGGTTTATAATGTGGTGGTATTTCGTCGCTAGGTAAACATATGAAAATATAAATCGGCTCAACAAGTCTCAAGCTGCTGTATATAGTGCTTGGATACTGATAAACTGGGCTGGACACAAGATGAACCCAAAGACAGAGAAATTGAAGGTGCTGGACCACCTATTTATCAGTATGGTGGTTTTATTTCACGATAGTACAACGTCAATTCCCAAAAAGTTGGGATGTTGTGTTAAATGTAAATAGATGTAATTAAAAACAGAATCCAGTGATTTGCAAATTTCATAGACCCATAATTTATTCACAATAGATCATAGAACACATATCAGATGTTGAAAGTGAGACATTTTAACATTTATGAAAAAATTTAACTCATGTAGAACTTGATGGCAGCGACGCATCTCAAAAAAGTTGGGACAGAGCAGCAAAAAGGCTGAAAAAGTAATGGTACTTTGCCACTAGCGTTAGAGGAATCCGGCAGGCAGTTCCGGTGCCGGAGCTGCCTGCCGGATCCGGAAATCCGTGTGCAAATGGATACCATTTGTTTACGGATCCGGATCCGGTCGACAAATGCATTGAAGTACCGGATCCGTCTCTCAGTGTCATCCGGAAAAACAGATCCTGTATTAATTTTTTTCACATTTTTAAAGGTCTGCGCATGCGCACACCAGGAAACCGGATCTGGTTTTCTGGAACACTTGGTACCGGATCCGGCATTAATACATTGCAATGGAAATTAATGCCAAATCCGGCAATCAGGCAAGTGTTCCGGAATTTTGGCCAGAGAAAATACCGCAAAAGTGACTGAACTGAAGACATCCTGATGCATACTGAACGGATTGTTTTCCATTCAGAATGCATTGGGATAAAACTGATGCGTTTTTTTCCGGTATTGAGCCCCTATGACGGAACTCAATAACAGAAAACTTTAGCGCTAGTGTGAAAGTACTCTTAGTTCTAAATAAGTTAATCTTTCAATGAAATGGTGAATCTGATATGTGTCCCATGACCTGTTGTGAAAAAATATGGGTCCCTCGAGATTTGCAAATCATTGCATTCTGTTTTTATTTATATTTATTAACATTTTACATGGCGTCCCAACTTTTTTTGAACTTGGGTTATACAGTCTATGTGTCTGTAGTAAGTAGTTTTGGGCGAAGTACATTTCTATCCGAATTTCAGGATGAATTCGCCTCACCGTGAAGCCGAATTTCCTCATGCTTCGTGATAGCGGATTGATTTAACCTGAAATAGTGTAAAACACATACTTTATCCATTTGCTCGCGACGGGCTGGACGCTGCCATCTTGCTTGAAGATCTCGCACAAAATCCTGGGCGGGGTGATGTATGATGTCACCACACTGGCTGGATGACATCATCTCGGGCCATGCAAGATTTTGCGCTAGATCTTCTATCAAGATTTTGATATCCGGCCAATAGTGAGCAAATGGATCAGGTAAGTGAGATTTTTAATTATTTATTTTATTTTACACCCTGTTATTTATATCATGTATGAACGCGGCATCTGAGGTGTACAATGATGGGGAGAGGCGCAGTCACCGCTGCCATTCATTGCACCCACTACAAGGAGTAATTCGTCATGAAGCAAATTGGGACTGGAGTGCATCAACAATGAGGCCAGGTGAGACAATCATCTCAGGCAACACCAGGTAGGGGCAAGAGGGGGGCAGCAGAAGGGCCATGGGTAATGAGCGCTTTCATTGTGGCAAAGGGGTTAGGTTAAGAAATTGGCCATTTCAGTTTTCGCCTCAGGCAGCAGAAAGGCTAGGTGCACCCCTGGTATGCTTTTTCACGTGTATGCTGGAGGGATTGTTGTTTCATATGCCAGACTTAATTTTAAAAATACACCGACGTAAGCTACTTTTCTGGCCCAAGGGGCCAGAGTCAGACAATATGCAGACTGTAGGCAAACAGCTGAAGACTACAGGCAAACTGTATGGGACTGAACAATTGCACCCACAATCATTCGTCCCTCACACTGTTTGAATCAGCTCATGTAAAAGGCCCTTTTAAGAAGCTCCAATAGATTTGTTATATCATCATTCAGCACTTCTTATGGGCTAAAAGTGACCCATTTTAAGGGACCCCTACTCAATAGGTACAGATCATCAAGTCATCTCTGGTTATACAGTCAGTCTGCAGTTATTATATTGTGTTCAAAATATAACAAGTAATCCAGCAAAAAATATTCTCAAATTAGATTAAAAACACAATGAGATGTTACCATAAAGTATCAGCAAACCCGCCATTTGCATACCAGACCAAATTAGATATAAAAGAAAACTGTCAATACCTGGGAGTTATTATAGGGTTATCATTTACCAGTATTAGCAGACAAATAAATTGCGTCAGTCTTATCTGGTCTACAGGGGTTTATAGACAGATGGGTATCATGGCCATGGTCCAATCATAGCCTGTTGAAACCAGCCGAACATTGTATCTGTGGTAGCACTTCCTGGCCATTTGGGAATAAGAGATGGATATCAGGCTTAGGCCTCATGCACACGACCGTTGTGTGCATCCGTGGCCGTTGTGCCGTTTTCCGTTTTTTTTCGCAGACCCATTGACTTTCAATGGGTCCGTGGAAAAATCAGAAAATGCACCGTTTTGCAGCCGAGACCGTGATCCGTGTTTCCTGTCCGTCAAAAAAATAGGACCTGTCCTATTTTTTTGACGGACAACGGTTCACGGACCCATTCAAGTCAATGGGTCCGTGAAAGAACACGGATGCACACAAGATTGGCATCCGTGTCCGTGATCCGTGGCCCCCCCCCCTCCCCAGTTTGAATATCATTGGTGGCCAGTGCGGCCCCCCCCTCCCTCCCTCTATTGTAATAATTCGTTGGTGGCACAGTGTGCGGCCCCCCCTTCCTCCCTCTATTGTAATAATTTGTTGGTGGCACAGTGTGCGCCCCCCATCGTCCCCCCCCTCCCTCTATAGCATTAACAACATTGGTGGCAGTGTGCAGCCTCCCATCTCCCCCCCCCCCCCTGATCATTGGTGGTAGCAGAGTTCCGATCGGAGTCCCAGTTTAATCGCTGGGGCTCCGATCGGTAACCATGGCAACCAGGACGCTACTGCAGCCCTGGTTGCCATGGTTACTTAGCAATAGTACAATAGTAATTATTACAATAGAGGGAGGAAGGGGGGGCCGGGGGGGGCGCACACTGTGCCACCAACGAATTATTACAATAGAGGGAGGAAGGGGGGGCGATGGGGGGCGCACACTGTGCCACCAACGAATTATTACAATAGAGGGAGGAAGGGGGGGGCGGGGGGCCGCACACTGTGCCACCAACGAATTATTACAATAGAGGGAGGAAGGGGGGGCCGATGGGGGCCGCACACTGTGCCACCAACCTATTATTACAATAGAGGGAGGGAGGGGGGGGGCCGCACTGGCCACCAATGATATTCAAACTGGGGAGGGGGGGTCTGCCCCCTGCTGCCTGGCAGCCCTGATCTCTTACAGGGGGATATGATAGTACAATTAACCCCTTCAGGTGCGGCACCTGAGGGGTTAATTGTGCTGATCACGGCCCCCTGTAAGAGATCGGGTGCTGCCAGGCAGCAGGGGGCAGTCATGTACACAGTTTGTAGTATATTCTAACTAGAAGCGTCCCCATCACCATGGGAACGCCTCTGTGTTAGAATATACTGTCGGAAATGAGTTTTCACGATCTAACTCATATCCGAAAGTATATTCTAACATAGAGGCGTTCCCATGGTGATGGGGACGCTTCAAGTTAAAATATACCATCGGATTGGAGAAAACTCCGATCCGATGGTATAAAAGGGACTTCAGACTTTACATTGAAAGTCAATGGGGACGGATCCGTTTGAAATGGCACCATATTGTGTCAACGTCAAACGGATCCGTCCCCATTGACTTGCATTGTAATTCAGGACGGATCCGTTTGGCTCCGCACGGCCAGGCGGACACCAAAACGACTTTTTTTTCATGTCCGTGGATCCTCCAAAAATCAAGGAAGACCCACGGACGAAAAAACGGTCACGGATCACGGACCTACGGACCCCGTTTTTGCGGACCGTGAAAAAATACTGTCGTGTGCATGAGGCCTTACCTTCAGCCAAATTTGAATTTTCAGTTTTTAAGTGATCCAAGACATGAATGATACAAAGTGTTGAAACAGTTGTCTGCTTTTTAAAAGTCATTTTTATTAGGCCTCATGCACGCGACCGTGGTGTGTTTTGCGGTCTGTAAATAGCAGATCCGCAAAACACGGATGGCGTCCATGCGCGTTCCGTAATTTGCAGAATGGCACGGACAGCCTTTAATATAAATGCCTATTCTTGTCTGCAAAGCGGGGCCATGGAACAGAGCAACGGATGCGGACAGCACACGAAGTGCTGCCAGCATCTTTTGCGGCCCCATTGAAGTGAATGGGTCAGCACCCGAGCCACCAAAACGGCGGTTTGGATGCGGACTAAAACAACGGCTGTGTGCATGAGGCATTAAAAACCTCCAGTGAGAATTCTGAGGTTCAGATCTAATCTGCTGGGAAACCCGGCAGAAACTGTTCAACTTTCCCACAATGCCCCTGCAAGGGAAACAAAGCATTACACGGTGACTATTGAAATAAATTTGCTGTGTCCTTGTTAAAGGCAGTGAGTGTGGACCCACATAGCCAACCAACCTGTCTGACTTTGTGCTAGCCTTGAGGTCGTTATTCTGGCGGTCCCCTGGTATTCACCCTTTAACCCCTATAAAGGGATCTGACCTTCGCTGCAGGGGAGCCACCAGACCACTATCAGGTAATACATGTAGTCAGGAAACAGGCAGAGATCAGGGCAGGTAGAGAACATTCAAATTTGTTAAACAGTCCAAAGGCGTGTGTCTCAGGGTCTATAAGGTGAACTGGTATGGATCAGGCAGCAGAGAGTTAGGATCCAGTAAACATGCAGAAGACAGTACACAGATAGATAAATCGGGTATAGCTCTTTTGCAGGGCCTAACAAGCTAGATAAGCCAAAAGGATACAATTGCTCAGGCCAGGGGTGGAACAAACAGTCTAGAATATACTATATTGGAGGACTGATGATCTTATTAGTCAAACAGATGAATACAAAGAAAAAAGGTTAATTAAGGCACTAACGCACACACAGAAAGAGACCTAGCAGCCAGGCTGGAGCCTGCAGATTGCAGAATAGCACACAGGAATCAGGCGGCCAGCCCCAGGCAGAAGCTAGATGAGTGATGTAGTACCCATGCCTGCACCAAATAGAGGGATGGCGGCAGGCACGGACCGGCACAATAACAGTCCTTCAGACAGACACAGAGATGCTCTTTGGGCCAATCTCTGCTCTGAAGATCTTCTCAGATCTTCTAAACCCTTTTAACGTCCTCTAATTCTTCTATCACAATACCAGAGTCGAAGCGCATAAACACTGAAAATATATTCTGCCAGCTTCACAGTGATTCACGGTGTAAAGTTCTATATATGAGCACATAATCTAAATGAGACACCATATTAACGTTAATATTTCATCCTTCGCATTAAATCTGGCATCTATGACAATGTAGGATGTTAGATTTCCCCCCTATATTCCTGAGACACTGCAAATCATTGATAGCTTCTGCTGCAAGATAAGACCACCAGAACATCACTTAATTCGACAGACCACTGAATGGTGACTTCAGATGACAGCCTTTCTCCTTTAGCTGATGTCATTGGGGTCACAAAAAAACTAATATTCTCTGGCTCATTTGATTTCACTTAGCTGATGTCTACAATAGCCAAGAGATCAGTTTCCAGTTTTCCACTGCCAGGCATATTTTGTGATAATTTTCAATCTGCGTTATAATCTGGAAGAGAACCAGGGTCTTGACACATCTCATCTCGTTATAGCAGGCAGGATTTTCCAGGTTGTCTCAGCTATGGATTTGGTTGCTTCAAGGAAGAACTTTATTCACACATGTCCTGCAGACTGGTTCTATAATAACTGCAAGACTAAAGCTCATCAGAGAGGCTTGCTCAATGTACTGGAAGCTGTCAGTGAAATAAATGTGACTGAATGGCCCATATTCAATGCCAACTAAAATTGAGAGGGAAATACCGTAGGTGAGATTTTCACCAAATTTAGTAAGAAAAATGTATTTTCATAAATTTGGCACAATTTGACCACTCACAAAGCAAAAAAAAATCTTTCTACGTCTACTATGAGTGAACATAGATTTAAAATCAGTTCTTAAATTTGACATGGACTTTCAACCAATAGTGAGGACTATGTATCACCATATTCTGGCTGGTGAGCCCCCAAATGAAAAAGATTGAGAAGGTAGAACCAGTCAACCGTGATGTCCATGGTTGGATTTTCCATGAAAAGAGCCTCATGTCTGTGGTCGACCTTGGAGGAAAGGGTGCCTGATGCTCAGGTTCTGGATCAGGTTACAGTTGATGGAGTGGTTCTTGATGCAGTAAACCTCATCTACTTATACATACACACTGTAGGTCTATGCTGTAAGAACAATGGTTAGTTTTACTGGTGAACGTTTGGGTGCCCTTGGAGTGCTGACCTTGTCTCTGCTACATTTACACTGTCTGATTAGAATCTTATCAGAGATAAGATTTTGTGCCTTTAGGCTTTTAAGATATAAATCTGAAACCGAGGAAATTAAAATGTATGAAAAGCAAAGTTTTGTCAAAGTCGCTCAAAACTACAGCGCCACACAAAAGTATATCAAGATAAATAATAATAAGGATAGTATAGTATCTGACAAAAAATGCAAACATTTCGTAAAACTGAAGTCTAAAGCTGATTAATAAAACAGTTTTACAAAGTTTTCAGCATTGTAAAAGTCCTACAATCTGAAACCACATGGCAGATCTGAACATGAGACGTGAGTAAACTCCTATTCTACAAACGAGTGCGTCTCCTTTATGTTTGGGAACAATACTCCCCTCCAGGTGTATGATTTGATAATATTATAAAGGCAAATATATGTTCTTTCTTGTGCCTGCTAACTAGAGATGAGTGAATCGATTCTAAACAAATCTAATTCATTTTGAATTTCTAAAAAGTTCTGCTTCCAAACGAACCCAAAGTTTTGGCAATTTGATTCAGGGGAATCACAGGGGAATGTCATCCACCATTTAACATATGACAGTAGCGAGCACAGCAAGTGCAAATATGAAGGTGGAGGATCACATGGCCCCATCCAGATCCCTGGCAGGCAGGCTTGCCCATAATGTCTTGCAGACAGCCTCACAGCCAATCAGGAGGGATGATGTAGACTTGTCATAGGCACTATGTAAGTTAAAGAAAGGACATCTCTATCACATTAGACACACAATACAGTCAGTTTAGGGTCTTGCTAGCTAGTATTGTTAGTTGCGTATCATTTTTGTGCATTTTTTTTCAGTGATTTGTGTATATATAGAAAAAAATAAAATTTCATCTGCACAATGTATCATTTTGTGTAAGATGTCCTTGTGGTGCATGCGGTCCGCCCCGGCATCCTCCATTGTACGCATTTTTTCTGGAGATTGCTGTTGTCTGAGGACCGCATGCAGAGGAATTGCTCCCCCGGTTATAGACACGCTACAGTGTCTGGGTTTGGAGCATTTCCACCCGTTTAGGCCACTTTTTTTCAGTGAGTTTTTGTCTTTATGTGTATGGAATGTGCCACTGTATTTTGCTGGTAACGTTCTTTTGCACCTGGTAGCTTCTGTGTCACGTGGCCTGCTGTGGGTGCGGCTCACAGTGCATTGGTGATACCACTATGGAGGCATGGGAGACCCTGGCTGTGAGGTAATTGCACTGTTCAGACCCTGTTCACACACCACGGGCAGTTTAGTGGTAGGACCCCATGAGTGCTGAGACACCGTGACTCCAATATGTTCCCGACTGGAAGATATTGGCAAAGTTCTCAGCTTTTAACATCGGCCTGAGGAATTGGCTAGTATTGTCAGTTGCGTATCATTTTGGTGCATTTTTTTCTGTGATTTGTGTGTATATATATATATATATATTTTTTTTTTATCTGCACAATGTATCATTTTGTGTAAGATGTCCTTGTGGTGCATGCAGTCCGCCCCGGCATCCTCCATTGTACGCATTCTTTTTGCATTCGGAGGAATCGCTCGCCCGGTTATAGACACGCTACAGTGTCTGGGTTTGGAGCATTTCCACCCGTTTAGGCCACTTTTTTCAGTGAGTTTTTTGGGGACAAATTATCTGACCAATTTCTGTCCAATCAGACCAATAGTTGGTGTGTATAAAAAAAAAAAAGATCTGTGTGTGTAAACGGCCATCTAACCAATGATTGGTGAGAAAATCTGTTAGATAATCTGTTGGTGTAATACACCCCTTATGGATTGGGAAGATATATTGAGTTACTTGAGAGAAAGACACGTTTTAGCACCAGGGACAGGATAGGTGGCGTTACTTTATTCTATCTGTTACTGGGCTTGAGCTGTTCACATACACACAGAGGGAGATTTATCAAAAGTGGTGTAAATGGTTTAGTTGCCCAAATTGCCCAAAGGAGCTCTGAAAAATGAAAGGTGGAATCTGACTGGTTGCAGTCAGTTTTCCTTTAGACCAGTTTGATAAATCTCCCTTTCAGACTCTGCTGCACTGCACATGCATTTTTGAAAGAGACAGTGCTCTTTTTATGTGTAGGAGCCAGTTAGTAGGCCATGTAATGTAAAAAGAAACATAATCTACTGGTTGATTATGTTTCAAGTATTATAGTTGCACTGGACACTGTGCAATTGTGCATTTTGTTCCAAAAACCTGTTACAAAGTTTCTAAAGTTAATGTGTCCACTTTTTTCAAAAAGACTTAAAAAATTTAAAAATTCTATTTAGCAAAGACATTCTCCTATACTACCATGCCTGTACTGTATAAACAGGCAGGCATCTGCCCCCATGAAGGGATCATTTGTGGACCTTTTATTTTTTATTTTAAAAGCATAACAAATTTGACCACGCTGAATCGGAGCAATTTCAATATGGGTAAAATTTATCTCTACTGCTTAATCGTGCGGATCACAGCCCCCTGTAAGAGATCGGGTGCTGCCAGGCAGCAGGGGGCAGTCATGTACACAGTTCTTAGTATATTCTAACTTAAAGCATCCCCATCACTATGGGAACACCTCTGTGCTAGAATATACTGTCGGATCTGAGTTTTCACGATGTGAAAACTCAGCTCTGAAAAAGCTGTATGCATTCGGATCTGCGGATCCGTCTGTGCTAAAGTAGCCTACGGACACGGATCACGGACGCGGATGGCAATCTTGTGTGCCTCCGTGTTTTTTCACGGACCCATTGACTTGAATGGGTCCGTGAACCGTTGTCCGTCAAAAAAATAGGACAGGTCCTATTTTTTTTGACGGACAGGAAACACGGATCACGGACGCGGATGACAAACGGTGCATTTTCTGAGTTTTCAACAGACCCATTGAAAGTCAATGGGTCCGCAGAAAATCATGGAAAACGGAACAACGGACATGGATGCACACAACGGTCGTGTGCATGAGGCCTAAAATAGAAAATCTGCCCAAAAAGTGACATTTTGAAATTTCATCTCTATTTTCCTTAAAGTTTTGTGGAACACCTAAAGGGTTAACAAAGTTTGTAAAATCAGTTTTGAGTAGCTTGAGGGGTGTAGTTTCAACATTGGGGTCATTTATGGGGGCTTTCACTATGTACGCCCCTTTTTAAGGACCATGAACTGGTCCTTAAAAAGTGTGTTTTGGAAATTTTCTTACAAAGTTTAAGAATTGCTTCTAAAATTCTAAGCCTTCTAACGTCCTAAAAAAATAAAATGATATTTACAAAATGATGCCAACATAGAGTATACATATGGGGAATATTAAGTAATAAATATTTTATGAGGTATCACTTTTTTTTTTTTCTTAAGCAGAGAAATAGAAATTTTAAACAAAATTTCACGTGTCATCTCTGTTTTGGATCCACTCCTGTTTTTTGGGGGCTTTTGCAATACTGATGGATTACTGACCAAATGCTGACCGAGTGAAGGCTGATGCTCAACAGACAGGATCCATTTTTCGGGGGTTATTGTTCCGACGGATCAGAGGAAGGGCAAAATAATCAGTGACGTCAACACAAACTTACTGCTGACACCCTCTCCACTCTGCCGGGGGGCTCTACTTGTATAAGCGTTTAATAGAACAGGTTCTGTAAACATCTATGTGGAATCAGCTGACGATGGTGTAAAAGGAGTGCGCTCTTTCACAGTATAGGATCTTGGGCCTCTGCATGTTTTTTTATACCTGGCGCTAATATTGACCTGTAAGGCTGAGAGTTATTTGGTCAATTTGGGCTCCGTAATTGACCAAATTAATGAAGTGTGAAGTGATTCTAAGAGCGACGCCTGTCATCTGCGTGTCATACGGACTCACAGTATTATTTCACTACCAGAGCAGACTCCCTATGCGTGTTACTGCAGGGCACAGTGTTATACACCACTATAAAGGCTCTCTGCAGCCAGGAAATAGCTGTTTTTTAATGTGATTTGCCACAAATAAATTCGGATCTAATCTTTTCAGAAAATTCGGCGAACCAACCGAATCGAATTTTAGAAAAATTCACTCATATCCAGTCAGGACCTCAGATCAGACCCCCCATATCAGATGTTTGCTCAGACTCCCCATCAGTGATAAAGTAAATAAAATAACTTACCTGTCCTACTCCACCGCCACTCTCCATATTTGGCGGTCTCTCCTGCACTCACGCTCCTTGGTCTTCTCTAGGCCCAGGATGCACTGTGACCTATATGCAGTTAAAGGGGTTCTCTGGGCTTTTAATATTGATGACCTATCCTCAGGATAGGTCATCAATATCAGATCGGCGGGGGTCCGACACCCGGCACCCCCGCCAATCAGCTGTTTGAAGGGGAGGCGCGCGCCGTGCAAGCGCTGCCTCCTCTTCACTGTTTACCTTCTCGCCGTCGTCTCTGCAGCGGTGAGCAGGTGTAATTATACCCAACCATGCCATTCATTTCAATGGAACGGATCGTTCCCATACACTTGTATAGGAGCGATCCGTACTATTGAAATAAATGGGACTGCTTGGGTGTAATTACACCTGCTCACCGATGCAGTGGCGCCGGCGAGAAGGTAAACAGTGAAGAGGACTCAGCGCTGGCATGGCGCGCGCCTCCTCTTCAAACAGCTAATCAGCGGGGGTGCCGGGTGTCGAACCCCCGCCGATCTGATATTGATGACCTATCCTGAGGATAGACGAAAAAAAAGGAATGGCGCCGGCAGCATCTCACATCATCCAATTTTTTATTGCGACCTCAAGACAAATACAGCGGCTGTATTTGTCTTGAGGTCGCAATAAAAAATTGGATGATGTGAGATGCTGCCGGCGCCATTCCTTTTTTTTCATTCATCACATGGCCTGTTGGATCAAGGGTCAACGGTGAGGCTGTTGCATCGTATTTTTACATCGACCAAGGACCATGTAGTGCTGCTTCTACTCACCTTTTACTGCTATCCTGAGGATAGGTCATCAATATAAAAAGCCAGAAGAACCCCTTTAAGACAGTGCAGAGCGGACCTGAAGAAGACAAGTGCATCACTCGCTGCTCCCCGGGCCTCCTTCCTCCAAAATGGAAGCACTAGTATTCCCAGACCCACTGACATTTTACCCCCATTTTTTTTTGGGGGGGGGGGAGTGCATCATATAAACCGAAAAATATGGGTATGTATTTTACTAATATTGGACAATATTTTGGTTCCATTGAGTAACTAACTGTGGGAAAGTTACTTGAATTCTGAAATGTCTAATAACGTAATACGTAATTTTGTTTAATTTTGTGTTCCTCATGGGGTTTAAGGGTATTATATGAGTTATGGGATCTTTAAAGTAATTTCTTGACGATCCTTGTTACTTTTACCACTTTGAACCTCTGAGATAATAAGTATGATAACGCTCCCAGGTTTCCTTCTTTCATTCCCAATGAGTAGACTTCAGAAACACAGTCGGATTTGAGAGGAGAATGCCAGGATTTCTAGCGGGTTGTTTATTGGGCTCAGGAGATAATGCCAAACACTTTGTTAGCCAGGTTTTTCAAACAATGGGAAGAAAAACTCTGCTTGTTTCCATGGAAACCCTTTATTCTTGTAGAGGTGGTACAGGTTTATTTGCTCTTGCTTTGTAGCTGAACAGAATATATATTTGCTGCATACATTGGCAGAATACAAATTGACATCTGTATGTTGGTTTATTGATTATTGCAGCTGTCGATGTAATGACATGGGCTTTATGAAAGAGACACTCGATACAGTAAATCCAGGCTTTATTGTCACTACCCTTATACAAAGCTTAGCAAAATCTTTGAGCTATATTTTTTGGGGATCATGATTGGCCATCCTTATCTTGGTGAAAAATAAGAAAACTGCAGAAAAGTTCTTCACTATAATGATGGATCAGTCTAAAATATTGCCATACTAGGTTACTAACCAATACTATGCCCATGGGCAGAATAAGGACCCATTGAACACATCACTTTGGGAACCTAGGAGGCCTTGTTCAACCTCCCACTGTGACGGCAATTTGGTGATCCTATTTAATCGAGAAAAAGAGATGGAGATGTAGCCACTTATGGATGTGGCTTTTATACCTCAATGAAGTTAGTGTTGATCATAAAGAACCACATTTCTTTTTATGGTGGCTGCGATAGGAACAGTGGGTCCCACCGACTTCAAGGTTGTTATCTCAAAAAGATAGCCCTGTCCATATGATCTATTAGGGCAAAATCATGTCATAGAAGGAGGTTCACCTCTCAGGACCCACCTCTATCAGTTGGATCCAACCTGTCCATAGATTACTTGGACAGCCAGTCATTTCATTTCGCCATTACCCCTACAGCTGCCGCTATGTGGCCAGATGAGGCTTACCATGTTGATAACATCTGCACTCTAGGGTTTAATTCAGAACTGAGTTTTTAAATGCAAAAGAAGAGGCAGGCCATACAAGTATGAGGCCCCGTAGAAAAGGAGGCTCCGCTCCACTTTTGTGCTAAAGGAATGTGAAAAGGTTAAGCGGAAAATAAGCAGTGGATTTTTCATACCCTTGATATGGGTATGCAATGATGTGGTTTTGTATAAGAGGTAATGTCCAATTTGGAATGCTGTTTGGCCATTTTTATGCAATGCATGATTTTAAAATGAGCCTTAAAGGCTATGTACACCTTCGGGGCAATTTTTTTATGATTGGATTTCACTCATTTTGGGCTAAAAATCATTTTTTAATTGGTCTTTTTTAAAAAAAAATATTGAGCCATTCTGTCACAAAGGGTTGTTTTCTAGCTGTGTGAATCCTACTTTCACTGTCACTTTAGTCATCTAATAACCCTCATCTCTAAATTACTAAGACGCCATAAATAGTTATTTAAGCCACATTTTCATCAGTAAGGTAAGGATTAAGCTTTGATGAGTGTTTATAATGTCACAGACCAGAGATAAAGAAATAGTAAAAGCCCAGCTCACCTGCATCAGCAGTTTAGAGAGTGCACGGATGGGAAGAGACCAGAGATAAAGAGCCTGTCAGCTAGCTGGCTGACAGAAGAGAGAGAAAATTCACATCTTGCTAATAGAGCATGTAACAGCAACTGCTGTGCACCGCTATTCCCCTGCTTACCGCCGCAGTTCCGGGCACAGTGTTCAGTGGTGATCTGTGGCTGGTGCTTCCCATTTCACCACTGCAGTCCTGGGCTCTGTCTGTGTGGGTGCTGTTGTTCTGGATCTGCTCCACAGTTTTCTCTCAGACCTGGCCACAGCATGCTTGCTGTTTGTTCCTGCTGCACTTCCTTAACGGCCGGCGCGCGTCACTTCCTGGGCCTCACCTATTGATAGCACACCTATACCAGGACTTTTGTGGCCCTATTAGCTAGCGTTTGGTGTCGCTAACAGCCTGTCCCTGCTCCACACAGCAACCTCTCCCTACACTGGCAAAACACTGAATGTAAAATGGCGGCCAGATCAGGTTTATTTATAAGGTAGGGGGTATGTCCATGTGCTGGAACGTCTCAATTGGCTGTCCTGTACCACCTGATGGATGTGTCATGGGTCAAAGTTCTTCACAATGTAAAAGAATATGGCGGGCGCGAATATCTCCATATGTTCGGCGAATCGCGAACACGCAAAGTTCGACGCGAAACGACCGCCGGGCGAACCGCAAGGCCATCTCTATTCTTGAACATGTCTGAAAGGGGTCTCTCCAAAACCCCTATTTATACCTTCCTCTATAGCTTCACAGATAATGTTCCTTATTCAGGCAAAGCATACAGTAGGTGCTTTCTGTCTCATCTAGTTTATATGAACAAAAGTATTGGGACGCATGTCTTAATCATTGGATTTAGGTGTTGCATTCCTTCCCATCACCACAGGTGTATAAAATCCATCCCCTTGCCATGCAGTCTGCCTTTACAAACATTTGTGAAAGAATTGGTCATTCTAAAGAGCTTGCTATATTCCAGCATGATCCTCTAATAGGATGTCACCGATTTAAGTCAGTTCATGAAATTTCTTCCCTCCTAGATATTCCACCATCAACTGTGAGTGGTATTATTGTAAAGAGGAAGCGTTTATGAACTACAGAGATTGTGAGCCACCCAACATCAGAGTTTGACCTCACAACTGCTCTTTCGGATGAATGGGCAAATATCTCCACAGACAGGAGGTGCTTGGGGGCAACCTCCATATAGACATGGATGAGTGAGTTTGGTGTGGAAGAATTTGACTGGCTGCTATAGGGCTCTGACCTCAACCACATTGAACGTCTTCTGTTCAACATCATAGTCTGACCCCACAAGTGCTTTTCTGACAAAATGGGCAAAACAGACAGAAGATGGTGGCTCAGTGGTTAGCACTGGTGCCTTGCAGCGCTGGGGTCCTAGGTTCCAATCTGATCAAGGACAACATCGGCATAGAGTCTGTATGTTCTCCGCGTGTTTGCGTGGGTTTCCTCCGGGTACTCCGGTTTCCTCCCACACTCCAGGATATACTGTTATGGACCTTAGATTGTGAGCCCCATTGGGGACAGTTGGATGCTAATGTCTGAAAGTGCTGTGGAATATAGTAGCGCTATATAAGTGAGTATAATAAATAAAAATGATTTTTCTCACAAAAGTGTTGTTCTTAGCGAGACTGGTTATTGCCAGAAGTTAGATGTCATCTGAACCGCCATATATATCAAAGTGGGAAAATCTAACATACAGTGAAAGGATATGGGATTTTTTTTATGCCAATAACAAAAACCACAATAAATGAAGCAATGTCTGGTATTATTGGGATCCTAACTAGTGACTCATTTTTTTTAAATTATTATTATTATTATAACTTTTTTCACTTTTTCTCTCCAGCGGGACAGCCCTTGGGCAAGAGAGGTGGGAGAGCATTGGAAGGGAATAATGAAAAATAAAGATACTGCCTTATAACTGCAACATTTTATACATTTATTTTAAAAAAATCTTGTGGAATGTCTTCCCGGACGAGTGGAAACTGATTTATCTGCAAAGGAGAACCAACTCTATAATAATGTCTATGGATTTAGATTAGACTGGAATGACATAAAAGCTCCTTTAGGTGTTGTGTAGGTGTCCCAATACGTTTGTCCATATAGTGTGTGTATTGCATTTTACTATTGCTGTAAATTTGGTATATATACACATTAAATGATTTGAACAACTATTCTGGGTGATGTGCAGATTACTCTATTATTTGTACCTACATACCTTGGCTATCTGTCATAGCTGACTATCAGGACTCCCTATTGTCATTCTCCAGCATGCCTCAGCTTCATGCTAATTGTATGGTGCACATTACTATTGTTACTTGTTATGACGATTTATTGCTGGTGACTTATTTCCAACCATGTGACCTCTCCCAGTAATATTATACTACAATCTCCTTATGATGTATGCTGTGATATTTATTTATGTATATTGTGTGCATGCTGATTACTATTCTGGGTGTCTGCTACAATTTTATGCTGATTACTCTGTGCTTAGTCAAGTGACAATTAGTCAAGTGCTTTATTGGGTACCACACTTTATATCTATGGATTTATTATTTTTGGTTTGAGTGTTACCCATGTCATGTACAGTAATTATGATCGGAATGGAACAAAGACAAAAATACATTTGCAGTCGCTTATGTTTGTAGTGCTATTCTTGTCAAGGACATAAACATATCTCATAGGGCCCCATAGCAAAACTTAGTATGGGTTCGCCTGCCCCTCCCAGTTTTCCGGTATGCGTGTGTTAATCACTCCCAGGCAATGCAGAACGCAAACAGCAACGCCCAAGATTTCTGTTGCCCTCTGCCTCACCCACTTCAGAAGATTTTATGTAAAAAAAAAAAGATGCTTCACAGATATGGGTCTCGTTCTGACCACCATATTTTTCAATGTACAGTACTGGAAAAAACTGTAGGCAGGTATGGAATAAGTGCTGCAAAGTAAGAATGCTTTCAAAAGTAGAAGGGTTAATACTGTAGTTTAAATTTAAATGTATTCTTCAGCAGGAAAACGACCCCAAACATACAGCCAATGTCATTAGGAACTATCTTCAGTGTAAGGCCGAATGCACACGGCCGTTGTTTGGGACCCATTCACTTCAATGGGGCCGCAAAAGATGCGGACAGCACTCCGTGTGCTGTCCGCATTCATTGCTCTGTTCCGTGGCCCCGCAAGAAAAATAGAACATGTCCTATTCTTGTCTGTTTTGCGGACAAGAATAGGCATTTCTACAATGGGCCGCTCGTTCCGTTCTGCAAATTGCGTAAGGCACATGGGCGGCTTCCCTTTTTTGCGGATCCGTGGTTTGCGGACCGCAAAAAACAGAACGGTCGTGGGCATGAGGCCTAAAGAAGAACAAGGAGTCCTGAAAGTGATGACATTGCGCTCACAGAGCCCTGATCTGAACATCATCAAGTCTGAGATTAAATGAAGTGACAGAAGGATCTGAGCAAGCCTACATCCACAGATGATCTGTGGTTAGCTTTCCAAGTTCCTTCAAAAACTGTGTACAAGCGTACCTGTAAGGTCAGCAGAAGGTGGTCACACCAAATAATGATTTGATTTAGATTACTCTTTTGTTCATGTACTTTGTATTGTGCTAATTGATAAAAATAAACTATTAACACTTCTATTTTTGAAAGCATTCTTACTTTGCACAAATTTGCACAGTACTGTATCTGCAGCAGGCGCGGGCAGAGGATGGGAGTGGTAAAAGCTCTGACAATGATAGATGAGTAGATGCTTCTGTCACCGGCTAAAGGGTAAAAAGTTAGGTTTAAATTGAACAGACTGTCTCAAAGCTTGGAAGAGAGTGTTAGCAATATTCCTTCTTATAGCAGCAAAGTCTCTTTCTGCCATAAACACCACAATATTTTGCTGTCTGACTCCAATGCACGGCTTGTAGATTCTGGACCATTCTGGACCTAATCTTCCTTTCACTTTCTAGGACACCTTTGGATGACGTAGCTTTAGCTGTAGAAATCTCATAAGTGAAGATTCTCTGAGCTCAGACCTAGCCCTGAGGAGTGAGCACAAGTGAGTCCTCTCTCTTCCTCAGCTACGCATACACTCTCTACTGACTAATTAACCAGGGATAAGACCCAGGTCCATCTCCTGGCAACCTAAAAGTGGTTGTGTGAAGGTTTTATTCTGACTTATCCATATAGAGCTGCTGGGTGCACAAGTACAGTAAATCTGAACACTTTAGCTCAACAATACAACATTATGGCAGTTAATGTTTTGCAGTGACCCTGTTCTGGGGTACTCCATATTTATACCAGATAAATCACTGCATCTCTTCTAATACAAAGCATTCTGCCTGTAGCCACCACCTGGAGCTCAACATATAGGAATTTTTTACAGTTCCAATTAGTTGAAATGGAAGCTATAATAATCTCTAGTGGTGGCTGCATGAAAATGTAGTGTTTTCACATCCCCTCTATCCCTGAGCCCTATAGCTTTCACGCGGTCTGCCTCCATAGAAGGTATGCCACTGGTTCTTGCTACATTCTTGTAAATTTGCTTAAGAAACTATTTCTTGAAGGCAACCCTTTTCTATACGTAGTATTACTGCTTATGAAATCCTAAATGAGGGTGAACCTCCTCATAGAGTCAGGACATAGAGCCACTTTGTAATAGTAGCTCCCATTCAAGTGAACCAAATCCACCCATGTTGGCCATTTTTCTGAATAGTTGCCTTGCTCCTACGCGTGAAATGTCTGGCTGGCCTCAGCTTCCCTCGGCAAAATCAGCTGTTTTGGGTTGTCTGTAAAGCTCCAAAATTTAAAAGAGTTGCCCCACTAAGTCAATCCCATTTTAAAATGAAGCCAGCCATGGGTTTGGCTCCTCTCACCCATGGAAATCAGTTGTTGCCTTCTCGGCACACATTTCTCCTGCAGCTGCCACTGTGTATACCCAAACAGAGCATAAAGACAGGGGTTGTGTAACTAGTTTTAGACCCTTAGCTTCATGATCCCCTGGTAGGGGCAGGGCTATAGCTTTTTGTTAGGAAAAAAAAGACATTTAAGAAGAAATCATCATCCAAAAAATATATAATCATAATTGATCCAACATTTCCACTGCAAAAATGCCAAGAACAACTTTGGAACTTATGTTCTTCCATTCTATGTAGGCCTGTTTAGATGTTTGTCAGGCATTGTCCAGTCACGGGCTGCGTTCCCATAATAATACAACTGAAGGAAAGGAAAGGATGTGGTTTGATCTCGGAGCTTTTGATCTGTGACTCATAAAGACCAAAGGCCTTTGTTCACAAATGACTTTTTGGGCCTGTTCTATTTTCAGATAATCTTCACTCAGAGTCTAAACATTAAGGGACATTCTCAGAATGACAAGATATCTCTCGTAAAGCAGCTGGAGGAGGTGTTTTATGAAACAGGGTGCGGCCACAGAAAGGGTTTCTTATGCACAGTAAAGGCTGGGAATGCATGGGTTATTAGTGAACTCGTTGGACACTTTTGGTGAATATTAAAAACAATTCCTTTTGAGCTTTAATAACTGTGCACATAAAAGGGAACTTCAGTTTAAAAGTTGCACAAAACTATGTTTGGGATCTAGGCTCTATGTGCTTATAAGTAAATATGGAATTTTGGCTGGCACCAAAAGGATGTGAGGTGACTCTGTGCAGGGTCGGACTGGCCCAACAGAGTACCAGGGTGGGCCCAAGCTCGGACACAGTAGAAGACCTCTAATAAAGCAGGGCCCAAAGGTGAACTTGAGCTGGATGGATATACTATACATACAGTAATAGAAGGGGCCCACCATCATCTAATCAAGAAAACACCAGAGCGTCCTAATGTCTGCTTCATTGCATCTAAAGTAATGTTAGGCTAAGTCCACATCACATTTTTGCCCTACGTTTAACGTATATGTTTGAAAAAAAGGATCCTGCAAAGTCTTTTAAAAAAATGTATATGTTAACGTATACTTTTTTAAAATGGAACTCTATGGTGACAGAGCCCACTGTATGTCACCCGATTCATGTGTATGTTTTTTGCATACGTTAAGCGTAAGAGAAATATGATGTGAACTCACCCCTAATCACTGGGTTCTGTCACCAGATTTATCAGAATTAATCCAGTTGGCATGCGAATGTAATGCTTTTGGTCCCATATGTAAATGAGCCCCTGTGTTCAACGAGGGTGGTGCTGTCGACATCCAGGACTTTTCGAGACGGATCTGTTCTGCTTGCCCATCGACCTCTATTATGTCGGATCAAAATTAAATGCCTCTCAAGGTTTCCGTTTTGAATTCCGTCTTACAAATTCTGTTATTTTCCATTATAACCAATGTCATAACGGAAAACAACAATGGAATTCGTAACGCTGATGTGAACCTGCACTAAGACTGACAGGCCAGGCAGTGAAAACCTATGCCTAGCCCTGAAGTCTCCATCCCTGTACAGCAAAAGTCAGTGGTAGGCCCCCTCTACTGATGGCCGTGGTAGCCCAGAGGCCACAAATTCCTAGAATTGTATTAAATATTTTCCTTTGAAGGATTTGTACCGTTTTACATTATTTCACTTTACTGAATGGGAAAAATATAGATGATGTTTGCTGCTAATAATACAAACCGGATTCCCAAAAAGTTGGGACACTATACAAATCGTGAATAAAAACTGAATGCAATTATGTGGAGGTGCCAACTTCTAATATTTTATTCAGAATAGAACATAAATCACGGAACAAAAGTTTAAACTGAGAAAATGTACCATTTTAAGGGTAAAATATGTTGAATCAGAATTTCATGGTGTCAACAAATCCCCAAAAAGTTGGGACAAGGCCATTTTCACCACTGTGTGGCATCTCCCCTTCTTCTTACAACACTCAACAGACGTCTGGGGACCGAGGAGACCAGTTTCTCAAGTTTAGAAATAGGAATGCTCTCCTATTCTTGTCTAATACAGGCCTCTAACTGTTCAATCGTCTTGGGCCTTCTTTGTTGCACCTTCCTCTTTATGATGTGCCAAATGTTCTCTATAGGTGAAAGATCTGGACTGCAGACTGGCCATTTCAGTACCCGGATCCTTCTCCTACGCAGCCATGATGTTGTGATTGATGCAGAATGTGGTCTGGCATTATCTTGTTGAAAAATGCAGGGTCTTCCCTGAAAGAGATGACATCTGGATGGGAGCATATGTTGTTCTAGAACCTGAATATATTTTTCTGCATTAATGGTGCCTTTCCAGACATGCAAGCTGCCCATGCCACACGCACTCATGCAACCCCATATCATCAGAGATGCAGGCTTCTGAACTGAGCGTTGATAACAACTTGGGTTGTCCTTGTCCTCTTTGGTCCGGATGACATGGTGTCCCAGATTTCCAAAAAGAACTTCGAATCGTGACTCATCTGACCACAGAACAGTCTTCCATTTTGCCACACTCCATTTTAAATGATCCCTGGCCCAGTGAAAACACCTGAGCTTGTGGATCTTGCTTAGAAATGGCTTCTTCTTTGCACTGTAGAGTTTCAGCTGGCAACGGCGGATGGCACGGTGGATTGTGTTCACTAACAATGGTTTCTGGAAGTATTCCTGAGCCCATTCTGTGATTTCCTTTACAGTAGCATTCCTGTTTGTGGTGCAGTGTCGTTTAAGGGCCCGGAGATCACGGGCATCCAGTATGGTTTTACGGCCTTGACCCTTACGCACAGAGATTGTTCCAGATTCTCTGAATCTTTAGATGATGTTATGCACAGTTGATGATGATAGATGCAAAGTCTTTGCAATTTTTCGCTGGGTAACACCTTTCTGATATTGCTCCACTATCTTTCTGCGCAACATTGTGGGAATTGGTGATCCTCTACCCATCTTGGCTTCTGAGAGACACTGCCACTCTGAGAAGCTCTTTTTATACCTAATCATGTTGCCAATTGACCTAATTAGTGTAAATTGGTCTTCCAGCTCTTCGTTATGCTCAAATTTACTTTTTCCAGCCTCTTATTGCTACTTGTCCCAACTTTTTGGGGATTTGTTGACACCGTGAAAATTTGAATCAACGTATTTTTCCTTTAAAATGATACATTTACTCAGATTAAACGTTTGATCTGTCATCTACGTTCTATTACAAATAAAATATTGACATTTGCCATCTCCACATCATTGCATTCAGTTTTTATTCACAATTTGTTTAGTGTCCTTTTTGGGAATCCGGTTTGCATGTCACGACCATGGTCTTGGTCGTGACTCCTGAACCGCATGCTGTTGCCGGCGGTTTGGTTTGGTTGTTCAACCACAGGTGAGGGCCGCTAGTATGTTGCCTCACTTGTGGTTGCCGCTGGCAACATGTTATTTTGTATGTCGCAGTATAGCAGCCTGAGCTGGTGCTAGGCAGCTTGCTGCAATGTGCATGCGGTTGCACCTGGCAACCTCTCTTTATAGGTGTGCCTTTTATCGTTGTGCACGGGGTGTTATATGTTATGTGTGCACATTCCCCTTTAACTGGTTTCACTTCCCTGGTTGGTGTTGGAAGGGTTAATTCCCTTTCCTGTGTGTGTCTGTGTGGGTGTGTCCACTTTGGGATATAAAGCCTCTTTGGAGACCTGAAGATGAGGGGTTCTTCAGCCATGCTTTGCTGGAGACATCTTCCTGGTAATTCACCATCTGCCAGTGGGGGCCACCCTTGTGGTCATAAGTTTATGTTATATGTGATGTGCAGTTGATGTTTTCCTTTTGTTATTTGGTGCAGCTATGGATCTGGGTTCCTGTGTGTGGATGTGTGTTTGCTGTGTTCATTTAGTATTGTGTGGACATCAGCTTGTCAGCACAGGGATCCAGTCAGCAAGGCTGTGGCAGGTAGGTGGAACTAGTGCAGTTCACCTGCCATATCCATAGGTCTGTTTGTGTTCCCCTTTTCCTTGCAGCTTGGCCAGTGAGACTCCTGTTCCTCCGTATCCAGAAGGAACAGGTCGTCTTACCCTGCTCCTAGTTTAGGGCCACCTTGAGGGCTAGCAGGGACTTCAAGGTTCCGGAGTATGAGCCCTCCTACCATCAGGGTCGGCTCATACAGCTAGGAGTCAGGGTCAGATGAGGGATGCGATTAGGAGGTGACCTGCTCCCTAATTCTGTCGTCCTGGTCGAGCAGCGACCACCATCTTCTGTCATCGCATGGCTGAGGGTTTTCCCCATCCTCAGCCGTGACATAATAATGCTAATTAATAATAGTGGAGTTTTTGTCACCACACAATTGCTCTAATTAGTGGTACGTCGATAGCGACCTCAGGCTGTTTTCACTTGAATAGAGCTGCATTCAAAGGGAATGCGTCCCATGATCTAGTATTTAAATCTAGTTTTTATGTTCTAGCATATGTTTTTAAACAATTTTTAGAGATTTATTTTTTTATTTCCCATATCATTATCTATATTGCAAATAATCCTGAAATCTTGCAATTTTGACACTGGTCATTGAGTTTCACAATTGGCTGACATTTTCTGTCCTGTAGAGATCACTTCTCAGCAGTCATTTCATTATCAGCGTAGGTAAGATTACAATGAAGGGTGACAGTTTTGTTATGAAGCTGGAGGCAGAGAAGACTGATAAAGAATACGTATTTTAATTATTTAAAAAATAAGTGAAATAACTTAAGATCAGTAGAGCCGCAGTGTGTCTGGGTGTTGAGGTGATAATGATCCTAAACGCATGTGGTAGCCTTGTAAACCAGCTATAGGCTCCTGAATGGTGGTACATAGGGTCCATGGAGACATCACAGAGATAATAATCATATACCATTTCCAAAGCAGCTGTCTGGAAACATATGTGCAACTCAGAGACTTTAGGAGCCATATTAGACAAATATAAGACTGTTTGGCCGCCGGCATGCATTATTCAATTAGGTCTTTATTGACAATAGAATATGAGTCATGTGTACACCCCCACACGTCAGCGCTGCCCTCTCCTCTGAATAGTGCTGATGCCAGTGCGGAGAGAAGAATGAAGCACACTATTTCTTCAGAGGTAGACTAGAGGAGCAGACGACTGATATCTCACATCTCATTAATACGTGTCTATCCTGTATTCTCCCACAGACTGCAGAGCGTTAAATGCCAGCGTCCAGCTAATTACAGTATATACCACTGGGTTCCTCACAATAATGCCTCATTCACACGTCAGATATTATTTAAGAACATATTATTAAAAAACATATATACAGTAGTGTTCAAAAAATTGCAGGCCAACATCAATAACCTGAAAAATCTATGTTTTTGGTAGAATATTTCTACATAGAAAATAATTAACTTGTAAGCGTAGTAGACTAATAATAAAAAAAAAAAAACAGACCCAACAATTAGGACATACTAAGTAATCAAATCATTAATTGAATGAGGCTTGTCCAAATAGCAGTGAGAAGGTAAGGCTAGTCTCACACTAGAGTACGTTTTTCCATTCTTCCTCTGCCGGAACAGCCAGCATAGCCACATACTACATGACCCCACTGGAGCCCATTGACTATAATGGGACTGGACGGGGATCTGGCCTCTTTCTGGCATTAGTGCTGGGATTCGGCCTGACAAAAACTGCTGCTTGCACTAATGCCAGAAACAGGCCGGATCCCTGCCAAGTTCCATTATAGTCAATGGGGCCTGGCGGTGCTCCAGAAATTCTACTTTTACACTTGCGCTTTCCCTTTCCGCTATTGACATGTGTCATAGGATCTCAATAGCAGAGGAAAACGCTTCTGTTTTGTCACTATTCATTGTCAATGAGGACAAAACTAAACTGAACAGAACGTAATGCACGAAAATGCATTCTGTTCCATTTGGTTGCATCCCCATCGCGGACTGAATAACGCTGCAATATTTCTGTCTGCGATGTGGTGCGGAGCAAGACGGATCCGTCCTGACACACAATGTAAGTTAATGGGGACGGATCCGTTTATGACACAATCTTACACAATAGAAAACGGATCCGTCCTCCAATGGTGTCCATGACGGATCCTGTCTCATTCAGCCTACTCGGCAGGCTTATTGCCAAGCTTCCCGAGGTTTGCTGCTCTCCCTTTGAGGTTTTGCTGTTTGCTGGTAGTTTTAGTTTGGCCTTTATTGCGGCCCTTAGGGTCAGCAAGTTGGTGGCCCCTTCCGGTCGCAAACCGGGGGGACTTTCTAGTGATGATGTTGTCCTGGGTAATGATTCGCTCAGGATCCGGGTCAGGCGTTCCAAGACGGACCAATTTGGTAGGGGCACCTGGATTCCTCTTCACCCGGTTCCTGGCGTGTCATGCCCGGTTCATCTGATATCTCGGTATAGTTCTTTGCGCGCTCCTAGTCACAATTTCTTTGCGCATGGGGATAGCTCCCCTCTTACCAAATTTCAGTTTCCCACGGTTTTCAAGGCTTGTTTAGCATTGAATGGGATTGATCCCAAGGAATTTGGGACACACTACTTTCGTATTGGGGCTGCTACAGAGGCTGCCAGGGCGGGTTTATCTGAAGCAGAAATTATGAGGATAGGTACATGGAAATCGGCCTGTTTTGCGAAGTATATCAGGCCGGACCTCTTGTTATAAAAAACAAAAATGTATAAATACAGTATATAGTGCAATGTTCTGTTCTAACAGTTTTTTCTTACAGGGCGGCGCAGCGAGCCGAATGTAGACCTGGCGGGAGATCCCTCGGTTTCCGGGAAGTGGAGGTGTCGTGGAGAGGGATTCGGGATTCGTGGCCTCAGGTGGTCGCATCTCCTCTCGCAGGTGGTGGAGATAGGTTTTCAGGCGGTTGGTCCAGTAATCCTGGTTGTTCACGCCGGGGGCAACGACATTGGTTCCATGCCCTTGCTGGAGCTTTTGACCCTGATGCGGTCGGATTTGGAGAGGTTCCCGTCCTTCTTTAGGGAAGTTGTTCTGGTGTGGTCAGAAATTGTTCCGCGGATGGTTTGGCAAAGTGATAGGGACGGTGAAGCAATAGAGAGATGCAGGCGAACTGTGAATTTGCGTGTTTCCCGTTTTATCAGATCCAGGGGGGCGGGGGTTCGGCACCGCCAGTTGGAAGGGGACAACTGCTCTTTAATGAGGCCTGACGGTGTCCATTATTTAACTGACATTGGGCTAGACATCTTCCTTTCGGGCCTTCAAGATGGGGTGGAGCAGGCCATGTTCTTGTTGGGTGGTGGTCGGAGCCCCGTTTGAGGGCAGGTCTCCTCTGTGGCGGCAAGTTATTGCGAATTAAAAGTTGTTAATGAAGGGTTTGGCGGAACTGCCCTAGTTTCCCTTGTAGGGCACTTACTGGCCCTGGTTCAGAGTTCAGTGGGTTAAGGAGTTAGGTAGGGGTTAAGTCTAGTGTGGCAGGAAGAGGAGGCAGGAGGGTACTTAGGGGCTGGTCCCGCCTATTCTCTCTCTCTTTAACGGAAGCGCGGTGCCCCTCCCTCTCTCCCTTTCGGTTGTTATATTTGACGGTTTATTTTTATTTTATGTATTTATGTTTGGCAGTGTGTTATGCCCTCAAGTGGGGCAGTATGCAGGCGTTGGAGGAATTTTATAAGTCACAGCTTGCGAATGAATAGTTGTTAATGAAGGGTTTGGCGGAACTGCCCGTTGGGAGTCCAGCGGCTGGCAGATCGCACGGTTTTATACGGTTGCCGTTTTCAGAATAAAACTATAGCTGTGGCCGACTACCACCCAGCAATAAAGAAGTTAAAAGAAAGTACGTGGTCAGTGTCCTTATTTGTGGGATGGTTTGTAAGTACGGGCCAGTGTGGGTAGGGGGTGTTCCCTTTCCCTCCCCATCCCTTTGTTATTACCAACAGTCTGTACCGCTAATGGGAAACTAGCCTAAATTGGTGAAGTGATTCATTCTGTGAAATAACAGGTGTCTATTTTGGCCCTTATTTAAGGTAGGGCAGTGGCATTAGTTGCACATGTTGGTTATAGTGCATTTCCTTCTGAAATACTGGGGAAAATGGGTATTTCCAGACATTGTTCTAAAGAAGAACAGCTTATAGCTTTTAGCAAGAGAATCAGGAGAAAGAGACTTTTGCCAGCTGATATACTCAGGGTGCCATCGTCTGCCACCATACCTCATCATCTGGGGAATGAAATTGCACTTTGTACAAATTACTGCTGGATGTACTACAACTTATCCTTTACATTTAGTAAAGAGAGACTTTTGCTCTGTTATTTCTGGCCTGATTCCTTGTACCACCTTTTCACTGCACTGATTACCAGGGTGCGGCGGCCTGTGGGATCACACTGTGACAGATCTCATCGGGGCCACAACCACTCTCATCCTCTGCTATGGCTTCCTCAGGAGCACGCTGCACTGGCACTGATATTTTTGAACAGCCTAATATTCCTTTATCTTTACTTTCTATTTATCTTTACAAACTGTATACATTTTCTTTTGATTCAAAATAAAATCTGTAGTATTTCCAGTAATTTTGCATTCATAGAAATAAAATGATTTTGCACTTTATTTGCTTTTATTAAAGGGGTTGTCCGGGATTGGGGACATTACTCTAATAGTACAAGTGTGGCATACACATTACATACAAGCATGTAGTACCTTTGGCACAGATTTCTGCAGCCCCGTTTTCATCTTTGAAATTCATGGCCGAAAGTTACTGGTTTCTTCTCCTCAGTGACGTACCGGGTCCCTTGCAGGCAAGTAAAGCTTCCTCTTCCGCTGCTGCGCTGCCCCAGGACCCACATGGCAGTGCAGCCGGAAGTCAGGTAAAGATTAACAGATATATAAACAATGAGTGGGGGACCGTTGGAGCCACATAGAAGTGGCAAAAATAGCTGAAAATGTATGGAGGCCTTAACTAAGATGTACATTGTGAGTAAACATGTTTTTTTTTAAAACATTTGGTCCCGGACATACCCTTAAACTCGCTGCTATTTTTTCAAACACTACTATATCTCACAGACTCAAGTGATATGTCCAATAAAAATGATACTTGACATTTCCTTGCACTTCCATTTAAAGGCCTCACTTGGGTGATAATGTTAAAGGTAATGATATCACAAGTGGGGGCGTAAGAGAAAAGGCACAAACCTTAGAAAGGACACACTTTCTGACCTGCCAAAGAACTGCAGCAGAAAGAACATGCCCCCTGAGAAAGGTCAACTGTGATTGGGAGAGAGCTTCAGCAGAAAACCTGAAATTTATTTAGAACTAATGGAGCAATGAATGTGGGGATCTCTGGATCCATGTGAGGTACAGGGCTGGTTCTAGCTTTGTTATAAAGAGACTGTCATGTACTATATGATGTCTGATTTACATTAATCATGGAATAACCCCTTGAAGGCCCCATAATGAGTGGTGGTGTCACAAATGTAAGTGGCACAAGAAGTATCAGCCCTATAAATTGAGCAATGGGCACCATAGCTGTCAGACAGGCATTGCCTGCACTCTTTTATGGTAGGCCATCAATGTTAAACGCCTGGAGAACCACTTCAACATCTTGAATGAAATCACTGAAAATAATGCACTAAAACAATAGATGTAAACTCAATATATGGACTCACTCTAATGATAAAATCTGAGATTCTTAGCCAATATACAGTATTTTGATCAAAACACATCTGTGCCCACCTACCCACACCAAGGTGGTCTCAGTCAGGCAGGTCCTACTCTATGGGCATCTATATTCAGGAGAGCAGACATCTTAAATAGGCAGAATTTAGTATGCACTTTGCTGTCATCTTGACATTTGTGCATTGTGACTTATATTGAACCAATATAGAAAAATGACTTCACAAGATATTATGACAGGTCATCTTGAACGAGCATTCTTCTCTGTTTTCCCCCATTGTTTTTAGTAATAGCAATAGGATAATTTTACACGTCAGCCATGGGTGAAACAAAGAAACTGGTGAGACGAGCTGATGAGCACATAATAGAAGTGCATATTTCCATTTTAACCGCCTCCGGAGGATCGCGTTCCGGAGGCGGCTGTCTCAGGCACAGTCACGCATATACGCGTCATCTCGCGAGACGCGAGATTTCCTGTGCACTCGCGCACACAGGCGCGCGCATTCACAGGATCGGCAGGTAGGCGAGTGGATCTACAGCCTGCCAGCGGCGATCGTTCGCTGGCAGGCTGAAGATGCGATTTTTTTTTACCCCTAACAGGTATATTAGACGCTGTTTTGATAACAGCGTCTAATATACCTGCTACTTGGTCCTCTGGTGGTCCCTGTTGCTTGGATCGACCACCAGAGGACACAGGCAGCTCTGTAATAAGTAGAACCAAGCATCACACTACACTACACCCCCCCTGTCATTTATTAACCCCTTATTAACCCCTGATCACCCCATATAGACTCCCTGATCACCCCCCTGTCATTGATCACCCCCCTGTCATTGATCACCCCCCTGTAAGGCTCCATTCAGACGTCCATATGTGTTTTACAGATCCACGGATACATGGATCGGATCCGCAAAACACATAAGAACGTCTGAATTGAGCCTTACAGGGGGGTGATCAGGGAGTCTATATGGGATGATCACCCCCCTGTAAGGCTCCATTCAGACGTCCGTATGTGTTTTACGGATCCACGGATCCATGGATCGGATCCGCAAAACAAATACGGACGTCTGAATGGAGCCGCAAAACACGGACACCCCGAATCCGCAAAACACATACGGACGTCTGAATGGAGCCTTACAGGGGGGTGATCAATGACAGGGTGGTGATCACCCCATATAGACTCCCTGATCACCCCCCTGTCATTGATCACTCCCCTGTAAGGCTCCATTCAGACATTTTTTTGGTACAAGTTAGCGGAAATTGATTTTTTTTTGTTTGTTTGTTTTTTTGTTTTTTCTTACAAAGTCTCATATTCCACTAACTTGTGTCAAAAAATAAAATCTCACATGAACTCACCATACCCCTCACGGAATCCAAATGCATAAAATTATTTAGACATTTATATTCCAGACTTCTTCTCACGCTTTAGGGCCCCTAAAATGCCAGGGCAGTATAAATACCCCACATGTGACCCCATTTCGGAAAGAAGACACCCCAAGGTATTCCGTGAGGGGCATATTGAGTCCATTAAAGATTGAAATTTTTGTCCCAAGTTAGCGGAAAGAGAGACTTTGTGAGAAAAAACAAAAAAAAAATCTATTTCCGCTAACTTGTGCCCAAATTTTTTTTTTCTATGAACTCGCCATGCCCTTCATTGAATACCTTGGGGTGTCTTCTTTCCAAAATGGGGTCACATGTGGGGTATTTATACTGCCCTGGCATTTTAGGGGCCCTAAAGCGTGAGAAGAAGTCTGGGATCCAAATGTCTAAAAATGCCCTTCTAAAAGGAATTTGGGCCCCTTTGCGCATCTAGGCTGCAAAAAAGTGTCACACATCTGGTATCGGTGTACTCAGGAGAAGTTGGGCATTGTGTTTTGGGGTGTCATTTTACATATATCCATGCTGGGTGAGATAAATATCTTGGTCAAATGCCAACTTTGTATAAAAAAAATTAGAAAAGGTATTTCGTGATGGGCATAGTGAGTTCATGGAAGCTTTTATTTTTTGTCACAAGTTAGTGGAATATGAGACTTTTTCGCTAACTTGTGACAAAAAATAAAAAGTTCTATGAACTCACTATGCCCATCAGCGAATACCTTAGGGTGTCTACTTTCCGAAATGGGGTCATTTGTGGGGTTTTTCTACTGTCTGGGCATTGTAGAACCTCAGGAAACATGACAGGTGTTCAGAAAGTCAGAGCTGCTTCAAAAAGCGGAAATTCACATTTTTGTACCATAGTTTGTAAACGCTATAACTTTTACCCAAACCATTTTTCTTGTTACCCAAACATTTTTTTTTATCAAAAACATGTAGAACAATAAATTTAGAGAAAAATTTATATAATGTTTGGGACCAAATGTTTGCTTCATTGCAGCTAAAGTACAGTTAAAGGGCGTATTTCACTAGATTTGTTAGCATTAATTCAGTTGATAAAATGTGTGCATGTCAGCTGAACGTAATACATTTGGTCCCATTTCTTTATGTGGCCTCAATTTGTAGAAAATCTATGTTTTATAATATGTAAATGAGTCCCTGAGTGCAAGGAGGGTGGTGACGTCGCACCCAGAGGAACCGCTAAGACACTTAGGCCATGCAGTGAAACCATAAAGTCTCATGGGAGCGCTCTCAGCGCATGCGCTGTACAGGGATGGTGTCCGTCCCTGTACAGCTGATAAATCTGCCCTTTCACTATAAACTCTTCTTGCACGGGGGCCTTCACAGTTTGTGTGTGAACCAGATATCCATTTAAATCTTATTGATGATACATCCTGCATGTGTAGACGTATCCATGTCCTGTATACATAGATCAGGGGTAGGGAACCTTTTTGCTGCCGAGGGCCATTTCGATATTTGTAACATTGTTCATGGGCCATACAAAATTCTCAACTTAAAAATGTGACTGATATTTCTTTATTTAGCAATAATGGCAGCCAAGCTAATCCCAGAGGGATCCAGAGAGGGGTTCACCCCGCTTTCACTCTTCCTGCCGCTGTCCTGACCTCTGCCTTCACAACTATCCTTCCCTCAGATCAGCCCCCATCAGACCCCAGCCTCAGATCAGACCCCCCAGCCTCAGATCAGTCCCCATCAGGACCCCCCCCCAGCATCCAATCAAACCCCCCAGCCTGCACTTCTTCGGATCGGATCAATCAGACCTGAGATCATACGTTAAAAAAAAAAAAAAAGACTTACTCACCCTCCCTGGTCTTCTTCCTGCCATGCTGTACTGTTCTCACCTCCTAGCCTCCCACATTCTAATGACCGCTTTCATAAAGGAAGTGGTCATTAGCATTTGCTCTTACAGGGGGGGGTTAGGGAGCCAGGAGCCACATGGGGCCGGAGGTTCCCACCCCTGACATAGAGAGTGGACCTTCAGAATGATTTCCTCTGGTGGTTCCAAGGAACTTCAGTCCAACACTGGCCACCTTAATGCATTAACCCAACAAAGTCACATTAATGTATTAATATAATTAATTAATTAAATTAATATAACATATTGCGCTAAAGTGACCATCCTGGTGCAGCCGGTGTAAAAATAACGATGCAATTGTGTATGTGGGATTTCCAGGGCTGCCACATTCTGGTGTCCAATGACATGCAGCTAAACCAGTTTGACTTCAATGTAAGCAATGCAGGTATGGTTATTATGATGTATTCCACTAATATTAAAAATATGGCAGACTGACAAGAGGCTCCTAAACCTGTGTCGTGCATAGAAACCTGCTCGACTGGATCTGGAGATGATCTAAAACTGGCAGTGGGTTGGAGAGGGCAAACACAATGCATTAATAATTAACAGTTTCCTCATTCTTTTATGTTTTAATATCCAATATTTCATACTGCATTGTTCCCAGCATTAGGTAATGTCCGCAGAGAGACACGGTAATGGCGCTGTGTCCCTGGGGTTGTCAAATTGATACAATCCTTTTCTGTTTAGGACCCCAAGTAAGTGGATTACAATATGTTCTGGTACTGGAACCCATTAGCAATCAGCTGTAATTTGCTGGTCGGTAACTTAGCAGCAACTGTTTACTTCCCCTATAGCGCCACCACAGGAAAAAATAAAGCATTACATGGTGCCTATTGAAATTAATGGGATGTCCATGTAATGCATGGACATACTAGGTCCTCCAAACCAAGCGACACTCTTTGTAACTGCTCTGCTTAAAGGGTAACTCTGGTGATGGCTTATTACTAGGATAAGGCACCACTTCTGGGAGGGATTCGGAGACCCTCACTAATCCTAGGAAATTAGAACCCTATTAGACAGCTCAGTTTTCGGGTTAATTATCAGAAAGAAGCATTCACAGGAACACCCGTTCCCGATAATTGGCTCGTATAATCGAGCAGTCGATTAGCCGATAAATGAGGAAACGCTCGTTTCTTGGCTGATGGACATCTTTCTTCATGATGAAAGAAGCCCGATTATCGGCAGCACGTCTCCCTGTGTAACTCAGCATGTGCTGACAATAATCAATAGAACAGAATGAGGGAGGAACAACTGCGATAGCAATCGTTCATCCCACATTCAGTTTGTATCGGCCTGTGTAATCAGGCCGGTGTGAACAAGTGCCGATGGATGTGCGCACTGCCAGAACATCCGGCGGTGTAATAGGGCTCTCAAAGGATTGCAGTGCTGGTATAATGATGCAACCCCTTCTGGCACCCTGACCACCCGCTCTACAGGAAGCTAGGAGGCCACATGGCAAAGTTTGTTAAGACTGTCTAATAGAAAAAGCTCTTTGTTGCCTATACCAACCAATCACAGCTCAGCTTTTATTTTTTGAAAGGGCTTGATAAAATGAAAGCAGTGCTCTGATTGGTTGCTATAGGCAACAAAGAGATAGTTTGATGAATGGGCCCCATAGTGTTTTTTCTTAGCATTTTTATGATTGTGGAGTTTAAAACAATACAGGTTAGGTCACGCTAAGTGCATAGTTTCACATTCCTTGGCGGAATTGGGAAGATTACTCAGATTAACTAGAAAAGGAATTAGAGAGACTCACCTTGGGAAAACTGTCTATGCAACCTTTAAAGACTGTACCCACTTTTGCAAGTGCCTGTGTATATCACCTGCTGAGTTGCTTCAGTAAAGTACAATTGACTTTTTTTTCACCTAAAACTGTCCTCATCGCTGTACTTCATTATCACCTGCACTACCACGGTATTGCATTGCCTTGTCCACCAAGGTTGGACTGCCTTATACATCTAAACCCATTGACACCAAGGGCACCCCACTTACCACCAGGCAGAAGATCCCAAACTCGGGTGTGCCCCGAAGGGAAGTAAAGGTGCCTCCCTCCCTTCACTGCACAGTCCAGCGAGCACCAGAGTGAGCACCGCCACTACCACCACTCTTGTCTTCTCACTCCCCCTCCCAGGCTCTCGCTGCACTAGGAAGCAAGTGACATTTGGAATGGAAGTCCATAGGTACTCTGCAGACAGTAACTGGCATGAATGTTATAGGAAATGGGGTTCACCTTGGACCCCTTCTGTTAGCCAGAGCAGAGTCTCAATTACTCCATGAGTCTGCCATGTGCAGTACCCCACACCTGGGGGTATCTGCAAAGTTTGGTTTGTAATGCTATGTTATGTTTGCACCGTACCCCGGCAGGTGAGCTATGGTTGGCATCAGGAATAGTGATAACCACCCTATTCCTCCCCTTTTGGTAGGAGTGGACTGGTCCTACTTCCTGTCAGGAGAGGGGAGTCTTAGCTAGGACAGTGAGGAAGCCTGTCCTATTGCTCCTGTTCCAAGGGCCTTACAGACCAGAGAATCAACTCATCTGTGAGATGACTACTCCAGAAAGACTCCCAAGACAAAACTACAGATATTCTGCAAAGCTACAGTGTTACAATCAGCAGAGTGACCAGCTACCCAGACCCTGCTGCACGTGAGGGACTATGTCTTAGACGCCCATCATCTTAGATCAGATCCAGGCCAACTCATAAAAGCCTGCATTACACAGTGGACACCTAAAACTTTCAGCTCTTTGCCAGAAGTTCAGGAGAGAGACATCAGTAAGACAGCATGCCAGAGGTGCCATTATCAGCTATTTGGCCAGCCACTATACCTCATCATCCATAGGAGAGAAATTGCACAAATGTACAAACTACTGCTGGATATACTACAAATCCTATTTTAAGAGATATTTTTTATTCTTTTACTTCTGGTCTGATTCGCTAAGCCACCATTTGACTGCACCTTTCTCCAGGGAGCAACAGCCTGAGGGAGTAAACCGTGACACATCATCTTATCAGGACCACTCACACTCCCATCCTCTGCACCTGCTTCTCAGGGACTTGCTACACATCTGGTTCTTTACATCATTACAGAAGGAGTCACAGGAATATCAGCACATCAGCACTGCGCTTAGGTCGAGGAAAAAATATACTACCCTGCCGGCGTCAACAGCTGGTTTGACCTGGGTCACGTGGCCACTGCAGCCAATGACCGGCCTTAGGACATGTGCCACCTATGAGTCATTTTATTGGGTCATGTGACACATGGATGGCACATCACCGCTGCAGCCAGTCATTGGCTGCAGCAGCCATGTGACCCGTGTCAAACCAGATGCTGATGCAGGGGACCTGGGCCTGGAGAGCCGGCAGGGGAGAGATGGAGCCGGAACCCCTCTGTGGGGATCAGGCAAGTATGATTACCATTGCTGGTCTAGCCACTCTAAGGGTCTACAGAAAAGGTCCCTTTTAGTAACCAATGCCAGGCAGCTGCCTGTCAATTGGCGCTTGTTTAAAGCTCTATTTAAATTCAGCAATTATCGAGCATGCCAAGTGTATGAGTATGAAGAAACATTGTAAATACTATTGTTCATCTACTGTTTACACGGGGAGATTTGCTGCCAGCAACCGAGCATCTTTAAGCCGACATGACAAATGTGACCATTCGCCAGACATGCATTTGCCCCATATATCAAAGTTATAACCAATGGACAGCTTCAGCCCAAGGTACATGTCCAATATATGACAAATTCTTCTACTGGTTAAATTTGCCTCCTTGTGAAAGCTCTGTCCCATGTCCAGGCAGGAGGCCAGAAATCAGAGGAGAAAGAAGAAGTTTAGACTTTCCTTTGAGTTCATGAGAATTTATAGCTTACAGGAGGGGAAATTAAGTTTTCCTGGTGGCCAGTCCAAATGAATGCCGTCCATGCAATTCATAAAGGGGCCAGGTCCACCAGAGCCAGAGCCTCCAATACTATGCAGTTTTCTGCCCTGACTCATGGGGATGGCGGTACGAAATATCCATATGCTGTAATCAAGTATATGAAAAGGGGTTCTCAGTGAAAGAACTATTTTTGTAGACAAAATACAATTAAAACCCTTCAATTTCTAAACACAGTACATCTAAAACTACTAGCGTGCATAATGAAGGGACTGCTCAGGCGCTGTAGATTTCGGGACGTCCTCTGCCACATTGGGTTGCAAAATACAGAGCTTTAAAGGTGTGGAGCTTGTGACAGTCACATCCTGGAACGTAAATAGGACAGGACAAATAGAGTACTGACAGTAAAACAAAGAATTCCTCTGGCACTCGTCCCTTTCCATCTTTCAACACATGAAAAATCACATGACTGTACGAGAGCCAGCTGAAGCCTGCGAGCCTGGAAATGCTGTTATCTTACTCATAAAAAAGTCAAATGTCAAGAAAAACTATTTGCCATACAATGGCTGCCGTACATTATTACGTGGCCTATACTTAACTCCTAATTATAGATAATGATGTGATTGGTAATCGGTTCTTAGTGACTTTATAAAAGCTTTGTCATTTTATCTCATTTTGCATAATAAGGATTTTTGTTTTACATGTTTTGATTCTGTATTAGGGCTATATGGCTACTTGGGCCTTGTGATACTTAGCTTAAAGGGATATTCTAGTTACGTTACGTTATCCCCTATCTACTGGATAGGGGATAACTATTAGATTGGTGGGGGCCCTACCGCTGGGAGTACAGCGCTCGGCTATCTCTCGAATCCCCATAGAAATGAATGGAGCAGCCGCACACATGCCGGACCGGCTGCTCCGCAGGGGGCTGCAGGGGGAATGGGGCCCCCATTCTCATAAGCGGTAGGACCCTCACAATCTAATAGGTATTCCCTATCCTGTGGATAAGGGATAACTTAACCAGAATACCTCTTCAAAAAGGTTCTCCGGGCTACAGATTTTGATGTCCTATCCTCAGGATAGGTCATCAATATCAGATTGGTGGGGGTCTGGCATCTGGCACCTCCAGTGATCACCTATTTTGCTTTTGGGGCTAACAGTATGCAGGTGAAAGCAGGGGGCTCCATAGACTGTGTAAGTTCTGGCACCAGCTTAGCTCCCATTCACTTGAAAGGGCTCTGAGCTGCAGTACCCCAGTATGTCCACTACACTGTGTACATAGCTGTCTGCCTTCAGCTCCATACAGAGTATAGCTTCTGGCCCGAAACAGCTGATCTGTGGGAGTGCTGGGTGTTGGACCCCCACCAATCTGATATTGAAGATCTATTCTGAGGTCAATAAATGGTGTTACCAGTTAGGGGTTGTCCCTGTACAGTCTGACACTGTCCAATTAGTGCTGCCAGTTTCAGACTGTGCAGGGACACGCTGCCAATTGGTAACATCCATTTAGTCTTTGCAAACTAAACGTCAAGTAGGAATTATAGAGGAATGGCACAACAGAGTTATATGAAAATGCATTGGGAATGCAACTAGCTACTAAAACAGCTCCTCTCTAATACATGCAATTTAGGCTGCTGACCAAGCCTCTATTCAGATTTCAAGAAACCATACATGCCATGCACAGGGTGAAGCGGAACGGGTGCTGCCAACCATGGACTCTTACAGCTAAGCAGTTTTTTTTCTATCTTTATTCAAAGAAACACATTTCAGGAATATCATGACCGATAGCGGTCAGCGCTATCCCAAAATGTACACTTGGAATAAAGCTCCATCATCTTATCTCGATATTTTGGCATACCTTACATTATGTTACATTAAGCTCAAGCAAAAAAATCCTCTTCAAATCATGTAGAGCAGGATATTAAGGGTACTGACTGAATGCGTCTACGTCAGAGATGCTGTTTATGTGATTTTTATTCATAATGGCGCTCCCTCTCCACCGTCCATTCATTGCAATATGATAAATAATTGGGAAATGCAATCTCTTATTTTTGTTGTGTAGACGTAATGTTTATCCAAAGCAATGCTGATAGCAAACGCAGATAGACAGATGCACATTCCAGATAGCGTAATCAGAGCTGTATTTCTGTAGCAAACAAATGATAACACAATACCTAATGACCACAGAACAACTTGTGCTTCCAACGTGACTCACATTTCAGGTTTCTCTAGCGTTGGACGCGGCGGAGGAGCTTGATGTTTGCAGGACACATGCGATGCAATATGCTAAACTCCAAGTTGTTTATAAACAGATGGAAATTAACATCAAAGTGACAAACACCATCTGCTACAAATTGAAACATTGTGAATTAGTTCAAAAGCAGGAGATTCTCAGCATAATTCACTTTCTGCATTTTTAGTCTAGCCAAAATAACCAGTTACAGACAAACCCCTTTAATATGGGTACTGCTGCAGCCATCAGCTTGTTGCCTGGGGGTCAGGAAGCAAAGCCTGTGTTAAACAGTTGATATGCAGCTACTGCTCCCCCATCAACAAGGACCTAAAAAATAAATATGGTACAGAGACAGCACGTCCTCTCGTTGAGTAATAAATGACAAAGGAAGGACGTGCTGTCTCCGTACCATCTTTATTGTTTGGATATGCTGATTTGTTAGGGGAACTTAACCACTTCCCCTGGAGACGTGCAGCCACCACTACCCTGGCTTGGGCGTGCTGACCACTCATCTTTATTGTTAAAAAGGACCCGCACCTCTCCTTTAGTAGCTACTTGTATTCAGTTCACACCTGATTGGAATGTTCAAATAAAAAAAATAAAAAAATTATTTGTGAGTTCAATAAAATCGGGGCAGATGCCCATCCAGTATCAATCTAGTCGGGCATAGAGAGTGCAGCTATGAATTGGGATCTTGTGCGGTCATATACGTCCCAAAATAGTACTTGTGTGGATAGGTAGTGCAGGAAAGGTCACTCCTGTATGGTATATTAACTAGAGATAAGTAGGGATGAGCGAACCCGTGGAAGTTCGGGTTTGCCGGGTTCAGCCGAACTTCAGGTCAAAGTTCTGGTTCGGGACTCGAACTTGACCCCGAACCCAGACCTCATTAAAGTCAATGGGGACCCAAACGTCACTTTATTATTTTTCATTATAACATGGTTATAACGGAAAATAATAGCATTCTTAAGACAGAAATAAGACAAAAATTCACCCATACACTTGATCGCGCAGGTCTTATTTCTTCAGGACCTGCGAAAGGACCTGGAGTGACGTCACCGCTTTAACCACGCGGTGAGCGCGGTGACGTCATCGCAGGTCCTTTCGCAGGTCCTGAAGAAAGAAGACCTGCGCGATAAAGGCTGCGCTAATCAAGTGAATGAGATGAGTTTTTTTTATTATTTCTAACCCCTCCATGGCCATTTTATTTAGCATTCTGTCTTAAGAATGCTATTATTTTCCGTTATAAACATGTTATAACAGAAAATAATAAAATCACCCGAACACCGAACCCGAACTTCAGTGAAAAAGTCCGGGTTAGGGTCCGGGTACCCGAACTCACAAAGATCGGTATGAACCCGAACTTTGCAGTTTGGGTTCGCTCAACCCTAGAGATTCGGCTGCTTTGACGAATTTGACCCAAAAATTTGCTTTGTGACGCATTACTTCGACGGCAAAGTGTATTTCTTTGTAAATAGCGAGTGCAATGACAGGGAACGGCACCACCTCCTATCATTGAACCCCTCAGATGCCGCATTCATCGCTGATCGTTGCACCTGAGATCAATATTAAGGCCAACAAAAAAAATTAAGAAATCATGCTTACCTCATCCATTTAAGCGCAAAGAGTCCGCCGCAGCCATCTTGCTTGAAGATCCAGGGCAAAATCTTGCGCGCCACGTGAATCACGTCACGCACAAGATTTCGTGTGGGATCTTCAAGCAAGATGGCCGTGGAAGCCTCTTTACGCTCAAATGGATGAGGTAAGCATGATTTTTTTTTTTACCACCATTTCAGTTAAAATTGATTCGTTACCATGAAGCACGTGGAAACCACCCTCAATAATTTGACCTCCTACAACCGGAGGATTAGTTTCACCTCCTACATCTGTCTTCTGGGTTGTGGAGATGGAGTGCCCAATTAACCACTAGATGCATTTCAGGAGCACTGAGGAAGAAACAAGTGGCAGATGAATTAGAATGCTAGCCACTACTGATGGCGTGTGGTCAGTGTGTCATCTAGTGCTGTATTAGCCGTTACAGCGCCGGATGACACGCCGACTGCACGCCATCAGTTAAAGCAAATCAGACCATCACAACATTATTAAACCTATGTGTTATGAGACCCTGATATAGAATCCTGAGGAAGAGACGAGTTTGGTCTCAAAGTGTATACATCCAATAAAGCCAAAAAAGTAACCAGCTTTGAGCTTTCTGAGATTCCGCAGGTTTAACTCCTTTGTTTTCCTACATTTCTTCAGTTTTTTTACCATGGCATACTGTACCAGAAAAGGCAGGTTGCATCAACTACAACTTCTGAGAGGTGTTGTGTTCTCAGTGCTGCTTTGAACAATGGAAGAAGTGAGCTTTTTTCCAAAAATGGGGTTGCCCTATGAAACACTGTTTTTTTTTAAATCTTTTTCAATACAGGGTTACAAGTGTTTGCACGGGGCAGTGATCAGGAATGACCGTCTTAATGAGTGCTCGCCCAGCCGATTATCTGCCCATGTAAAAAAAAAAAATTAATTAAATCACCATGGTACTAGAGGTTAGAGATGTCTTAGTTAATTGGCTGGTAGAATGAAAAAGGTCAAAATTACTGAGATGCCTGTTAAAGAGAACATCTGAAGTTAGAGAAAAAAATCCAGCTTTTGTTCTAGAAATAAGACCACTCTATAGCGTCTAGCATTGTAGCCTCATTCAAGCAGTTCAACCCCATTCACTTGAATTGCTGCAATACCAGACACAACCCAAGGAAATGAATGGCACAGGATACACAAATGAATGCTTGAGTTATATGCGCCATCTAGGCTATATGAATGACATAGATGATGCTGATGGGGATCCCCTGCTCAAGAACCTGATTAACCACATTGAAAAATTTCTAGAAAGAGTGCGTGGCATGATTTATGGGCAGTATTGCTGGAAGTGGCACAATCTATGAGAATATACTGAGAACGTATTTGACTAAGTATAAAATGCAATGACTGATGCAATGCATCATTCCTTTTTCTTTGCTTCTCGTCTCTATCACTGAAATCAAATAAGTGCAGTGGCCGGGTTTGGGGTGGTCTCAATGCTACGCTGGGTCCCCCAGACACCATTGAGGTGCAACCACGTGTGGCTGCTCTCCGGAAGGGATGTTAAGGCATGGTGCACCCCAATGGAAAATAAGTCCAGATAGTCAGGATCTGCAGTTAACCAGTCTGCTTCTTTACTGGAGGAATTCAGGTGCAAAACAATAAAGGTGAAGCATTGGGCTGGCTTCTCCAGTCTCCTCCCTGGCAAAAGAAGGGTTTGTTGCTGAGGAAAGGCCTGAGCTAGCTGTCCCTCCTTCTAAGAAGTCTGGTACCCTGGTCAAAGGCTGGAGGCCCACAGTCTGTAGCCCAGTAGTCCGGGTGGCTCCTTGGTCACAGGGCTGGCGACCCATGGTCCCCATCTCAGCGTCTTCTTTTGGTCACTCATGCAGACTGGCATGAGTCTTCCACTCCAAGCACTGATCCTAAACTGCCGAACACTGCTCTCCTTATATACCATTTCTAACTAAACTGGAACCTTCTAGTGGGAGTGGTGGAGTGGAGAAACTCAGCACAAACAATTGCAAAGTTACCACTATCATCTGTCATAGACATTAAAGCTTCAATGATACTCAACTGCAATGACACAGCAGTTTTTCTAAACAAAAACTAGTTTCCGGACATAACAACAGAGCTAAAACCAGACATTCAAAAGGTCAGTCTGTCTGGTTTTGTGGTAAACAAGTCTGGCTTTTTCCCTCCAAAACATGCTCTTCTTTAAACCCTATGATAGCTGTGGAAAATGACCAGCTTCTTATTCAAAGTCCCAAAAGTTTCTTAGTATTCATTAACCCTTTCCACAGAGCCTAACAAATACAGTGCAAATGAACAAGATATATATCACAACATACATATAAAATGCTGTATTAATCAGTGCATGTTAACCTTTTCAAGTGAAATATAGTAAGAGGTTTATAAATTTGCATAGGGGAAATAGGAAAATGTCCAAACATCAAATTAACCCTGCTCCAGGGCACTACATAAACCCAAGGCAAGACAATTTTCACTGAAATGGCTAAAGTTCCATTTACACGAACCAGTGATCCATTGCATGATAATTGCTTCAACTGCTCGTTCCCAATCATGGCCCTGTGTAAACATACCCATTTCTCTAATCCTAACTCTAAAACATACATACTTTGCTATAAACACAATATTGCCTCAGGCAACAAAATGTCAGATAAGGAACTAGGCAGATACCTACATGAGACCCTAGTGAAACTGATGGATGGGAATGTTCCCTTAACCATGCCCTTAAAAAAAGGTGTAGTGATTGCTCCAGAAACAGTGGACACAGAGGAGACACCTGCACCTCACTAGTACACGCTACCTCAAAATATGTTGGAAGAAACAGACACAAACAATAAGGGACACATTTTTGTTTGTGTTTCTTTTAAGACCTGACTCTCTTTTACATACAACACACCATCTAAAATGTTGTTTTTCACCATGTGATATTGGTCTTCAGCGGTACAAGCTGTTGAGCTTCTCTCATGATTCAAAGCCGTTTTTTTTTTAAACTTTCAAGTTTTATTGATTTTTCAGCATAACAAAATCAGACAGTAAATATGTCACTTGCATAAGCCAGAACAATGTTAAGATTTGCAAAGTACAACTTTGACATTCATATTGTGATATTACATAGTTAATCCAACATAAGAATACCAGATAATAAATGTCACTTGTATAATCCAGCAACAATCACTAATATATGCAAAGCATATTAATGACATATACAACAGATTGTAACATAGTCAATCCAAGAACCGAACTAATAAATTAAATCCAGAACTTGTGATCCTTTTCTAAGATATAATTTATTCTATACTTTAGCGTACCACTATATAGATTTTTCCTACACCGTTATCTATCCACCGTTCTCTCCTGCTATGTATACCACATCATCAGTCACTACAAAGCCAAAGAGTGAATCTTAGCTGCAAATGGGCAGGAACTCCACAATTCCCATCTTTTGTGAGTTTTTAAACGTTCAGAGTAAGAATCTGCATATATATATTCATGTTGCATATACTGAATAACTAGTGAGATCACATCAGTCACCTGAGGAGTAATGGGCAGCTTCCAGGAGGTCGCAATAAGCTTCCTTGCAGCCGAGAGAATGCCCATTATTACCGGTTTATGGGAATGAGGTAAATCTCCTATGCCGATGGATAGCACAGCTAATGGAGGGTCGCGGGGGAATCTGGAAGCTCGCCACTGTCGAGATAAGGTCAAAAATCTTCCTCCAAAAAGGGAGAATAATAAGGGCATGACCACCACATATGTGATAGGCTTCCCTTTTCCCCACAATTCCTCCAGCAGTTTGAGCTGGATTCAGGATCCATGTGTGCTATACGGGCTGGAGTCAAGTACCATCTAAGTTGTATTTTCCTATTTTGTTCAATGTGATTAATGCATTTGGCAGTAGCTATCGTCCAATGGAAAGCATCCCTCCACTCCTCGACCGTCCAAGAGCTCCCCAACTCTTCTTCCGACTTCACCATAAAGTTAAGCTTTGTTTCCAAAGTAGGGTCAAGTGCATGATATGCCGTCGCTAGGCCTTTCCCCTGACCTGTCTTACTAGTAAAATATTTACTAAAAGAGGTAGTTTTATTCAATGAAATAATGGGAGGTCTCATTCTGTGTAGCATATGCCTAACTTGTAGGTATTGATAGAAACAAGTATTAGGTATACCATAGCTTTGATGCAAGGTCTCAAATGTTTTCATAGTATCACCTTCATACAGCTGATCCAAACGTATAATACCTGCTTTTTCCCATTTATCTAAGGAGAGATCGGGAACCCCATACGCAACCAGTGGGATCTCAGATCTCTTAGGAGAGAAAAGCAACCCTTTCTCTATATAATGGCACCAGGTCCAAACCGCCGCTTGCATAGTCAAGAGAGGGGGTGAAGATTTAGGCGCCTCTAGGGAATGGGCGGCAAGAAAGCCTGGGAGAGAAGGTGGATTCTAATACATGCCATCTCTGTAGCGAGAAAGGCGCCCACCACTCCTTAGTCTGCTCAATGAGATTCGCTTTGTAATAACTAATGAGATCCGGGACCCCGAGGCCCCCCTCTCTCAGCTTTGGGTATAGGGCTCGATTCAAAGCCGTTTTGATTATGTTTATGGTTGCTTAGTATAGATACATAAAGGTTGCTGAGATATTGATGACCTATTCTAACTTTAACCCTGTCATCAGGATAGGTCTTCAATATCAACACACAGCATACTTGTCGATCAGCTGCTTACCTTCACTGTTAACCTGCTCATCGTCTAGATCAGGCATGCTCAACCTGCGGCCCTCCAGCTGTTGCAAAACTAAGACTCCCAGCATGCCCGAACAGCCTACAGCTATCAGCCTACAGTGGGGCATTGTGGGAGTTGTAGTTTTACAACAGCTGGAGGGCCGCAGGTTGAGCATCCCTGGTCTAGATCGTAGAAGCGGTGCATTGTAATTACACATTCCTCTTCGATTCAAACAGCTGATCGATGTGGGTGCCGGGTGTTGGACCCCAGCTGATGTGATATTGATGACCTGTCAAGATCTAAGCACTCCACAACCCCTTTAATAGGCTGTACTTTTAGTGCACGGCTTCACATGATCCTGGTCGCACCCAAGTATCACAGTGTAGCAGTGCTCTAATATAAATTAATGGGGTTGCAGTGTGACTCACTGCTGTGACTGTGATCCCAGAATTGCAAAAAATCCAACCCTGATGAAATTGTTGCAATTATGGGGTTGTGGTCACAGCAAACTTGCTACACTGCGATACTTGTCAAGCCTGTCGGGTAACCAAGATCGCCGTGTAGCCATACCAATATGTCACCAGTTTTATGCTACCCTAATTTTTAAAGGGCATCTAACAGCAATTTTTTACTAGTGATGAACGGGAGGTGCCATATTCGATTTTGCGATATTTCGCGAATATTCGATTGAATATTCGTCTTATATTCGTCGAAATCGAATATTCATCATTATTCTATTTATCGCGAATAATATGCGATTTAATTATTCGCGTATTGCGATTTTATTTTAACTGTATAAGGCAACTTTCCTATTGGTTGGCTATTGGCGAATATGTGTATTTTACGAATATTCGCTATATTGCTATAACTTAGTTTTTTAAAATATTCATAGTATTCTAAAAAATGAAGTTACAGCAATATAGCAAATATTCGTAAAATACACATATAGAATGTAATTTAGCTAATATAGTGCTATAGTATTTTTTTATAGTCTCATTTTTTTGCCTCTTCTGAACTGAAAAATGTACACTATTAAAAAAAATACTATAGCACTATATTAGCTAAATTACAGTCTATATGTGTATTTTACGAATATTCGCTATATTGCTATAACTTTGTTTTTTAGAATATTACGAATATTCTTAAAATACACATATTAGCCATTACCATAGCCAATCAATAGGAAAGTTGTGTAATTGCTGATTTATTGCATTACATAAACTATCTTACATAAAGAGGAAAATTATAAATCAGTAATGAGAATTGTTACTGATTTATAATTTTCCTCTTTATGTAAGATAGTTTGTGTTATGCGATAAATCGGCAATTAAATATGCGAGTAAATCGGGTCGCATAAGGGCTGTATGCTATTGGGTTGGCGTGGTCGAATAGACGAAGATAGAGAATATAGCGCTATATTCGACAATTCTACCAAGGGAATCCATTAGTGATAGTAATAATTTTTACTATCACAAAATTTGTGATAGTGAATTACTAGCACTAATTTAGTGATATTAAAGTAAATTACTAATATGACTAATGGGTTCAGATGGGAAAAAAAACGAATATTCGTTTTAACAAATATTTCTTAATATATTCAAAATATTCGCGAATTTACGAAGTTGTACGAATATTTCGCTATTCGAATATTCATCCCTAATTTGTACCTATGAAACTGGCTGATCTGTTGCATGTGCGCTATATATGCAACGGGGGCATTGCCATAACACCTAGAGGCTCTGCTCTTCCTGCAACTGCTGCAACGTCTCCACTTTGATTGACAGGGCCAGGCAGTGTAATTGTCATCTCTGCCATGTTTCTCCCTATGCAGTGTCTGTAATTCCCAGTTTGTTTTTCGGAACTAAGTTGGTTTCCTGGCCACCCAGACTCAGGACATGAAGAAACAGGAATATCTGCTCTGTAGTACACTCTCACCAGCAGCAGCAGTAATGGAGGACATTACACAGTTTTAATGTGAATTCAGTAGTTAAATAAGGCAGTAAATCACGTACAAACTAGAAGCAGTCTCTGTGTCAGTCTCTCAGCCTCTGCCTGTCTCCAGCAGCCCATCCCTCCTCCCCTCTCCACAGATTTGCATGTAATCTGATCCTTAGGTGAGCAGGCAGCCACTCTTCACTGAAAACAGATCTGAGCAGTGAATTGAGAGATATTGTAGGAGAGGGAGAGCAGGAGAGGAATCTGTTAAAAGCTCTTTCATATCCGTTATAAGAGCAGAACAAATGATGTGAACATGGCCTTAGAGAAGAAGGAAGCATCTTTCTCTGATCAGAGATATTACAATGTCTTTTATATTCCCCTGCACTATTCACTTATGGAAAAAATAAAATAAAATGACAGCTACGCTTTACATGTACATGACCATCTTTAGCCCAAGAGCTTTATTCATAAAAATCTACTATGTTCTGAATGTGAGCCATTGTGTTGAAAACATAAGGATCTTGGGCAGTAATCAGATATTTTGTGATTTTAGTCACTGATACATTGGTTACAATTTCCCCGATATTGCGATAGGCAGTGTATATGCGAATAGCCTAAATTCTCCAAATTAGATCCAGGGTGGTGTTTTTTCATCCTACATTTGTGTATTTAACATTCATTGTCCTTCTTGGTGTAAGGGCCACATGGTCAGGTTTCTGCATGCAGTTTTGGAAGTCAAAGCAGAAGTGAATAAAAAAAAAAAAAGCCGTATCTGTCCTGTATACTTTCTCTCCTTTTATGATCCACTCCTGATTTTGGCTTCCAAAACTGCATCAGGTAACCTGACTGTGTGTCCATACCCTAACCGTTAGTTAATGTGGAGGAAGATGATCATTCAGTTACTCTTCTGTACAATCAGATGGCAGATACATTATCATCTCATTCTTCTTATTTCTTCCATCTCTAGAAATTCAAATCACCTTTTTAGTGTTAATTCCCTCCTCAATCCCAAAGCCCAGGCACTTAATGCTGATCTCTGCAGTCAAGAACTTGCTAAGTAAAGACAGACCCCAATAAACAATAGGGCTCCCTAATATTCAAGCACTACGTATGTGAAATGCCAATAGCAACACCTATAATAAATATTACGCATAAGTACAAAAGTATATAAACATTTATTGATTCAAATAAGTTTAAAATAGTAGATAGCGGTAGCAAACAGATACAGACAAATAAAACACACTGTCTATAGTTACATCATAAACTCCTGGGATGATGGTGACATACACAATACCCTGAGTCTAAGTAAAGACAGACTTCAATGCCAAGAGGAACAAACAGACTTTTGGCATGTAATAAAATGATGTTCTGGAGTAGCCAGGCTGAGATCACCGATCTTGGCTTGGAGGTGCCCCTTAGGTACTATTCACATATTTAGGATTTAATGAGGACTTTGGTGCAGATTCCTCATCAAATCTGCTAATTGTATGCATCCAATTAATGTGAATGTGCTTATGAAACCCTGTTCACAGGCACTAGACAAAAGATCCAGTGCATGCCACTTATTCTCGAGGCTTCCCCATGGAAAACTGGAAAAATAGCTGCATAGAACGGGATTAATCCTTGTGCAGAGCTGCAGCACATCAAGATGCACACCTGTGGTAGGTGTGCACAGTGTCAGCCTTGGGCTTCTACCACGAATCCCCCATACAAATACGCAGGACAGTTATTGGGAATGAACATTGATAGTTCTCGATAGTTAGTATAAGGCCTCATGCACACGACCGTTTTTTTTTAACCACTTCAACCCCGCTAGCTGAAACCCCCTTAATGACCAGGCCACTTTTTACACTTCTGCACTACACTACTTTCACAGTTTATCGCTCGGTCATGCAACTTACCACCCAAATGAATTTGACCTCCTTTTCTTCTCACTAATAGAGCTTTCATTTGGTGGTATTTCATTGCTGCTGACATTTTTACTTTTTTTGTTATTAATCGAAATTTAACGTTTTTTTTTGCAAAAAAATGACATTTTTCACTTTCAGCTGTAAAATTTTGCAAAAAAAACGACATCCATATATAAATTTTTCGCTAAATTTATTGTTCTACATGTCTTTGATAAAAAAAATGTTTGGGCAAAAAAAAAAATGGTTTGGGTAAAAGTTATAGCGTTTACAAACTATGGTACAAAAATGTGAATTTCCGCTTTTTGAAGCAGCTCTGACTTTCTGAGCACCTGTCATGTTTCCTGAGGTTCTACAGTGCCCAAACAGTAGAAAAACCCCACAAATGACCCCATTTTGGAAAGTAGACACCCTAAGGTATTCGCTGATGGGCATAGTGAGTTCATAGAACTTTTTATTTTTTGTCACAAGTTAGCGGAAAATGATGATTTTTTTTCTTACAAAGTCTCATATTCCACTAACTTGCGACAAAAAATAAAAAATTCGAGGAACTCGCCATGCCCCTCAAGGAATACCTTGGGGTGTCTTCTTTCCAAAATGGGGTCACTTGTGGCGTAGTTATACTGCCCTGGCAATTTAGGGGCCCAAATGTGTGAGAAGTACTTTGCAATCAAAATGTGTAAAAAATGGCCTGCGAAATCCGAAAGGTGCACTTTGGAATTTGGGCCGCTTTGCCCACCTTGGCTGCAAAAAAGTGTGACACTTCTGGTATCGTCGTACTCAGGAGAAGTTGGGGAATGTGTTTTGGGGTGTCATTTTACATATAACCATGCTGGGTGAGAGAAATATCTTGGTCAAATGCCAACTTTGTATAAAAAAATTGGAAAAGTTGTCTTTTGCCAAGATATTTCTCTCACCCAGCATGGGTATATGTAAAATGACACCCCAAAACACATTCCCCAACTTCTCCTGAATACGGTGATACCAGATGTGTGACACTTTTTTGCAGCCAAGGTGGGCAAAGGGGCACATATTCCAAAGTGCACCTTTCGGATTTCGCAGGCCATTTTTTACACATTTTGATTGCAAGGTACTTCTCACACATTTGGGCCCCTAAATTGCCAGGGCAGTATAACTACGCCACAAGTGACCCCATTTTGGAAAGAAGACACCCCAAGGTATTCTGTGAGGGGCGTGACGAGTTCCTAGAATTTTTTATTTTTTGTCACAAGTTAGCGGAAATTGATTTTTTTTGTATTTTCTCACAAAGTCTCCCTTTCCGCTAACTTGGGACAAAAATTTCAATCTTTCATGGACTCAATATGCCCCTCACGGAATATCTTGGGGTGTCTTATTTCCGAAATGGGGTCACATGTAGGGTATTTATACTGCCCTGGCATTTTAGGGGCCCTAAAGCGTGAGAAGAAGTCTGGAATATAAATGTCTAAAAAATTTTACGCATTTGGATTCCGTGAGGGGTATGGCGAGTTCATGTGAGATTTTATTTTTTGACACAAGTTAGTGGAATATGAGACTTTGTAAGAAAAAACAAAAACAAACAAAAAATTTCCGCTAACTTGTGCCAAAAAAATGTCTGAATGGAGCCTTACAGGGGGGGTGATCAATGACAGAGGGGTGATCACCCATATAGACTCCCTGATCACCTCCGTCATTGATCACCCCCCTGTAAGGCTCCATTCAGACGTCCGTATGATTTTTTACGGATCCACGGATACATGGATCAGATCCACAAAACACATGCGGACGTCTGAATGGAGCCTTACAGGGGGGTGATCAATGACAGGGGGGTGATCAGGGAGTCTATATGGGTGATCACCCCCCTGTCATTGATCACCCCCCTGTAAGGCTCCATTCAGAGGTCCGCATGTGTTTTGCGGATCCGATCCATGTATCAGTGGATCCGTAAAAATCATACGGACGTCTGAATGGAGCCTTACAGGGGGGTGATCAATGACAAGGAAGTGATCAGGAAGTCTATATGCGTGATCACCCCCTTGTCATTGATCACCCCCTTGTAAGGCTCCATTCAGACGTTCGCATGTGTTTTGCGGATCCAATCCATGTATCAGTGGATCCGTAAAAATCATACGGACTTCTGAATGGAGCCTTACAGGGGGGTGATCAATGACAGGGGGGTGATCAATGACAGGGGGGTGATCAGGGAGTCTATATGGGTTGATCAGTGGTTCATAAAGGGTTAATAAGTGACGGGGGGTGTAGTGTATTGGTGTTTGGTGCTACTTTACAGAGCTACCTGTGTCCTCTGGTGGTCGATCCTAACAAAAGGGACCACCAGAGGACCAGGTAGCAGGTATATTAGACGCTGTTATCAAAACAGCGTCTAATATACCTGTTAGGGGTTAAAAAAATCACATCTCCAGCCTGCCAGCGAGCGATCGCCGCTGGCAGGCTGGAGATCCACTCGCTTACCTTCCGTTCCTGTGAGCGCGCGCGCCTGTGCGCGCGCGTTCACAGGAAATCTCGGCTGTCGCGAGATGACGCGCCGATGCGTCCAGGAGGAGTAAATCAACCACCTCCCGGACGCATCGGTGCGTTAGGCGGTCGGGAGGTGGTTAAGATCCGCAAAAACGGGATCCATAGGTCCGTGATCCGTGACCGTTTTTTCATCCGTGGGTCTTCCTTGATTTTTGGAGGATCCACGGACATGAAAAATGAAAAAAAAATCTAAGTCAAGTTTGCCATTGAAATGATAGGAAAAAACGGACACGGATCACGGACACGGATCACGGACGCGGATGACAATCTTGTGTGCATCCGTGATTTTTCACGGACCCATTGACTTGAATGGGTCAGTGAACCGTTGGCCGTGAAAAAAATAGGACAGGTCTTATTTTATTCACGGCCAGGAAACACGGATCACGGATGCGGCTGCCAAACGGTGCATTTTTCCACGGACCCATTGAAAGTCAATGGGTCAGCGAAAAAAAACGGAAAATGGCACAATGGCCACGGATGCACACAACGGTCGTGTGCATGAGGCCTAAATGTGATGCTGATCACCTAACAAATGAGCAAACCCTTGTTTGTCAGGTGATCCCATCGTGTAAACTGGTATGTGCTGCCAACAAACAAAAATTTAAAAGGGATAAACGATCGCAACAATCTCCATACAGAGAAAATGATTGCTGCAGGTAAATATGGCTAATAATGAGGCTGTGATCAGGTATGTTCCAAATTATTGTCCTGTGTATCACTCCCCCTCCCCTTCCCATAGTTAAAAAGAAGCTGTCACCTCTCCTTACATGTCTGTCTTATTAACTACTTGCATTTTGTAAGGAATTACTATGGTCACTCTCCAGGAAGCACAGCCAGCAAACTCAGGAACTGCTGCAAGTCATCCTTAACCACTTCAGTTGGTAGGAAGATAAGGCTACCCCTCAGTTCTTCACCATAACCTGCCACAAGATTGGATGGACTTGGCTGCTAAGGACCGAGGTTATGTCTGTGGAGTAAACTTGCAAAAACTGGTGCGAGCTTGCTAGAAGCAAACCTTTCAGAATGAGTCGGGTAGTAGATGAGCAGAGTCAGAACCAGGAAAGACGGAAAGAGCTAAAACAGCAGGCGAGTGGTTAATCCAGAAACTGGCCACAGTCAGAATACCATGAGAATGAGTAGAAGCCAAATCAGCAGTCATGGGGTTGATCCAGAAAGCAAGCCACAGTCTGTATGTAGAAGGTTAAAGAGCTGGTATTAAGTTCAAGTTAAAATCACAGAAGAACAAACAGAGCCAGGACGCTTTACAATCACAGTCACTGTGTAGCAGTATTAAGTCCCCGATTGGACGCTGAGCCAGGAACCTGATAACATCCAGATGGAACGTTATTGCAGAATGCTGGTAATTCATTCATTAACTTATTGCAAACTTATTGTGGTTCACAACATACCTAAAGGTGAGCTCATTCGAGCAACACGTAATTGTTCAAATGATGCAGCTTTTTTAAAGGAGATGGATGTTGTTGCCAGTCGACTTTCCATGTGTGAATACTCTTGTCGGCTTTTGGAACACGCTAAGGCTACTTTCCCACTAGCGGCATGGACCTCCAGCAGGCTGTTCCATTGGGTGAACAGCCTGTCTGATCCGTCCTGCTGCTAGTGACCTTCTGCCCCCGGACTGCCGCTCCATCCCCTTTGACTATAATAGGGGCGGGGGCGCAGTTCCGGCGGAATAAAACTACAACATGTCCGACATTTATTCCAGCAGCCTCTCGCCGTACTCTGCCGTGCCTCAGCCGGAACTCCGCACCGCCCCCATTATAGTCAATGGGGACGGAGCGGCAGTCCAGGGGCACACGGTCACTAGCGGCAGGACGGATCCGTCAGGCTGTTCACCCGATGGAACAGCCTGCCGGAGGTCCGTGCTGCTAGTGTGAAAGTAGCCTTAGAGATGTGCACTTGAGAAATCCCGGGCTGATTTGGTTTTCTATAAAACTGCCCATATGGAGAACAGGGGCATATATGGTAGGAGAAAGAAGTCAGTTCCGTTTTTTTCAGTCTTGAATATTCACATATATGTCAAATAGTTAAAAAAAACATTTATCTGTTCTCAATTTTGATGAGTAGTGGACGGATATCGCCCAATTGGGAGTCAAATGTATTGCCCATTGTGCGCCGACCCTAGCGCAAAAAATTAGTCCTCACATGTTTTCTGATGTTAATTGTGATCGCCCTACTTATAAATGTGGACATCGGATCTGCACTTGTTGCACTTGCAAGCTTATCCAAACGGGATGTCATATTTTTTCTATAACGAACCAGCAATCTTATGAACTCAAGCAATATATCAATTGCAATACGAGTTTTGTGGTATATTGCATAACCTGCTCCTTGTGTCATCTCCAATATGTAGGCTGCACCACCAATAGTTTGAAAGTCAGGATTCGTAAACACTTTTTTAAGATATTCCACATGCTAAAACCAGAAATGTCTCTGCAGTCAGTTTACATTATGCAGTTATTCATGAGGGAGATGTTTCAGTTTTGCAGGTAAAGGGGCTGGAGAGGGTTAATCCCCCTAGTCGAGGTGGTGACCATAGGAGAATACTCCTGAATAGAGAATCTTTTTGGATTTTTCGAATGGGTTCTTGTATTCCTAAAGGATTAAATCGCAAACATGATCTTATTTTACACTATTGATTTTTACTCATCTTTCTTGTTTTTAAGCTGTGCTTTTTGATAGTGTTTGATTTGCACTAATGTTTTTGATCTTAAAAACATGTATTGAGGTGTGTCATAGGTTGATTGTGTTTACCTGATATTGAATGTTTTTACTATTTAAACTCAGGTTTGTGCGTCCATTCTTTGTCATGAACAAGGATCGATACTATGTGATCCGAAACGCGTAGACATGGATTGTATGTCAGATTTTATTGCACTTTTTTGAATAAAGGCTGTTAAGCTTTTTGGAAGCTGGATTTCGTTTCTACTTTTGGCATTTATCTTGCGCCTAGTTCCAGGCGCTCTCTGTGCTTCTGAGATTATTATAGCCAGGTGAGCGCAGCTACTTTTTCTCTTAGGAATTATACAATGGCACAACACAGACCCACAAAATCATTTGTGCCTGCCCGCCAACAAGGTGATCTCTTTAGGACAGAAACCTACACTAAGTTCCTGTCCTAAAGAGATCACCTTGTCATTGGTCGACAGGCACAAATAATTTTGTACAAAATGTATTTGCCAAGAATCTCACATTAATGTTTCATTAGCACTAGTACATTTTCTATAGTGTATAGTATGGCACGAATTAGGGGTGGGCAATATGCGATATAAATTTGTGCCACGATATGGATTTTGTGCATATCTCCTATATCGGCGGACCACGATATGACCACGGAGCGGTAGTGAAGATCGGTTACCATGGCAGTCAGAGGTCACGCTACTGAAGTCCTGGCTGCCATGGTATGTTAGTGAGCAGCATTATACTCACGTGCGCCGTGGCCGCCGGTCGCTCCTTCTTCTGTCTGTGCAGCGCATTGCTAATGCTTACAGCATTAGCAATGCGCCGCACAGACCTATGAGAAGAAGGAGCGTCCGGTGGCCACGGCGCACGTGAACATAATGCTGCTAACTAACATACCATAGCAGCCAGGACTTCAGTAGCATCCTGGCTGCCATGGTAACCGATCGGAGCTGCAGCATTACACTGCTGGGACTCTGATCGGAACAGCCCACTGCCACCAATGATAGGGGGGAAGGGGGACCCTGGGCCACTGCCACCAATGATTAATACTGGGGAGGGGGGGGGGGTTGAGTTACCAGAGGGGGCTGATAAGAGGGAGAGGCTGGGGGGCTGATGAGAGGCTGGGGGCGGATCAGGGACTGGGGGGCTGATCAGAGCCTGGGGAACACATGAGAGGCTGGGGGGCTGATCAGAGGCTGGGGGGTACATGAGAGGCTGGGGGGCGGATCAGGGGCTGGAGGGCTGATCAGAGCCTGGGGGGCACATGAGAGGCTGGGGGGCTGATCAGAGCCTGGGGGGCACATGAGAGGCTGGGGTGCTGTTTAGAGCCTGGGGGGCACATGAGAGGCTGGCTGCCATGGTCAGCTCCCTGCTGTTGTGTGCCCAAAGCACAGCACAGCAGGCAGAGTGTAAAGTCCTATTCACCCTAATAGAGCTCTATTAGGGTGAATATGACAAGGGTTCTAGCCCTTAAGGAGGCTAATAGTTATTAAATAAAAAGTAAAAAAATAAATAAATGTTTAAACCCCCCCGCCCCCAATATAGAAAACAATATATAGCGACATATCGCACATGCTTAAAATTATATCGCAATATAGATTTTAGGCATATCGCCCACCCCTACCACGAATGTATTTACTTTATTTTTTGTGCTTGCAGAGTGTGTTGCATTGTGTTTGTTTGTGTTTTTAATTTATGATGAAGCACACACCTCATCTATCATAAATTAGGTGCATTCTCTTGAAGTCCATGCATCTAAACAGAAATCTTCAACAGCTCAGAGCTGTGGAAAAAAGTTCCACCTACGACTTTTTAATGCCACTTTTCAGGTGCAAAGGAGATGATAAATTGTATATATTGAACCAGTTACTATATTTTTGCTTTGCTGTATCTGCTGGGGAGTGTGTGGAGCATGGGAATGGAATTTGTGGTTCTGGGGGTAGTGGTAGTACTCACAGATCATGGTGACAATCTCCACTCTTGCGCTCCCTATGACTGTGTAGTGACTGGAGGGCACACCCTTGTTTCTCTTGGGTCATACCCTGGTATTGGGGCTTCTGTCTGATGTTGATTGGGGTGCCCTTAATGTTAAATGATTTGTTGGGTTCAAAGCAGGACAGCTTCATGATGGAGAGAATAAGCATGCCCGCTGTTTACAATAAATAAACTCTCTCTTTACTAAGTTGATGATAGGGATTGTAGTACAAATAGCAGCAAAAGTTCCAAGAGTTTGTCACATTGTAATATTCTCTCAATAGCAGTGTATGGACAGCAATCGTGGTGGTTATAGTACTCCCTAATGACATACAGGTCCTTCTAAAAAAATTAGCATATTGTGATAAAGTTCATTATTTTCTGTAATGTACTGATAAACATTAGACTTTCATATATTTTAGATTCATTACACACAACAAGTAGTTCAAGCCTTTTATTGTTTTAATATTGATGATTTTGGCATACAGCTCATGAAAACCCAAAATTCCTATGTCAAAAAATTAGCATATCATGAAAAGGTTCTCTAAACGAGCTATTAACCTAATCATCTGAATCAACTAATTAACTCTAAACACCTGCAAAAGATTCCTGAGGCTTTTAAAAACTCCCAGCCTGGTTCATTACTCAAAACCGCAATCATGGGTAAGACTGCCGACCTGACTGCTGTCCAGAAGGCCATCATTGACACCCTCAAGCAAGAGGGTAAGACACAGAAAGAAATTTCTGAACGAATAGGCTGTTCCCAGAGTGCTGTATCAAGGCACCTCAGTGGGAAGTCTGTGGGAAGGAAAAAGTGTGGCAGAAAACGCTACACAACGAGAAGAGATGACCGGACCCTGAGGAAGATTGTGGAGAAGGACCGATTCCAGACCTTGGGGGACCTGCGGAAGCAGTGGACTGAGTCTGGAGTAGAAACATCCAGAGCCACCGTGTACAGGCGTGTGCAGGAAATGGGCTACAGGTGCCACATTCCCCAGGTCAAGCCACTTTTGAACCAGAAACAGCGGCAGAAGCGCCTGACCTGGGCGACAGAGAAGCAGCACTGGACTGTTGCTCAGTGGTCCAAAGTACTTTTTTCGGATGAAAGCAAATTTTGCATGTCATTCGGAAATCAAGGTGCCAGAGTCTGGAGGAAGACTGGGGAGAGGGAAATGCCAAAATGCCTGAAGTCCAGTGTCAAGTACCCACAGTCAGTGATGGTCTGGGGTGCCATGTCAGCGGCTGGTGTTGGTCCACTGTGTTTTATCAAGGGCAGGGTCAATGCAGCTAGCTATCAGGAGATTTTGGAGCACTTTATGCTTCCATCTGCTGAAAAGCTTTATGGAGATGAAGATTTCATTTTTCAGCACGACCTGGCACCTGCTCACAGTGCCAACACCACTGGTAAATGGTTTACTGACCATGGTATTACTGTGCTCAATTGGCCTGCCAACTCTCCTGACCTGAACCCCATAGAGAATCTGTGGGATATTGGGAAGAGAAAGTTGAGAGACGCAAGACCCAACACTCTGGATGAGCTTAAGGCCGCTATCGAAGCATCCTGGGCCTCCATAACACCTCAGCAGTGCCACAGGCTGATTGTCTCCATGCCACGCCGCATTGAAGCAGTCATTTCTGCAAAAGGATTCCCGACCAAGTATTGAGTGCATAACTGAACAGAATTATTTGAAGGCTGACTTTTTTTGTATTAAAAACACTTTTCTTTTATTGGTCAGATAAAATATGCAAATTTTTTTAGATAGGAAATTTGGGTTTTCATGAGCTGTATGCCAAAATCATCAATATTAAAACAATAAAAGGCTTGAACTTCTTCAGTTGGTGTGTAATGAATCTAAAATATATGAAAGTCTAATGTTTATCAGTACAATACCGAAAATAATGAACTTTATCACAATATGCTAATTTTTTTAGAAGGACCTGTAGTCTCTAAGCAGAACCACAAGCAGTTAAGTCCTTATGCAATTCCTGGACTGAGGGGTCCAGAACTGAGATACAGGTGGCCAATCCATCTCAAAGTGTGGCTGGATGTTTTAGCAATATTTCCTTCCACAGCAGCCAAGCCTTTCTGCCATATACGAGCACAATACCTTGATGTCTGAATCCAATGTATGGTCTAGTGCAGTGATGGTGAACCTTTTCGAGACAGAGTGCCCAAACTGCAACCGAATACCCACTTATTTATCGCAAAGTGCCAACACAGCAATTTAACTTGAATACAATATAGTATATCTTTCATGTACTTTATCATATAGCTATAATAGCCTAATAGCCTACATTCAATGCGCTGCCTGAGCTGTTTATAGTGCGTCCTGTGCTGATGAATGGCAGGAAAAGTCTAAAGCATATTGGTACATCATAGGCTTTTTCCAGGGCGCAGGTGCGCCCAGGGAGAGGGCTCTGAGTGCCACCTCTGGCACCCGTGCCATAGGTTCGCCATCACTGGTCTAGTGTGTTGTAGACCTCCTCAGATATATTGTATTAACTCAGTCAATGATAATTAACTCTTTGCAGCAGTCCTTTTGGGGTACCGTATACCTACATTTTGTAATATTGTTTGTTATCTAATCCTTGTCTGTGAAGGTTCTCATTTTTCCAGGTCATGGTATATCTGTAAAGAATAAATTAAGGCAACTGGACTTACAGTAAGTCCAGTTGCCCTGATTTATTAATACAGATTTATCCTATCCTTGTTCTCTTTGGTTGGACTCTGGAGATGACAGAGGCTGCATGTTATTGTGTTTTTTAGTAGAATGTGTTAAAAAAGAGCATTGACAACATACGACACAACAGTTGTTTGTAGGCACCTAAGATGTCATGTATGTCTCTTAGATAACTCCAAGTCTTATTAACCCCTTCAGGATCCTGTCATATTTCATCTTAAGGACCAGGCCTTTTTTTTTTTAATCTGACAGATAGTGGTAAATTTCAGTCAATATTTTTATTATTTAAAAAATGCCAAATTTATCCAAAAATTAGAAAAATTCACAACTTTCCAAATTTCAACTTCTCTGCTTTTAAAACAGATAGTGATACCTGATATAATAGTTATTACTTTACATTTCCCATATGTATACTTTCTGTTTGGATCATTTTGTGAATGTCATTTTTGGGGACATTAGAAGGCTTAGAAGTTTAGAAGCAAATCTTCTAAATTCAAAACTGATTTTACAAACTTTGTTAACCCTTTAGGTATTCCACAAGAATTAAAGGAAAATGTAGATGAAATTTCTGAATTTCACTTTTTTGGGCAGATTTTTCATTTTAATACATTTTTTCCAGTAACATAACAAGGGTTAACAGCCAAACAAAAATGTATTACCCTGATTCTGTAGATTACAGAAATACCCCATTTGTGGTCATAAACTTCTGTACGAGCACATGGCAGGGCGCAGAAGGAAAGGAACGCCATATGGTTTTTGGAGAGCAGATTTCACTGGGATAATTTTAAGCTGCCATGTCACATTTAAAGACCTCCTGATGCCCCCCTAGTTTTTTACAATATTCATTTGACAGGTTAAATCGTGTGCTATTTTTATAGAGCAGGTTGTTACAGACGCGACAATACGAAATATGAATATTTTTTTTCATTATTTGTTTCAGTTTTACATAATGAAGTTTTTTTTTTTTTTTAAAAAGAGATTTTTTAGTGTCTCCATATTCTGAGAGCCATAGTTTTTTTTATTTTTTGGGCGATTGTCTTAGGTAGGAGCTCATTGTTTGCGGGAAGAGATGACAGTTTGATTGGTACTATTTTGGACATGGGACATGTTGCATTTTTTTGCAGGGCCACAGAACGGACATACAGATGCAGACAGCACTCAGTGTGCTGTCCGCATCTTTTGCGGCTCCAGTGAAGTGAATTGGTCCGCCTCCGATCCACAAAAAATATGGATCACATGCAGACCAAAAATACACTCGTGTGAATGGGTCCTCAAAGGGAATTTTTCAGCAGAAAATGTGCTTGCCTTGTAGGACTGAACTTATATATTTTTATTTGAATTGTGGAATGCAAAAGATATACTATGCGGACATTGTATTTTTTCATACGCAGTTCACAGTGCACTATAAATTTCTTGTTAATTTTATTGCCCAGGGTCATTGACGTAACTAGAAATGACTGGCCCTACAGCAAATGTTTGAACAGGCCCCCCTCTCCTAACAACTCCTTCGCAACTCCCGACTCCTGTGGCTAGTGAAGATTGCGCTGTCCGATGAGGCCCGGCAGCTGCTCTGTCCATTCCCTACAGTGTCACTGTATATAATGGCATTTTATAATACAGTTGAGGGGGCCCTGACAACAATAATTTTTTTTAGTTCGGGCCCGAAAGCAGCCGCTTCCCCTGCTTCCCCTATAGTCCAGGGTATTGCAATTTATGGAATTGCAAATATGTATTATTTGTATGTTAATATTTTTTAAATATTGTTATTTTATGTTGATGCATATAGAAGAATAGTCCCAATTCTACAGATATGTGCAGTAATTGAAGACTGATACCGCTGATACCACAAATGTCACAAGTCTCGGTCTGCTTGCTCCATTCTCTATTTATTGTCCTAGCCCATACAGGGGCCTGTAAGGAGAAAATTATTCAAAGGGACAATTCTATCAAAGATGGTTATTTTTTAACTCAATATGCACAGAAACCAATTTGTTTTACAATGTTTCCGTTCCATTTCAGAAATACTGTGCCCTATATACACACAGTAAGTACACAGTAAGTATAAAATATCGTCCTTCTGTAGCAGTAATCACAAATATTAAGACCTCACTCAAATACTTAGGTAATCCAAATTCAGTTTACTGCTGCTGTGAGAGGAAGATGTTATCTGCTGGGTAAACCTCATTATGATATTAGATGTAGAATTGGGATAACAATATGACAGCTTTATTGTTTTCCTGATAGACCTAGATACAGATGGCTACAGAAGAGCATTGTACTTATCAGTGTAATGTGTGAATTGAGTCACTCAAGGGGCCCACTCTGGCCACAGTGATGGTCTGCATGAGAGAGTTAAGTGAGGCTGTTTGCCATGCTAAAAGTCCAGAAAAAGAGAAAGTTAAAGAGCCAGAAAAAGAAATAAAATAAATGAATATGTGATTAAAAATTATAGAAGTGTCCCTTAACCACCTCAGCCCCCCTAGCTTAAACCCCCTGAATGACCAGACCACTTTTTGCAATTCTGCACTACACTACTTTCACGGTTTATTGCTCGGTCATACAACTTACCACCCAAATGAATTTTACCTCCTTTTCTTCTCACTAATAGAGCTTTTATTTGGTAATATTTCATTGCTGCTGACATTTTTACTTCTTTTGATATTAATCAAAATTGACTGAAATTTTTGCAAAAAAATGAAATTTTTCACTTTCTGCTTTCTGTAAAATTTTTCAAATAAAACTACATTTCTATATAAATTTTTCTCTAAATTTGTTGTTCTACATGTCTTTGATTAAAAAAAATGCAATAAGTGTATATTAATTGGTTTGGGTAAAAGTTATAGCGTTTACAAACTATGGTGCAAAAAAATTAATTTACGCACTTTGACTTTCTGAGCACCTGTAATGTTTCCTGAGGTTCTACAATGCCCAGACAGTAGAAACACCCCACAAATGACCCCATTTTGGAAAGTAGACACCCTAAGGTATTTGCTTATGGGCATAGTGAGTTCATGGAAGTTTTTATTTTTTGTCACAAGTTAGCGGAAATGGATATATTTTTTTTCTTGCAAAGTCTCATATTCCACTAACTTGTGACAAAAAATTAAATTTTACATGAACTCGCCATGCCCCTCCCAAAATACATTGGGGTGTCTTCTTTCCAAAATGGGGTCACTTGTGGGGTATTTATACTGCCCTGGCATTTTAGGGGACCTAAATCGTGAGAAGTAGTTTGGAATCCAAATGCGTAAAAATATTGACGAGCCCGACGGGAAAAAAGTGTCCCACATGTGGTATCGCCGAACTCAGAAGAAGTAGGCCAATGTGTTTTAGGGTGTATTTTTACATATACCCATGCTGGGTGAGAGAAATCTCTCTGTAAAAGACAACTTTTCCCATTTTTTAATACAAAGTTGTCATTTTACAGAGATATTTCTCTCACCCAGCATGGGTATATGTAAAAAGACACCCCAAAACACATTGCCCTACTTCTCCTGAGTACGGCGATACCACATTTTTTGCAGCCTAGGTGTGCAAAGGGGCCCAAATTCCAATGAGTACATTTTAGGAGGGCATTTTTAGACATTTGGATTCCAGACTTCTTCTCACGCTTTAGGGCCCCTAAAATGCCAGGGCAGTATAAATACCCCACATGTGACCCCATTTTGGAAAGAAGACACCCCAAGGTATTCCGTGAGGGGCATGCCGAGTTCCTAGAAATTTCTTTTTCTTTTTGGCGCAAGTTAGCGGAAAATGATTTTATTTTTATTTTTTTCTTGCAAAGTCTCATATTCCACTAACTTGTGACAAAAAATACAATTTTACAAGAACTCACCATGCCCTTCACGGAACACCTCGGGTGATTTCTTTCCAAAATGGGGTCATATGTGGGGTATTTATACTGCCCTGGCATTTTATGGGCCCTAAAGCGTGAGAAGAAGTCTGGAATCCAAATGTCTCAAAATGCCCTCCTAAAATGTTAATAAGTGACGGGGGGGGGGTGTAGTGTGGTGATTGGTGCTAAAGGGACCACCAGAGGACCAGGTAGAAGGTATATTAGACGCTGTCAACAAAACAGCGTCTAATATACCTTTTTGGGGTTAAAAAATTTGCATCTACAGCCTGCCAGCAAATGATCGCTGCTGGCAGGCTGTAGATCAACTTCTTAGCTGCGCGTCGCTGTAAAATCTCGGCTCTCCCGAGATGACGCATCGATGCGTCAAGGAGGAATAACCCGGCCGCCCGCAGGACGCATCCCTGTGTTAGGCGGTCGGGAGGAGGTTAAAATATGTGAGTGGAACATTTGTCCAACTAGGCCTCTTATCTTCTGTCTCAATGCGCATTCATGCCTTACCAGTTCTGCATTCTGCACTTTAAGGGTTTTTCCAAGACTTATAGGATAGGTCGTAAGTATCTGATCAGTGGGGTCCAACACGCAGGACCCCTGCAGGCCAGCTGCTTAAAAAAGGAACCGGCGCTAGCAGCAGTGTCGTGGCCAGGGAAGAGTCAGAAGTCCCTCATTCATATAAGCAGCCATAGGTCTCTTGTATATTCCAATCTATATATCTCTAGAATGGTCTAAAGGTTGTGTATCTATACCCTCTGCTTGTTTTTGTATTCCCAAAATAATAATTTGTACGGAGAACCGCATGCCAAACCCACTAGAGGAGATGATTCATCTTGCAGTCTTATTCCTTTTTAAAATGTATAAGAATGAGTCATAAAAACCATTAAAGCATTTAAATATTAACATTGCTCATTGTTGTCCTCATTTCTCCCTGTATTTATACATGCAGGCAGCTCTGCATTATGTGGTTTCATTTGCATAATAATGATGTTATATTGTGTGGTTATTATGTTCATGTGGAGCTTTACAAATGATAAACTTTCAGAAAACAGAAATCTCCTTGAAGCATTAATACGATTTACACCAGCCATTCGGCTTCAGACAGTCATCCATTTCATCCCGTCGGGCTCGTCAATATTTACAATTCAGCCATTACCAGAAATTGGAGATAAAGTTTCCATAAAGCAGAAAATAACTCGGGAAAGCATTATCTTCTAATCCATTAATAAAGCCTACATGGAGAAAACGGCTGGCAGCTTATCATGATCTGCCCCGGCATCGCATATAAAATTAGAAAATATTTACATGAATAAAGAAAATTAGTCATGCCCTGCCAGACACTACTCCCTAGATACATCAATTCATGAAGTGTCCTCCTGATTCTCCATAAAATAATATTTATTCTCAGATTTGTATGGTATAGCGATAGAGAAAAAAATGGGTAAGGTGAGCAAATCCTACAGAGATCCACCAACCCATGCACATTTTTCTGGTCATGGACTGATATGAGTTAGAGGAGCTGTCTAAGATTACAAAAAAGGTCTACATTCTTCCAGAAATAGTACCACTTTGTGCTTGGACTGTGACTGGTATTGCTGCTCAGTCCTTTTCACTTGAATGGATCTAAGCAACAATACCATACAGAGACTAGTTACTGTGAGCCAGCTCTTGATGTGTGGCACTCGACCCAAACAAGGTACCTCACTTGAGAATGGTGCAGTAATTGACGCAGACACAGCAGAGTTCAAAAGGAACAGACCTTTACTCCAGTTTTTGCAAGCAGTGTATTCGTGGCAAGGTCGGCATAGGGGCCAAGCTGAATTAAGAGGAGTCACCCCTCCCTTCCCTGTATTACCAGCAGTCTGACGTTCTCCCACGGTTGGTCAAGGTATGTGATGAATGTAGGCCCCTATGACTTGGTAATATCTTGGACTCTAGTCACAGTTTTAGGCTGGGGCAACACGACTAACAGCATGATTAAAATCGATACTTGTGCAACTTCAGGCTAAGTGCTAGGCTAGGTGGAAAGGATGGAGTGGTTGTCCAGGCATTGGCGTTTGATACCGCTCTGGAGCTCTTCTAGGGCTGCATGCACAGTGAAGGGAGGGTCGCACTCTTTATTAGGGCTCATGCATATAACCGTTGCCTGTCTGCAAATTGCTGTAATGCGGACAAGAATAGGATATGTTTTATTTTTTTGCGAATGCATCTTTTGCAGCCCCATTGAAGTGAATAGGTCCACATCCAACCCGCCAAAAAAAACTGATTGGATGCAGACCAAAAATCACGTTTGTATGTATGAGCCGTTACAGACAGGGGAAAACCTAGGTGTGGAGGTCTCCTGCCTGATCTTGGTTGGAAGTCCTTGATGTTGGAAGATCTATGATGCTGTAAGTTCGGGTCAGTTAAACCCAAGGTTGGGCCAAGATACATTCAAGTAATATTGAAGAATAACACTTCTCTCACATGGATGTGTGAATCCAGCTTTAGAAGATTCCATTGATAAAAAGATGATTACGAAGTATCCCTCCGAGTGATCAGCTGTAACTTGTGGGTAAACCTGACCACTGAAAGGTTCAATTTCCCTGCAGTGCCTCCACAGGCGAGGCAAAATTAAGCATTACTCAGTGCCCATTCAAAATCATAGGTTGCCTTTTTAATGCAGGACCCGTCTTATAGAGATCGCCTTGGCGTGCGGCAGACGGGCTCAAATAATTTTGTACAAAATGTATTTGCTAAGCATTTCTAATTTATTAGCATAGCATGAGCAATATAATATACCTTTGTACTTTGTTTGGTTTGTAGAGTGCTGTTGCACTATGTGTTGTTTATATGTATTTTCAGCCATAGCAATGTGCACCTGCGCATTAGGATGTGCTGACCCCCCCCCCTCTTTGTTTTGTAGTTTGTATGGGAGTAGTGGCTGACTCCTATTTGGTCATGCACTCCTGTGGCCTGTTTTGCGTCATGGGCTGATTTTAATTAGCTTGAGTACATAGTTTGCTCAGCATGCATGCTGGTATTTGTAGTCCCTGGATTCATTGGAGGCCATTTTGGCACCACAGAGATATAAACCAAAAGGGGCCCAGCATGCATGTGGGACCTGCACTTCCTGAATTTCATGGTCGCTGTTATGGCACCCAACAAGTGAGTTTAGTGTTAGGACCCATCTTATAGAGATCGCCGTGGCGTGCGGCAGACGTGCTCAAATAATTGTGTTCTTGCCTTTTTAACGCAGGACATGACAGATCCTCCAACGAGAGAGAGACACTCTTTTTAACCAACCTGCATTGTGGCCAGGAGATGAGGATGTAAACACTCCAATTACTCAGCATTCCCTAATAGGCTGTATGTAACTTGTAGTTCTAAAGTGGACATTCCCTTTAAATGTAAATAGAGCAGGTTTTCTCCTAATGTAATCCGGATTTTGTATTTTCTCAGTCTCTCAGGGCTAGCTGCACAAAACTATTATAAGAGGCACCAGGCTGTCATTACATAACAAAGACAAAGGGGCACAGCTAAATATATCTGGACTTTGTCGAGAATCCAAATTAATAAACCACAAGGTTACATCACTACGATATGCTTGGCGGATTATATGGAGGTGATTCATTGGCGGTGAGCTGCCCTTTATGGGAGGCAATGAAGGTCAAAGTATCTTGAGGAACAAACAGCTGGAGGTTCAGTGGTCCCAGAGGGGTCATTTCCATGGAAATCTAACACTTTATCCAATCTGGGTAATACAGAGCACTGAATGCAATGAGGTCAGGTCAGATGGATGGTGATCTGTTACCTACAGTATAGACAAGTAGGTATTTAATTTATTCATTATATCGATATATAGGAGGAAAGTTACCAATATCCGTGTTATGGAATCGACAGCCAAGTTTCATGCAATTGTGCATTACTGTGAAATTAGTGACAGACGTGACGATTGTAGTGGTCCGTCACTTGCGTGTTACCATGAAGTCGTTTTTGAGAAGTTGTGACGAGTGACCAACGCAGCCAGATGAGTCCATGAGTCCAATGATATGCACGCTGTTACTCCCCTTCCTCCAGCTGCGGATGGACAGCTCTCTCCCTATGCACAGTAATAGGGAATAAACTGTCAATCAGCGCCTGCAAAGCGGGGGCCACGTGCAGATCATGCATATCATTGGACAGGTTCAGATATACAGCCAGGTCCATAAATATTGGGACATCGACACAATTCTAACATTTTTGGCTCTAAACACCACAATGGATTTGAAATGAAACGAACAACAGGTGCTTTAACTGCAGACTGTCAGCTTTAATTTGAGGGCATTTACATCCAAATCAGGTGAACGGTGCAGGAATTACAACAGTTTGCATATGTGCCTCCCACTTGTTAAGGGACCAAAAGTAATGGGACAGAATAATAATCATAAATCAAACTTTCACTCTTTAATACTTGGTTGCAAATCCTTTGCAGTCAATTACAGCCTGAAGTCTGGAACGCATAGACATCACCAGACACTGGGTTTCATCCTTGGTGATGCTCTGCCAGGCCTCTACTGCAACTGTCTTCAGTTCCTGCTTGTTCTTGGGGCATTTTCCCTTCAGTTTTGTCTTCAGCAAGTGAAATGCATGCTCAATCGGATTCAGGTCAGGTGATTGACTTGGCCATTGCAGAACATTCCACTTCTTTCCCCTAAAAAACTCTTTGGTTGCTTTTGCAGTATGCTTTGGGTTATTGTCCATCTGCACTGTGAAGCGCCGTCCAATGAGTTCTGAAGCATTTGGCTGAATATGAGCAGATAATATTGCCCGAAACACTTCAGAATTCATCCTGCTGCTTTTGTCAGCAGTCACATCATCAATAAATACAAGAGAACCAGTTCCATTGGCAGCCATACATGCCCACACCATGACACTACCACCACCATGCTTCACTGATGAGGTGGTATGTTTAGGATCATGAGCAGTTCCTTTCCTTCTCCATACTCTTCTCTTCCCATCACTCTGGTACAAGTTGATCTTGGTCTCATCTGTCCATAGGATGTTGTACCAGGACTGTGAAGGCTTGTTTTTGGATGTCGTTTGGCAAACCAATGGTTTCCATCTTGTGGTGAACCCTCTGTATTCACTCTGGTGAAGTCTTCTCTTGATTGTTGACTTTGACACACATACACCTACCTCCTGGAGAGTGTTATTGATCTGGCCAACTGTTGCGAAGGGTGTTTTCTTCACCAGGGAAATAATTCTTCGGTCATCCACCACAGTTGTTTTCCGTGGTTTTCCGGGTCTTTTGGTGTTGCTGAGCTCACCGGTGCGTTCCTTCTTTTTAAGAATGTTGCAAACAGTTGTTTTGGCCACGCCTAATATTTTTGCTATATCTCTAATTGGCTTGTTTTGTTTTTTCAGCCTAATAATGGCTTGTTTCACTGATAGTGACAGCTCTTTGGATCTCATCTTGAGAGTTGACAGCAACAGATTCCAAATGCAAATAGCACACTTGAAATGAACTCTGGACCTTTTATCTGCTCATTGTAATTGGGATAATGAGGGAGTAACACACACCTGGCCATGGAACAGGTGAGAAGCCAATTGTCCCATTACTTTTGGTCCCTTAACAAGTGGGAGGCACATATGCAAACTGTTGTAATTCCTACACCGTTCACCTGATTTGGATGTAAATACCCTCAAAATAGTTTGCAGTTAAAGCACATCTTGTTCGTTTCATTTCAAATCCATTGTGGTGGTGTATAGAGCCCAAAATTTTAGAATTGTGTCGATGTCCCAATATTTATGGACCTGACTGGAGGTTCTCTAAAAAGACTTCATATCAACACACGAGTGACAGACCTCCGAAACCTGCATATTGCTCACTATTAGAGATGAGCGAATTTTTCAAAAATTTTATTCACCAGTTCGTCGAATTTATAATTTGCTTCGATCCGAATAAATTCGCGTCAAATTACTTTAAAAAAATGCTTTTTCCTGGCTGCAGAGAGCCATTCTAGTGGTGTAGAACTCTGTGCCTTGCAGTAACACACATAGGGAGTCTGCTGTGGTAGTGAAATAATACTGTGAGTCCTTATGACATGCAGATGACAGGTGTCGCTCTTAGAATCACTGCACACTTCATATATTTGGGCAGTCACAGGGCCAAAAATGACCAAATAACTGAAATATCAACTCAGCCTTACAGGACGATGTTAGTGTCAAGAAGAAGCGCACTCCTTTACACCCTCGTCAGCTGATTCCACATAGATGTCCATAGAACCTGTTCTATTAAACACTTCTACAAGTAGAGCCCCCGACAGAGTGGAGAGGGTGTCAGCAGTAAGTTTGTGTTGACATCACTGTGCATAATCATCGTGTGCATGAGGCCTTACACAGTGAAATACTCCTATACGCATGCATCATCAAGAAATCGTTGATGGCCTTTCTCTGTTTGTATAGTTGGTCCAACATAGGGTGGGTGGAATTCCAACGGGTGGAAACGTTGCATATCAACCTATGTTGGTGGATGCCGTTCTGCCACTGCAGGGGGAACGGGTCTCCTCCGTGGCGGCATTTGGTACAGCGGAGATATGGTGGTAGCTGTTGGCGGACTTCCCCGCCGGGAGTCCGGCGGCTGGCATACCGCTCCGATGATTACAGTGTTCTTGCGGTTTGCTGTCTTAAAAAAAAAGAAGCTGTGGCCAATCACCACCCAGCAATAAAAGTTAACACAGTTGTCGGTGTGTTTTGTTATGGGTTTAAGGTCGGCATAGGGGTCAAGCTGAGTTAAGAGGTGTCAGCCCTCCCTTCCCTGTATTACCAGCAGTCTGACGTTCTCCCACGGTCTGTCGAGGTATGTGATGAATGTAGGCCCCTATGACTTGGTCTCTAGTCACAGTTTTAGGCTGGAGCAACACGACTAACAGCATGATTAAAATCGATACCTGTGCAACTTCAGGCTAAGTGCTAGGCTAGGTGGAAAGGATGGAGTGGTTGTCCAGGCATTGGTGTTTGATACCGCTCTGGAGCTCTTCTAGGGCAGCATGCACAGTGAAGGGAGGGTCGCACTCTTTATTAGGGCTCATGCATACAACCGTTGCCTGTCTGCAAATTGCTGTAATGTAGACAAGAATAGGATATGTTCTATATTTTTGCGATGAAGTGAATAGGTCCGCATCCGACACGCCAAAAAATGGAATGGATGCAGACAAAAATCATATTTGTGTGTATGAGCCCTTACAGACAGGGGAAACCCCAGGTGTGCAGGTCTCCTGCCTCATCCTGATTGGAAGCCCTTGATGTTGGAAGATCTTTGATGCTGTAAGTTCAGGTCAGTTAAACCCAAGGTTGGGCCAAGATACATCTGAGTAATATTGAAGAATAACACTTCTCTCACATGGATGTGTGAATCCAGCTTTAGAAGATTCCTTTGATAAAAAGATGATTACGAAGTATCCGACTGATCCCCTCCCAGTGATCAGCTGTAACCTGTGGGTAAACCTGATCACTGAAAGGTTTGATTTCCATGCAGTGCCTCCCCAGGCGAAATTAAGCATTACTCAGTGCCCATTCAAATCAATAGGTTGCCTTTTTAATGCAGGACATGACAGATCCTCCAACGAGAGAGAGACACTCTTTGTAACCAACCTGCATTGTGGCCAGGAGATGAGGACTCCAATTACTCAACATTCCCTAATAGGTCGTATGTAACTTGTAGTTCTAAAGTGAACATTCCCTTTAAATGTAAATAGAGCAGGTCTCCTCCTAATGTAATCCGGATTTTGTATTTTCTCAGTCTCTCAGGGCTAGCTGCACAAAACTATTATAAAAAAAACACTGGGCTGTCATTACATAACAAAGACAAAGGGGCACAGCTAAATATATCTGGACTTTGTTGACAATCCAAATTAATAAACCACAAGGTTACATCACTACGATATGCTTGGCGGATTATATGGAGGTGATTCATTGGCGGTGAGCTGCCCTTTAAAGGAGGCAATGAAGGTCAAAGTATCTTGAGGAACAAACAGCTGGAGGTTCAGTGGTCCCAGAGGGGTCATTTCCATGGAAATCTAACACTTTATCCAATCTGGGTAATACAGAGCACTGAATGCAATGAGGTCAGGTCAGATGGATGGTGATCTGTTACCTACAGTATAGACAAGTAGTTATTTAATTCATTCATTATATCAATATATAGGAGGAAAGTTACCAATATCCGTGTTATGGAATCGACAGTCGAGTTTTATGCAATTGTGCATTACTGTGAAATTAGTGACAGACGTGACGATTGTAGTGGTCCGTCACTTGCGTGTTACCATGAAGTCATTTTTGGGAAGTTGTGACGAGTGACCAACGCAGCCAGATGAGTCCATGAGTCCAATGATATGCACGCTGTTACTCCCCCTTCCTCCAGCTGCTGATGGACAGCTCTCTCTTTATGCACAATAATGGGGAATACACTGTCAATCGGCGCCTGCAAAGCGGGGGCCACATGCAGATCATGCATATCATTGGACAGGTTCAGATATAGGTTCTCTAAAAAGACTTCATATCAACACACGAGTGACAGACTTCCAAAACCTGCATATTGCTCACTATTAGAGATGAGCAAATAAAAAAAAAAAAATGATTCGCCGGTTCGTCAAATTATTGTGAATTTTTTTTTATTTGATCCGAATAAATTTGCGGCTAATTCTGTGAAAAAACTGCAATTTCCTGGCTGCAGAGAGTCTTTCTACTGGTGTTGAACACTGTGCCTTGCAGTAACACACATAGGGAGTCTGCTTTTGTAGTGAAATAATACTGTGAGTCTGTATGACATGCAGATGACAGGTGTCGCTCTTAGAATCACTGCACACTTCACTTATTTGGACAGTCACGGGGCCAAAACTGACCAAATAACTCAAGTATGAACTCAGCCTTACAGGTAGATGTTAGCGTCAAGAAGAAGCGCACTCCTTTTACAACGTCATCAGCTGATCCCACATACAGTCAGGTCCATAAATATTGGGACATCAACGCAATTCTAACATTTTGGGCTCTATACACCACCACAATGGATTTGAAATGTAATGAACAAGATGTGCTTTAAATGCAGACTGTCAGCTTTAATTTGAAGGTATTTACATCTAAATAAGGTGAACGGTGCAGGAATTACAACAGCTTGCATATGTGCCTCCCACTTGTTAAGGGACCAAAAGTAATGGGACAATTGGCTTCTTAGATGTTCCATGGCCAGGTGTGTGTTATTCCCTCATTATCCCAATTACAACGAGCAGATAAAAGGTCCAGAGTTCATTTGAAGTGTGCTATTTGCATTTGGAATCTGTTGCTGTCAACTCTCAAGATGAGATCCAAAGAGCTGTCACTATCAGTGAAGCAAGCCATCATTAGGCTGAAAAAACAAAACAAACCCATCAGAGAGATAGCAAAAACATTAGGCGTGGCCAAAATAACTGTTTGTAACATTCTTAAAAAGAAGGAACGGAAAACAACTGTGGTGGATGACCGAAGAATTATTTCCCTGGTGAAGAAAACACCCTTCTTAACAGTTGGCCAGATAAAAAACACTCTCGAGGAGGTAGGTGTATGTGTGTCAAAGTCAACAATCAAGAGAAGACTTCACCAGAGTGAATACAGAGGGTTCACCACAAGATGGAAACCATTGGTGAGCCTAAAAAACAGGAAGGCCAGATTAGAGTTTGCCAAACAACATCTAAAAAAGCCTTCACAGTTCTGGAACAACATCCTATGGACAGATGAGACCAAGATCAATTTGTACCAGAGTGATGGGAAGAGAAGAGTATGGAGAAGGAAAGGAACTGCTCATGATCCTAAGCATACCACCTCATCAGTGAAGCATGGTGGTGGTAGTGTCATAGCGTGGGCATGTATGGCTGCCAATGGAACTGGTTATCTTGTATTTATTGATGATGTGACTGCTGACAAAAGCAGCAGGATGAATTCTGAAGTGTTTCCGGCAATATTATCTGCTCATATTCAGCCAAATACTTCAGAACTCATTGGACGGCGCTTCACAGTGCAGATGGACAATGACCCAAAGTATACTGCAAAAGCAACCAAAGAGTTTTTTAAGGGAAAGAAGTGGAATGTTATGCAATGGCCAAGTCAATCACCTGACCTGAATCCGATTGAGCATGCATTTCACTTGCTGAATACAAAAATGAAGGGAAAATGCCCCAAAAAGCAAGAACTGAAGACAGTTGCAGTAGAGGCCTGGCAGAGCATCACCAGGGATGAAACCCAGTGTCTGGTGATGTCTATGCGTTGCAGACTTCAGGCTGTAATTGACTGCAAAGGATTTGCAACCAAGTATTAAAAAAAGAAAGTTTGATTTATGATTATTATTCTGTCCCATTACTTTTGGTCCCTTAACAAGTGGGAGGCACATATGCAAACTGTTGTAATTCCTACACCGTTCACCTGATTTGTATGTAAGTACCCTCAAATTAAAGTCTGCAGTTAAAGCACATATTGTTAGTTTCATTTCAAATCCATTGTGGTGGTGTATAGAGCCAAAAATGTTAAAATTGTGTTGATGTCCCAATATTTATGGCCCTGGCTGTAAATGTCAACAGAATCTGTTCTATTACACGCTTATACAAGTAGAGCCACCCGACAGAGTGGAGAGGGTGTCAGCAGTTGTCAGCAGTCAGAAGTTTGTGTTGACGTCACTGATTAATTTGCCCTTCCTCTGATCCGTCAGAACAATAACCCACAAAAAACTGATCCTGTCTGTGGAGCATCCGCCTTCACTCGGTCAGCATTTGCTCAATAATCCATCAGTATTTCTACTGCCAAAAAAATACAGGAGTGGATCTAAAACAGATGACACGTGAATGGAATATTTGCATGTCTTCTGTGTTTTGTACCCACTCCTGCTTTTGGCTACCAAATCATAAGCCAATTCTGATGGGACCATACAGGCCTTACAGCTGCTACACAGACTCATTTTTCCTTTCTTCTGACAGACCATAAGAAGGGTCAAATAAATGACGATGTCAGCCAGGCCGGAAAGGCCAAATACTGGCCCAGTCATGAAGTGGCGAGGGTGGGAACAGCATGAGAAGTCCACAGAGTGGCCCTATGACATAGTAGTGAGGTGGAAGCAGCATCAGGAGACCACAGAGTGGCAAGGTGACATAATGTGGATATGGCAGCAGCAGTAGCAGGATACCACAGAATGGAAAGGTGACATAATGTGAATATGGCAGCAGCTCTTGTGAGGGGCGCAACAAAGACTTTCTCTGCCCTAGGTCTTTGTAATAAGATCCCACCCCCACTAGTAGTTCAGTTTTTGAAACATTCAGTTTCAGAGAGAGAGAGAGGACATGACAGAGGACATGACAGAGGACAGGCAGTCACTGGTGTTCAGTAGTACAGCAGTGGTGATATCACAGGAAGAAGAAAATAGTTGGGTGTCGTCAGCATAGAGATGGTTCCAGGGCCGGAGCCACCTGTAAGGCGACCTATGCAGCCGCCTAGGGCGCAATTTAGCAGGGGGCGCCGTAACCGTGCGGTTTAAAAAAACGTTGGTTAACTTAAGTGGCCGGCGGCGCCCCTCATGCTGCACCGCTGCTCTAGTAAGCAGGGCCGGCGCTTCCATAGAGTCCTTAGGGGCGCCGGGCCGCAACTAACTATAGGCAGGAGACACGTGTCACCCAGAGATGAGCGCTTCCATTGTGGAAGCGCTCATCTCCAGTCATCTGTATCGCCGTCCTCAGGACAGCGATACAGATGGCTGTGCAGCAGGGGAGGGAGAGGCGTCTCCCTTCCCTTTCCTCTGGCAGGCTGCCATAGTGCCGCCTGAGCCCTGGGCTGTACAGCATTGCATCGCTGACATGGAGGTAAGTATAAGAGGTTTTTTTTGTTTACTGGCACATGATATGGGGGGGGGCTCTTGTTACTGACACATGATGGTGGGGGGGCTCTTATTACTGGCACATGATTGGGGGGCATCTATGAGGGCACATTTTACTTGCACATTATTGGGGGACATCTATGGGGGCACTTATTACTGGCACATCGGGGGCACTTCTTACTGGCACATTATTGGTGGGCACTATAGGGGCATCTGCTGAAGCCACAAAGAACGGCTATTTTATATGGGGGCTCTGTATAGGGGCATTTTATACTGGGACATATTATGGTGGGTACTATGGGGAAGGTGGGAGAGGAGTACTATGGGGTCATCTACGGGGGCACTGAGAAGGGGTATTTTATACTTACAAATTATGGGGGAGACTGAGGGCATCTACTGGGGCACTATATATGGGGCATTTTATACTGGTACATTATGGGGGGCACTAGGAGGGAGGGGGTAGAGGAGCACTATGGGGGCATTTACTGGGGGCACTACATAGGGGTATTTTATACTGGCACATTATGGGGGCACTATGGGGACATTAGCTCAACTGGGGGCATTACAAGGGGGTATTTTTTGCACTGTCATATTATAAGGAGAATTATTTCTACTGGGGGGGGGGGCATTATGGTTGGCTTTATTACTCCCCCATGGTATGACCCCCTAGTAGCAGCACCAGCCTCTCCCTGCTATCCCTCTGCCCCTTCTCCAAATCCTTATTATGAAATCTTTCTCATTAGGATAAAACACATCAGCTCCACCGAGCCCCCGGCCAAAGTGTGGAAGTGGCGTCCAAGATCCCCAAGGGTCAAGTCAAGTAATTGTAAGTTGTCATAGGAAATATGTTTATGTTATACACATATAGCCTACACTGTGCCACATAATATACAGTTTCTTCTGTAAAAGTCATGAAGTGTCATGGGGGGGGGGGGCTTATTGTTTTTCGCCCCTGGCTTGTTTCTTTACTTATGGCTTAAGTTATGGTAGTTATTCTCCACCATTCCTAATAGGGGGCTTTATTGCAACATACAACTCTCTTTTAATTTAAATGCTGAGAAACGGGTGGAACATATGTGATGTCATGATATGGGCAGATCATCTGATAAGGGGGGGCGGCAATTTTTATCTTGCCTAGGGTGGCAAAAATCCTTGCACCGCCCCTGGATGGTACTGGAGACCAAATCTGCTGATAGTCTGTCCAATATGGGCTGTGTAGAGAGAAAAGACGAGAGGACCAAGGACTGAACCCTGAGGAACCCCAACAGCAAGAGGGAGAAGAGGGGAGGTAGAGCCAGCGAATAATACACTGAAAGAGTGGCCAGAGAAATAGGAAGAAAACCAAGAAAGAACGGTGTCCTTAATAGTTTGGAGCATAGTGGTCTTACAGTGTTAAATGCTGCAGAGAGGTCGAAGAGAATTAGTAAAGAGTAGTCAACGTTGCATTTAGCTGTCAGGAGGGTTTGTGCAAGAATTGTAAAAACCTGCAAAGGGAAGATTACTTACCTGCTTCCTGGTGCCAGCTTACCTGCTTCCTGGTGGGCAACTTCTCCTGCAGGCCTGTTTGCTCCACTGGGCTCCAGTGATGTCAACATAAGGTCAATCACAGGCTGCAGCGGTGTTATGCCTATCCCATGCATGCTTAAACTCCTTCACTGTATTTGCAGCTGCCACTTCTGCAGGAAGGCTATTCCATGCATCCACTACTCTCTCAGTAAAGTAATACTTCCTGATATTACTTTTAAACCTTTGCCCCTCTAATTTAAAACTTTGTCCTCTTGTAGGAGTTTTTCTTCTTTTAAATATTCTCTCCTCTTTTACCTTGTTGATACCCTTTATGTATTTAAAAGTTTCTATCATATCCCCTCTGTCTCGTCTTTCTTCCAAGCTATACATGTTAAGGTCCTTTAATCTTTCTTTCCTGGTAAGTTTTATCCTGCAATCCATGTACCAGTTTAGTAGCTCTTCTCTGAACTCTCTCCAAAGTATCAATATCCTTCTGGAGATATGGTCTCCAGTACTGAGCACAATACTCCAAATGAGGTCTCACTAGTGCTCTGTAGAGCGGCATGAGCACCTCCCTCTTTCTACTGGTAATGCCTCTCCCTATACACCCAAGCATTCTGCTGGCATTTCCTGCTGCTCTGACATTGTCTGCCTACCTTTAAGTCTTCTGAAATAATGACCCCTAAATCCCTTTCCTCAGATACTGAGGTTAGGACTGTATCACTGATTTTATATTCTGCTCTTGGGGTTTTACACCCCAGGTGCATTATCTTGCACTTATCAACATTAAATTTTAGTTGCCAGATTTTTGACCATTCCTCTAGTTTTCCTAAATCCTTTTCCATTTGGTGTATCCCTCCAGGAACATCAACCCTATAACAAATCTATGTGTCATCAGCAAAAAGACACACTTTACCATCGAGGCCTTCTGCAATTTCGCTGATAAAGATATTAAACAATATGGGTCCCAAAACAGATCCCTGAGGTACCCCACTGGTAACAAGACCTTGGTCTGAATATACTCCATTGACTACAACCCTCTGTTGTCTGTCCCTCAGCCACTGCCTAATCCATTCAACAATATGGGAGTCCAAGCCCAAAGACTGCAATTTATTGATAAGCCTTCTATGTGGGACAGTATCAAAAGCCTTACTAAAGTCTAGATAAGCAATGTCTACTGCACCTCCTCCATCTATTATTTTAGTCACCCAATCAAAAAAATCTATAAGTATCTGTTTTCATCCATCGTATAAGTAAATACGCATTATTTTACCCATTGATAATTATAGTACTACTGTTTTGTACCGAGAGGTACAGTATCTTCCTGTACAGAGGATTTTTCCTCCCGTTTTGTCATAGCGGTGCATAGATAAATTACCTCTGTGGATGTGACTTATTAATATGTGAATATGAGGACTTATGGAATAGAGGCAAACACTCATTTAGATTCCACTCCATCACAAAGAAGTCTTGACCTGGAAAGACAAATTACCTCTTTCCCTTTATTAAAAAGAAGCCCCCAGTCAGGTTACATGACCTCCAGGCCCACAAGAACCATATACAAATTTAGGAAAAAGAAAATATAGACATTCAGCAAATAAAATTTTATATTTTACTAGCAGAAGGATATATTTTATCTATTTTATTTAATGTTTCTGTGTGTTGTTAAACGATATCGACAGTATCCCCCATAACAGTGACCTCTACAGTACCTTGCCCCCTTAACAGTGAACTCCACAGCCCCTCACCCCTTAACACTGACCCCCCACAGTGCCCTGCCTTCTTAAGCAGCCCATCCCCTTAACTTTGACCTTCACAGCAGTCCGCCCCTTTAACAGTGAGTTTTACAGTATCTCACTCCCTTGACATTGACCTCCTCAGGGGCCCGCCCCCTTAACAGTGACCTTTACAGCACCCCGTCCCTCAATACTGACCTCCATGGGGACCGTCCCCTTATCTGTGACCTCCACTGTTCCCTGTCCCCTTAACAGAGACCTCCACAGCACCCATCCCTTTAACAGTGACTGCCATAGAACCCCGTTCCCTTAACAGTCACCTCCAGAATACCCCGCTCCCTTAACAGTGACCTCAGAGTACCCCTCCACAGCAGCTGCCCCTTTGATAGTGGCCCCTGCCCCTTTAACAGTAACCTCCACAGTGCCCGCCCCTTTAACAGTGACGTCCACAGCGGCCTTCCTCCTTAACAGTAACATCCACAGTGAACGCCCCTTTAACAATGATCTTCACAGCAGCTGCCCCTTTAATAGTGGCCCCTTCCCCCTTAACAGTGACCTCCACAGCGCCCTGCCCCTTTAAGGCTAGGGATACATGACAACATGTGTCGCACGACATTTTGTCGTACCATTGTCACGCAACAATTTTTATAATGATAGGCTATGGTGTCGCACTGCGACATGCGACATGCTGCAACTGCAACACAACAGTTGCAAAAAATCCATCCAAGATGGATGCATGTAGCAGTGTAGTTGTGCCCTATGTGTCGTGTGACTTATTGTGGTCTTATAGCCCTAGCCTAAAGCTGACCTACAGCAGTGAAGAAAATAGGCTGGGTTGTTATGGAAACCTAGAGTAAAACTGTGTGTATGTGGAGAATAAGGGCCTGCGAGCTTCTATTGGCTGAAAAGGGATATGTGACATGTATGGCAGTTGGGATATGAAGAGAAAGACTTGTAGGCTTCTATTGGCTAATACAGGTCATATTGCAGTACGCCGCCCTGCAGGGTATTGCGATGTGAGGTCAATAGGCGGTTAATAGGCAAACGAGGGTTGCTCTGGGTTACTCACAGTTTGTAGGGAGACCCTGGGCAGGCGTACAGCAGTGATGGAGAGGCTGACACAGGGGTCCTCTGGGGCACTCTCTGTATGTCCAACATCCAGGCCTGATATTGGGTGAGGTGCCCTGGATGTTGCAGGTGTTTAATGTGCCTGGGGCAAGATCCCTTTAAGATTCGTGACGCCAGTGCCTGTAACGGTGGCACACCGATTTATAGTAGTAATAAATGAGGAACACGATGTTGTGGTGAACCAAACTTCTTTTACCGGAAACAGTTAACTTGGTACAGCTTAGGTTCAGTTCCACATAGCAGCAGCAATCATAAGCAGGCTTTCACAATAATGGCAGGTACAATGTTCTTTGCAAGATACTCAGAGGGTAAAACAACACTTACAGACCAGGCTGCACCTTTTCCTCAGAAATCCTGTGCACTATTCCTCAGAACTCCTGGCTGTCTCAATCGCAAGGCCCGGATGCCCTAATGCTGGCTTTATCCTTGGTAACAAACTTCCTCAGGCATTTATCCTTGCTTTGGTAAATCCTTCTGCCCTTCAGCTCACTTGTCTAGCTGGAATAATCTTCTGCTCTGCTCTGCGCTTAGCTTTTTGGGAACTGCAGGTTTCTCAAGAGGTACACTCTTCTCTTGGTGACAATCTTCTGAGCTAACTCTGGCTCAATATCCTCAGGCAGGCTGGGCTGCATCCACTAGCCTCCTGGTGGCAACTAGAAGCCTGGGCTGTCTAGCTGCATGTTAGGAGGTGGCCCTCAGCTTCACTTTGGCTAAGGTGCCCTCTAACTTCTGTCTTTCCACAGACTCCTGACTACACAGACTGACTCCTCCCTGTCTGGGCCTAAATATATATACTAGGGGTTCCCTAGCTCCCTCTAGTGTCTAGGATGGTGAACTACACCCCAATAGGCCTGCTACACACATCACAGGGAAGAATACACATAAAAGCATATGAAAATACATTAAAACAGACTTTTTTGACATGTGTGACAAAGGTGTGGGGCTAGCGGAAAGGGGGAGAGCTTTATGAAAGGGGTAGACTTAAGATGCCCCATTTTTGCACCAAAATGTAAAAATCATGGTCGGATTGGCCATAGACCCTGCAGGGAAATTTCCTGGTGGGCCGGTGCCTAATAGGGCCACCCAAGCCCTCCTCACAGCTGCAAACTGGGTACATAATCTGATTCTCTCCTACTCCCCTGGCCAGCAGCATCCTGAATTCAACTATATAGATGTCCTCTGGACAGCGATAGAGTTGAAGACTGTGGCACAGGTGGCAGTATTATGTGCTGCACTGTGGTATTTGGTTCAGCTAGGAAGGTATATTGCACTGCCTTATGGTATTGCTGGCCTTCCTACTTCTGTTGTCTCTGCCTAATTATGTTGTGATCTTTCAATTTGGATCCGCCTGCAACATGGGGCCACTTTTATGTATTTTTTCCAGGGCCACTTTTAGTTCCCAGTCCGTACCTGGTAAAAATATGTCTCAAAGTAAGCCAACCGATAGTTGGTATAGAATCAGAAAAAAAGAGCCCCTGTGATAAATCTGGTGCAGGTCTAGGCAACATGTCTAAACGTATGGCATCTTTTGGATTAGTAAATCTGGGCCATAATCTGGGCAATACTTTTTTCTGGTGTTTTTTTGTTGACTTTCACATTTTTTTATGTTTTTTTTTACTTGCGTTTATTGGCTCATTTTAAGAACACCACCCCAGTTGTTAGCTGTAAGTCAGATTTTAAAAACGTAATACACATGTTTTTTTATCAATTTGTGGGGTCTGTGGCATTTTTCCATTAAAATATCACAAAAAACACCAAACCAACTTGTGTGTGAAGGTACCATATGCTAGTAATTTTGATCAGAGAAACAGACTACAACGTTTAACAATGACTAACCCTTTAAATGTGTCTTTAACTCAATCTATGTTGGATTTTTTTTTTATGTTGGTCATGAACAGTTGTTGAGATTGTACAGAGATCTTTTCTTCGTATGACCAGTGATATGTTAATAGCTTGTGCCAATAAGTGACATGATGATATGGGTGTAGGCTAGTTTCACATGTGCGGTTGTCCTCTCCGGCAGGCTGTTCAGGCATAGAATGCTGGGAATCTAGGCTTTTGCCCGACCATTTGGCCATATTTGCCAGTCAGAGGTGGGATCTTTGTCGCACCCCGTTATAGTCAATTAGCTCTGGCTGGCAGGTGGCAGTATCCACCAATTCCGAATCTGAAAAACTCTGCAGCAGATGTAAAACTAACCTAAGATGGATGGTACATGAAACACCCGCAGGAAGTGTCATCTCACACACTTTCTTTACATTACTTTTTCTTGTGCAATTTTGTTATATGCCATATGCAAATGTTTTGTTAAAACATTATGCTTTTCATAATTTTTTTCTAATCCTAAAGGGGTTATCCAACTGTTTGTTACTGATGACATCTGATCGGTGGGGGTCTAATACCTGAGACCACCTCCAATCAGGTATCCGAGAAAGCTTTGAGTGCCACGCCCTTCTCACTGCTACCCTAGGCCAGTCACATCACGGCCTAGACACAGCCCAGGCCCTTTCACTTGGATGGATTTAAGCTGGGCCTACGTCATGTGACTGATGATCGTGACGTCACTGGGCTAGGGTAAGCAGCGAGAAGGCCACGTCAATCACAGTAGCACCGGAGCCTTCTCAAACAGCTCTAACTGAGTCATCAGTTACAAAAAGTTGGATAATCCCTTTTCGAAGTACTCAGTATGTCAAGTAGTCTACTATTAGTAATAGCTCTCTTCTTTGAAGGCATAGTGAAACTAATGGGTTCACAGTGCAGTCGGACAAAGGTTTTCAACCAAATGAATGCCTACTGAGAAAATGGAGAAGAATATTACATGTTTGTTCACACGTCCAGGCTGACAAAGATTAATTTGTAAAAAATGTTCCACCCCCACATATATTGAACAGATAATTTTGCCAAGAAAATTGAGATAAAGCAGCACACATCTGTCAACATTAACTGTGACCGAGGAGTTGGCAATCTAAATCACTAGTGTATGACTAGTTTAACTGAGATTATTTGGTGTTATATGTTAGGCCTCATGTACACAGCATGGCCAAGCAGCTCTGTAGGCACCTCATGTGAAGTGTTGATCACGAATATTCTAATTGTGAATTTTTATCGCGAATACTCGTGAATATTTAGAATACAGTGACATATATATTAGCAATTTAGAATATTCAAGATTTTTTTTTATTCAGTACCCTGCTTCTAGCTTGTGGTCCAATGAGAAGGCTGCAGTATCTTTGACTTTAGGTGCATATTACGCGATCATTACCTTGTAGAATATAACTAATATTCGAATTCGAGAATATTTAACAAATATTCTACTAAATATTCACAAAATAGCGCAAATTCGAATATGACCCCTGCCGCTCATCACTACTCATGTGCAGCTGTATTGTACCACCATCCAGGACTGTATTATAAAACTATTCTCTGACATAGGCATCCGATGGAATATGGCATACAGGGGTGCTCCTAGCCTTTCTGCTGCCTGAGGCGAACACTGAAATGGCACCCCGTCATGAATGGACCCGGTTGTATTATCTCTTCTACAGCCATGACGGATCAATGCGTCATGAACACTATTGAAAGTCAATGGGGGACAGATCGGTTTTCTATTGTGTCAAAGAAAACTGATTCGTCCCCATTGACTCACATTGTGTGTCAGGACGGATCCGTCTTGCTCCGCATCACATGGCGGACAGAAAAACGCTGCAGGCTGCGTTTTGGTGTCTGCCGCCAGAGCGGAATGGTGACTGAATGGAGGCAAACTGATGCATTCTGAGCAGATTATTTTCCATTCAGAATGCATTAGGGCAAAACTGATCCATTTTGGACCGCTTGTGAAAGCCCTGAATGGATCTAACAAACGGAAAACCAAAAAGCTAGTGTAAAAGTAGCCATACAGTATCTAGAAAAAAGAAAACCCCAAGATGCTTCCATATTGGAGGCATACAGATGTACAGTATGGCAAGACAGATTTCTAAGGGCACAAAATAATGTCCCCATGCAAGTCTTTATGGAGATGAATATTGTAGACCTTAGGTGTTCATACTTGTAAGGTGTTCAAGTGCTGCCATATGGTGTCTCTGTCCTGCACTGTATTCTACCATAAAAACAATTATCCTAGAGAATACGTCTATAATACAGTATGCAATGCCGCATGCCACCGTTATTTTACTGTGACCAGTGTGAGTCAATCGATTTCTATGGCTGCCTTAAAAATGTGTAACACAGCTGCATGAGTAAGCCCAAGGCTGCATTCACATTTCATTTTTGCTTTATTTTGTGTAAAATTTACAGAAAGAAAATATTTTTCCCAAAACAAATACAGTTTGAAAAGGCCTTAAAGAGCACCAGTCACCGTTATCAACCCTAGTAAACCAAGCATACTGCCTGGTAGGGTTGATCTTTTTCTCTGCAATTGGTATTACCGACGGAGAGAAATTCTTACTTCTAGTTATAGGTAAATGAGGTCCTCAATGCACCACTGCTCCTCCTCCTTCCCAATATACAGGGCCAGACATCCTCCCTGATCAGAAACCTGGCCCTGAAATCTCATGCATGCATCAGCTGCAATATCATCGGCACATGGGCAGTGAAAATCTCGTAGTGGGGACTACTGCTCTGAAATCTTAACTGCGCCGGTGAATGCGTGAGATTTCTGGGCCGGTCATCGGAGCAGTGAGGATGTCTGGCCTTGTCAATCTCATCGGGAGGGGGAGTCGCAACAGGGAAAGGCCTCGTGCACACGGCCGTTGCCCGGCCTTGAATGGGTCACAATCCGGAGCTGTGGTGCGGAACGGAGGCACGGAACCTCACGGAAGCACTACGGGGTGCCTCGATGGGGTTTCTCTCCGTGCCTCAGTACTGCAAAAAAATAGAACATGTTCAAGTTGAATGGGTCTCGATTCCTCCCAGCCGCCGAAACGGCCGTGTGCATGAGGCTAAAGGCGGAGGTGAAACGGTGCTCCGAGGGGCTAGGCCAGACCCCAGGGCACCTGATTTACATATTACGAAAAGCAAGAATTTCTCTGAATCGGCAACACCAAAGGTGTACAATAGCTTTGGCAGAACACCACAAGACAACTAGTATTCAGCAACTATTCAGTAAAGGTCCCTTTACAGGGGACAATATTAAAGTAGATTGTCGGAAAAGAAGTGTTCCTTCCCAACAATCTGCTGATCGCTAGCAGAGGAAACCAGTGCATTCACATGCAGCGATCTCCTCCAGAGTATGGGGAGGAGCGATCGCCAATGACATTGCTCTTCCCTATAAGGACTCGTTGTTTGCCGGCAGGAGATCATGTTTACACAGCACGATCTGCTGCCGGTAAACAATCATTTTTGCGTGCGCACAATCAGAATACCCCGATGAATGAGCGGTTCACTTGTTCATCGGGTGATCGGCGGTACAGTTACACCACCCAATCATCTCTAACGAGTGTAACTATGAAAGCTTGTTAGCGATAATTTGTGCAATTCTCGGCCCGTGTAAAGGGCCCTTAAAGCACATTATTAAGCATAGAAGGGTGGATTTATTAAATCATCTGAAACCTTCACCCCACACACATGTAATCTCATCTGAGCATTGTTTGATGTCTTCTTTGTCCTATCGTCCAGTGCACACAGCTTTACTCTCTAGATCAGACTCACACACTAGAGCATTTTTTTGCGGTTAACTCTACGGTGTGCATTGAGGTGGTGTTCTGCAGGAGCGTTAAAGGTTGGACACTGTTCACTTCTATATCCTGCAAAAATAAAAGCCATGATGTTGCAATGAATCCATCATACAATGGGTCCAGGTGGCACCTGACGGCCCCATAGATTTATAATAGGGTCCAGTGGAGATCCCTCAAGGTTTCTGTAGTTTAGACAGTAAAAATAGTGCAACAAGCTATGCTATTTTAGACATCAAAATTGCCAAAAACCACGGTAGAATTCCCAGTTGGCAGTGGAATTAGCCTAGGGCCATGTTCACACTACCATTTAGGCCACTTTCACATGGGCGGGTTTTCCGCGCGGGTGCAATGCGTGAGTTGAACGCATTGCACCCGCACTGAATCCGGACTCATTCATTTCTATGGGGCTGTGCACATGAGAGGTGATTTTCACGCATCACTTGTGCGTTGCGTGAAAATCGCAGCATGCTCTATTTTGTGCGTTTTTCACGCAACACAGGCCCCATAGAAGTGAATGGGGCTGCGTGAAAATCGCAAGCATCCGCAAGCAAGTGCGGATGCGGTGCGATTTTCACGCACGGTTTCTAGGAGACGATCGGGATGGAGATCCGATCTTTATTATTTTCCATTATAACATGGTTATAAGGGAAAATAATAGCATTCTTAATACAGAATGCATAGTACAATAGGCTGGAGGGGTTAAAAAAAAATAAAAAATTATTTAACTCACCTTAATCCACTTGTTCGCGCAGCCCAGCTTCTCTTCTGTCTTCTTTCTTCAGGACCTGTGTAAAGGACCTGTGATGATGTCACTGCGCTCATCACATGGTCCATCACATGATCTTTTTTTTACCATGGTGATGGATCATGTGACGGGCCATGTGATGAGCGCAGTGACGTCATCACAGGTCCTTTAACCAGGTCCTGAAGAAAGAAGACAGAAGAAAAAGCCGGGCTGCGCGAACAAGTGGATTAAGGTGAGTTAAATTATTTTTTATTTTTTTTAACCCATCCAGCCCTATTGTACTATGCATTCTATATTAAGAATGCTATTATTTTCCCTTATAAGGGAAAATAATACAATCTACAGAACACCTAACCCAAACCCGAACTTCTGTAAAGAAGTTCGGGTTTGGGTACCAAACATGCCGATTTTTCTCACGCGCGTGCAAAACGCATTACAATGTTTTGCACTCGCGCTGAAAAATCGTGCATTTTTCCGCAACGCACCCGCATCTTCTTTACACACACCCGCATCTTCTTTAGACGGACTGAAAATCAAGAATGAGTGTTCCTAGACATGCCGTTTCTCGATTATTGCCCCGATCACATATCGCAAAAGCCTCCAGTGAAAAGGAAATACTAAAACGACTAGTTGAAATGCTAAACCCTATAGAGGAGTGTAGTACTCACTTGTCCTTAGCGCTTCCACCAGTCATTGTCCAGGACTGTATTGTGACGTCCTGCCCTGTAACCGTGTGATATTAGCATATTATTATCATGAAATATCTCCTTGTAACATTGGATGGAGACATCAAACCTGACAAAACTGAAGAAAATCAAGACTCCTACATAATAGTCTCCCTATTGTCCGGATGTCCTTGAAAGACGCACAGGCTGAGCTTATCGGAGAGTGAATTATTCTTTTCACAATGTGTCTAATAATATGCATCCAGTCACATTGTCCTGACCCCCACACCTGTTTAATATTGCATATTCAGCGGCGTAAAAAAAAAATAATTGTTCATTTTATCCTTTTGATTTTGTCACCATCTGTTGACACGGGCCCCGTGAGTGTTAATATGTCCATCTGTGACATTGAGAAAGTAACAGTCTCCGAAAAAAGCTGCTGATTCACTTAAAGGACAAAAACTACTCAGCAAATAAGCCTGTGACTACCGTCGGGGGCTGTGCCATGTTATCAATGTGGAGACCCCCTCCACCCCCCCCCCCCAGGCTCTGACTTGTATGCTGTAATCTCACTAACAATTGCATGCATAAAGACAACAGCTGCACAGCCAGAGCCAGCCCGGCCATACATGGCTCACAATGTGTAACCCCACACTGCGGCCAAATCTGCATCATTTATTTATGGCTCCAATATCTGTTACCCAGCCCTGCCGCTCGGAAATGGATGGAAATTGTACGCCCTGCAAGGTTGAAGGTTAGCGCTCGCAATTTACAGCGCAATTAAAAAAACAATTAGAAACATCTAAATAACATATGCTCCCCCCATAAATGTCTAATATGCGCTATATACTCCTTGTGTCGTACAGCATGGGGTATATAATGATAGCTATATTCAATCTTAGGGCCCATCTGTGTTGCGGACTGCAAACACAGTACCGGCACTGCAAAACACAGGCACTCCGTGTTGCGGATGATCGACTTAAATGGGTCTGCAATCCACCGGCGCAATGACGTCATTGTGACTGCCTGCATCAAGACATAGGCGACGTGATGGCGGCATCGCGACCACCTGCGCTGGTAACTAGCAACACAGGCCTTAGGCCTCATGCACATGCAATTTGCGGAACGGAACAGGCGGTCCATTGCAGAAATGCCTATTCTTGTCTGCAAAACGGACAAGAATAGGACATGTTATATTTTTTTTGCGGGGCTACGTAACGGAGCAACGGATGCCGACAGCACACAGACTGTTGTACGCATCTTTTGCGGCCCCATGGAAGTAAATGGTTCCACACCCGAGCCTGTACATAAGTGGGTGTTTCTGGTTGGTTTGGGGCGTTCCAAGGAGCTGAGCCTGTATGCCCCAATGTTATCATGATTTCACAATGTGTTCTATTTCATCGAAGACGTATACTGAGGGTTTTCTCTCAGATATCAATCTTGATATGATCCATGGGATGTTTGGAGAAAGAGGACCTCTCACCTCTTGCCTTCCCAAGTAATAATTCTGGAGCTTATGACTATATTGTGCCATTCCTGTATTATTCCTTCTAGAAATTATGAATGATTTTGCAGCAGTCTGCCATAAAGGTCCATCTAGGAATTACCAGTTGGGGGCAATGGTGGATTACAATAGTAGACATTTGGGTTTGTTGCCCCGAGCCCGATGCCGCTGAGGGGCCCAAAACACCAGTCAATATTCCTGGGCAAATATCCGCTAGGGCCCTGGATGTTTTGCCCAGTGCTATGTGTTTCAATACTAGAACGGGGTATGGGAGACCATGGCTCCTGTCCCCGACTTTCACTTTAATCGGCAACAGACCTCTAGGCCTGAATCCTATGAGGCCATGGAGTAGTGTAGATGGGGAACATATAACTGCTGGGAGAATATTACAGGAGTTTCCATAGGGGCAGTGTAATAACTGGGGTGGTTATAGGGGGCAGTGTAACTACTGGAGTTGCCATAGGGGGCAGTGTAACTACTAGGATTGATATAAGGGGCATTATAACGGCTGAGAGCAATTTAGGCATTTCTAAAAGAGGGCAGGATGTGCTGATCTGCAAAATGCAGAACGGAACGCACATGGCCGGTATCCATGTTTTGCGCATTAGACTTCTTACTTTCCTCAATATTCTATTATAATGGAATATTTAGGAAATTAAGAAGTCTGGTGCGCAAAACACGGATACCGGCCATGGGCGTTGTGTATTTTGCAGATCAGCACATCCTGCCCTCTTTTAGAAATGACTATTCTTGTCCTCAACACAGACAAGAATACTACATGTCCTACATGTTTTGTGGGGCAGCGGAATGGAAAAACGGATGCAGACAACACAGAAGGACAGGGCGTGCTGTCCACATCTTTTGCAGCCCAATTCAAATGAATGGATCCACATCCGATCCGCAAAATAGGCTGATCCGATGAGGACCAAAACTACAGTGCATGAGTGCGTAGACCAGGGATCAGCAACCTCCGGCACTCCAGGTGTTGTGAAACTACATCTCCCAGCATGCACATTTGCTTGGCTGTGCTCTGAACTCCTAAAGAAGCGAAAGGAGCATGCTGGGAGTTGTAGTTTCACAACAGCTGGAGTGCTGAAGGTTGCTGATCTCTGGCTTAGACTGTGCAGGGACTACCCCCCCCCCCCCCCAACTGGTAACACCAATCTGGACCTGAATTGCAGATAGCTGGGAATTCACTCATACCTGCTAATGGTAATAATAGATGAATAGCACAACATAGGCCTCATGCACACGACCGTTGTGTGCATCCGTGGCCGTTGTGCCGTTTTCCGTTTTTTTTTGCGGACCCATTGACTTTCAATGGGTCCGTGGAAAAATCGGAAACTGCACCGTTTGGCAGCCGCATCCGTTTTTCCTGGCCGTGAAAAAAATATGACCTGTCCTATTTTTTTCACGGCCAACGGTTCACGGACCCATTCAAGTCAATGGGTCCGTGAAAATCACGGATGCACACAAGATTGTCATCCGTGTCCGTGATCCGTGTCCGTGATCCGTGTTTTTTCCTATCATTTCAATGGCAAACTTGACTTAGATTTTTTTTTCATTTTTCATGTCCGTGGATCCTCCAAAAAACAAGGAAGACCCACGGACGAAAAAACGGTCACGGATCACGGACCAACGGAACCCCGTTTTGCGGACAGTGAAAAAATACTGTCGTGTGCATGAGGCCATAGAGCAGGAGTGGGGAACCTTTTTGTCGCTGAGGGCCATTTGGATATTTGTAACATCGCTCAGGGGCCATGCAAAATTCTCAACTTAAAAATTTGACTGCTATATTTGGTTACAAAATAAGTGACAAAAATTGCACTTCAATTAAAAAATAAAATCTAGAGAGCTGTATTTTTGCAGCACAAATTGGCGCCTGCGCTATGTATATTACACATAGTACAGGATCATTTTGACCAAACATAGCAGTCAAATTTTTAAGTTCAGATCGCTATTTATTTAGTTATTTATTTGGCATTAATGGCAGGAAGCTCATCCCAGGGGGTCCAGAGAGGGGTTCACCCAGCTTTCACCCTGCCACTGTCCTTGCCTCTTCCTTCACAACTGTCCCTGCTTTTGTCCCTTTCTCAGTCTCAGATCTGCCCCCCCCCCTCACCTCCATCAGCCTCCTATCAGACCCCCCAGCCTACATCAGCCTCAGATCAGACTCCTATCAGACCTCCAGGATCAGACCCCTATCAGACCCCCCAACCTCAGATCAGAGTCCTATCAGACCTCCAGGATCAGACCCCTATCAGACCCCCCAACCTCAGATCAGACTCCTATCAGACCTCCCAGATCAGACCCTCATCAGACTCCCCAGCCTCAGATCAGACCCCTATCAGACCTCCAGGATCAGACCCCTATCAGACCCCCCAACCTCAGATCAGACTCCTATCAGACCTCCCAGATCAGACCCTCATCAGACTCCTCAGCCTCAGATCAGACCCCTATCAGACCCCCCAAACTCAGATTAGACCCCTCAGCCTTAGATCAGACCCCTCCCAGCCTCAAATAGCCTCAGATTAGCCCCTATCAGACCCCCTAGCATCCAATCAGACCTCAGAGCAGACGATAAAAAAAAATAAAAAAACGTACATCTCCAGCTCCCTCCCTGATCTTCTTCCCGCCATGCTGTACAGTGCACAGCGTCAGGTCATAGAGCGCGTCTATGTGCACTACGTCCTGACACTGTACGTGTCAGGACACATAAGAGGGCCAGAAGAAGACCAGGGAAGGTGAGGACAGCCAGTGCAGTTCTGTTCTCACCTCCCTTGCCTCCCGCATGCTAATGACTTCTTCCATAATGGAAGCGGTCATTAGCATGGTGGCCCAAGTCACATTGTCATCAACCCAACCTTAAAAAATTACCATAATAAATAATTAGCATAAATGAATCACTAAAAGGTCACCCCATATAAAATCACCAATTAAACTTCCAGCAAACCATAACTACCAGTCCACCCAGCATTAGCTGGGCGACAAACTCCCGCTAATAAACATCGCGACAAACAAAATTAAGGGAGGGGGGTGGAGCGCTGATCCAGGTCTTCTTCTCTTCTTCACAGGCACGGACCCCAGCGGAGCACTCCAATATAAAGGAGAATCTTCCCGCCGTTTACCTCCTGCACCAATCAGGAACACAGAATCTTCCCGCCTCAGAACTGGACGGGACCAGAATTAACCCCTCATGCCAAGCACAGTTGACCTCCAGATGACCAGGCCGGTAAGTACCACTGAAACACAAGAGGGGGGGGAACACAAAAAAAGGGGGAGACACCAAACCGGCCATATAGAATACATAGCCATATGGACCAAACCATTATACCTTCAATTTATCATGACAGTGACTAGGCCACCATGTGTCCCCCAAGCTATTTGCTCTGGGGGGCCCCTGACATTTTCACTATATGTTATGGCAGAGGGCCGGGCCCGGGGGCCACATGAATTGATTCCGGGGCCGTATGCAGCCCGCGGGCCGGAGGTTCCCCACCCCTGACATAGAGTGATAAGAATAGATTCTCCAGAATTGTTATTACATGGAGAATACAAGTAGTTACTAAAACATCCCTGTCAGGAGAGGTGAGTGGTCCTTTATAAGAAAGTATAGCAAGGAATGGTAGAATGGTACAGGCCTATGGCTCTGCAGCTTTAGACATATGATGTGCTTCCTCACAAAGTAAAACATCTCTCTATACTTTCCCTCTGTTCATTCCTACCAGACACTTTTTTTTGTCTGGAAAATATACACATGAAAAACTGCGCCACACGCGGACTGTGTGAACACGGCCTTTTATTGGTGCAGTACATGTTTGGAGATGAAAAGGGCCTAAAAGAAAAACTGCCTTGTTGCCCATAGCAACCAATTACGGTGCAGCTTTTGTTTCTTATTCTGCTGAGAAATGAAAGCTGTGCTGTGATTGGTTGCTACGGGCACTTATCATAAATCTGGCCTCTTGAAAATAAAAATGGTTTGGAGGACAGTGATACCTCATATCAAAAGATATAGGAGGAGATTTATCAAAACTGGTGTAAAAGAAAGCTGGCTTAGTAGCCCATAGCAACTAATCAGATTCCACCTTTTATTTCCCAAAGGAGAGCTGAAAAATGAAAGGTGGAATCTGATTGGCTGCTATGGGCAACTAAGGGCGGGTTCTCACCAGCGCTAGGAATTCCATTACAGTGTTTCGTTATAACAGAGCTTTAACTGATTATAACAGAATTCTAGGACGGAATGCAAAAGGGAAACCTTTATGAGTATTCCATTTTGCTCCATCCTAATACATGTCTATGGGAACATATAACGGTTCAGTTTTTTTCTGCTATTCATTACAGAAAAAAGACCTGTGGACTGTACTGATGTGCTATAGAAAGGCTTGAGCTGAGCGGAGGCTGCAGACAGCTCTGGCAGGCTAAATCTTGGCTTAGCAGATGCAAAATAAATTCCATTAGAAATGTCATGTACTAAAACACACTAGGTGGGCAAAAACTAATCAAGTCAAGCATTTTTTTAGCCTTTTTCAGCCCGAAAGAACACTAGGACCAAAACTGTGTATAAAGGAACCGTCAAGCTATAAAAAACTTGGCCAGTCTAATAAAACATTATCTTATTTTTTTTTCTAAAACACTGTTAAAGGGGTTGTCCAATACTGAAAAAAATTGTTCAATTCAATTCTCCCATTATTTCAATGACCTGTCACCACCGAGGCGATTACGTGCAGCGGTCACGTGCATGTATACTTCCAGGCCGATGGAAACCATAATCAGCAGGGATGGGAGCTACAGTGCTAAAGCGGGGACACTTTAACAAGGTGTTTTTTCTTCTTGCATGCTGTACAGCCCCCTGCAATTTTTTTTCACTGAACAACAAGGGTACCCAATGTTGTGGGCAGAAAGAGTGATAGGCAGGTTAGGTATATTTCCTTATATAAAATGGTATGTTTTTGGTTGGATTTTTGGTAGGATATTTTCAAGACCTTCACTGGTAAGTATAATGGTCTCTGGTTTTCAATGAGAAGGTGGGTGTGATCATGTAACATTCCCTTATATCCAGTGGAAGAAGGGTAAGTAATATTGTATTTTTAAATTAAATACAATGTGTGGTACTGGTGGGTGGGAATATGTCGTATTTGCGCCTTCAAATATGTTTCTTGCAACCATCTGGTTGTTGTGAGTCCTGGGGCCATCTCAGTACCAAGAGATACTGTTAGCACTTGGGAAAGGAGACTGCTATAGTTGAGGTCCAGTTCTTCAGTCTTATGTAAAACTGACATTGTTACAGGTGCTCTAATTCTAGGTGAGTCTTTTCAAACATGTAACCACTAAGCTGTGTGTCTGTAAGAGCACTAAAACCATTAAGCTAAGTATCCATAAGAGAACTGTAACTACTAAGCTGTGTGACCATAAAAAAACTGTAACCACTAAGCTGTGTGCCCAAAAGAGAACTCTAACCACTAAGGGTGGGTTCACACTAGCATTAGGGATTCCGTTATAACATGGTTATAACAGAAAATAACGGAATGCCCAGACAGAATGCAAAACAGAAGCCTTTAAAAGGCATTCCGTTTGCTTTCCGTCCTAATAGAAGTCTATGGGAAAGCATAACGGATCAGTCTGGGTCCCGTTATGCAAGACGGAAAACAAAGTCCTGTCGACAGGTTTTTGTTTTCCGTCTTGCATAACGGGACTCAGACCGATCTGTTTTGATTCCCATAGACTTCTATTAGGACGGAGAGCAAACGGAATGCCTTTTAAAGGCTTCCGTTTTGCATTCCGTCATAATACAAGTCTATGGGCAGTATAATGGATCCGTCCCTCCATCTTATGGATTCCGTTATTTTCCGTTATAACCATGTTATAACTGAAAGCCACAACGGAATCCGGAACGCAGATGTGAAACCACCCTAAGGCTACTTTCACACTTGCGCTTGATCGGATCCGTTCTGAACGGATCCGATCATATTAATGCAGACGGAGGTTCCGTTCAGTACGGATCCGTCTGCATTAATAACTTTAAAAATTTTCGCAAGTGCGCAAGTAGCCTGCGCGGATCCGTTCAGACTTTCAATGTAAAGTCAATGGGGGACGGATCCGCTTGAAGATTGAGCCATATGGTGACATCTTCAAGCGGATCCGTTCCCATTGACTTACATTGTAAGTCTGAACGGATCCGCACGCCTCCGCACGGCCAGGCGGACACCCGAACGCTGCAAGCAGCGTTCAGCTGTCCGCCTGTCCATGCGGAGGCGAGCGGAGCGGAGGCTGAACGCCGCCAGACTGATGCAGTCTGAGCGGATCCGCATCCATTCAGACTGCATCAGGGCTGGACGGAGGCGTTCGGGTCCGCTCGTGAGCCCCTTCAAACGGAGCTCACGAGCGGACCAACGAACGCTAGTGTGAAAGCAGCCTAAGCTGTGTGCCCTTAACAGAACTGTAACCACTAATCTGTGTGCCCATAACAGAACTGTAACCACTAGGCTGTGTGTCTGTAAAAAAAAAAAAAAAAATGTAATCACTAAGCTGTGTGCCCATAAGAGAACTGTAACCACTAGGCTGTGTGTGCATAAAAGAACTGTAACCACAAAGCTGTGTGCCCATAAGAGAACTGTAACCACTAGGCTGTGTGTCCATAAAAGAACTGTAACCACAAAGCTGTGTGCCCATAAGAGAACTGTAACCACTAGGCTGTGTTTCCATAAGAAAACTCTAACCACTAAGCTGTGTGTCCATAAAAGAACTGTAACCACAAAGCTGTGTGCCCATAAGAGAACTGTAACCACTAGGCTGTGTGTCCATAAGAGAACTGTAACCACAAAGCTGTGTGCCCATAAGAGAACTTTAACCACTAGGCTATGTGTCCATAAGAGAACTGTAACCACTAAGCTGTGCGCCCATAAGAGAACTGTAACCACTAGGCTGTGTGTCCATAAGAGAACTGTAACCACTAAGCTGTGTGCCCATAAGAGAACTGTAACCACTAGGCTGTGTGTCCATAAGAAAACTGTAACCACTAAGCTGTGTGTCCATAAAAGAACTGTAACCACAAAGCTGTGTGCCCATAAGAGAACTGTAACCACTAGGCTGTGTGCCCATAAGAGAACTGTAACCACAAAGCTGTGTGCCCATAAGAGAACTGTAACCACTAGGCTGTGTGCCCATAAGAGAACTGTAACCACTAAGCTGTGTGCCCATAAGAGAAATGTAACCACTAAGCTGTGTGTCCATAAGAGAACTGTAACCACTAAGCTGTGTGCCCATAAGAGAAATGTAACCACTAAGCTGTCTGTCCATAAGAGAACTGTAACCACTAGGCTGTGTCACCATAAGAGAACTGTAACCACTAAGCTGTGTGCCCATAAGAGAACTGTAACTACTAAGGCTCCTTTCACACTAGCGTTCGTCGGTCCGCTCGTGAGCTCCGTTTGAAGGAGCTCACGAGCGGACCCGAAACGCCTCCGTCCAGCCCTGATGCAGTCTGAATGGAGCGGATCCGCTCAGACTGCATCAGTCTGGCGGCGTTCAGCCTCCGCTCCGCTCGCCTCCGCACGGCCAGGCGGACAGCTGAACGCTGCTTGCAGCGTTCAGCTGTCCGCCTGGCCGTGCGGAGGCGAGCGGATCCGTTCAGACTTACAATGTAAGTCAATGGGAACGGATCCGCTTGAAGATGACACCATATGGCTCAATCTTCAAGTGGATCCGTCCCCCATTGACTTTACATTGAAAGTCTGAACGGATCCGCTCAGGCATCTTGCGCACTTAGAAATTTTTCTAAGTTATTAATGCAGACGGATCCGTACTGAACGGAGCCTTCGTCTGCATTAATATGATCGGATCCGTTCAGAACGGATCCGATCAAGCGCAAGTGTGAAAGTAGCCTAAGCTGTGTGTCCGTAAGAGAACTGTAACCACTAAGCTGTGTGTCCGTAAGAGAACTGTAACCACTAAGCTGTGTGCCCATAAGAGAACTGTAACCACTAAGCTGTGTGCCCATAAGAGAATTGTAACTACTAAGCTGTGTGTCCGTAAGAGCACTAAAACCATTAAGCTGCTGTATTTATCCATAACAGAACTCTACCCATTAAGCTGTGTGTCCATAAGAGAGTCCTGTGGACTCTGCTGTGTCTGCCTCAATTACTGTGCCATTCTCAAGTAGCATACCATGTCAGGGTCAATGGCCGTACAGAAACTGACCCTCTTACATGTCCATGTGATTCTATCATTAGACTTAGGCTGCATTTACACGACCGTGTAATAGATGTGTCAGTTTTTCAGACCGAATACCATGGATCTGCAAAACACAGGCACTGGCCATATGCAACCCCCATTGCGGTGTGGACCCATTGACATAATGCGACCAAAGCTAGGATGTCCTAAGAAGTCCTATCTCTTGCGGTGCTGAAGCATGGACTCGGAAGCACACTGAAACATATGGAGGCCTTTCTGTGTGCTTCCCAGTGCATGCTTCTGCACCACAAAAGATAGGACATGTCCTATCTTTGGCCATATCTTGCAGATCATGGAACCATTGAAGTCAACGGTTCCGCACCGTGATGTGGAGTGCACGTGGCCAGCGCCTGTATTTTGCGGACCTGCGGTTCGCTGTCGGCAAAACAGACACAGCCATCACATGGTCGTGTACATGCAGCCTAAAAGTGAAAAAAAAAAGGGGAAGAACAATTTCCACGTTTTTCAGACTCGGTCTACAGCACTTTCACAGTCATTTTTATGTACAATAGCCTTACACTGTCAACTTATATAATGTTAAGCTTTTCTGAAATTATGTATTTTTAGATATTCATAAATTACCGGTACATCAGCTCAGCTAGTTTTCTGGGAATCTGTTGGCATTGGATTGCAAAATAACGCATAAACCGCGTATCTTATTTGGGCTTCCACTTTGTGATATTGATTCCCTTAATGCACTTTGTGTAACAGCATCTTTTGATATAATCATGGTGTAATGGAAAAACTGCTTTAGAATGCCAAAGACAAAACGTTGGAAAAATATTTCACGACTGTTCAAGAAGAAAACATTTTCATTGTGGCAAAATAATGTTTTTTTTAAAGTAATTTTTTTTTTTTAAATTAATACAATTTATAAATATTATTTTAAATTGGAATTCATTTTTGTGAAATATAGTAATTCCCAACCATTGAAACCATGGGTGGCTCGCCGTTCCTGCTTTATACCAGAATTTCATTTACATTGGAAGATTTAATCCCCTTTATGTGTATCTATAGAAAAATGCAGAGGTGTATAGAACCAAATTAAGCAAACTTAAAGGGAACCTGTCACCAGGATTTTGGGTATAGAGCTGAGGACATGGGTTGCTAGATGGCCGCTAGCACATCCGCAATACCCAGTCCCCATAGCTCTGTGTGCTTTTATTGTGTAAAAAAAAACGATTTGATACATATGCAAATTAACATAAAAGAGTCATATCTTACTTGTGTGACCAGAGAAGAGTCATATTTTTAAGCTCTGACTCATCTTAGGTTAATTTGCATATGTATCAAATCGTTTTTTTCCCACAATAAAGGCACACAGAGCTATGGGGACTGGGTATTGTGGATGTGCTAGCGGCCATCTAGCAACCCATGTCCTCAGCTCTATACAAAAAATCCAGGTGACAGGTTCCCTTTAAAGGGGTCATCCTTGGAGCCTTCTCATACCAAAAGCCTAGAATGGCTGTTAACGGCTGTGTTCCTAGCATAAAAGACCTTTTCATCATTTTTGCTACCATGTTTCATCTTTGATACTGCTAATCTGTGCTGCAGGGGTGGGCTCTGGTCAGAATCAATCTCCTTCCCCCTCTGGCAGCTGACAATAAAGTCAATTCTTACTTTCCCTGCTATAATGCCATGTTACTGCAGAAGCTATGATTCTTCCCTGACAGAAAGCTAATATCTATTGGCTGCTTTGCAGTGAACAGAGGATTGCTATGCAGAGACCTGGCCTAGGGGAGAGTGATTGAGCATATATGGATGACCACCAACACGCAGCTCATTAGGTGAACGTGCACATTGCTATACACTTTGAATAGCAGGTAGCGCTATACTATGTATGTAAATGCCATAACTCATGTAGGTTCAGTGATTTGCGCTGGTGCCTTGCAGCGTTGGGGTCCTGGATTTGAATCTGAGCAAAGACAACATCTGCATTCTCCCTGTGTTTGTCTGGGTTTCCTTCAGTTTTCCCCACACTCCAAAACATTTAATTTGGAATTTAGATGGGGGCAGATTTCTGTATAGTGGAATCCCACTGCATGGGGTCCTCTTACTATAATCATAAACTACTATAACAACTCATCTACAATCATTTTTAAAGCAGCTCTCAGACATTCCTTACAAGATTTTTCCCAAGACCGTATCCCGTATGTACAGGAGTACAGGATGGGGATTAATTATCTGTGGCGATCTGCTAATCACAAAAATGGGTGTCTATTCATATAGGGACAAACAGGACCCCATTCTTGTGATCTAAGAGAGTCCTAAGGTGGGTTTATATGGGATAATGAGCAGCAGATTGTCGGGAAGGAAGCGTTCCTTCCCAACAGTCAGCTGCCTTTATATGTGGAGGTGAAGCGCTGTACAGTATTTACATGTACAGTATCACCTCCCGATCTTAGGGGATATGTTTAAATCTTAGGACAAGCCAGTTAAAGAAAATGGGTCACCAAAATGTTATCTGCCAGGTAAAACCAGATAGCAGCACATCTCCTTTTTATCTCTTTATTTTCTGATTGCCGAGTTCTTATTCTATTTCCTGAACATTATTATGGGGGCGGCCATCTTGCCTGGGCTATTCTTAACAGCATTTACAAAGCATTAAAAAAATTGATTTACTGTAGCCCCAAGGTCCATAGATACAATGGTCAGGAGAGGACCTCGTTGACTTCTATGAGAGAGTTTTCTAGGCCTGCTGTGTGATCTGTGCAGAAGTCATTGTACAAGGAAAGAATAGATAAGCTCTGACAATCATCTATCGTGAATGGTGGATCCTGTCTTATCTGTTCTAAACCTGCCTGCAATGATGTCGCCTCTGTGTGTGTAGATAAGAAGATAACTGCAGTAAAGTGATCTGCACAGACCAAGAAGTGGCACCTATTATTAGCCTTAATGGCCAATGCCAAAACTGCAGGAGTTTCTGGGTTTTGTTTGAATATAGATATTGACATGGAAAATTAAAAAGATTATCAACAAATCTTAAAAAATATATTAAACTTAAAAAAGTGATTTAAACAGTAGGTCATTTTCTGATGACACATTCTCTTTAACTTCATATGGTAGATAAAACTAGCTAAAAGCTTATATGACTGTATCTAAATGTGAAACCAAAACCTCAGGATCATTAAGCACTGAATATAGTTGAGTCAACTGACTCTTGAATATTGATGTATTGGTGCTCTTGGGACTGGTTTAAGAATATCAGAAACTAAGTGTAATCAATGGGGTTGGTGAAAACAAATCTGCCTTCAATGGTTGTAGCAATATGGAGTAAAACGGCTTCAAGAAGTGCCGTTATGTCAGATAGTTTTATTGATCGATAGGCGGATAGATAGATAGATAGATAGTGTAAGGGATCATCTACTCTTAGGGGGGTCACCGTCACAGACTTCCTCTCAGGCCATGTATTTTCAAATCAAAACTGTGCTTTATTGCGACATAAGCACCAATAACAAAAACAGTACAAAATAAAAGCCTGCCCGTCTGGGCTCTACCTAAACACATAAACGTCCCTACCTCTCTTGTAGAGCACCGCTCACATACGGTAGTCACATGCAGCTTAACAGCTTAACAGTCCCGCAGTCTCCAGGCTGTAAGAAGTCCAATACCTTAATGGGGGAGTGTGGCCCAGTAGTCCTCCAGACTCTGGCTGTACGACCGTTGCGCCAGCAGGCGTCGCTGGGTCCCCCCAAACTTCAGGCTATTGCCTAGCTTCGTGGCCCCCTCAGCCAACCCAGCTGAGACCACTCACACAGAGCCTCACCAGGACTCTGCTTCACAAAAACACTCCTCAGACTGACAGTCTGGGATGGGCTTTTACTTCCCAGTAATGATCCCAGGTGGATTACACCTGGAGATCCCACATGCTAGGGCAAACCTGCCCTGGAATAGGAGGGGTGGATTGGGAGATCCCACTACCAACCTATCTCCCAATCCAAGTAAAATCCAGCCCTTAAATACTAAACAAAATAGCTTCAGCAACTATGCCTTGCTGAAGCCAGCACCACTCTGGAACTTTACTTACCTGTCACCGCCAGCTCTCTGAGAAGGTCTGGCAGACGTTCTTCTGTACCTCTTGCATGATGTTCTTTGTTTTGGTTTCACTTTGTCATCTCCTTTCCTTCTCCCAGCTGTCACCTATTCACACTAATTGCCTCCCTTTATATTCCCTCCCATACTGCCTCACTTTGCGGTTTATACTACTTCTTGGATTGAAGTGATCACTGCTGGAGACTTCTGTTACTGCTTGTTCAGATAAGTCCTTTCTTGTATGGTGTTTCTTTGCTGGCTTCATTCTAGGTGACCCTGACTACCTCCGTATTAAGTGCAGGGAGCCGGTGGTCGTGTCCCCTCACTATTATAGGGTTTTCAGGTGTCACACAGTCTAGGTACGAGGGCATGCAATTGTCTACCTCTGAGACCCTTGTATGTGCTTAGCAGCCAGGGTGAGCTCTTAGGGTTTTACAGGGGTCACCTTTATGCTCCTTAGTTTGGGATCAAGCCAGTCGGATGTTTAGTCATAACTTCCAGCTATCTGCAATATCATCCGTGACATTACCTCACCCAGTTGAGGAACCTGGGTGAGATATAGACCTCTTCCAGGACTTCCTTATACACTTTAGCACTCACATCACCACAATAGATAGATAGATATCAGATTAGATATTTAGATTTAGTGTGGTACATTTTGTACTTTTATAATGACACAGGTTAGTGGCAGATGACAACTAGGGCTAGTGTGCTGGAGTATGCTGGAGCCCTAGAAATGGGAGCCCTACATACTCCTGATTGATCCCCTTTTTTTGACAGTGAGGAATGTGGTGCCCTAAATTCGCTTCAAGTATTATTTGGAGCAGTCTCAGGGGCCGATCCTCTCTGTCGATACAGACTTACTTCTCTGTGGTGGGGGCTGGCTGGCTGTCACGGCTCTGTGTTTGGGGACAAATGCAGCGTGGCTGGTGCTGCCTTCAGATACAGCTGGTGGCATTAACAGATGTCATCAGATGTTGATGACCCCACATATGCAGTAATATTAATCTGCCTCTCGCTCTGCTATTTAACATTAAGGTTTGCTTGATATGGAATATATTTCCTTGTGATCGTTGAGCTACAGTTGTGGAGAGAGTTTACTATATGATGGAGATAGAGGCTATTTTCATTTTTTTTTTCAAATTAATTAAAACATATATCCAGCGGATAAGGGTCCATTCACACGTCCGCAATTTCATTCCGCATTTTGCGGAACAGAATTGTGGACCCATTCATTTCTTTCAATGGTGATTTTTATTAGGTTTTTCAATGTAAATTTACATATAAAACATTTAAGTATGTTTATGTAAATACAAACAAAGAATAATTTGTTAACGTTTCCAGTTACATCAAAGTATTGGTAGTATGGTTTGAATGTAGCAACAATTAAAGGGGTTGTCCCACTTTGCTGTTTCAATCTTACCAGCAGTAAATGTCCTGATAACTTCCTGGTTCTCAGGCAGTTGAGTGAAGGCCACGCCTCCTCATGACTCACCCTCAGAGCTCAGTCCGTGCTCGTTCATGTGGATGAGTCATCAGTCTGGCAGCCTGCAGAGTATGTAAAGCCCATCCCCCTGCTGGGGAATCACTCAGTGACCACTGACCAATGCTAGTGAACTAATGGAGTAACTTGTGTCTGTCCTGCATTCTAATACACTTACACATAAAACCTGTGTTACAAACCCATTCTGTGCAGCAAAAACAATAAATCACTACAGCCCAAAAGCTGGGTAATAAGTCAGTGATAATATCTGATACCGGGAAAGCTGGGTAATATCACTGACTTATTACCCAGCTTTCCCGGTGTACAATAATATTGTACACCAGGAAAGCTGGGTAATAAGTCAGTGATAATATTGTACACCGGGAAAGCTGGGTAATAAGTCTGTAATAATATTGTACACCGGGAAAGCTGGGTAATAAGTCAGTGATAATATTGTACACCGGGAAAGCTGGGTAATAAGTCTGTAATAATATTGTACACCGGGAAAGCTGGGTAATAAGTCTGTAATAATATTGTACACCGGGAAAGCTGGGTAATAAGTCAGAAGTCAGTGATAATATCTGATACCGGGAAAGCTGGGTAATAAGTCAGTGATAATATCTGATACCGGGAAAGCTGGGTAATAAGTCTTATAGACTTATTACCAAGCTTTCCCGGTGTCTGATATTATCACTGACCTATTACCCAGCTTATATGGAACTCGGCCACATATCAGTGTATTACCCTATCTCTTCACCATTCTTTATATGACATATATTGATAATCCCCACCTCACCAATCACTGAGAATGTACCTGCGCATACCTAGCTCTGCTACATATCCCTGTTATCTCAGTCCTACACCTGTAATATCTCTTCACCATTCTTTGTATGACATATATTGATAATCCCCACCTCACCAATCACTGAGAATGTACCAGCGCATACCTAGCTCTGCTACATATCCATTTTATGTCAGTCCTACACCTGTACTATCTCTCCACCATTCTTTATATGACATATATTGATAATCCCCACCTCACCAATCACTGAGAATGTACCAGCGCGTACCTAGCTCTGCTACATATCCCTGTTATCTCAGTCGTACACCTGTAATATCTCTCCACCATTCTTTATATGACATATATTGATAATCCCCACCTCACCGATCACTGAGAATGTACCTGCGCATACCTAGCTCTGCTACATATCCCTGTTATCTCAGTCCTACACCTGTAATATCTCTCCACCATTCTTTATATGACATATATTGATAATCCCCACCTCTTCAATCACTGAGAATGTACCAGCGCATACCTAGCTCTGCTACATATCCCTGTTATCTCAGTCCTACACCTGTAATATCTCTCCACCATTCTTTATATGCCATATATTGATAATCCCCACCTCACCGATCACTGAGAATGTACCAGCGCAGACCTAGCTCTGCTACATATCCCTGTTATCCCTGCTGTCCATAGATATAATATAGTTGCCCCCAGTCTGCATAAAATTCATATAGTTGCCCCAGTGTCCATACATATAATATAGTTGCCCCCAGTCTGCATAAAATTCATATAGTTGCCCCCAGTGTCCATAGATATAATATAGTTGCCCCAGTCTGCATAAAATTCATATAGTTGCCCCCAGTGTCCATAGATATAATATAGTTGCCCCCAGTCTGCATAAAATTCATATAGTTGCCCCCAGTGTCCATAGATATAATATAGTTGCCCCCAGTCTGCATAAAATTCATATAGTTGCCCCAGTGTCCATTCATATAATATAGTTGCCCCCAGTGTCCATAGATATAATATAGTTGCCCCCAGTCTGCATAAAATTCATATAGTTGCCCCCAGTGTCCATAGATATAATATAGTGGCCCCCAGTCTGCATAAAATTCATATAGTTGCCCCCAGTGTCCATAGATATAATATAGTTGCCCCCAGTCTGCATAAAATTCATATAGTTGCCCCCAGTGTCCATAGATATAATATAGTTGCCCCCAATGTCCATTCATATAATATAGTTGCCCCCAGTGTCCATAGATATAATATAGTTGCCCCCAGTCTTCATAAAATTCATATAGTTGCCCCCAGTGTCCATACATATAATATAGTTGCCCCCAGTCTGCATAAAATTCATACAGTTGCCCCCAGTGTCCATAGATATAATATAGTGGCCCCCAGTCTGCATAAAATTCATATAGTTGCCCCCAGTGTCCATAGATATAATATAGTTGCCCCCAGTCTGCATAAAATTCATATAGTTGCCCCCAGTGTCCATTCATATAATATAGTTGCCCCCAGTGTCCATAGATATAATATAGTTGCCCCCAGTCTGCATAAAATTCATATAGTTGCCCCCAGTGTCACTAAAAACCCTATATTGTTGCCCCAAGTGTCCCTAGAATTCATAGAGTTGCCCCCTGTGTCCCTAAAATTCAGATAGTTGCCCCCAGTGTCACTAAAAACCCTATATTGTTGCCCCCAGTGTCACTAAAAACTCTATATTGTTGCCCCCAGTGTCCCTAGAATTCATAGAGTTGCCCCCTGTGTCCCTAAAATTCAGATAGTTGCCCCCAGTGTCACTAAAAACCCTATATTGTTGCCCTCAGTGTCCCTAGAATTCATAGAGTTGCCCCCAGTGTCCCTAGAATTCATAGAGTTGCCCCCTGTGTCCCTAAAATTCAGATAGTTGCCCCCAGTGTCACTAAAAACCCTATATTGTTGCCCACAGTGTCACTAAAAATGCCCCCTTTATTGTCCAATACTCGATTTTCGGTGGTGAGTGGGCCACTAGATCTTATACTTACCTTTTATGAAATATCCAGAGCCTCCGATGAACGTCCTCTCGCTCCGCAGACTCGCCCGAACTGTTCGGATGTTCGCGCGTTCGCGCATGCGCTGCGCTATCTCCGACACACAGGATAAACAGCGCATGCGCGAACGTGCGCGTACTCAGAGGAAGGGAGAGGCGGCACGATAATTTGCAGGGCCGTTGTGCGCAGGCGCGGCACAGGGATTCGGCCGGAGGAAAGTGGCCGTATCCCAGGGAGACAGAAATCAACAAAGGTATCGCTTTTCATGATTTTTTGAAGGAAAGGTAGCTTTTGGGTTATAACATGAATAGGAAGATTTGTTGTTTGGGGGTAAATAGATTAGATAAAAGCTATTTTATGAAGTGGGACAACCCCTTTAATACATATTCATGTTTCAATATGCTGCGAAGTAAGGTTCAATATAGAACGTTAAACATAAAACATAGTAGAACTCGAGTTGAGCCTCATAGTGTTATTTTATTAGCAGTAGAATGATCAGCTCAGCTAAGGGTACTTTCATACTTGCGGCAGGACGGATCCGGCAGGCTGTTCACCCTGTTGGATCCTTCCTTCCGCTGTTTCGCCGTGCTGCCGGACCGCCGCTCCGTCCCCATTGACTATTATGGGGACGGGGCGGCGCTCCGGCGCAGTACGGCAGTTCGCGGTCAGAGGCCGCCGGACTTAAAAGTCGGACATGCAGGACTTTTAGTCCGGCGGCCTTTCGCCGTGCACTGCTGTACTGCGCCAGAGTGCCGCCCCCGTCCCCATTATAGTCAATGGGGACGGAGCGGCGGTCCGGCAGCACGGCGAAACAGTGGGAGGACGGATCTGACAGGGTGAACAGCCTGCCGGATCCGTCCTGCCGCAAGTTTGAAAGTACCCTAATGCATATAAATTCCTCCTCGGCTTCACGGGAGTTACCTAGAGTGAAAAGATGAGTCTTGTATTGTGTATATGTGCTAATGGGGCAGCATGATGTGCTGCCCGGATACGGAATTGCGGACCCGCACTTCCGTGTCCACAATTCCGTTCCCGAAAAAATAGAACATGTCCTATTCTTGTCCACAATTGCAGACAAAAATAGGCATATTCTATTAGTGCCGGCAATGTGCGGTCCGCAAAATGCGGAACGCACATTGCCACTGTCCATGTTTTGCGGATCAGCAGATCTGTGGATCAGCAAAACACACACGGATGTGTGAATGGACCCTTAATTGTCTGAAAGTGCAGGACCCTAAGTCATGTGATGGTTGCTGTAGCAACGTATACAAAAATGCCCCTTGTGATTCTAACATTCCGGTCACCTGATCTGGATCATGTGACACATCCGTTCATAGAAGACTGCCTACACTGGAATGATTGCGGAAGTAGCGCCGTGCAAGCGATGTTGTCTCCGCACCACGCCAGCTCACCATGTGCTGCTTGGATCCGAATCAGGTTGCAAATGTTCAACTATTTGTTTTAATCATGGTTTTTATTATTTCACCTGGGTTTTAATGCGTGGTCTAATTAGTATGAAATATGACTTAGTCTCTTATGTATATGTATTTTTTTTAGGATGCATTCATTTATATCACTGATTTGGCTTTATAGGGGTTTGGAATCATGTATAATTACATTTTGATATACACTTTTATGAATATTATCACAACTTTCATTTAATTATGTTATTGATTGATTGACATTGAATATGCTATATATATGTTGTGTGCGCTCCCTTTTTGTATCACTGCTTGAGAACTGTTCCAGTGTGTGAACCGAAACGTTGCTATTGGTGAATAAAACTACACGTTTTACTGAAGGAAGTGCCGTGGATTTTCTGGGATTATTGATATTGGAAGTCTGGATCGCTTCATCAGCCGCTGGCACCCGTTATCACATAATACTGCAGTGCTGTTCATGCTTTCTAAATACTTTGAGATTAAATAGATAGATAGATATGGGATTAGATAGATATGGGATTAGATAGATATGGGATTAGATACATAGATATGAAGATAGATAGATAGATAGATAGATAGATAGATATGAAGATAGATAGATAGATATGGGATTAGATAGATATGAAGATAGATAGATAGATAATAGATAGATAGATAGATAGATAGATAGATAGATAGATAGATAGATAGATAGATAGATAGATATGAGATTAGATAGATATGGGATTAGATAGAAATGGGATTAGATAGATATGGGATTAGATAGATAGATTGGTTTCAGTATTTAATTAGCTCTGCTTGCTTAATACTTTGCACACCTAGAGACCCAATGAGTTGTATGAAGGATAGGCACATATTACATATGTAGAGACCAGCAGGAGGAGAGTCGGGGGGGGGGGGGGGGGAGTGGTATTCGTGGCACAATGGCGGTCCTCACTCCAACACTCCATGGGGCCGTGCAGTGAGTGGAAGGTGCACTCCAGATGTTGTTACACTACAATTCTCAACATGCTCCATTTATTTCTATGAGAGTAGAGCAAGTATGCATGCTGGGAGTTGTAGTTTCACAACAACTGGAGTGCCATAGTAACAATGATGACAGTAATATTCCTGAGTCTCACTCTAAGATCACTTTGAAATCTTCCCAAATAACCACATGCATGCAATTCCGTTGATGAAGTGCAGATCTTTGATCCAGATGGCCAGTTCATCTCAAAGTGTGGTGGGTGGCCCAAATAGTAAAGTCCTTTCCTCAAGCAGCAAAGTCTTATTGCCATAAACGTGTGTTACTTTACTGTCTGAATTCAGCATGTCATCGATGGCTCTAGACCTTCTGTAAATATCTGTTCTCAGGGGTTGTCTTTCACTTAACTTGATCTCTGACAGCTTTTCAGTATCAGGCATGGAGTTTCCTGGATGAGGCTTCTCTATGACAGGAACTTTCACATGTAGGTCTCACCTCTAGCACTACTCAGCTAAGACCCCAAGGGACGGAACCAGCCCATCACCCTGGAATCTAAGGTAACATTGCCAGTGTTAACTGTTGTCCATACACAGTCATTTGGGATACACAGTGCATAAAGATTAAAAGTCGCAACATTTAACAAGCAATTAACCTTTAGCAGTGATCTGCTGGGTCACTATACACATTCATATCTAACGGGTCAATAAAAAAAAATCTGATGTTTAATAAAAAATAAATAAAAAATTCCATGTTTCATCATGTAGATTTGTAACCATTAGCAGACAATGGGTTAATTGGAAGCTTGATTTGACTACCTGGAGTGAGATCTGCAGCAGATGCTATATTAAGTGTTACAAACAATGAATAATTGCGGCGCGTGTTACAGTATCAAACCTAGTACTACTAGCAGAACTGAGCCAGGCTGCAAAGCTTATTAGATTTGCCCAATGTTATGGCTTATTAGGCCTGGCTGCTACTGAAGGCATGGTATGTCAGTGACAATAACCGGCTCCCATCCCCCTGCAGCAGAGAACACCCTGTGACTGGCAGCTGGTTGTCTGCTCCATTATCTGAGCCTGAGTCCAGTCTAACTAATTACAGCCACTGATTACTTAGCAATGAGCAGCAATCACCTGCCACAATCTGACAGCATGGTGCCATCTGTGCCACATGGCCTGGGTACACATTGCTGGTGTGAGGTCGCAGAGAGTGTCACCTGCGGTGCACAAAGCAAGCAGCTGTTTGTGATGTCACTGTATGCACATTCGCAGCTGAGACCTGGTTTGTCAGTGACATCATGGAAAAAATGTGGTCTATGAATCTGGAATCTGGAAGCTTGAGTGAAGACCACGGTGAGGAATGTGTGCAAAAATGTAGACTTGAAAGCCACCCCACGTCTTCAAAGCGTGACCACAAAGAACATCAAATTTTTTATTTTGACCTTAAAATAAAAATAAAAATAAAAAAATTATTAGTATCAATGTTACTCTAAAACAATTATTAGATCATTGTTTTGTACCTTATATTATTGATTACTGTTAATATATCAATCATTCAAGAAAAAAAAAGAAAAAAAGCGCTTGATGGTTGTAACTATGTGGGTATTCACTAGAGATGAGCAAATCCATTCTAAAATTCAGAATTTTGACCCAATTTTTTTTAAAAAAATCTGATTCTTCTGTGTGATTTGATTCACCACAATCAAAGTGGGAAAGAGGGGAAGAGAAAGAAGTCAGCACAGAGCACTGCCAACATTGTAGTGGGCCTGCACGGCTACTCTCATTGACTTCAGTTGGAGCAGTGCTGCAGTGATGAGCGATGTCCACTGCAATGTTGATGGTGCAGCAGGGGTGCACCACCAAGGAGGCCAGGTGAGGCGATCGTCTCAGGCAGCACCAGGTAGGGGAAGAGGGGGGCAGCAGAAGGGCAATGGACAATGAGCGCTTTCATTGTAGCAAAAGGGGTTAGGTTAAGAAATTGACATCGGGGGAGGGCCCATTTCAGTTTTTGCCTCAGGCAGCAGAAAGGCTAGGTGCACCCCTGTGGTGAAGTGCGTTTCCAGCACTGAATTCCAATGATGTAGTTATACAAAACAGCTGATTGATGGGGTACTAGACCCCAGCTGAAAAGTTAGTGATGGCCTATCTTTAGATAGGCTATCACATAAAAAAGGCTGGACAACCCCTTTGATATGGAGGATCATTACTGTGGAAGCCTGCAGTAATAATCCTCCTTATTAGGCCATTCCCAATCCCCATTCAGGCCCCTGACCAGACCCAATGAGATTAAGGCTAGTTTTACACTAGCGGCAAGGCTCTCTGGCAGGCTGTTCCAGCAGATGAACAGCCTGTCGGATCCGTGCTGCCGCTAGTGCACGTGTGCCCCCGTACTACCGCTACCGCTCCGGCCCCATATGTCGTAGTTTTATTCCGGCCTCCTCTCGGCATGTTTGCCGTGCTGCCACAGGAACTCAGGCCCGCCCCCATTATAGTCAATGGGGCTGGAGCGGTAGTCCGGGGGCACGCGTGCACTAGCGGCAGCACGGATCCGACAGGCTGTTGACCCGCCGGAACAGCCTGCCGAAGTTCAATGCCGCTAGTGTGATAGTAGCCTAAGAGTAGTAGGTTAGGGGGTGCAATACTTGGCTTGCCCCGGGCAGTGGCAACCCATGCTACACACTAGCTACCGTGCAGACTCTGCATACAAAGACCCTAAGGCGACTTTCACAGAGGCACTGAGAAGAAGATTTGTAACTCTTCTGTCGTTTGGACCCACATGCGGTGCTGAGTTTTTTCAGGGCAGTTTTGACCAGACAGTTTTCCAGGTGAAATTCAGTAAGAATGCTGTAAATTGACAGACAGCTGCAATTTGTAGTAAAACATGGCACATTAGCGCAATGTGAAACATTCTGCCAGCTTTAGATGATGAAGATTTTATATGCTCTGCGCCTCCAGAAAACAGGCAGCTGAGCAGTCTGGTCTACGTTAATGACATACAGTGTATAAGCGCATTAATAATATATAGCTAGTAATTACCGCACCACGCACCATATGGATCATGCTGATGGAAACTTTACTGCTCTTCGCTCTTCATTTTATTTTTGTTTTTACCAAATACACCAATTAAGCTAATTAACAGGACAATCGCAATAACAAAAGGTCAATAAGACACAGAAAAAGATGGGTCACACATTGTAATGTAGTCTACAATGAATTTTGTTTAAAGAAGCCTTTCTTCCAAGCCAAGAACGTTAATAAAAACACAAAAACATATATAAAATAAAGTTCTTGGGACTGGTGGCCATCCTCCTCTATGTAAAATCTGAAAGCAATGGTAGCATGTGTTGACTAAACTCGCCAACTCTACAGAATATCCTGATAGCTCTCCACTTTTCATGAACTATCGTACTCCCTGAACAATGGGTAAATCTACTGGGCACCATACATATTCACTTCTCCTACACCTTCCCCTGCCACTGCTTGCAATGTCTTGAGACCGATCTGTGACAGGACATTGTCTGCAGTGGGTGAGTATCCAAACCTTTGGTCTGTTAAGGAAACATTTGGATCTGGTGTGAGGTTTTTATGTTCTGGTCTGAATTTTTACAGGGTTTGGGGACTAAATTTTGCAGGGTGCCATTTTCTGCCGCTCCACCCCCCCCCCCTCCCTTTGGAATCTCCCTGGCAAGTATGGACCTAACGATGTCCTTAGACGTTTTGCTTTATGACTAGGGTTGAGCGAACCCGAACTGTAAAGTTCGGGTTCGTACCGAACTTTAGGATTTTTGGACCCTGAACCCTAACATTTCTGTAAAAGTTCGGGTTTGGTGTTCCGCGCTTCCTTGGCGCTTTTTGAAAGGCTGCACAGCCAATCAACAAGCGTCATACTACTTGCCCCAAGAGGCCATCACAGCCATGCCTACTATTGGCATGGCTGTGATTGGCCAGTGCAGCATGTGACCCAGCCTCTATTTAAGCTTGAGTCATGTAGCGCTGCACGTCACTCTGCTCTGATCAGTGTAGGGAGAGGTTGCGGCTGGACTGGTGATTTCAGGGAGAGAATAGGAGAGAATCTAACTCAGCGATCTACAGAGAAATAGTTGTGTGAGTGCAGGCCATTGACCAAAAAAAAAGTAACTTTTATAATTCTGTTAGTTAGGTGGGTGGCGGCGGTGGACATTTTATGCAAGCTCAGTGCACCAGCACTGCATCTGAGCTTTTGGGACATTGCAAATCACCATTTTTTGGGGGCAAACATCTGAATTAGTCAGTGTGCAATTTAAGGTAGAAATACACCCATCATTTTCTGGGGTTTTAAAAACACACAATTTTTATTTTTTTTTAAACAGTATTTTCCAGATCTGCCAGTGTTAAATTCAAGTTTAATATATACAGCATTCATTTTCTGTTAGCAAAAAAAGACTTTTTGTCAATCTACAACATCTGTATTAGTCAGTGTGCAATTTAAGCTAGAAATGCACCCATCATTTTCTGGAGTTTGAAAAACACACTTTTTTGACAAAAAACACTATTTTCAGGCCTTGCAGCATCAGCACGTGTGAAATTACAGACTTATATACTGCTGTCAAATTCAGTTGTTAAACAAACACTCGTTTGGGCACAAAACATGTAGTTGGCAGTCTTTGATGCAGATGTCATTGTGAGATACACCCTTAATACATTTGGGTTACATTCTGAGATTTTAAATACCGCCATTTGGTGCACCAATATTAAATTCAGGCCTACAGAGGTTCAGGCCGTGTGAGATACCCCCTCTACATACAGGGGTTTGATTCAGGCATTTGAAATACATCCATTTTGTGCTAAGAAATCTTTAATTGGGGCCTAGTCTGGTTCAGGTGTGAGATACACCCTTTACATACAGTCTTGGCTGCCATGGTTACTTAGCAATTTTAGAAGCATTATACTTACCTGCGCTGTCTGTGACCGGCCTGGCGCTCCTCCTACTGGTAAGTGACAGGTCTGTGTGGCGCATTGCTTATAGCACAGACCTGCAGCCAGTGTATTATCTGAACGTGTGTTTAGCACGGCAGGGGGCGTCATCACAGACAAGCGCAGCCGCCTGTCCACAGCCAATATGGACAAGCTCACGTTCATTAAAATGAACCAGGCATGGATCCCACAGGACTTGTCCGTACCTTGTGCAGAATAGACATGTATACTGGCACTAACCAGCCATTGTTATACTGCAGCGGAATTGCTCATGTTTGTATTTTTGATATTTCACACTTAATTTAAATTTTTTTAATTAAAACCAAAAACCTGTGTTGGCTTCCACCTACTCCGCTACGTCTACCACCTCCTCAAACTCCTACTCCATATGGAACTCCACCTCATAAATCAATTTTTTTAGGAGGGGGGGGGGGGTGTTTTATTTTATATCATTTCACTACTTTGTCATTAACATTTTCTGGTGAAATTCACCAATTTTTGGGTGTATAGTATCACTGCTATACCTAGTAGACTGGTAAAAAAAAAAAAAAAAAAAAAAAAATTGTCAGTTACATTTTATGGTGAAATTAACAAATTTGTGGGTGTATAGTACCACTGCTATACCTAGTAGACAGGTTAAACAAAAAATAAATAAATTGTCATTTACTTTTTTGGGTTAAATTAACCAATTTTGGGGTGTATAGTACCACTGCTATACCTAGTAGACAGGTTAAAAAAAAAATTGTCAGTTATATATTCTGGTGAAATTCACCAATTTTTGGGTGTAATATACCCCTCCTCTACCTAGTTAACAGCTTAATAAATTTCAATAATTTTTCTGTTACATTCTTGGGTCGACATTATACAATTTTAGACGTGAATAACCACCTGCTATGCAGAGGTGGCAGGAAATAACATTTAATAAATTATTCAGTAATTAGTGCGCGCCACATCCTTACATTCAATGCTTAAACTTTGAAAAGTTGTCACACTTTTATGCTTTAATAATTTCTCCCATATTTTAACTCTAATTTGAAATTTCAAAAAATTTATCCTCCCTTGGATGTGGTCTCTCTTTCTCACGCACCCTCTCCGGCCTGGAACCCCGATTCCCCGCCACCCATGATCACCAGGGTAGGCGCATAAAAGAACATAGAAAGTTGATAGAGCAGATATCAAATTGGATCGTGAACATCACGGGGACGTGCAACATGTTGGGGCAGTAAGTATGCACACGCCTACACGAACTGACTGACAGGGGTACGCCCCTGCAACTTCTGGGTCTCCAAATTGGGCACATGGACTGAGCTTGCCCTTTACTCCTTGGAGGTGCTGGCCTGCCCTGCAGCCAGTGTATTGTCTGAACGTGTGTTTACCATGACTGGAGGGAGTTATCACAGGTTATATTTCCCAATCTTTTGGGGGTGTATCCTATTTTTAAAAATATAATTTAAAACCAAAAACCAGTGTAGGCTACCTCCTCCTCCACCGCCGCTTCCACCTACACCACCACATCCACCTCCTCCTCAACCTCCTACTCCATATGGACCTGGTCCTCCTAGATCAAGATTATTATTTTTTATTTTTATGTATTTTATGTTATTTAAAGTCATTTCCCTTTCCACATTTGTTTGCCAAGCACTTGCTATGCTCTTAACCACATTTTGACGCCATTTTCAGCCCTCTAGCCCTTTCCATGACATTTTTACAGCCATTTTAGTGTTCAAAAGTTCGGGTCCCCATTGACTTCAATGGGGTTCGGGTTCGGGTCAAGTTCGGGTCCCGAACTCGAATTTTTTTCCGAAGTTCGGCCGAACATCCAGGTGTCCGCTCAACTCTATTTATGACATATCCAAAGCGACACAATTCATGTAGTTGTCCCAACTAGGCAGCCCCTGTAAGTCTTCATGCATATAGCCGTATAGCGGCTCTATAAAGCTCCTAGTTGCCAAGAGATATAAACCCACAACAATCTATAGGGACACACTGTACCTCAGATTTCAAGATAATTAAATGGTTCATGTGGAGCTTGACAGCACACAAGACATGGCATGGTCCATCAGATACAGCATTATGGAAGCAAAATACAGCAGCACATGCTATATCTACAATTTCCATTTAGCTTTTCCTAAAACAGAAGCCCTTTCCCCGACATTATCTGGATCATGGGGAGATCTCAACCTAAATATTTGCATCAAATCCACCAATGGAGATCTAATATGTAATGCACTTAACAAGGCCCAACTAAAGCAACAATGATCAATTACCCAACTCTCAAGATCACCCTGGGCATACTCATCTCTACTAGGCATCTCTTAGGACTGAGTTATTAGTATTTACAGTGGGGGCAGGGTTGTCTGAAGAACGTTGTCCTTTAATGCCAATGGAGCTTTGCTGATGTGACCTGTAATTGTAGTTTGTGATCACAGTCAATGGCCTTGGGCTGTAAAGAGGGCAAATGAAGCTGTCTATTGATGCATCCCTGCACTGATCCCAACCAGCTAACCTGGCACTAAACCTGAAATTAAACCTTGTCCTATCAAGTGACGGCATCAAACTACAGGGAGTGCAGAATTATTAGGCAAATGAGTATTTTGACCACATCATCCTCTTTATGCATGTTGTCTTACTCCAAGCTGTATAGGCTCGAAAGCCTACTACCAATTAAGCATATTAGGTGATGTGCATCTCTGTAATGAGAAGGGGTGTGGTCTAATGACATCAACACCCTATATCAGGTGTGCATAATTATTAGGCAACTTCCTTTCCTTTGGCAAAATGGGTCAAAAGAAGGACTTGACAGGCTCAGAAAAGTCAAAAATAGTGAGATATCTTGCAGAGGGATGCAGCACTCTTAAAATTGCAAAGCTTCTGAAGCGTGATCATCGAACAATCAAGCGTTTCATTCAAAATAGTCAACAGGGTCGCAAGAAGCGTGTGGAAAAACCAAGGCGCAAAATAACTGCCCATGAACTGAGAAAAGTCAAGCGTGCAGCTGCCAAGATGCCACTTGCCACCAGTTTGGCCATATTTCAGAACTGCAACATCACTGGAGTGCCCAAAAGCACAAGGTGTGCAATACTCAGAGACATGGCCAAGGTAAGAAAGGCTGAAAGACGACCACCACTGAACAAGACACACAAGCTGAAACGTCAAGACTGGGCCAAGAAATATCTCAGGACTGATTTTTCTAAGGTTTTATGGACTGATGAAATGAGAGGGAGTCTTGATGGGCCAGATGGATGGGCCCATGGCTGGATTGGTAAAGGGCAGAGAGCTCCAGTCCGACTCAGACGCCAGCAAGGTGGAGGTGGAGTACTGGTTTGGGCTGGTATCATCAAAGATGAGCTTGTGGGGCCTTTTCGGGTTGAGGATGGAGTCAAGCTCAACTCCCAGTCCTACTGCCAGTTTCTGGAAGACACCTTCTTCAAGCAGTGGTACAGGAAGAAGTCTGCATCCTTCAAGAAAAACATGATTTTTATGCAGGACAACGCTCCATCACATGCGTCCAAGTACTCCACAGCGTGGCTGGCAAGAAAGGGTATAAAAGAAGAAAATCTAATGACATGGCCTCCTTGTTCACCTGATCTGAACCCCATTGAGAACCTGTGGTCCATCATCAAATGTGAGATTTACAAGGAGGGAAAACAGTACACCTCTCAGTGTCTGGGAGGCTGTGGTTGCTGCTGCACGCAATGTTGATGGTGAACAGATCAAAACACTGACAGAATCCATGGATGGCAGGCTTTTGAGTGTCCTTGCAAAGAAAGGTGGCTATATTGGTCACTGATTTGTTTTTGTTTTGTTTTTGAATGTCAGAAATGTATATTTGTGAATGTTGAGATGTTATATTGGTTTCACTGGTAAAAATAAATAATTGAAATGGGTATATATTTGTTTTTTGTTAAGTTGCCTAATAATTATGCACAGTAATAGTCACCTGCACACACAGATATCCCCCTAAAATAGCTAAAACTAAAAACAAACTAAAAACTACTTCCAAAAATATTCAGCTTTGATATTAATGAGTTTTTTGGGTTCATTGAGAACATGGTTGTTGTTCAATAATAAAATTAATCCTCAAAAATACAACTTGCCTAATAATTCTGCACTCCCTGTATAGTCTCCATCTTTGTATAGAAATGTTCTACATTGTGCCGATCTCATTTTTCTACATACTGTACCATGACCTTCCGATGCTCTAGTAATAAATGATAAGAAGGATGCCTGAGCTGAAGGCAAGGGAAACCAAGTGAACGCTAAAATTGTTGTATCAAGGCATATTTAAGTGTGAAAGTGCATGCTATCAGGGTCCATAGCCAAAGCATTTGTTTTAGTTGTGTGCATGGTTGCAACATAATGCAGCTGTAGCACAATGAAGGCCTAAGGCAGTGGTGGTTATCTCTAGCTGCCTTTCAGAAGCATCAACTGGAAACTGAGCAATAACAAGAATTTTTCTGATGTCTGTCTCATCTTGGCCCCACTCCTGGTTATCCTGGCCACACCTCTGATACCAACTCTAGTATCAATCGCAAGATTGGATTCCAAAGTGCAAATTCAAAACAATTTACACTACAATACAAGTGGATGGGGTTTTGAAAACCAAATCCTCATGTAGCGGAAGAACCCACTTGCCACAAATCTCCTCCACAGGCCTGTACTGAAACCTACAAACTAAAACTTACTAGTAGGGATGAGTGAATCAATTCTAACAAATGTCTCATGAGCAGCAGTTTTTCCTTTGTAAGGGGTTGTTTCCACAGATGAATAATCACCGACCTACTGCTTGATTGTCAGGACTGGACATCTCGCCCCAGCACTGACAATCTAATGTTATGTATCTATCCATTTAGTGATGGAAGTGTAGAGGCTCTGCTTCTGCTTCCAGAGCAGCGACTGTTCATGTGCCGCTACCCAGGACTGTAGCGGTACATGCACAGTCACTACTCCAGTAGCGGGAGCGGAGCCTCTGAGCTTGCGCTGCTACTAGGCGCAGCTGCACAGGCATGATATTGTTAGGGATGAGCGAGATGTCCGGCCCTGTCAATCAAGCGGCAGGTGGGCAATTCTTCACCTACGGGGACAGTCCCTAACAGGTGAAGGACTTTTGCTGATGAGACTAAATGATTTAGTAGACTCCATTCACTCCTACAGAGTAGATATACCATTTGTGCAAAATGTGCCTTGGGCCCGGTAGACAATAAGGGTCCATTCTCACCTTCAAAGAAAAATAGCAATGTTTCCTATTGCCTACTAAGACTGTAGGACAGATACTGCACAACTGATACCCCCAATCACTGGTGGCACACCCAAGAGAAATAATATAGCTATGAGGGGAGTTCTACCTCACTTTTAATTATTAACTGGAAAGCATGGGGTCCTCTTACTGCTTCACCACAGGGGCCCCCTTTCTCTGAATGCTCCTGCTGTACAATAAAAAATGTGAGTACTGTATTGGACTGAAGATCATTCCCTCTTCTACTGGGGGTAAAACTTGGTGAAGACTCTACCCTCTAAAGGAAAAACCTTTAGCAAATGAGGCAGTGGAAAAAAATGGCCCAAGGGTCATTGAAAGGAGTTTAGGCAAAAACCCTTCTGTCCTGTGTAGGGGGCCTGGTTTGATCCTTGCTATGGGGCCCTTACTTCTCCATGTATGCCACTGACTGTGACAGGCTGGATATAACTTGTATATACATATCTTTACCAGTCTTGTCTCACTGCAGCAATGTAATGGTCAATAAGTCTCTGCTACTCAGTAATCACTCTTGACTGAGCTGAGGACAACTTCAGAGCAATATTGTGCTTTGTCTATGCAGGCACTAGGTGACGTTTTGTGGGGATACCATTTGCCTGTGTCCTCCAGAATTGGGCATTGATTTAAAGTTATTTATTATCAGACAACCTGTGAGGGATACCACCCCTCGTGCCAGCTTGACGTCAACTACATCGAGCTCACGAAATACGGTATGGTCACTGGTTACCAAGGTGTGACGTTATACCCTCCTGGAGGAGTGGGTAAGGTCAGTCTTGGTGCAGTTTTCACAGATTCCTCCTGTCCACACGGGCAAAGAGAGGCAATAAGCTGAGAGAGCCTTTTCACTGCCCCAGTGAAACAGCGCGTTCTCAGCCCGGAAAGACTGCCACCAGTTCCTTGTTTGATATAAGCCCGGTCCGCTAACGGGATTATATAGGGAAACTAACAAACCCGCGGTAGCGTATTACTAGGCCGAAACACGGATTCGTGATCGAGATACCAGACAGCACAAGATTAAATTATATATTTAATCGCATTAAGGGCTCATTAGACAATACACTATACACACAAGGATATAAACAGTGCTCTGAGGTTACAAATAGAGGTGGTATGGTACAAACAGGATTAAACAGAGCAAAAGTCAGTTTACCAGATGGATGAGTCTTTTTGGGTTGTGATGAGTCCTTTGCTGTAGTCATATGGAAGGCAGTGATGTCAGCAGGTTGCAGGTCCCTCTAAATAATGGCACGATGTGACCCTACTTCAGAGGAAAGACACGCCCGCTTGCTTGCACAAGCCTTTTAACCTGTAGCCCGCCCCTCCCTTCCCGGCCTCTGGGAGTGGTCCACCCCCCCCCTCTGCCGGGCTGGCAGCACATAAGCCACAAAACTGATTAGGGCTCATGGTCCAGACACGAATGTCCAAACCTGGCACCATTGTGTGGTTTCTGTGGGGAGAAATGTATATCTCCCTTCCCTGGCCTCCCACCGCCAGACTATGACCACGGGCCTGTTCATCGTGGCCACAGGAACACAAATATGTATCCAGTTTGTGCCTTTGATGGCCGGGCAATTCATAATTCCTTATGAACCGCCGGCTCCAATATGTCTGATTTTGATTGAACTGGGGAATGGCCCAGACCCCTGCAGAGAGGTTTTTCCAGTTCCATTAGCTGGGTTCCTGGCTGGCTGAATGGAGGTGAGAAATTGTAAACAAAGGTGGCCTGCAAGAAGTTCTCTGCCATATGGCTGGGCTTTGAAGCAGGGCCCTCCTGTGGAGTTCACTACCTCTGCTATCTTACAGCTGATGGCTGGTGTGGGAACATGGCTGACAGTAAATATTAATCCATATTCCTCACACAACCCCTTTAAGCTCTGCTTGTCTCCTGCCGCTCTGGTATCTGTCTTTTCTGACACTCCACTGCTGAAAGTCTGCACCAGAACTACAAAGCCATAACTTCTCTTGTGGCTTGTTTCGCCATTTGGTTTACCTTGGTATCAAGGCTCTGCCTGAGCAACACACCTGGTCTCTGGACACACTGGAGCAGTATTCCTTGGCAAATTCCTGTCTAGGTTCAATCTCCTTCCATGCCCATCCTGACCAAGATGCTACATTGGTGTCTCTTTGCCTTACAAACTTAGATGTGTGCCATTTCAGGTCAGTGAATGGAATCCATGTCATAGGGTCATGAACTTAAGAGCCTACAGAAGTAAAAAGAGACTAGCAAGCTACTTGTGGTTTCTTACAAATGTGGGAAAATCTAAAAAGTTGGCTCATAGTTCCACCTCTGTGACATTATTGAACTTATTGAACTGCTGGTTGATAGGGCTGCTGCCTTACTGTCCCTTGTAAGCACAGATGCTGTGCTACTGCCTATGCCATCTGGCGTTCTGGGGTCCAGTGTTCCATGCATGCTTCTTCCTCCATGTGGCTGCCCTGTGAGTCAATCTCTGTGCACTTAGGATGTGTGTACTCACCTATGGCCTCTTAAAGGGCCAGGGCACACATCTGCTAAACGTTCCCCAACCAGTGGTTTTGGATCTCTGAGTATTTCAGGCTCCCTCTCCATCGTGAGTGACTATCAAAGGTGTAGGATGTCTAGTGCTTCTGTGATCTCTGTATGTTATCCCTACATTATCTCCCACCTGTGTTCCTGAGTGTTCTCCAGTGTATAGCTGCTCCACCCATGTGCTCCAACACCTCCAGTTTCAGTGACTAGTTCTGTTTAACCAGTTCATATGCATTGTCCATGGTTCTATCGAGTACCCAGCTTGCTAGCCCTGCCTCCACTCACCAGTCTGCCTTCAAGTCTTAACCTGTATCTTTAGGATTCTGTACAGACAGGAATCCAGTTTACCAAAAATCAGTAAAGTCCCTGCACCACATTTTTGGTGCATTTTCAAAGCCTGGAGCTTTCAATATTAGCACCAGTGTTTTTAACCCCAGTTGGCCAGCTGGCAACTATACCGGGAATAAACCAGGAGATAGCACTTACTTCCCAGCAGTGAAGTCCAGATCTCTATACAGTAGTTAAAGGTTGAATACCTGGAAAGTGTCGGAATAACGTCCTTAGGGTTTAGCCCAAAGCCAGACGTGATGGTGGGCATAGTGGATCCACACTCGCTGATCCGTAACACTGGTGGTGGTCTATGGGTGGCCTATGCAACTGTATGGTATACCATTGCATATGTTGATAGCATTTGTTGGGTGTATGCAACATACATTTCAACCGGATACCATAAATGTGAGTAGAGCCTTACTGTGTGGGTCTCATGTATTAACTCTTGAATGAAGATTAGCAGTAGATAGGAGGGATTGGGACAATTTATTTGACTCATTAGCCTAAACCCTTGAACCCCTGTGCTTGTGCTGATGCCCTGCTTCATGGCTTAACTGTCTATAACTTACTGTTGGGATCTTGGGTCAATTCCATTAACGTGACTATTAGTGAATTACTATTTATGTGCTTTCTGAAATACGTAAATCATCTCTGAGCCATCAATACTATATTACAGTCATGCCACGTAATGCAGCTCTGTGCTGTTTGTTAGTCTCCTCCTCATTTTTATTATTCCTACTATTATTATTACTATCCCTGCATAGCACTTCTCACTTATTACCGGATCATCTATCTTCTCCATTCGAAATATTCTAGAAAATGACTTTTCATAATGGATCTTGCCTGAGCAGAATAGCTTTAGTTACCTCATATAATCGGTATCTTTGGAAAGCTGAACAGATAACGCCACTTCCACAGCACAGTTTCATTTTCCATTATAAATAATGACATTCTATGCATTTACTCTTGCTAGGAAAGTGAAAAAATACACATAAATAGCAGCCGGATGACTGAGACGCCTTGTCCCGCAATATCTAGATTGGCACTGAGCGGCAATGACCTAAGACATGGCTGTCATATTTTAAATCTCTCATTTTAACCCAAATGGTTCCTTAACAGCACATTTATCTGGATGTCCCTGGAAGTGTAACCTTGACTTCTGAAAACGTGTCACAGCAACAATAAAGCGAGAGTGAGGATGACACATTTAATCATACTATTATCTCAGGACGCAAGGTCATTTCGTCTCTTTAAATAATTGCTTTCTGTGATCGAAAAATGGGTGGTGTCTTGGGGCTGGGTCTGATGCTAATATTATAGAGGGCAGTTCATAGCTAGGAGTTCACCATTATCCTGAAGAGCTTTCATTGTTTTTTTTTTTTTTTTCAAAAAGATATATTAAGTACTTAACTAGAAGAAAATAAAATAATAACTGGAATATAAGTAAAATTTTAAGGAGTATTCCAGTAGAAAACATTTACAGCTGATTGACTAGATAGGTAATAAATATTAGATTGGTGGGAGGCAAGGCAGAGGTCCCCTGCCCCCACTCACCCATCCTCTGCATAATTACTGTAAAAAGGAGTTTTGTATGGAGCGGAACTCAAGCTGTTTAAGCAAATTCTATGTTCTAAACAAACTCCACCTGGCCATGCTGGTGTGGACAGAGAAGTAAATTAGAGGTCTTGTTCTTGCAATCACTAGAGGTCCATCACTTGGACCGCTATAAATTTAAAATGTATTTGCTACCTCTTTGAAGAAGAGGAAGAAGCACTTTGGACCCTTTCATTATATAGGCAGCTGTGTTCTGTGATTCCCAGTCTGACCCCCCAGTCTAGACCTTGCTCTCCTGTCCAGAGAGGAGGTCACTCTCCCTTGTGTGGCTGTCTTCCTGTGAATTACAGCATTACATCTAATCACTTCCATCTCTAAGGCTACTTTCACACTCACGTTTGGTGCGGATCCGTCATGGATCTGCACAGACGGATCCGTTCAGATGATAAACTGATCCGTTTGTATTATCTTTAACATAGCCAAGACGGATCCGTCTTGAACACCACTGAAAGTCAATGGAGGAAAGATCAGTTTTCTATTGTGTCAGAGAAAACGGATCCGTCCCTATTGACTTACATTGTGTGTCTGTTTGGCTCAGTTTCGTCAGACGGACACCAAAACGCTGCAAGAAAAGGCAAACTGATGCATTCTGAACGGATCCTTTTTCATTCAGAATGCATTAGGGCAAAACTGATCCGTTTTGGACCGCTTGTGAGAGCCCTGAACGGATCTCACAAACAGAAAGCCAAAACGCCAGTGTGAAAGTAGCCTAAACTACTAGAACGTCTGCTTGCACTTCATCTGTTATCTCTCTGTTAACGCTCTCCTTGACCCCTTATAATCTGGCTTTCGCACGCTACACTCTACAGAAACGACCCTCACCAAAGTGTTAGATGATCTCCGGGTGGCTTAATGTAACGGTAACCACTCATTCTTCTGGACCTCTCTGATAAATTTGACATTGTATACCAGCAACTCCTACTCACCATGCTTCACTCTATTTGCCTTAAGGACGTTAATCTCTCTTGGTTCTCTTACTATCTCTCGGACCGCTCTTTCAGTGTCATTTGCTGGTTCTACTTCTTCTACTCTTCCTCTTACTGTGGAGTTCCTCAGGGTTCAATCCTAGGTCCTCTTCTCTCCCTACACAGACCCTACTGGACAGACTATAAGTGAATTTCGCTTTCTGTACCACCTCTATGCTGATGACTCCCATTTGTATACTGCTTCCTGTGACATAAATACTGTACTAGTAAAGAACACCAGAGGTTGCCCTCTGTCTCTAACGTCATGTCCTCTAACTGAGTTGGATATGCTGTGTGGGTCCATCTTCTGAGAAGATGTATGCTGTCATGAAATTGATTGATGATGAGATATTCCTAAGGTTCTCAGATCACCGGATACACAGCTGATTGCTATTTACATGCAAATTTTGTCCCCTCAGGCTATCAAGTAGCAACATTTTCCAAGATGTTGGCAATTCGTTTGACTATTCCAGCAGATTTTCTGCAATAATAAAGTTTCATTGTGATCATTCGGTAACCATATACCTACAGACTGCAGTCAAGCTACTGTAACAAATATCTGTATGCCTTGCATATTAAAATGTGATAAATAGAATGACTACTGAAACATTAAAATTTGACATTGGATTTGTTGGAAATTCTAATTTTGACAGCATTGCCCTTAAAACTCTTTACCCTTCATCAGAATAGGCCATCTCTATATGATTGTGAGGGAAGCCGTGGAGGGGGGGTCAGACACCCCACTTATCAGCTGTTCTGCAGTATCTCTAGTGCCGGAACTACACAGCACTGTCCATTGTGTAGTGGATGTAGATGGCTGCTGCAGTATTAAATTCAATGGAAGCAGCGCTGCACTTATCAGCTCCTCTGACAACAGAACTCTTCAACTTTATGCAGACAGACCCTCTCCACCCACTGTCTATATCATACGGGGTGAATGCCTCTCCACCCACTGTCTATATCATACGGGGTGAATGCCTCTCCACCCACTGTCTATATCATACGGGGTGAATGCCTCTCCACCCACTGTCTATATCATACGGGGTGAATGCCTCTCCACCCACTGTCTATATCAGTGTTTCCCAACCAGTGTGCCTCCAGCTGTTGCAAAACTACAACTCCCAGCATGCCCGCACAGCCAAAGGCTGTCCAGGCATGCTGGGAGTTGTAGTTTTGCAACAGCTGGAGGCACACTGGTTGGGATACACTGGTCTATATCATACGGGGTGAATGCCTCTCCACCGACTGTCTATATCATACGGGGTGAATGCCTCTCCACCCACTGTCTATATCATACGGGGTGAATGCCTCTCCACCCACTGTCTATATCATACGGGGTGAATGCCTCTCCACCTACTGTCTATATCATACGGGGTGAATGCCTCTCCACCCACTGTCTATATCATACGGGGTGAATGCCTCTCCACCCACTGTCTATATCATACGGGGTGAATGCCTCTCCACCCACTGTCTATATCATACGGGGTGAATGCCTCTCCACCCACTGTCTATATCATACGGGGTGAATGCCTCTCCACCCACTGTCTATATCATACGGGGTGAATGCCTCTCCACCCACTGTCTATATCATACGAAGTGAATGCCTCTCCACCCACTGTCTATATCATACGGGGTGAATGCCTCTCCACCGACTGTCTATATCATACGGGGTGAATGCCTCTCCACCCACTGTCTATATCATACGGGGTGAATGCCTCTCCACCCACTGTCTATATCATACGGGGTGAATGCCTCTCCACCCACTGTCTATATCATACGGGGTGAATGCCTCTCCACCTACTGTCTATATCATACGGGGTGAATGCCTCTCCACCCACTGTCTATATCATACGGGGTGAATGCCTCTCCACCCACTGTCTATATCATACGGGGTGAATGCCTCTCCACCCACTGTCTATATCATACGGGGTGAATGCCTCTCCACCCACTGTCTATATCATACGGGGTGAATGCCTCTCCACCCACTGTCTATATCATACGGGGTGAATGCCTCTCCACCCACTGTCTATATCATACGGGGTGAATGCCTCTCCACCCACTGTCTATATCATACGGGGTGAATGCCTCTCCACCCACTGTCTATATCATACGAAGTGAATGCCTCTCCACCCACTGTCTATATCATACGGGGTGAATGCCTCTCCACCGACTGTCTATATCATACGGGGTGAATGCCTCTCCACCCACTGTCTATATCATACGGGGTGAATGCCTCTCCACCCACTGTCTATATCATACGGGGTGAATGCCTCTCCACCTACTGTCTATATCATACGGGGTGAATGCCTCTCCACCCACTGTCTATATCATACGGGGTGAATGCCTCTCCACCCACTGTCTATATCATACGGGGTGAATGCCTCTCCACCTACTGTCTATATCATACGGGGTGAATGCCTCTCCACCCACTGTCTATATCATACGGGGTGAATGCCTCTCCACCCACTGTCTATATCATACGGGGTGAATGCCTCTCCACCCACTGTCTATATCATACGGGGTGAATGCCTCTCCACCCACTGTCTATATCATACGGGGTGAATGCCTCTCCACCCACTGTCTATATCATACGAAGTGAATGCCTCTCCACCCACTGTCTATATCATACGGGGTGAATGCCTCTCCACCGACTGTCTATATCATACGGGGTGAATGCCTCTCCACCCACTGTCTATATCATACGGGGTGAATGCCTCTCCACCCACTGTCTATATCATACGGGGTGAATGCCTCTCCACCTACTGTCTATATCATACGGGGTGAATGCCTCTCCACCCACTGTCTATATCATACGGGGTGAATGCCTCTCCACCCACTGTCTATATCATACGGGGTGAATGCCTCTCCACCCACTGTCGCAGTCAGAGGGGCAGTCTCTACACTACCTCTTCCAGTCAATTGTGCTGCTGAAGACCATACTGCCCTGTGGTAATTGGGTATGGGGCAATGTAACACTTGGTCCCAGCAGAGCTGCCAGAACCAGCACAACACAGAATACAGTATGGACCGTTATATTACTATCCAATAAAACAGTAACATTTACTTGCATGAGGAGTCAAACCTGTCTATAAAAAACTCAGGGGGTGAATTTATTAAGTCCAGCATTTGGACGTTGGTCTTAATAAGACCCTGCGCTGATCGGAGGATCCGGTCTCTACATAACTTTGGCGGATCAACAGCCACTTCTAAATCTATGCCAGCTCCCTTGCTGGCGTAGATTTAGACCATTTTCTACACCTAAGGGCCCTTTCACACTTGCGTTGTCCGGATCCGGCGTGTACTCCACTTGCCGGAATTACACGCCGGATCCGGAAAAACGCAAGTATACTGAAAGCATTTGAAGACGGAGCCGTCTTCAAAATGCTTTCAGTGTTACTATGGCAGCCAGGACGCTATTAAAGTCCTGGTTGCCATAGTAGGAGCGGGGAGCGGGGGAGCGGTATACTTACAGTCCGTGTGGCTCCCGGGGCGCTCCAGAATGACGTCAGAGCGCCCCGTACGCATGGATGACGTGTTCCATGTGATCACGTGATCCATGCGCTTGGGGCGCCCTGACGTCACTCTGGAGCGCCTGGGGAGCCGCACGGACGGTAAGTATGCTGCTCCCCCGCTCCCCACTACACTTTACCATGGCTGCCAGGACTTTAGCGTCCCGGCAGCCATGGTAACCACTCTAAAAAAGCTAAACGTCGTAGCCGGCAATGCGCCGAAACGACGTTTAGCTTAAGGCCGGATCCGGATCAATGCCTTTCAATGGGCATTCATTCCGGATCCGGCCTTGCGGCAAGTCTTCAGTTTTTTTGGCCGGAGCAAAAAGCGCAGCATGCTGTGGTATTTTCTCCGGCCAAAAAACGTTCCATTCCGGAACTGAAGACATCCTGATGCATCCTGAACGGATTTCACTCCATTCAGAATGCATTAGGATAATCCTGATCAGGATTCTTCCGGCATAGAGCCCCGACGACGGAACTCTATGCCGGAAGAAAAGAACGCAAGTTTGAAAGAGCCCTAAAACAGGCATAGAAAATGAGGAATGAGACGGGCCTTCCAGCCCATCCACTTTCCCCGCACACGCTATGCCAAATTTTGTAGACCTGACGTGAGTGGGAAAAAGGTTGCAGATTGTGGTGCAAAGAACTATACCAGAAATATGCCTAATATTGATGTATTTCTGTTAGTAAATAACCCCCTCAGTATTTTTTTTAGAATCAAACCAAATCAGATCAAGGTAGCAATAGTCTCAATCTTGTCACTCCATCACGTTACCATCACTGTCCCACCAATTAGACATTGGCAATGTCATCAATCTTTACTGGAAAGTCCCCTTTTACACCTTCATGCATCACATTGCACATGTACGTCATAGTGGGAAAGTTGATCCCACATGCCACCATACATGCTATGATGGCACCAGCTCAGTAGATAACATACAGCTGACAACCTGTCGCAATGTTTAACCACTTAGATGTCACGGCCACTAGCAACCACAGCATCTAAAATCTTTGTCACAAGAAAAAAAATATTAAACAATGTACAGGTGAAACTCGAAAAATTAGAATATCGGGCAAAGTTAATTTATTTTAGTAATGCAACTTAAAAGGTGAAACTAACAGATGAGACTCATTACATGCAAAGCGAGATATTTCAAGCCTTTATTTGTTATAATTTGGATGATTATGGCTTACAGCTTATGAAACCCCAAAGTCACAATCTCAGGTCCCCTTTGCTCAGGGGGTACGGACCAATTAGCTGACTAGAGTGTGACACTTTCAGCCTAGAATATTGAACCTTTTTTACAAAATTCTCATTTTAAGCTGCATTAATGCAATTCCTTTTAATTTGCATTACTGAAATAAATGAACTTTTGCACGATATTCAAATTTTTCGAGTTTCACCTGTATACTGAATATAAATATGATATTGCTGTAATGATACTATATGGCAGGGGTGGAGAACCTTTTTGCTCCTGAGGGCCATTTGGATATTTGTAAAATCGTTCATGGGCCATACAGAATTCCATAGCGCTAAATTCTCAGGGATAACAGAAATGCCTCAACAGAGAGTTAATGCATTTTTACACTCCAAGGAATAAATTTGTGCAGCCACTTGCAAATAGCACTTTTATATGTTTATAATTCACCAAACTAGTTTGGCACTAGCAGACAGAAATTGCGCTTCAATGAAAAACAAATCCAGAGCGCTGTATTCTTGCAGCACGAAATGGCGCCTGAACTATACATACTTAGGCTACTTTCACACTAGTGGCACGGACCTCCGGCAGGCTATTCCGACGGGTGAACAGCCTGTTGGATCCGTCCTGCCGCGTGTGTAAGTAGCCTTAGTAGAGGGGTTCACCCAGCTTCCACTCTCCCTCCCACTGTCCCTGCCTTTGCAATGAGGTTCACCACCCCTGTTGTATGGAATAAAGATAGCAAGTTATTTATTCCATCTGGTGACTGGCACAATATTTCACAAAAAAAAAAAATACTGCATCCTGAAAATGTAAATAAGCTGCATCCTTAAGGTGTTTAACAGAACCTGTCACCATAAAATGTACAGCAATCTGCAGGCAGCATGTTATAAAGCAGGATGGGATGAGCAGATTAATACATAGCGTTATGGGAAAAGATTCAATACAAGATGTCATTTATACATTTATATCTCCACTCTCTCTATACTTAGAACCACCCCCATGTACGTATTTTAGTGACTGACAGCTATATGTGTATATACACTGTGACACAGTGAGAGGTTTCGTCTGGGAAAACAGATATTTTCCTCCCAGCATATGCTGCTGGGCTGATTTACAGCCAGGTGAGGTCAAATACCAGACCAGATTTGAAATGCCGGTCAGGGTTTTGGCAGCACTTGGCTGTCCTTAAATAGGCAGCTGGGCTCAGAAGCCATGTTTCTGTGTTGGGATCTGGGAGCCTTGTGTCTGGATGTTGGCTTGCTACCTATTTGGCGTTATCAGCAAGGACTCTTTGAGGCTGAATTGCAGCATGGTGTAAATTACCACCAACACCGCAAGGTGACTTGTTGTTGCCTCTATACTGCGTCCGCTAATCCTGTCTACCAGAGCGAAACCCCACAATTGGTGGAGGATGCATGCAAGAGCATTGAGGCTTGTGTGAACGCCGATATTTTTTGTTTCTGCATTTTTCACGCACGGTTGTATGTCGTTCATTAAACCAGCTGTGTTACAACCAGTGCCCCACGACAAAATGGAGGCTGTTGTGAAGGCCCTCATGGAGGCTAATCTGCAGCAGCGAGTGATAAACCTACGGCAAAACGAGGCTAATAAGCAGCAGCAGGAGACTAACCAGTTGCTGCTGCAAAACGTGATGGTTTTGTAGACAGCAGAAGCAACCCCGAGCGTCGACGATGCCCGGAAAGCAGTCCATTCCGCGATTCCTAAGATGTCCCCCGCAGACGACATAGAAACCTACCTGTCAATGTACGAGAAAGTGTCTATCAGGGAAAAGTTACCCCGTGACCAGTGGACTGAGGTCGTCGCTCTATTCTTGGCATCCGATTCCCAGCGGGTGTATTTCGACTTGCCGGACAATCAAGCGGCTGACTGTCAAAATGTAAAGGGTAAGATTTTGGCAAGACTGGGGGTGAATGTGTTGGTCCGGGCCCAGCGGGTACATCAGTGGGGGTTTAAGCCAGCTGAGCCTGTGAGGACCCAGTATTAAGACTTACTCCACCTCTTGCAAAAGTGGCTACAGCCTGATGTGCTGAGTCCCCTGGCTATGCTGAATAGACTATTAGCTGATATCTTCTGGAGGGCTTTGCCATACCCTGTCCAGCACTAGATGGGTCAGGTATCTCCTGGCAATGCCCTTGAGATGGTGGACCTGGTGGAACGCTATGAAGCTACCAGGAATCTAAAGGAGGGATCTGTTGGGAGGGGGGGTCGGCAAACCCTGGAAATCTCCACCCAAGGCCCAGAGATTTGAGCCGATAAAACCCGCCCGGGATGTACCCACGGCGGACTTGGCTCCAATAGTCTGCTGGCGGTGTCAGGAGCCTGGCCATGTAAGGGCTGACTGTCCCCATTGGGTTGAGCCCATGGACACTAACTATGGCTACCGTTAGTCGCTATATGCCAGGAGGCTGTGTGCAACAGGTACCCCAAAGTCTTTAGATCACCAGGTGGAAGTGGGAGACACTGTCACGGTGGGGAGAGGGGGAAACTCCCCACTGTCCAAAGTCTGAAATTAAGGAAAGCTACTAGGCCAGGAAGCCAAGATAAGGGAGATGGTCATCTCCTATCGGCACCCTCATCCTATCCCTGACCTCCTAACCCTGACCTCATGAAAGGGTACTGGCAGGTGCCCTTTAGCAGAGGCTACCAAAGAGAAAACTGCCTTCATCACGCCTGAGGGGCTGTATCAATATAAGGTCTTACCCTTTGGTCTGCTTGGTGCCCTTGCCACTTTTCAGCGACTAATGGACAGTGTGCTTCGTCCACATAGTCGGTACGCTTCGGCTTACCTGGATGATATTGTCATCCACAGTATCGACTGGGAAAGTCACCTACCCAAAGTGCAGGCTGTAGTGGACTCCTTTCGGAAAGCTGGCCTAACCGCTAACCCTAAAAAATGTGCGATAGGGTTAGAAGAGACTAAGTACCTGGGGTATGTTATTAAGTGCGGAGTAATCAAACCCCAAGTGAACAAAATGAGGTGATATGGAATTGGACCTGACCTGTCACCACTAGGCAAATATAGTAATTCCTGGGAATGGTGGGCTATTACATGAGGTTTGTTCCCCACTTTGCTACTCTAGCCATGCCCTTGACAGGAATCTTGAAGGGACACAAGTCAATGATGGTTTGCTGGGGTGATCGGGCGGAAGAGGCTTTCTCCGCTTTGAACTCGGCCCTGTGCTCGGCCCCGATTTTGGTGACGCCCGACATCAAAAGTGAGTTTATAGTACAGACCGATGCTTCCGAAGTAGGCCTCGGTGCTGTACTGTCTCAGGAAGTCAACGGGCAGGAGCATCCCATTGTCTTCCTCAGCCGTAAGCTCACCCCAGCCGAGACCCGGTATAGTATAGTGGAGAGAGAGTGCCTGGCTATCAAGTGGGCACTAGAATCTCTCCGCTATTATTTATTGGGGAGAAAATTCCGCCTGGTGACTGACCACTCCCCTCTCACGTAGATGAGCCAGGTCAAGGACAGAAATTCCCGGGTCACCCGATGGTTTCTCTCCCTACAAAATTGTACATTTTCAGGTCCCAGGTACACTGTCTTGCGTGTGTTTACCCCCTCAGGGTTGAACAAAAGGGTGAGGTATGTGACACAGCGAGAGGTTTAGTATGGGAAAACAGGTATTTTCCTCCCAGCATATGCTGCTGGGCTGATTTACAGCCAGGTGAGGTCAAATACGGAACTGGATTTTAAATGCCGGTCCGGGTTTTGGCAGCACTTGGCTGTCCTTAAATAGGCAACTGGGCTCAGAAGCCATGTCTCTGTGTTGGGATCTGGGAGCCTTGTGTCTGGATGAAGGCTTGCTACCTGTTTGGCATGAAAACAGGTTGGCGTTGTTATCAGCAAGGACTCTTTGAGGCAGAATTGCTGCATGGTGTGAATTACCACCAACACCGCAAGGTGACTTTTTGTTTGAATATGACTTTTTGTTTTGTCACTTGCCTAAAGTGGGAATAAAACATAGAAATATAGAAACATAGACTGTGTCGGCAGATAAGAACCATTTGGCCCATCTAGGCTGCCCTATATACTGAATGCTATGAATAGCCCTTGGCCCTATCTTATATGAAGGATGGCCTTATGCCTATCCCATGCATGCTTAAACTCCTTCACTGTATTTGCAGCTACCACTTCTGCAGGAAGGCTATCCAAACACTGAACTGTTTGATCCAAAGAACTTGTTGTTGCCTCTATACTGCGTCCGCTAATCCTGTCTACCAGAGCGAAACCCCACAACACTTACACAGAGAATGCTATCAATCACTGATAACACCTCCCGTTGTACTGCTATCAGTTAATAACAGGTATCTCTGTATACACACTTACACAGAGAATGCTATTACTGATAACACCTCCCCCTGTATAGCTATCAGTGACTGACAGCTAACCCTGTACACACACTTACACAGAAAATGCTATCAATCACTAATAACGCCTTCCTCATGTACAACTATCAGTGACTGACAGCTATCTCTGTCTACACACTTACACAGAGAATGCTATCAATCACTGATAACCCCCCCATGTAAAGCTATCTGTGACTGACAGCTATCTCTGTATACACACTTACAAAGAGAAAGCTATCAATGACTGATAATTCCTCCCCCATGTACAGCTAACCCTGACTGACAGCTCTCTCTGTATACACACTTAAAAAGAGAATGCTATCAATCACTGATAACATATTCCCCATGTACAACTATCAGTGACTGAAAGCTATCTATGTATACACACTTACACAGAGAATGCTATCAATCATTAATAACACCTCCCCATATATAGCTATCAGTGACTGACAGCTATCTTTGTATACACACTTACACAAAGAATGCTATCAATCACTGATAACACCTCCCCGTTTACAGCTATCATTGACTGACAGCTATCTCTGTATTGACACTTCCACAGAGAATGCTATCAATCACTAATAACACCTTCCTCTTGTACAACTTTCAGTGACTGACAGCTATCTCTGTATACACACTTACAAAGAGAAAGCTATCAATGACTGATAACACCTCTCCATGTACAGCTACCAGTGACTGACAGCTATCTATGTATACATACTTCCACAGAGAATGTGCTATCAATCACGGATAACACCTTCCTCTTGTACAAATTCCAGTGACTGACAGCTATCTCTGTATACACACTTACAAAGAGAAAGCTATCAATGACTGATAACACCTCCCCATGTACAGCTACCAGTGACTGACAGCTATCTATGTATACACACTTACACTGAGAATGCTATCAATCATTGATAACACCTCCCCATGTACAGCTATCAGTGACTGACAGCTATCTCTGTATACGCACTTACACAGAGAATGTTATCAATCACTGATAACACCTCCCTGTGTACAGGTATCAGTGACTGACAGTTATCTCTGTATACACACTTACACTGAGAATGCTATCAATCACTGATGATAACACCTCCCCGTGTACAACAGAAATGAGAAATAACATTGTTTTAAATGTATAAATTGAACTTTTTTCTGAATATTTTCCCACAAAACTATATATCAATCTGCTCATCTCCTCCTCTATAACATGCTGCCTGAATATTGCAGTTCATGATATATTCTCTTTAAAAACAGTGTATCCGTTACAGCTAGGGTGGCCAGACATTCGGTTTTAGGCCAGACAGTCTGGTTTTCTGGCTCCCTGTTCTCCATTTGGCACAAGGCCTGGACGGACACAGGGATGTCCTCCTTTCTCAGTAGTTCACGCTCAGGCAGCAGCATTGTGCTATCTGAGTGCGAGCTGCAGCTACAAACTGACTGACTTAGGCTTCTCTCACCCCCAGTCAGTCACTAGAGCCCTCCGACATGGCTCTCTGTCACTGACTGAGGGTGAGACAAGCACCCCGGGCTGCCCCCAGCTCACCTTCTGGTCTTCCAGTTCTTTTTTTTCTTTCTCTTCTTGCCAGGAATGGGGGGTGTGGTTTAGCAAAGTCGGGGGGCATGGTTTAGCGGAGTCAGGGCGTGGCCTGTGATGTCCGGTTTAATGGGGTGAAGCCAGTGGATAGTGATAGACAAACATCGGCCGGGACGATTTGCGAACGCGATCAAATGTTCACGAACCGCAAGTTCGCGGTGGGCCCCATTCACTTTAATGGCAGGCGAACCTGAAAAACCTTCAGGTCATATTTGCAGCCACCAAATACTTACTAGAAGTGCACAAATTGTCCCACAACATGTGGCATACCAGAGGGGGATCAATGGCTAAAATTCCCACAAAAAAATATGTATTTTAATCAGGGGCCATTTTTATGCGTCTTAAAGGGAAACTGTCAAAAATGTGCCCTGCTGGAGCCTAGAAATTTTTTATTTTAGGCCACGGAAGTACAGGCCCCAAACATTAGGCATTCACCGGACAGAAAACATCAAGTGATTATGTGGCCGGAGGTATATTAGGCAATCATTGGATATCAATTTTATTGCAGGCCAGTAGACTACAGGCCCCAAAAATTTTTCATTCACTGTATAGAAAAGAACAATTAATAATGTGGCTGGAGGTAATTTAGGCGGTCACCGTATAGCAATTTTACTGTTGGCCAGTTAGATTATAGGCCCCAAAAATTATGCATTCACCGTACATAAAAGATCAAGTGATTATGTGGCTGGAGGTATATTAGACGGTCATTGGATAACAATTTTACTTCAGGCCAGTGGAGTACAGGCCCCAAAAATTATTCATTCACCGTACAGAAAAGAACAAGTGATTATGTGGTTGGAAGTATATTAGACGGTCAATGGATATCAATTTTACTGCAAGCCAGTGGACTACAGGCCCCAAAAATTATTCATTTACCGGACAGAAAACATCAAGTGATTATGTGGCTGTAGGTACATTAGGCAGTCACAGTATAACAATTTTACTGTTGGCCAGTTAGATTACAGGCCCAAAAAATTATGCATGCACCATACAGAAAAGAACAAGTGATTATGTGGCTGGAGATACAATAGGCGGTCACCGTATAACAATTTAACTGTTGGCCAATTAGATTACAGGCCCTAAAAATTATGCATTCACCGTACAGAAAAGATCAAGTGATTATATGGCTGGAGGTACATTAGGTGGTCACCGTATACCAATTTTACTGTTTGCCAGTTAGATTACAGGCCCCAAAAATTATGCATTCACCATACAGAAAAGATCAAGTGATTATGTGGCTGGAGGTATAGAAGAGGGTCATTGGATATCAATTTTACTGCAGGCTAGTGAAGTACAGGCCCCAAACATTAGGCATTCACCGTACAGAAAAGAACAAGTGATTATGTGGCTGGAGGTACATTAGGCGGTCACCGTATAACAATTTTACTGTTGGCCAGTTAGATTACAGGCCCAAAAAATAATGCATTCAACGTACAGAAAATATCAAGTCATTATGTGGCTGGAGGAACATTAGGCGGTCACCGTATAACAATTTTACTGTTGGCCAGTTAGATTACAGGCCCCAAAAATTATGCATTCAACCTAAAGAAAAGATCAAGTCATTATGTGGCTGGAGTTATATAAGACGGTCATTGTACAGTATATCAATTTTACTGCAGACCAGTGGAGTACAGACCCTAAAAATTAGGCATTCACTGGACAGAAAGCATCAAGTGATTATGTGGCTGGAGGTACAGTACAGACCAAAAGTTTGGACACACCTTCTCATTCAAAGAGTTTTCTTTATTTTCATGACTATGAAAATTGTAGATTCACACTGAAGGCATCAAAACTATGAATTAACACATGTGGTATTATATACATAACAAAAAAGTGTGAAACAACTGAAAATATGTCATATTCTAGGTTCTTCAAAGTAGCCACCTTTTGCTTTGATTACTGCTTTGCACACTCTTGGCATTCTCTTGATGAGCTTCAAAAGGTAGTCACCTGAAATGGTCTTCCAACAGTCTTGAAGGAGTTTCCAGAGATGCTTAGCACTTGTTGGCCCTTTTGCCTTCACTCTGCGATCCAGCTCACCCCAAACCATCTCGATTGGGTTCAGGTCCAGTTACTGTGGAGGCCAGGTCATCTGGCGCAGCACCCCATCACTCTCCTTCATGGTCAAATAGCCCTTACACAGACTGGAGGTGTGTTTGGGGTCATTGTCCGGTTGGAAAATAAATGATGGTCCAACTAAACGCAAACCGGATGGAATAGCATGCCGCTGCAAGATGCTGTGGTAGCCATGCTGGTTCAGTATGCCTTCAATTTTGAATAAATCCCCAACAGTGTCACCAGCAAAGCACCCCCACACCATCACACCTCCTCCTCCATGCTTCACAGTGGGAACCAGGCATGTAGAGTCCATCCGTTCACCTTTTCTGCGTCGCACAAAGACACGGTGGTTGGAACCAAAGATCTCAAATTTGGACTCATCAGACCAAAGCACAGATTTCCACTGGTCTAATGTCTATTCCTTGTGTTCTTTAGCCCAAACAAGTCTCTTCTGCTTGTTGCCTGTCCTTAGCAGTGGTTTCCTAGCAGATATTCTACCATGAAGGCCTGATTCACACAGTCTCCTCTTAACAGTTGTTCTAGAGATGTGTCTGCTGCTAGAACTCTAGCATTGACTCTAGCATTGACCTGGTGTGGCATTGACCTGGTCTCTAATCTGAGCTGCTGTTAACCTGCGATTTCTGAGACTGGTGACTCGGATGAACTTATCCTCCGCAGCAGAGGTGACTCTTGGTCTTCCTTTCCTGGGGCGGTCCGCATGTAAGACAGTTTCTTTGTAGCGCTTGATGGTTTTAATGATGGCCACTCGTTTTTCTTTACTTAGCTGCTTTTTTCTTGCCATAATACAAATTCTAACAGTCTATTCAGTAGGACTATCAGCTGTGTATCCACCTGACTTCTCCACAATGCAACTGATAGTCCCAACCCCATTTATAAGGCAAGAAATCCCACTTATTAAACCTGACAGGGCACACCTGTGACGTGAAAACCATTTCAGGTGACTACCTCTTGAAGCTCATCAAGAGAATGCCAAGAATGTGCAAAGCAGTAATCAAAGCAAAAGGTAGCTACTTTGAAGAACCTAGAATATGACATATTTTCAGTTGTTTCACACTTTTTTGTTATGTATATAATTCCACATGTGTTAATTCATAGTTTTGATGCCTTCAGTGTGAATCTACAATTTTCATAGTCATGAAAATAAAGAAAACTCTTTGAATGAGAAGGTCTATACTGCATATTAGAAGGTCATTGGATATCAATTTTACTGCAGGCCAGAACAATTACATGTCAAATACATATGTTTAAAAGAACTAAAAATATAAAATTAGATTAAAAACATGGCTAACGAAATCCCCCCTCTTGAAAAAAAAAAACAATGGTAATAGGTGAAATTCAATTAAACATGGTCTTCACAGCCAGGTGTTGAATTCCTCCGAGTTCCATGCCTCATTCATTTTTAGAAATGTGAGGTAGTCCACACTGTCGTAAGCTAGACAAGTGCACTTATCGGTCTCGACCCCCCCTGCTGTGCTAAACGTGCTTTCAGACAGGACACTCGACAAGGGGCAAGCCAAGTGTTCCATGGCAAATTGTGCCAGATCTGGCCACAGGTCAAGCCTGCACACCCAGTAGTCAAGGGGTTCCTCGCTTCTCAGAGCGTCCACATTGACCGTTAACCCAATGTAGTTGGACACCTGTCGGTATAGGCGTTCCCTGAGGCTGGATCCGGAGGGTGACTGTCGATGAGTTGTCTGCAAGAATGATCTCATATCCGAGGTGACCAACACATCTTCAAACCACCCTTTTCTTGCATGCACGATAGGATTGATACCTGCAACAGTTTCTTTGTGGGTAGAAATTTCTCTGCCAGCACCCGCAACAGCAGAATGCAGCATCTCTCGAAGCAAGGCCTGGAAATGCTGCGATCTGACAGCCCTCTGTGATGCTGGTAACATGTCCACCATTTTGTGTTCGGGGGTCTAAGTACGTTACCAGCCAGTACTGGTCCTTGTCCTTTATGCTTTTTATACGGGGGTCCCTCTTCAAACACTGGAGCATGAAGGCCCCCATTTGCCCTAAATTGGAAGCAGTGGAGCGGCCAGGCTCCTGCTCATCGCCCAGGAGAATGTCGTCCTTGGTCTCCCCCCCCCATCCACGGACAACACCAGGGATCCCAGAAAAGTTTAAAGCCTGCTCTTCTTGCTCCTCCTTCTTCCCCCAGGCACCATCCTCCTCTGACTCCTCTTCAGACTCCTGCTGACTTGTCTAAGATGGAGTAGCGCCCCTGTGAATTCATTCAGCATTGCAACTTCCTCATCTTCCAGCTCCTGCTCCTCGATGGCTTGACCAATGACATGATGCAATGCACGCTCCAGAAAGGTGTAAGGTACGATGTCACTGATGGTGCCCTGGCTGCGACTGACCAGTTTGGTGATCTCATCAAATGGCCGCAGAAGTCTGCATGCATTGCGCACGAGCAGCCACTGGCATGGTAAAAAAAAAAAAGCTCCCCAGAACCTGTCCTGCCACAGAGTTCGTACAGGTAGTCGTTAACGGCACATTTCTGCTGGAGCAGCCTATCAAGCATATACAAGGTGGAGTTTGACCGCATCTGGCAGTCACAAATCAGACATCTGACGGACAAGTGGTGTCGCCACTGAACTTCAGCAAGGCGAGCCATGGCCGTGTAAGATCTTCTAAAATGGCCAGACCCTGGACCCTGGGGTATTTGACAATGAATCGCTGCACGACTAAGTTCAGGATGTGTGCCATGCACGGCACGTGTGTCATTTTGCCCTGTTTCAGCACAGATTGGCACCGTTGTCGCACACAACTTTAAAATTGAGCGGGGTTAGCCACTGATCGGCCTTTGACCGCAGAGCTGAAAGCAGTGCAGGACCAGTGTGGCTCTTGGCTTCCAGGCACAACAGCCTCAGCACAGCATGGCAACGTCTCACCTGGCACGTCAAATAGGTTCTGGGGAGATGGGGGGTGCAGAAGGAGTCAGCCAGGGAGGAGACGGAGGATGGACTAGGAGGAGGAGAAGAAGAGGCAGACCTGCATGCAATCCATGGCGGTAACACCCAATCCACATGGGTGCCACGGGTTGCATGCTTGACAACCGTCAGAAGGTTCTCCCAGTGGGCAGTAAAAGTTATGTACCTTCCCTGCCCGTGTTTGCTATAACACGTGTCTGTGGACAGATGTATCTTGGCACCGACGCTGTGTGCCAGAGATACATTCACTTGCTACTGAACATGGCCATATAGCTCTGGGATGCCCTTCTGGGAGAAATATTTCCTTCCGGGGGCCTTCCGTTGCCAATGGACACAAATTTTTGAAAGGCCTCAGAGTCCACCAGTTTATATGGCAGTAGTTGGCGGGCTAGCAGTTCCGACAAGCTGGCGGTCAGCCGTTGGGCAAGAAGGTTATCCGGCATCATCAACTTTTTTCGTTCGAACATTTGGGCCACGGAAGCCTGCCTTTTGCCAGATGAATGTGACTATGGCACGGTGGAAGGTGGAGTGGAGGACAAATGGGAGGAGAGAGGAGGAGAAGGAGAAAAGGCAGGACGTGAAGCACCAGGAGTGTGGCTTTGTGGGTTCTGACGGTGTTGCTCCTATTGGGCTCGGTGATGGGAGGCCAGGTGCCTTCTTAAGGCGGTCATCCCTAGGTGAGTGTTGGGCTTACCGCAACTTATGCGTTGACAGCACAGGCTGCAGATGGCAACACTATTGTCAGCAGCGGACATGTTAAAAAAAGCCCACACTGCGGAGACATGTGTCGGCGTCCTGGGAGCGACAGATGTGACCGTGCATGGTGGATGGCTCGCCCCAGATACTTTTGCAGTCTGCTTTTTGCCTCCTGTGCCTGCTTCTCCTACTTCTACCCCCTATCTGCTGCTCCGTCTCTCCCTCTGAACTCCCCTCCTCTTCCTCTCTTGTGGGCACCCACAAGAAATCCATCGACACGTCATCATCGTCACCTTTACCACCACTGACATTAGAGATCTTGGAGTAGGAAACAACAGCGGGGACCTACGTCCTTGGGCTGATCTGGGTACTGTCGTCAGACCGCTGGGTGGTGGCCGTTGCTACCTCCTCTTCCTCATCCAATGCCAAGAATGGCTGCGCATCGGTAAGGTCTGGGAATAGATGGGAAATAATTCCTCTGACTCGAGTGGAGGGGCTATGGTGGTGGTGGTGGTGTCTTTAGGGGTGCACACTGCAGAGAGTGAAGAGGGTGCAGATACAGAGGATGAGGAGGGTGCAGAAGCAGAAGGCCGAGTGAGCCACTCAACCAACTCTAGTGCGTCCTTTGACGTAACCGCACGCACCTTCTCCAACTTCCCACTTAGGCTCCGGCCTGGTGCACCTTCCCGACCCCTACCACACCTGCGGAATGGCCTGGCTCTTCCTCTGTCTGTCATTTTTAAAATCACCCTGTGACAAATTCCCTAAAGAAGAGCAGTATTTGTGGATGCAGGTATATAGAACCCCTTAATAATGCAGGTATATCAAACCCATTAATCAGTTTTTTGGGGGGGAAAACTGGTATATAACACCAGTTGCATTTAGTTGTTCCAATAGCGTTTGTCCCTCTGTATAGCTGCGATATCTCAGCAGAACCGCACACAACTGCTGCACAATACAAATGCACTATTTAGAAAGTATATTATAGGTATATTACACCCCTGCCTCAATAAGTTTTTTGGGGGGCCAACTGGTATATCACACCAGTTGCAATTAGTTGTTCCAATAGTGTTTATCCTTCTGTATAGCTGCGGTATCGCTGCAGAACTGCACACAGCTGCTGCACAATACAAATGCACTATATAGAAAGCATATTATAGGTATATCACACCCCTGCCTCATTCAGTTTTTTTGGGGGGCAACTGGTATACCATATCAGTTGAAATTAGTTGTTCCAATAGCGTTTGTCCCTCTGTATAGCTGCGGTATCTCAGCAGAACCGCACACAACTGCTGCACAATACAAATGCACTATAATATACTTTCTATGTTAGAAAGTATATTATAAGTAATATTACACCCCTCAGTATGTCACACCTATCGATAGCACACCTATACCAGTCCTTAAAAGGACTTTTGTGGCCCTATTAGCTAGTGTTTGGTGTCCCTAACAGTCTGTCCCTGCTCCACACAGCAACCTCTCCCTACACTGGCAAAAGACTGAATGTAAAATGTCGTCCAGATCGGGTTTATTTATAAGGCAGGGGGTGTGTCCATGTGCTGAAACCTCTCAATTGGCTGTCCTGTCCCACCTGATGGATGTGTCATGGGTCAAAGTTCTGCAGAAGACAAAAGAATATGGCACCGGCTGACATTGCCATATGTTCGCCTGTTCGGCAAACCGCAAACGAGCAAAGTTTGCCGCAAAACGACCGCCGGGCGAACCGCAGGGCAATCTCTACCAGTGGACACCGTAGTTACAGCAGGCACCTCCACACATGAAAACTGAAAGTAAAAAACTGACTCCTGTGGGAATTTTTTGAGCATGCTCTGTGACTTGCTCAGTGTTCTCTGAGCAGGTAGGGGGAGGAGAGAACAGAAGAGAGCTCAGCTTTATAACAGAGGTGTTAACTTTCATTGTAATCCTGCCTGTGATGATTATGAGTGTACAGACGACAAGCTAAAAGGTGATCTCTACAAAACAGGAATTACAAGCCCACTGTGAGCACTCACTGAACAGTGTTAAAACTGCGAGAGGAACATTTACCCCTTAGTGACCACTAATATGCCCTTTTTACTGACGTAAACATAGGGGGTTTTAGCTAAACAGCTGGCTTTAATCAATCATTACATGCACCCAAAATGGTGCATTATAAACTAGAACTTGTCCTGCAAAAAATAAGACCTCATACAAGTACATTGATGAAAAAAGTTATAGCTCTTGGAATGCGATAAAAAAAAAAAAGGTGCGTGGTCACTATTCTGCCACACTTTACAATCAGGGGGTTCATGTACAAACAGAGGTATACATTACATAGCAACAAACAATTCAACAATTAAAATAAGAGGAACGAGGGCCCTGCTTGCAAGAGCTTACCCTCTATGAGCATTAAAAATATTTGATAAGTCATCAATATAGAAATGTATTTCAGATAAAACGTGATTTAAACAATATATCATTTTCTGACGATTCTTTCCCTTTACTTGTTTTTCTAGTTGTCAACACATAAATGCCAAGATAAAAAAACATGCATAAATGATTCAGTAGATTCTCCAGAAGGTGCACACAGGGCATTTCAGCAAATGTTTCACCTACGGTATCTCAGGGGGAGAGGAAATGGTGCCTACTATCGAAGACACATGCTACTAATTCCTCAGGCTGCGGACTGTTTTCAGCAGCGTGTTCATAACTCTTTTCTGAGTATGACAAATTAACACCACTTAGAGGTGAAAATTACACCCTTATTTCCTGTTCCAAATCATTATCTTTGCAAGAAGTTGAAAAGTTCTCATTCATCACATTTCACAGTCTCCAATACATTCTCGGCACAGTTCATATGGATATTTTATAACTGTGTACGCTACATTTTCATTTGCTAAATTCATCTCAAAAGTGCCAACTGTGCAGTATATCACTATATTTACAGACTGTGTAATTTAGCATGTCTTAAAGAGACCTAAACAAAAAATTATAGGCGTTGTCCAACCTATGTACAAAAACACCCCCCAGCCAGCAATTGCCACAAAATAATAAAAGAACATATATTCACCAATTTTATCTTCCACCGCTTCCAGTGCTGCCATTCTGATCCTCTCACCGGGCTTTGTTTGTTTGGCTCCATGTGACCACAACAGCTAATCACTGGCCTCTGGGTTTCCTTTCCTTATAACACTGGTTGGTTGCAGTGCTGACCAGTGTACATAGGAACGACATCACTGCAACCATAAAAATGACACGATAATTGCACTGTATAGTAGGACAAATCAGGTGTTATGCCGTGATTGATGTAAAAAAATGAAAATTAGACATTTTATAGTAAATTTTGTTGGAATACCGTGCAATCTGCAGGCAGCATGTTATAAAGCAGGAGAAGCTCAGCAGATTGATATATAGTTTTGTGGCTTAAGATGCAATTCAACTTGTCATTTATACATTAAAATCTCTCCTCTTTCTGACTTCATTTGTACATGAGAAGGTGTTATCAGTGGTTGATAGCATCCTCTGAGTAAGTATGTAAACAGATATGTCAGTCACTGATAGCTGTACACGGGGAGGTGTTAACAGTGATTGATAGCATTCTCTGTGTAAGTGTGTATACAGAGATAGCTGTCAGTCACTGATAGTTTTACACAGGGAGGTGTTATTAGGGATTGATAGCATTCTCTGTGTACGTGTGTATACATAGATAGCTGTCATTCATTAATAGCTGTACACAGGGGATGTGTTATCAGTGATTGGTTGTATTCTCTGTGTAAGTGTGTATACAGACATAGCTGTCAGTCACTGATAGTTGTACACAGGGAAGTGTTATCAGTTATTGATAGCATTCTAAGTGTAAGTGTGTATACAGAGATAGCTATCAGTCACTGATAGTTGTACATGGAGGAGGTATTATCAGTGATTGCTAGTATTCTCTGTATAAGTGTGTATACAGGGATAACTGTCAATCACTGATAGCTGTACACAGGGGAGGTGTAATCAGTGATTCATAGCATTCTCTGTGTAAGTGTGTACACAGAGATATCTGTTAGTCACTGATAGCTGGACACAGGGAGGTGTTATCAGTGATTAATTGCATTCTCTGTGTAAGTATGTATACAAAGATAGCTGTCAGTCACTTATAGTTGTACATGGGAGGTGTTATAAGTGATTGATTGTATTCTCTGTGTAAGTGTGTATACAGAGATAGCTGTCAGTTACTGATAGCTGTACACATGGAGGGGTTATCAGTGATTGATTGCATTCTCTGTGTAAGTGTGTATACAGAGATAGTTGTCACTCACTGATAGTTGTACATGGGGGAGGAGTTATCAGTTATTGTTAGCATTTTCAGTGTAAGTGTGTATACAGAGATAGCTGTCAGTCACAGATTGTTTTACATGGAGGAGGTATTATCAGTGATCTATAGTATTCTCTGTATAAGTGTGTATACAGGGATAGCTGTCAGTCACTGATAACTGTACACAAGGAGGTGTTATCAGTGATTGATAGAATTCTATGTGTAAGTGTGTATACATAGAAAGCTGTCAGTCACTTATAGTTGTACATGGGAGGTATTATCAGTGATTGATGGTATTATCTGTGTAAGTGTGTATACAGAGATAGCTGTCAGACACTGATAGCTGTACACAGGGAAGGGGTTATCAGTGATTGATAGCATTCTCTGTGTAAGTGTGTACACAGAGATATATGTTAGTCACTGATAGCTGTAGACAGGGAGGGGTTATCAGTGACTAATTGCATTCTCTGTGTAAGTGTGTATGCAAAAATAGCTGTCAGTCACTTATAGTTGTACATGGGAGGCGTTATCAGTGATTGATTGTATTCTCTGTGTAAGTGTGTATACAGAGATAGCTGTCAGTCACTGATAGCTGCACACGGGGGATGTGTTATGAGTGATAATATTCTCTGTGTAAGTGTGTATAAAGAGATAGCTGTCAGTCACTGATAGTTGTACACATGGAGATGTTATCAGTGATTGATAGCATTCTCTACAGGGAGTGCAGAATTATTAGGCAAGTTGTATTTTTGAGGATTAATTACTGTGCATAATTATTAGGCAACTTAACAAAAAACAAATATATACCCATTTCAATTATTTATTTTTACCAGTGAAACCAATATAACATCTCAACATTCACAAATATAAATTTCTGACATTCAAAAACAAAACAAAAACAAATCAGTGACCAATATAGCCACCTTTCTTTGCAAGGACACTCAAAAGCCTGCCATCCATGGATTCTGTCAGTGTTTTGATCTGTTCACCATCAACATTGCGTGCAGCAGCAACCACAGCCTCCCAGACACTGTTCAGAGAGGTGTACTGTTTTCCCTCCTTGTAAATCTCACATTTGATGATGGACCACAGGTTCTCAATGGGGTTCAGATCAGGTGAACAAGGAGGCCATGTCATTAGATTTTCTTCTTTTATACCCTTTCTTGCCAGCCACGCTGTGGAGTACTTGGACGCGTGTGATGGAGCATTGTCCTGCATGAAAATCATGTTTTTCTTGAAGGATGCAGACTTCTTCCTGTACCACTGCTTGAAGAAGGTGTCTTCCAGAAACTGGCAGTAGGACTGGGAGTTGAGCTTGACTCCATCCTCAACCCGAAAAGGCCCCACAAGCTCATCTTTGATGATACCAGCCCAAACCAGTACTCCACCTCCACCTTGCTGGCGTCTGAGTCGGACTGGAGCTCTCTGCCCTTTACCAATCCAGCCACGGGCCCATCCATCTGGCCCATCAAGACTCACTCTCATTTCATCAGTCCATAAAACCTTAGAAAAATCAGTCTTGAGATATTTCTTGTCCCAGTCTTGACGTTTCAGCTTGTGTGTCTTGTTCAGTGGTGGTCGTCTTTCAGCCTTTCTTACCTTGGCTATGTCTCTGAGTATTGCACACCTTGTGCTTTTGGGCACTCCAGTGATGTTGCAGCTCTGAAATATGGCCAAACTGGTGGCAAGTGGCATCTTGGCAGCTGCGCGCTTGACTTTTCTCAGTTCATGGGCAGTTATTTTGCGCCTTGGTTTTTCCACACACTTCTTGCGACCCTGTTGACTATTTTGAATGAAACGCTTGATTGTTCGATGATCACGCTTCAGAAGCTTTGCAATTTTAAGAGTGCTGCATCCCTCTGCAAGATATCTCACTATTTTTGACTTTTCTGAGCCTGTCAAGTCCTTCTTTTGACCCATTTTGCCAAAGGAAAGGAAGTTGCCTAATAATTATGCACACCTGATATAGGGTGTTGATGTCATTAGACCACACCCCTTCTCATTACAGAGATGCACATCACCTAATATGCTTAATTGGTAGTAGGCTTTCGAGCCTATACAGCTTGGAGTAAGACAACATGCATAAAGAGGATGATGTGGTCAAAATACTCATTTGCCTAATAATTCTGCACTCCCTGTATGTAAGTGTGTATATAGAGATAGCTGTCAGTTACTTATAATAAGGTAGTACTTATTCTGTCTCATTTTTGGGAGTTTTATGCACCAGAAAATGAAATCGGCACCAGCAGGGGGCTGGCATAGATTACTGTGCATATATTATTAAATATGTCAGGCCACAGGTGACCTGCGGCCGTGCCACTTCTGCCCACTTTTTGAAAAGTGATGTTGGTGGCACAGAAGGAGAAAAAAAATCCTAAAAAGTCAATTGTGACAAAATGTGTGACTTTTTACACCACAAAAGTGGCATACAGTCCATCCACAAATGATACATTCCCCCCATAGAGTATATGTGAAGGAAACAATAATGTAAACTGGTTGGGTTGGACGAAGAACTCCCTAGCATATTGGAAAATATAATTTGAGTAAAAGAGGGAATTCAATTTGTGCATGTAAATAGCAGCTGCCTGAGCCGTGGAAGCAATCCTCTTACTTGGCAGCTGCTGACACTGTAAAATTATGAAGTCATATATTTCTAAAATTTGGCAGTTTAGGAATCACATCTTCAAAAATTGGCCAGGTTGGAAGAAAAAGATGAGTATGTATAGTCAGTGATTTCAGAAAAACTGTCCAAATTCATTTTGTCTTTAGATAAGCCTACCCAAAGTAGTGATTAAAAAGTCTTCTCACAGTTTATGGTTGATGGACGCCTTAATTTAAATTGGGTTTCAGTCATGTGCATCATGTAGCTGCTACTTGCATCAGCATGCTGAGAATGTCATCAGAAAATGTCATCAGAAAATGTCTTGTTGCTTAAAAATTGTTTAATTTAATTGGTCCAAAAGCATACCATGCCAGATTAAGGCCTCATGTACATGGGAATAAGACAGCAGTCATAGAGGTTTATGTGTAGGTGCAATTTAGGCGTCTGCTCCAGGTGCAAAGTGCTCACGGAAGCATCCACAAGCCACTTTTCTCTGGCCAGGGTTTACACACATGAACAAAATTGTTGGTACCCTTCTATTAAAGAAAGAAAAACCCACAATGGTCACTGAAATAACTTGAAACTGACAAAAGTAATAATAAATGAAAATGTTCTGAAAATCAGCTAATGAAAACCAGACATTGCTTTTGAATTGTGGCTCCACAGACTAATGACACTGGCCTGGACAAAAATGGTGGTCCCCTAACTTAAAGGTATTCTGTCACCAGATTTAACCCTATTAAGCTAGCTGACATTAGCGATGTGCTAATGTCAGCTAAACCTAACTAGCCTATTCCTACTTTTATCTATGCCCCCGTTACACCAAAAATCTAACTTTTATTATATGCTAATTAGGAGCCTCTAGGAGCGCGGGGGGGGGGGGGGGGGGTTGTTCCTGCTCATAGAGGCTCCGCTCTCCTCACGAGATTTCACCAGAGCACAGGACTGGCAGACAGATGCGAGCGCGGCCTGGCCCTGTCAATCAGGACTTGGAGGGAGGCGACAAAGGTGGGAGAACGGAGGCTAAAAAGCATATTATAAAAGTTTAATTTCTGACGTAACGGGGACATAGATAAAAGTAGGAATAGACTAGTTAGGTTTAGCTGACATTAGCACATCGCTAATGTCAGCTAGCTTAATAGGGTTAAATCTGGTGACAGAAACCCTATAATATTTTGTTGCACAACATTTTGAGGCAATCACTGCAATCAAGCGATTTCTGTAACTCTCAGGGAGACTTCTGTACCTGTTTGCAGGTATTTTGGCCCACTCCTCATGAGTAGAGTTGAGCGAACACCTGGATGTTCGGGTTCGAGAAGTTCGGCCGAACATCCCGGAAATGTTCGGGTTCGGGATCCGAACCCGATCCGAACTTCGTCCCGAACCCGAACCCCATTGAAGTCAATGGGGACCCGAACTTTTCGGCACTAAAACGGCTGTAAAACAGCCCAGGAAAGGGCTAGAGGGCTGCAAAAGGCAGCAACATGTAGGTAAATCCCCTGCAAACAAATGTGGATAGGGAAATTAATTAAAATAAAAATTAAATAAATAAAAATTAACCAAAATCAATTGGAGAGAGGTTCCATAGCAGAGAATCTGGCTTCCCGTCACCCACCACTGGAACAGTCCATTCTCAGATATTTAGGCCCCGGCACCCAGGCAGAGGAGAGAGGTCCCGTAACAGAGAATCTGTCTTCATGTCAGCAGAGAATTAGTCTGCATGTCATAGCAGAGAATGAGGCTTCACGTCAGCCACCACTGCAACAGTCCATTGGCATATATTTAGGCCTAGCACACAGGCAGAGGAGAGAGGTCCCGTAACAGAGAATCTGGCTTCATGTCAGCAGAGAATCAGTCTGCATGTCATAGCAGAGAATGAGGCTTCACGTCAGCCACCACTGCAACAGTCCATTGGCATATATTTAGGCCCAGCACACACACAGGCAGAGGAGAGAGGTCCCGTAACAGAGAATCTGGCTTCATGTCAGCAGAGAATCAGTCTGCATGTCATAGCAGAGAATGAGGCTTCACGTCAGCCACCACTGCAACAGTCCATTGGCATATATTTAGGCCCAGCACACACACAGGCAGAGGAGAGAGGTCCCGTAACAGAGAATCTGGCTTCATGTCAGCAGAGAATCAGTCTGCATGTCATAGCAGAGAATGAGGCTTCACGTCAGCCACCACTGCAACAGTCCATTGGCATATATTTAGGCCCAGCACACACACAGGCAGAGGAGAGAGGTCCCGTAACAGAGAATCTGGCTTCATGTCAGCAGAGAATCAGTCTGCATGTCATAGCAGAGAATGAGGCTTCACGTCAGCCACCACTGCAACAGTCCATTGGCATATATTTAGGCCCAGCACACACACAGGCAGAGGAGAGAGGTCCCGTAACAGAGAATCTGTCTTCATGTCAGCAGAGAATTAGTCTGCATGTCATAGCAGAGAATGAGGCTTCACGTCACCCACCACTGCAACAGTCCATTGGCATATATTTAGGCCTAGCACACAGGCAGAGCAGAGAGGTCCCGTAACAGACAATCTGGCTTCATGACAGCAGAGAATCAGTCTGCATGTCATAGCAGAGAATGAGGCTTCACGTCACCCACCACTGCAACAGTCCATTGGCATATATTTAGGCCCAGCACCCAGGCAGAGGAGAGAGGTCCCGTAACAGACAATCTGGCTTCATGTCAGCAGAGAATCAGTCTGCATGTCATAGCAGAGAATGAGGCTTCACGTCACCCACCACTGGAACAGTCCATTGGCATATATTTAGGCCTAGCACACAGGCAGAGCAGAGAGGTCCCGTAACAGACAATCTGGCTTCATGTCAGCAGAGAATCAGTCTGCATGTCATAGCAGAGAATGAGGCTTCACGTCACCCACCACTGCAACAGTCCATTGGCATATATTTAGGCCTAGCACACAGGCAGAGCAGAGAGGTCCCGTAACAGACAATCTGGCTTCATGACAGCAGAGAATCAGTCTGCATGTCATAGCAGAGAATGAGGCTTCACGTCACCCACCACTGCAACAGTCCATTGGCATATATTTAGGCCTAGCACACAGGCAGAGCAGAGAGGTCCCGTAACAGACAATCTGGCTTCATGTCAGCAGAGAATCAGTCTGCATGTCATAGCAGAGAATGAGGCTTCACGTCACCCACCACTGCAACAGTCCATTGGCATATATTTAGGCCTAGCACACAGGCAGAGCAGAGAGGTCCCGTAACAGACGATCTGGCTTCATGTCAGCAGAGAATCAGTCTGCATGTCATAGCAGAGAATCAGGCTTCACGTCAGCCACCACTGCAACAGTCCATTGTCATAAATTTAGGCCCAGCACCCAGGCAGAGGAGAGAGGTCCCGTAACAGACAATCTGGCTTCATGTCAGCAGAGAATTAGTCTGCATGTCATAGCAGAGAATCAGGCTTCATGTCAGCCACCACTGCAACAGTCCATTGGCATATATTTAGGCCTAGCACACAGGCAGAGGAGAGGTTCATTCAACTTTGGGTAGCATCGCAATATAATGGTAAAATGAAAATAAAAATAGGATTGAATGAGGAAGTGCCCTGGAGTCCAATAATATATGGTTATGGGGAGGTAGTTAATGTCTAATCTGGACAAGGGACGGACAGGTCCTGTGGGATCCATGCCTGGTTCATTTTTATGAACGTCAGCTTGTCCACATTGGCTGTAGACAGGCGGCTGCGTTTGTCTGTAATGACGCCCCCTGCCGTGCTGAATACACGTTCAGACAAAACGCTGGCTGCCGGGCAGGCCAGCACCTCCAAGGCATAAAAGGCTAGCTCTGGCCACGTGGACAATTTAGAGACCCAGAAGTTGAATGGGGCCGAACCATCAGTCAGTACGTGGAGGGGTGTGCACACGTACTGTTCCACCATGTTAGTGAAATGTTGCCTCCTGCTAACACGTTGCGTATCAGGTGGTGGTGCAGTTAGCTGTGGCGTGTTGACAAAAGTTTTCCACATCTCTGCCATGCTAACCCTGCCCTCAGAGGAGCTGGCCGTGACACAGCTGCCTTGGCGACCTCTTGCTCCTCCTCTGCCTTGGCCTTGGGCTTCCACTTGTTCCCCTGTGACATTTGGGAATGCTCTCAGTAGCGCGTCTACCAACGTGCGCTTGTACTCGCGCATCTTCCTATCACGCTCCAGTGCAGGAAGTAAGGTGGGCACATTGTCTTTGTAGCGTGGATCCAGCAGGGTGGCAACCCAGTAGTCCGCACAGGTTAAAATGTGGGCAACTCTGCTGTCGTTGCGCAGGCACTGCAGCATGTAGTCGCTCATGTGTGCCAGGCTGCCCAGGGGTAAGGACAAGCTGTCCTCTGTGGGAGGCGTATCGTCATCGTCCTGCCTTTCCCCCCAGCCACGCACCAGTGATGGACCCGAGCTGCGTTGGGTGCCACCCCGCTGTGACCATGCTTCATCCTCATCCTCCTCCACCTCCTCCTCATCCTCGTCCTCCTCGTCCTCCAGTAGTGGGCCCTGGCTGGCCACATTTGTACCTGGCCTCTGCTGTTGCAAAAAACCTCCCTCTGAGTCACTTCGAAGAGACTGGCCTGAAAGTGCTAAAAATGACCCCTCTTCCTCATCCTCCTCCTCCTCCTCCTGGGCCACCTCCTGTTCCATCATCGCCCTAAGTGTTTTCTCAAGGAGACATAGAAGTGGTATTGTAACGCTGATAACGGTGTCATCGCCACTGGCCATGTTGGTGGAGTACTCGAAACAGCGCAACAGGGCACACAGGTCTCGCATGGAGGCCCAGTCATTGGTGGTGAAGTGGTGCTGTTCTGTAGTGCGACTGACCCGTGCGTGCTGCAGCTGAAACTCCACTATGGCCTGCTGCTGCTCGCACAGTCTGTCCAGCATGTGCAAGGTGGAGTTCCACCTGGTGGGCACGTCGCATATGAGGCGGTGAGCGGGAAGGCCGAAGTTACGCTGTAGCGCAGACAGGCGAGCAGCGGCAGGATGTGAACGCCGGAAGCGCGAACAGACGGCCCGCACTTTATGCAGCAGCTCTGACATGTCGGGGTAGTTGTGAATGAACTTCTGCACCACCAAATTCAGCACATGCGCCAAGCAAGGGATGTGCGTCAAATTGGCTAGTCCCAGAGCTGCAACGAGATTTCGCCCATTATCACACACCACCAGGCCGGGCTTGAGGCTCACCGGCAGCAACCACTCGTCGGTCTGTTGTTCAATACCCCGCCACAACTCCTGTGCGGTGTGGGGCCTGTCCCCCAAACATATGAGTTTCAGAATGGCCTGCTGACGTTTACCCCGGGCTGTGCTGAAGTTGGTGGTGAAGGTGTGTGGCTGACTGGATGAGCAGGTGGAAGAAGAGGAGGAGGAAGCCGAGAAGGAGGAGGTGGCAACAGGAGGCAAAGAATGTTGCCCTGCGATCCTTGGCGGCGGCAGGACGTGCGCCAAACAGCTCTCCGCCTGGGGCCCAGCTGCCACTACATTTACCCAGTGTGCAGTTAGGGAGATATAGCGTCCCTGGCCGTGCTTACTGGTCCACGTATCTGTGGTTAGGTGGACCTTGCTACAGATGGCGTTGCGCAGTGCACACTTGATTTTATCGGATACTTGGTTGTGCAGGGAAGGCACGGCTCTCTTGGAGAAGTAGTGCCGGCTGGGAACAACATACTGTGGGACAGCAAGCGACATGAGCTGTTTGAAGCTGTCTGTGTCCACCAGCCTAAATGACAGCATTTCATAGGCCAGTAGTTTAGAAATGCTGGCATTCAGGGCCAGGGATCGAGGGTGGCTAGGTGGGAATTTACGCTTTCTATCAAATGTTTGTGAGATGGAGAGCTGAACGCTGGCGTGTGACATGGTTGAGACGCTTGGTGACGGAGGTGGTGGTGGTGGTGTTGGTGGTACATCCCCTGTTTGCTGGGCGGCAGGTGCCAACGTTCCTCCAGAGGCGGAGGAAGAGGCCGAGGCGGCAGCAGCAGAATAGGCCGAGGCGGCAGCAGCAGAAGAGGTAGCAGGGGGAGCCTGAGTGACTTCCTTGGTTTTAAGGTGTTTACTCCACTGCAGTTCATGCTTTGCATGCAGGTGCCTGGTCATGCAGGTTGTGCTCAGGTTCAGAACGTTAATGCCTCGCTTCAGGCTCTGATGGCACAGCGTGCAAACCACTCGGGTCTTGTCGTCAGCACATTGTTTGAAGAAGTGCCATGCCAGGGAACTCCTTGAAGCTGCCTTTGGGGTGCTCGGTCCCAGATGGCGGCGGTCAGTAGCAGGCGGAGTCTCTTGGCGGCGGGTGTTCTGCTTTTGCCCACTGCTCCCTCTTTTGCTACGCTGTTGGCTCGGTCTCACCACTGCCTCTTCCTCCGAACTGTGAAAGTCAGTGGCACGACCTTCATTCCATGTGGGGTCTAGGACCTCATCGTCCCCTGCATCGTCTTCCACCCAGTCTTGATCCCTGACCTCCTGTTCAGTCTGCACACTGCAGAAAGACGCAGCAGTTGGCACCTGTGTTTCGTCATCATCAGAGACATGCTGAGGTGGTATTCCCATGTCCTCATCATCAGGAAACATAAGTGGTTGTGCGTCAGTGCATTCTATGTCTTTCACCGCTGGGGAAGGGCTAGGTGGATGCCCTTGGGAAACCCTGCCAGCGGAGTCTTCAAACAGCATAAGAGACTGCTGCATAACTTGAGGCTGAGACAGTTTCCCTGGTATGCATGGGGGTGATGTGACAGACTGATGGGGTTGGTTTTCAGGCGCCATCTGTGCGCTTTCTGCAGAAGACTGGGTGGGAGATAATGTGAACGTGCTGGATCCACTGTCGGCCACCCAATTGACTAATGCCTGTACCTGCTCAGGCCTTACCATCCTTAGAACGGCATTGGGCCCCACCATATATCGCTGTAAATTCTGGCGGCTACTGGGACCTGAGGTAGTTGGTACACTAGGACGTGTGGATGTGGCAGAACGGCCACGTCCTCTCCCAGCACCAGAGGGTCCACTAACACCACCACGACCATGTCCACGTCCGCGTCCCTTACTAGATGTTTTTCTCATTGTTATGGTTCACCACAACAACAAATATATTATTTGGCCCAATGTATTGTATTCAAATTCAGCGGGATATAAATTTGAGGCCTAGTATTTAGGCGCTGGGTGACCGGTATGGATTTAGTGACAGAATTAGACTTGGAAATGCACAGAAGCGTGTGTGTGAAGTTATTCTGAATGACCCAATGTGCACCTTGAATATTATATACCCTTTTTGGGATAGATTTCAAATAGCTCTGATATAGCAGGAACCACTAAATTATGAAATTGCTAAATTGGGAATTGTACTTCAACCCAGAACAAAAAATGTGCTTTGACGGGCACTAAATAACTTTCCCAGCTACAACAGTACAGCGGTAACGAGAGATTTAGAGGGATTTAAATTTGAGGCCTAGTATTTAGGCGCTGGGTGACAGGTATGGGTTTAGTGACAGAATTAGACTTGGAAATACACAGTAGCGGGTGTGTGTGAAGTTATTCTGAATGACCCAATGTGCACCTTCAATATTATATACCCTTTTGGGATAGATTTCAAATAGCTCTGATATAGCAGGAACCACTAAATTATGAAATTGCTAAATTGGGAATTGTACTTCAACCCAGAACAAAAAATGTGCTTTGACGGACACTAAATATCTTGCCCAGCAACAACAGTACAGCGGTGGGTAACGAGAGATTTAGAGGGATTTAAATTTGAGGCCTAGTATTTAGGCGCTGGGTCACCGGTATGGATTTAGTGACAGAATTAGACTTGGAAATGCACAGAAGCGTGTGTGTGAAGTTATTCTGAATGACCCTATGTGCACCTTCAATATTATATACCCTTTTAGGGATAGATTTCAAATAGCTCTGATATAGCAGAAACCACTAAATTATGAAATTGCTAAATTGGGAATTGTACTTCAACCCAGAACAAAAAATGTGCTTTGACGGACACTAAATATCTTGCCCAGCAACAACAGTACAGCGGTGGGTAACGAGAGATTTAGAGGGATTTAAATTTGAGGCCTAGTATTTAGGCGCTGGGTCACCGGTATGGATTTAGTGACAGAATTAGACTTGGAAATGCACAGAAGCGTGTGTGTGAAGTTATTCTGAATGACCCTATGTGCACCTTCAATATTATATACCCTTTTAGGGATAGATTTCAAATAGCTCTGATATAGCAGAAACCACTAAATTATGAAATTGCTAAATTGGGAATTGTACTTCAACCCAGAACAAAAAATGTGCTTTGACGGACACTAAATATCTTGCCCAGCAACAACAGTACAGCGGTGGGTAACGAGAGATTTAGAGGGATTTAAATTTGAGGCCTAGTATTTAGGCGCTGGGTGACAGGTATGGGTTTAGTGACAGAATTAGACTTGGAAATACACAGTAGCGGGTGTGTGTGAAGTTATTCTGAATGACCCAATGTGCACCTTCAATATTATATACCCTTTTAGGGATAGATTTCAAATAGCTCTGATATAGCAGAACCACTAAATTATGAAATTGCTAAATTGGGAATTGTACTTCAACCCAGAACAAAAAATGTGCTTTGACGGACACTAAATATCTTGCCCAGCAACAACAGTACAGCGGTGGGTAACGAGAGATTTAGAGGGATTTAAATTTGAGGCCTAGTATTTAGGCGCTGGGTCACCGGTATGGATTTAGTGACAGAATTAGACTTGGAAATGCACAGAAGCGGTGTGTGTGAAGTTATTCTGAATGACCCTATGTGCACCTTCAATATTATATACCCTTTTAGGGATAGATTTCAAATAGCTCTGATATAGCAGAAACCACTAAATTATGAAATTGCTAAATTGGGAATTGTACTTCAACCCAGAACAAAAAATGTGCTTTGACGGACACTAAATATCTTGCCCAGCAACAACAGTACAGCGGTGGGTAACGAGAGATTTAGAGGGATTTAAATTTGAGGCCTAGTATTTAGGCGCTGGGTGACAGGTATGGGTTTAGTGACAGAATTAGACTTGGAAATACACAGTAGCGGGTGTGTGTGAAGTTATTCTGAATGACCCTATGTGCACCTTCAATATTATATACCCTTTTAGGGATAGATTTCAAATAGCTCTGATATAGCAGAAACCACTAAATTATGAAATTGCTAAATTGGGAATTGTACTTCAACCCAGAACAAAAAATGTGCTTTGACGGACACTAAATATCTTGCCCAGCAACAACAGTACAGCGGTGGGTAACGAGAGATTTAGAGGGATTTAAATTTGAGGCCTAGTATTTAGGCGCTGGGTCACCGGTATGGATTTAGTGACAGAATTAGACTTGGAAATGCACAGTAAGCGGTGTGTGTGAAGTTATTCTGAATGACCCTATGTGCACCTTCAATATTATATACCCTTTTAGGGATAGATTTCAAATAGCTCTGATATAGCAGAAACCACTAAATTATGAAATTGCTAAATTGGGAATTGTACTTCAACCCAGAACAAAAAATGTGCTTTGACGGACACTAAATATCTTGCCCAGCAACAACAGTACAGCGGTGGGTAACGAGAGATTTAGAGGGATTTAAATTTGAGGCCTAGTATTTAGGCGCTGGGTCACCGGTATGGATTTAGTGACAGAATTAGACTTGGAAATGCACAGTAGCGGTGTGTGTGAAGTTATTCTGAATGACCCTATGTGCACCTTCAATATTATATACCCTTTTAGGGATAGATTTCAAATAGCTCTGATATAGCAGAAACCACTAAATTATGAAATTGCTAAATTGGGAATTGTACTTCAACCCAGAACAAAAAATGTGCTTTGACGGACACTAAATATCTTGCCCAGCAACAACAGTACAGCGGTGGGTAACGAGAGATTTAGAGGGATTTAAATTTGAGGCCTAGTATTTAGGCGCTGGGTGACAGGTATGGGTTTAGTGACAGAATTAGACTTGGAAATACACAGTAGCGGGTGTGTGTGAAGTTATTCTGAATGACCCAATGTGCACCTTCAATATTATATACCCTTTTAGGGATAGATTTCAAATAGCTCTGATATAGCAGGAACCACTAAATTATGAAATTGCTAAATTGGGAATTGTACTTCAACCCAGAACAAAAAATGTGCTTTGACGGACACTAAATATCTTGCCCAGCAACAACAGTACAGCGGTGGGTAACGAGAGATTTAGAGGGATTTAAATTTGAGGCCTAGTATTTAGGCGCTGGGTGACAGGTATGGGTTTAGTGACAGAATTAGACTTGGAAATACACAGTAGCGGGTGTGTGTGAAGTTATTCTGAATGACCCAATGTGCACCTTCAATATTATATACCCTTTTTGGGATAGATTTCAAATAGCTCTGATATAGCAGGAACCACTAAATTATGAAATTGCTAAATTGGGAATTGTATTTCAACCCAGAACAAGAAATGTGCTTGAACGGACACTAAATAACTCGCCCAGCTACAGCACTAGGGACAGATTTAGCTGGATATAAATTTGAGGCCTAGTATTTAGGCGCTGGGTGACCGGTATGGATTTAGTGACAGAATTAGACTGGGATATGGCCAAAAAATGAACAGACTATTGCTGGTTAAATGCACTTGGTGTGACAGCTTCACCCTGATGTAGGCTTTAGCCAAAAAACAACCACACCATTGAGGGTTAAATGCACTTGGTGACAGGCGCAGCTTGCCCCTGATTTTGTATATGGCCAAAAAATGAACAGACTATTGCTGGTTAAATGCACTTGGTGTGACAGCTTCACCCTGATGTAGGCTTTAGCCAAAAAACAACCACACCATTGAGGGTTAAATGCACTTGGTGACAGGCGCAGCTTGCCCCTGATTTTGTATATGGCCAAAAAATGAACAGACTATTGCTGGTTAAATGCACTTGGTGTGACAGCTTCACCCTGATGTAGGCTTTAGCCAAAAAACAACCACACCATTGAGGGTTAAATGCACTTGGTGACAGGCGCAGCTTGCCCCTGATTTTGTATATGGCCAAAAAATGAACAGACTATTGCTGGTTAAATGCACTTGGTGTGACAGCTTCACCCTGATGTAGGCTTTAGCCAAAAAACAACCACACCATTGAGGGTTAAATGCACTTGGTCGCAGCTTGTGCTGGCGCACCACAAGACACAAAATGGCCGCCGATCACCCCAGAAAAATGAGACTGACAAACGGTCTGTGCAGCCTAAAAACAGTGAGCAATTGAGGATCAGCAGCTCAATGATCCACAGCTGCAGATCGATCAGTTAATCAAGTCCTTTGGAGGAGTTAATCTGCCTAATCTCGCCCTACTGTCGCAGCCGCAACCTCTCCCTACGCTAATCAGAGCAGAGTGACGGGCGGCGCTATGTGACTCCAGCTTAAATAGAGGCTGGGTCACATGGTGCTCTGGCCAATCACAGCCATGCCAATAGTAGGCATGGCTGTGATGGCCTCTTGGGGCAAGTAGTATGACGCTTGTTGATTGGCTGCTTTGCAGCCTTTCAAAAAGCGCCAAGAAAGCGTCACAAAAGCGCGAAGAAAGCGACGAACACCGAACCCGAACCCGGACTTTTACGAAAATGTCCGGGTTCGGGTCCGTGTCACGGACACCCCAAAATTCGGTACGAACCCGAACTATACAGTTCGAGTTCGCTCATCCCTACTCATGAGCAAACTGCTCCATCTGTCTCAGGTTTAAAGGGTGCCTTCTCCAGACTGCATGTCTCAGGTTCTACCACAGATGTTCAATAGGATTTAGATCAGGGCTCACAGAAAGTCACTTCCAAATAGTCCAATCCATTGCTCTTAGCCATTCTTCGATGTTTTTATCTGTGTGTTTTGGGTCATGATCATGTTGGAGGACCCATGACCTTTGACTGAGACCAAGCTTTCTGGCACTGGGCAGCACATTTCACTCCAGAATGCCTTGAGAGTCTTGAGACCTCATTGTACCCTGTGCCAATTCAAGACTCCCTGTGCCAAATGCAGAAAAGCAACCCCAAAACATAACCAAGCCTCCTCTATGTTTAACAGTAGGCACAATGTTCTTTACTTTGTATGCTTCATTTTTCTGTGAACATAGAGATGGTTTGACTGATTTGACAGATGAGACAAAACTCTAGTTTTGTCTCAGCTGTCCAAAGGGAAGTTTTGCTTTTTTATGACTTGCTTTCAACAGTGATTTCCTCCTTGGAAGTCGTCTATTAAGTCCACTTTGGCTAAGACAGCGACAGATGGTTTGAACTAATGTACCTAGGCCTTTGAGTTCACCTCTAATCTCTTTGGAAATTGTTCTGGGCTCTTTGGTTACCATTCATATTATCTGTCTCTTTAATTTGTCATCAATTACTCTCTAGCGGTCATGTCCAAGGAGGTTGGCTACAATCTTGTGGACTTTAAACTTCCTGTAGTAACCGGAACATCAAGTTTTTTGGAGATGGTCTTATAGCCTTTACCTTTAACATGTTTGTCTATTATTTTCTTTCTAATCTCCTCTGACAACTCTTTCTTTAGCTTTCTTTGGTCCATGTTTAATGTGGTACAAACCAGTGGCGTAGGGATCTCCATAGCAACCATAGCAGTGGCTATGGGGCCCTACGCCACTGGGGGCCCGGTAACAGCAGGCAGTGCGGGCGGGCGGCGCTCACTCACTGATGTCACGCGCCTGCTCTTCCCACTAGGCGGCGCAGGTGCGTGACGTCAGTGAGTGAGCGCCGCCCGCCCGCACTGCCTGCTGTACCGTTACCAGAGCTAAGACAGAGTAAGGTATCCAATCCAAGTAAAGAGATCAGCATTCAGCAATGTCAATGATTAAAGTTCAAGTTACTGATTAGTTTATAAATGTGCTCCTGTGAGCTTTGGGGAGGGGGATCTGTGGATGGCACTATTTAGGGGAGGGGGTTCTGTGGATGGCACTGTTTAGGGGAGGGGGATCCATCTGTGGATGGCACTATTTAGGGGAGGGGGATCTGTGGATGGCACTATTTAGGGGAGGGGGATCTGTGGATAGCACTATTTAGGGGAGGGGGATCTGTGGATGGCACTATTTAGGGGAGGGGGATCTGTGGATGGCACTGTTTAGGGGAGGGGGATCTGTGGATGGCACTATTTAGGGTAGGGGATCTGTGGATGGCACTGTTTAGGGGAGGGGAATCTGTGGATGGCACTGTTTAGGGGAGGGAGATCCATTGTGGATGGCACTATTTAGGGGAGGGGGATCTGTGGATGGCACTATTTAGGGGAGGGGATCTGTGGATGGCACTATTTAGGGGAGGGGGATCTGTGGATGGCACTGTTTAGGGGAGGGGGATCTGTGGATGGCACTATTTAGGGTAGGGTATCTGTGGATGGCACTATTTAGGGGAGGGGAATCTGTGGATGGCACTATTTAGGGGAGGGAGATCTGTGGATGGCACTGTTTAGGGGAGGGGGATCTGTGGATGGCACTAGGGGAGGCCCATAAAATTATTTTTGCTATGGGGCCCATGCATTTCTAGCTACGCCCCTGGTACAAACCATGATACCAAACAGCACAGTGACTACATTTCACCCTGTAAATAGGCAGACTGACTGTTTACAACTTTGAACACCCATGATGCTAATTACAGGACACACCTTAGTTTAAGATGTCAATCTTTTCTAGGGGTACCATCATTTTTATCCAGGTCAGTTTTATTAGTTTTTTTTTTATTATTATTCTGTTGAACCACAATTCAAAAGAAATGTCTGATTTTAGGTGATTAGCTGATTTTCAGTAAATTTTTATCTCTTATTATTTTTGTCAGTTTCAAGTTATTTCAGTGACAATTGTGGGTTTTTCTTTCTTTAATGAAAAGGTACCAACAATTTTGTCCACATGTGTAGATACAGGGTTAGGGAAGAAAACTGATTTTTTCTCTTTGGTGAAAGAAAGCCTAGCTACAGCCCTGTTTCATGTTTCCAAAGAGGCAGGGCCGCCTCCAGGTTCCAGATAAATCCCAGTGGGCCCCCATGAGGCATTTTTTTTACATTGGCATGTCCCCCTGTGGCTCCCACACGGTATAATGACCCCCAGTGGCCACTATACAGCATAATGACTACTAGTGGCCCTTCACACAGTATAATGACTACTAGTGGCCCTTCACACAGTATAATGAACCCCCAATTCCCCCCCCCCCCACTGTATAATGACCACCTGTGGCCCTGCATTCAGAATATTAACCCCCAGTCGCCCCCATTCAGAATAATGACCCCCCAGTAGCCCCCACACTGGGGGAATACTGTATGGAGGGGGCTCTGGGGGTCATTATACTGAATGGAGGGTCATTGGGGATCATTATACTAAATGGGGGACACTGGGAGTCATTATACTATGTAAAGGGCCCTCACAGTATAATGACCCTACAGTGACCCTCCATTCAGAATAATGACCCCCAGTCGCCCCCACACTGGGGGTTATACTGTATGGAGGGGGCATGAGGGGTCATTATATTTAATAGGGGCTCTGGTGGTCATTATACTAAATGGAGGGTTAATGGGGATCATTATACTGGGTGTCATTATACTGTGTAAGGGGCCCTCACAGTGTGATGAATGACCCCCCAGTGGCCCCCTCACATACCTATCATTGCAGGGGAGCCGGCGGTCCTGTCCATCACTAACCCGCTGCAGCAGTGAGCCAGGCCTGGAGGAGAGAAGGAGATGTGCAGTGATATAGCTAGAATTGACTGGGCCCCACAGCAAATTTTAGTGCGCCCCCCTCCCCCCCATGTGTGTTCACATCACGTTTTTCCTATCGGTTTGATGTATACAAATGTGCAGCACTCCACGTTTTTGTATCCTGCAGAGTCAAGTAAAAAATGCATACGTTAACGTACATGTTTTTTCTACCATGGAACTGTATGGTGAACGGATGCCACTGTACGGCATCAGTCTGAGGCATCTGTTAATGTACGCATTTTTGGTATACATTAAATGGATAGCACAAATGTGATTGAACCCAGCTCTAGTGTCAGAATAAGCCCCAGTACACAGCGGAGCAGCGTGGCAGAGAGGGGAGGCCGCCATGTACATACAGAGCGCTACCTAGTCCTGGTGGTCAGGGGTGAGGACTGTGCTTCCCAAGGATCATTTTCTACAGGGAAATACAGGGCACAGTATAATACACTAGAATCTATATACTATAACGATATTAGCCCTACCCCCGAATAATAATACAATTAGGGGGTCATTTATTATATAGAAATACGTCTATGTTAGGCGTATTTCTGACACAGATTGTGGCGCAAAGGTCCTTAGCACCGCAATCTGCATATTTTCCCGCTCATGTCAGGTCTAAAAAAAATGGTGTGGGCATTGAAGGGGATACAGTTATGGCCATGCAGTTATTGGATACCACCGCCATACAGTGATAACACCGCCATACAATGATAAAACCACCATACAGTGATCGGATAAAAGGGTATAAGAGGGCACAGTACAGGGAATGACTATGGGCACTGCACAAGGTGTGGTTAGAGGGCACAATGCAGGGTATAAAAGGAGTACAGTACAGGGTGGGGGGCACAGTCACATGACCCTGTGACGTTAGAAGGTCCTTATGGTGAATGCTGTTCAGATGCCACCATAATGAGAGGCAGAGGAGTGAGACAGGGGCCCTGGATGGGGCTCTGAGAGGGATTCATACAACAAGTAGTGGCAGGAGGTCTGGGCAGGGCAGCAATAGGAGATAGGAGGGTGAAACAGGAGCTCTGAATACATGAGGGAGGAAAGGAGACAGCAGGGGCTCCATGAGGATGAGATAGGACAGGATATGTGGGGGGGGGCAGGTGTCATGGAGACAAACTGCTTAATGAAACAGTAACACAACTAAATAGAATGAAGCAGCAGCAGATCGAAGAGTCCCCCCCCCCCTTCTGTCCCACAGAAAAGAGACAGTCACAGTGCAGACTCACTCACAGACTGTCTTCACACTTCTCTGCTCCAGCCCTGCGGTCTCTCTCCTCAGGCAGCAGGTCCTGTGTAGATGGGGCGTGTCCTGTGTAGAGGGGGCGTGTTCTGAGTCTCTGCAGCTCAGAGGGCCCACCAGAGGGGTACTGCGCAAGTGAAATGACAGCAGTGAGAGCTCCCATCTGTATTGATGGAAGTGCTCATAGCAGCTCAGTGGGCCCCCCCAGGAGCATTGGGCCCCGGCACTTGCCCGGGGATGCCGGGTTATGACGCCGGCCCTGCAAAGAGAGATACTTTTTGTTTCCTCTTCCTTCTCACACACCTCAAATCTAGCCCATTACGACCCAGAAGGCGAGGAGCATCCACTGCTGTACTGTCTACAAAAGACCTCGTCCCCTGAGTTGGTGCCTAGCTGAAGGCTAAGGATTAGGAAGAAAATTTATTGCACGCTGATGTCGGTGGTATGTGATTGTTTTTTTCCCCCCATTTATTAAGTCTCCTAATTTATTTTAGTGTTCCTTATATTCCACAAACGAAGATAAAATTTGGCCCACTGGCAACAAAAAGCTAAGACGACACTGGATGCCAGCCCAAAATAGCTAATGGCTCGTTCTTCTTATTAATATTTCGAAGAATAATTCAGTAAATGGTTGACCTATTATAACGTGAATTGAACTCTATATTTGCGTATCTTGAACACAAATATAAAATGCAAAGGAAAATCAATTATAAATTTCTTTCAGCCGTATTTGCTATTCCTGGTCATTGCTGACACGGTTAATTTTAGCTGCAAATCGAATTTTACAGGTAGAATATTAAAGGTTCCAATTAAGATTAAAAAAAAAACAAATTTAAAGAGGTTCTCCATTTTTGACAATCCCTTTGAGTTAGCCTACTTTCGCACCTTCAGTGTGAAACTCCGGCATGGCCGTGACTTCCTGGGATGGAAGATTTCCTGGCTCTCCAACCACTTAATCCCATATAACCAACCCAAGAAAGACACAAACACATGACTTGGTGTAAAAGGCCATAGCTTAATTTATTAACACAATAAATTATTAAATACCTAGTAGCATAACAAATAGGAGATAAAGTAGTAGGGCACACCCCCACTTGATACCACACAGAGAATTGGCAATTAATCCCATGAGAAAAAAGTACGGAACCTGAGGATATAAAGCGCTTCAAGAAAGGGATCGGTGATTTTTCGCTTTGTTATAAAGAAAAGCTGGATACCTGCCGTTTTATGTTGAGATCACTTTCCCTGGTGTAAACTAATCTTGCGGATTTGAACCAAACCGCACTGAAGATATCGGTTACCAGGCTATCTCCAGAACAGCACAGCGACATACGACCACCGAGGAGCCCGAAAGTTTGCTCATCATTACCGCAACAAGTCAAATCGCATCGCACCGCAGCCTACAAAATCTTCACTATACGTGGGACGCCACGAGTGAGAATACAAAACCGGTATCACCTGAAACAGTGAGTAAAATCATTCCGGTTCATGTCTGCAAGTAGGCAGTGAAACTATAGCGGCACTGTTGCGATTTTGGCAAGTGGTAATTAAAACCACACATGACTCAAGTGACTATCCTCTTAACAATCTCACTTGATTAATTTCTTTACCCCTGCTAGAGACATTGTCTGGGTCCATTAACCCTTAAGAGAGACTGCTTCTTATAATATTTCATTTAACCCACTATTGGATGACATATATTTTAAGGATGTTATATGTTTTAAGGATTTTTTAGTAATAATTTTAGTGTGTTTAATAATATTATATGTTATAAAGATCAGGAATAAATATTTTATATACCAATTCTCCGTGTGGTATCAAGTGGGGGTGTGCCCTACTACTTTATCTCCTTTTTCAATTGTTTTAGAGGATTGGGTGAATCCTCTTGCAGGAGCACCCATACCACTCTTGAGCAGCTGGTGAGCCCTCTCTAATACTTGATTTTTAGGCATAACAAATAGTCCAATAAATTGCTCAAAACATTATTACCACGACAATCCTATATTAATCCAACATCAAAACAATATGTAACTTTTGAACATAAAGGGATCCTAGAAGGTAATCCAAGTAACCAGATTCGCCCCTCGTGAACCTCCTCACATGATCCAGGTTTATTCCAACCTTACCCTTGGCCAGACTCTCAGACCCAAGGGCACCAACTCTTGGAATTAAACCCCTGTCAGGCTATTAGACCAAATAGGATCCCCCATCTTGCCATTCACCACAATGTCCTAGATGCACACTGCAAAAGATATAGCCATGCACCTTTTCCAAGTTTTGCCTCCCAGAATCCCTCCTTTAACCTGCATGCTACGACAAAAGCAGTTTTCCCATCCATTACGATCTAAAAAAAAAAATATTATTTTTTTAATATATATATTTTTTTATATCTATAGGGCGGGTGGGTGGTACTCTTTTCCTATCGGATCCAACTGCCCTGCAAACTCCTCCCCTAAGGCCATATATCCTTGACGCGAATCTCCGCTCCACCCTCACCACAACTCCACCCCTGCAACCCAACTGTCCCACTCTTAACCCTACGTGCCACAACCTTCCACCATAGTCAAGCCACAATTCGCTACGGCTGCGCCCCGCTCCATTGCTTTTCTTCCAGCAGACAAGTGGAGGATCGGCCAAACACAAACCGCAGCAGTTTGCGTCCGGCCGATTCTCCAGCGCTTGTGTGCCAGAATGCATACAGATCTCTGCTGGACCCCATTATACTTAATAGGGTCAGCGGACATTCCATCCCTATCCGGCAGCGCCTGATCCCGAGAATTCCCGAAAGGCTGTTCTCTGCGACAAAAGCCTGCCGGAATTCAAACCGGAAATGTGAAAGTAGCCTTAGAGGTGTCCTGATAACATGTTCATCAAAGTTTATCTCTTTTACTTTAATCTGTGAGGGAACACAACAGCAAAGGTTTCTTTTTCTTGTTGCGCCACTACAGGGGAAAATGAAGCATCACACGTAGTTCCTTGAAAACAATGTTCTGTCCATAAAAATATGGACGTGTTCGGTCCTCCAGAGTGAGAGACGATCTGTAGTCACCCTCTAATAGACGAAGGTCAGGAATATTATATTTTCTAAAGCAGACAACCCCTTAACCAGGGCAATATGAAGTCAAAAAGACAACTGAAATGTGACAACTACTTCCTACTGTCACTTTTGTAAAAATGGCCACCACAACTAAACAGAAAAATGGCAATATATGTAAGTAAATAGAATATAATTACCAGTTTTGGCTGCTGCTCTAAATTTTCAGTTGCTAATATATAGTATGGCCGTTTTAATGTTTTGAGTGAAAATTCTTACGTATTCTATTCTATTCTATGATTGTTCTGAGGAGGAGAAGGAAGACCACACCCTTCTGAGATACTGTACATGCAGAAGACGGGCCGTGTGATTTCCCCCTTTTTGGATTTGACTGAACAGTGTTATATTTTTTCATTCTGCTTGACTTTATATATTATACTAGCAGAAGGACCCGGCTTTGCACGGGTATATTTCATCTATTTCATTTAATGCTTCTGTGTGTCATTAAAAGATTTCAACAGTATCCCCCATAACAGTGACATCTACAGTACCCCGCCCCTTTAAAACTGACCTACAGCAGTGAAGAAAAGTGGCTGGGTTGTTATGGAAACCTGGTGTAAAACCCTGAAGCTGACAGAAGTTGACTTTTACCTTCATTTTTTCAATGCCTATCGGCTGTGGAGTGGGAGGGTGTGTGGCCTAACCAGATTGGTGGTGTGGCTTAGTGGGTGCTGGGGGCAGGATTTTGAGGGTGGCCTGAATGGCCACCCTACCTGCCCCCTGAACTGTCACCTTCACAGCACTCCGCTCCCTTAACAGTGTCATCCACAGCGCCCTGCCCCTTTAAAGTTGACCTGTAGCAGTGAATTAAAAAGCATGTGTTTTTATGGAAACCTGGTGTAAAACTGTGTGTATGTGGAGACTAAGGACCTGCGAGCTTCTATTGGCTGATAACGGACATGTGACCGTGTGTATGTCAGTTGGCATATAAAGAGAAAGACCTGCATGCTTCTATTGGCTAATGTAGGTCATGTGATGTGCCATATTTGCATTTTTGGGGAATATCTCAGGAACAGTACGTGCTAGAGAGCTATGACCCCCACAAGATTTATTTTCAGGTAGCAAGAGATGTGTATACCAAGTTTCATTGAAATCGATGGTTGCGTTTTTGAGTGATCGCAGAACATACATACATACACACACACATACATAAATACATGGTAAAGTCCTGGAAGGGGTGTATATCCCATCCAGCTTCCTCAACTGGGTGAGGTAAATAAAATCCAGAAGGTTAAAATGGTCTCAGCAATGTGTAGGTTGCTGAGACAGTTTTGTTAAGTTTATGGGCTGGATTTTATTGGACTGGGAGAAGGTAGGATTGGTAGAGGGACCTCCCCAGTCCACCCCATTCCGGAGAAGGTTTTCCCCTAGCCTGAGGGATCCCCAGCTGAAGCCAGCTGGGATCATCAAGGGGAAATAAAGCACAGTCCAGGCTGTCAGTCTGGGGAGAGAGATGCCTGGAGAAAGTTTGGGAAGCTGGCTGCCCTAGTGGCTAGAGAAGCCGAATTCTCTGTGTGAAAGGTGTTCAATAGCTGAGTTAGGAACTTTACTGTATTAGCCAGAGCCCAGATGGGCAGGTGTTTATTTTGGTTTGGTTTATGTTTTGTGGTGTTGGACCCCTTCACCTTACCCAGTGAATTATAACTGGGGTTGCCTGTATTGCCGGAGTGTGATAAATAAAGCAACATTTGGACTTTAACCCTGTGGCCTGCAAGAGAATCTGTCATCGCCGCCCTACCTGAGAGTGTAACCCCTTACAATTGGTGTCGGATGCGGGCAAGCGTCCCTGCTGAAAAAGGCAATAGCAGGTTGCTAAGGGCAATGGCGTGACAGTTGATGATTTAATGTCCTGGGTAAAAGCTGCAAATACAATGTAAAGTGCATCAAGTCCCATGGAAGAAATGATAAAGCAGCTGGTTCAGGCTAACCTAAGGCAACAACAGGCCATGGAGCAACAGCAGAGGTTGCATGCAGAGGATAAAAAGAGACACAAAGAAGCCTTAGGTGTCCAACAACAGGCTAATGCACAGCAACAACAGGCCATGGCACAGCAGCAGGAAACTAATCGTTTGTTGATGGAGCATATTGCTGCAATAAGAGAGACTGCTGTAACTCCAGTCCCACAAGTGGGGGTAAGCCCCCCAGAGACTTTGAATGTGAGGAGGGCTGTGCAGCGGGCCTGGCAAAAACTGACACTTGATGATGATATCGAGGCCTACCTGACCGTATTTAAGAGGGTGGCGGAAAGAGAAAGGCTGCCAATAACAGAGTGGGCAGAGGTCCTTGCGCCCTTTTTGTGCGGCGAACCACAAAAGGCCTCTGACCTCAGGGAGCAGGATGTCTGGGACTATGTCAAATAAAAAATGGAGATCCTGGCTCGTTTGGGCGTTACACTGGCGGTTCGTGCCCGGAGGGTCCACACGTGGAGCTACACCATGGACAAGCCTGCCCAATCTCAAATGTTTGACCTCCTCCATCTTGTACGGAAGTGGCTGGAACCTGAGTCTTCTACATCGGACCAGATCGTGGAGAAAGTAGTAGTGGATCACTACTTCAGAGCCCTCCCGGCTGAGCTACAACGGTGGGTCGGACATGGAGACCCCAAAACTGCAGATCACCTCGTGAACATGGTGGAAAGGTTCCTGGCGACTGAGAACTACCTCCGTGAGATCCCTACTACACCAACACCTCCCCGAAGTGCCCGACCCGTGTCATCTGTGGGTAAGAGAGTTCCGGCTGTTGGGGGTGTGTGGAAGGGTGCAAGAGGGAATAAAGCTCTAGAGGTTGGGCGTGGGCATAAGGCTGAGTCTCCCAGGCAGTCCGGACCCGGAGAGGTCTTCTCACCTAGGAGACCCAGGGCGCCCCAGTGCTGGAGGTGCCTTGAGTGGGGATACATTGCTGCCTATTGCCCTCTGACCTCAGAGCCCATGGAGTGTGGCGGGAGCCGGAGATAGTCGCTGTATGCGGTGCCAGTGTGTGCGGCCTCCCCAGGACTAGAGACTGAGCTGCAGATGTGTACCCTGCGCTGTCAGGGCTCTGTTGGACTCCGGTAGTCTGGTCAAAAGAGTAAATGTGCTGTGCATCCATGGGGATGCAAAATCATACCCGGTGGCTTGCGTTAAGCTGGAGACTCTGGCTGAGACTGTATCCTATGAAGTCGGGGTTGTAAAAAGACTTATGCATGATATGATATTGGGCCGGGACTTCCCCTTGTTTTGGAAGTTGTGGGAGAAGAGAAACATTCCTGCAGACTCTGTGCCTTCTCCTTTAAATAATCATTGCTATGAGGGGCCCATTGAATCCAATGGTTTAAAGGAAGAGACCATTGAAAACAATGGTGCCGATAAGGTGCAAAATGAAGATGTCATGGTAACTGAAATGTCTGATGAAAATGTGGGGTTATGTGACGTACCTGATAATGACACTTTTCCATTGCAGGTGTTAGCTGGTGAAGATGAAGCTTCCCCAACTAGGGAAAATGTGTTGGACTTAGGGGTGTCTCGAGGTAACTTTGGTACAGAGCAATTGAGAGACCCCACTCATGGAAATGTAACCGTGATAGATGGTGTACCACAGGTACCAGAAGCTGTCCAGAAATTTCCGCATTTTTCCATGAATGGAAACCTGCTGCATCAAGTTAATAAATGCAACAATGAAATTGTGGAGCAGCTTCTGGTGCCAAAACCCTATAGAGGTATGGTACTAGATCTCAACCTGCCAGATAAGTGCCCCGATCTCACATTTCCGGAGTCCCTTGGTGCCTCTTCCCATCATTGAGGTACCTTTTGAAAGAATTGCCATGGACTTGGTGGGTCCCATTGTTAAGTCAGGGGGCACCAGTATATCTTGGTTGTGTTGGACTATGCCACACGATACCTGGAAGCGGTACCCTTGCGAAATATGGTGTCCAAAAATATTGCCCGGGAATTATATTTCATGTTCTCCCGCACGGGGATCCCTAAAGAAATTCTCACGGACCAGGGTACCCCCTTTATGTCAAAAGTCATGAAAGAGTTGTGCAAGTTGTTAAAAATCACCCAGATACGTACCTCGGTGTACCACCTACAGACAGATGGGTTGGTCGAGAGGTTTAACAAGACTCTGAAACAGATGTTAAAAAAAGTGGTAGAAAAGGATGGTTGGGGCTGGGACTGCCTCCTACCATACCTTATGTTCTCTGTTATGAAGGTGCTTCAGGCTTCTACAGGGTTCTCACCATTTGAATTACTATATGGCCGTCACCCGAGGGGTTTACTCGATATAGCTAAAGAAACCTGGGAGGCTGAGGCTACTCCCTATATGAGCGTCATTGAACATGTGGCGGACATGCAAGACAGGATAGCGACAGTGATGCCCATTGTTAAAGAACATCTGAAAAGAGCCCAGGAGGCTCAAAGCAGAATTTATAACAGGTCTGCCAAGGTAAGGGACTTTAATCCTGGGGACAGGGTCCTGATTCTAGTTCCCACTGTAGAAAGTACGTTTCTGGCAAAGTGGCAGGGTCCCTACGAGGTTGTGGAAAAAGTGGGCGAGGTGAACTATAAGGTGCACCAACTAGGAAGAAGACCCTACCAGATTTACCACGTAAATCTGATCAAGCCATGGAAAGATCATGAGTCATTGGTGGCCACACAGACCATGAATAAGGAGGTGTCAACACCAATTCCTCCGGTAAAAATTTGTGAGGCATTGTCAGTACCCCAGAAACAAGAAGTAAAGGATTTTCTACAGAAAAATAGAGGAAGGTTTTCTGACCTACCAGGCCATACCCACTTGATAGAACATTCCGTGAGAACTGAGCCCCACAGTAAGGTGAATCTAAAGCCCTACAGGATACCAGAAGCACGCAGAAAAGCAGTATCCTCTAAGGTCAGGCGCATGCTTGAGTTAGGGGTCATTGAGGAATCTACCAGTAAGTAGTCAAGCCCTATTGTCTTAATCCCGAAGCTTAATTGGACTTGGAGATTTTGTAATGATTTCCGGAAGCTAAATGAGTTATCAAAATTCGATGCGTACCCCATGCCCAGAGTAGATAAACTAATTGAGAGGCTTGAGAAAGCAAGGTACATCACAACCCTTGACCTTACAAAAGGGTATTGGCAGATACCATTATCAGATGATGCAAAAGAAAAGACGGCATTCTCCACTCCAGAGGGGCTGTTCCAGTACACAGTGATGCCGTTCGGGTTACATGGAGCCCATGCTACATGCTAGAGTTTGATGGACCTGATCTTGAAGCCACATCATGACTATGCTGCCGCTTAACTTGATGATGTGGTAATTTTTTCATCTGATTGGAGAAATCACCTCTGGAAGATACGTTATAGGCCGTTATAGACTCAATTAGTGATGCTGGCCTCACCATAAACCCTGAGGAGTGTGCAGTGGGTCTAGAGGAAGCAAAATATCTGGGCTACATTATTGGTAAAGGGCTGGTTAAACCCCAGATCAATAAAGTAGAGGCGATACAAGACTGGCCTAGGCCCTTAACGAAGAAACAAGTCAGGGCCTTCGTTGGCATGACAGGGTACTACCTCCTGTTCATACCGAATTTTGCACCATTGACTGACTTGACAAAAAGCCCTAAGTCAGTAATGGTGAAGTGGACCCCAGAGGCAGAAAAGGCATTTCAAAGCCTAAAGTCCTCTCTCTGTCAACAGCCGGTGCTCATTTCCCTGCATTTCAGAAAAGAGTTTCTGGTCCAGACTAATGCATCTGAGACAGGCTTGGGAGCGGTCCAGTCACAGGTGATAAATGGGGAGGACCACCCAGTGATGTACCTAAGTAGGAAGCTGACCCCGGCAGAGAAAAGTTATGCCATAGTGGAACGAGAGTGTCTAGCCATTAAATGGGCTCTGGCGTCACTTAAATATTACCTGCTGGGTAGGAAATTCCTGTTGGTAACAGATCACGCTCCTTTAACTTGGATGAAACAAAACAGGGAGAAAAACGCAGGAGTGAGCAGGTGGTTTCTCTCCCTGCAAAATTTTAATTTCAAGGTTGAACATAGGCCAGGGAAATTACAGGGGAACGCAGATGCTTTGTCCAGGATACACTGCTTGTTGGCTAAAAATATCCAGACCTCCGGTCTGGAGAAGGGGGGGGGGGGGATATGTGGTAAGGTGAACAGAAAAGTGTATGGTAAAGTCCTGGAAGGGGTGTATATCCCACCCAGCTTCCTCAACTGGCTGAGGTAAAAATCCAGAAGGTTAAAATGGTCTCAGCAATGTGTAGGTTGCTGAAACAGTTTTGTTAAGTTTATGGGCTGGATTTTATTGGACTGGGAGAAGGTAGGATTGGTAGAGGGACCTCCCCAGTCCACCCCATTCCGGTGCAGGTTTTCCCCTAGCCTGAGGGATCCCCAGCTGAAGCCAGCTGGGATCATCAAGGGGAAATAAAGCACAGTCCAGGCTGTCAGTCTGGCGAGAGAGATGCCTGGAGAAAGTCTGGGAAGCTGGCTGCCCTGCTGGCTAGAGAAGCCGAATTCTCTGTGTGAAAGGTGTTCAATAGCTGAGTTAGGAACTTCACTGTATTAGCCAGAGCCTAGACAAGCAGGTGTTTATTTTGGTTTGGTTTATGTTTTGTGGTGTTGGACCTTTACCTTGCCCAGTGAATTATAACTGGGGTTGCCTGTATTACCGGAGTGTGATAAATAAAGAAACATTTGGACTTGTGGCCTGCAAGATAATCTGTCATCCCCACCCTACAATACATATATACACATACATACATATATATGTACTTCTTTATATATTATGTTTTGGGTGCTTTTAGGAAAAGGAAATATAGAATAGAGGGTGGAGGAAAAGAACAGTAATCCAGCCACAATGTCAATTTCCTGCAAAACAGCTGGTGACACATACAGTAAAATTATTCTTCCCTACTCCTCCCAGTCATAGATTTTCCATAGGCATCATTTGTCTTCACTCCATAAATACTGCACTGTCTGTGCAGAGATCAATGTCCTAGTCTCTTATCATCTGCAATTCTTCCATTATTATTGTCTTGGCTATTGTAGTCAGTGGTGGTGATGCTTTTTGCTTTACAGCTATTTTGTAGAAATAGACCATTGGTCAGGTTGACTTTGCTGCTTACAAATACACAAAATAAAAACAATTCTAACACAACTGCTGGGATAGAAACAAAAGCCAATAACTAGTGATGAGGGAGCATGCTCGGCCCGAAAATTTGTTCGGCCCATCTCTATGCTTGGCACATGGCGGTACTCGGCCGAGTACCACATGTGTTCGAGCGCCATGCTCGAATCTCCTCCCCGCATGTTTTGCGGTTGCTAAGCCAATAAACGTGCAGGTAAGTACTGCCATCACTGTAATGCCAGTAGCCATGTTGGCTGCTGGCATTACAGTGACTGGCTGGGCGGAATGCGTCATCAGGTGCTATGTAGCACCCGATGACGCAGGTTCGGCGCATTACGAGTCAGGGGGAGCTGCGCTTAGGAAGGGACAGATAGTGTAGGGAGTTTGTGATCACAATTTATTCAATTTTAAAATGTTTCAAAGATGCAAAAGTCTTTTTAAGGTGGTGTGGTGGCAGCAATTTAATTGTGCAAAGTTGTACTATTATTTTGCTATATAGAAGGTGTCTGCAGTGACTTGTGACATCTGTGCAGTAATACCTTCTGTGTGTCACGGGCAGAGATACACATTTTTGCTGTCAACGGTGTAATCCGTGAATTGTGTGATCTGCTCATCAATACCTTGTGTGGTTGTCAGGCCCAGATATAGGGAAAAAATTCTAAAACAGAAAACAGTATTTTTTTCCCCCATAATCTATCCACATTTTTGCTGTCAACGGTGTAATCCGTGAATTGTGTGATCTGCGCTTCAATACCTTGTGTGGTTGTCAGGCCTAGATATAGGGAAAAATATAAATATAAACTACATCAGAAAAAAGTGTCTGTACTGCAGATTCCAATAATCTGTGCCTAAAATAGTGTCAATATTCTGTGTGTTTCTGTGACATATACTGTCCTGCATCAGAAAACAGTGTCTTTAGCGGACTGTAAAATAATCTGCTCCACATCTAGTGACAAAACCACTGATGGTGCACGCAGAGGCCGTGGTCCTGGGTGCAATAAAACTGTGCCTGCTGACAGTGCACCAGAAAAAAAAAATCCACCGTACCCAGCTTCATGTCCAACTTAGATGGGCGGCGCAGGACAACACGACGCAGGACAAGTCGGACCAGTGCGAACAGTTGGATTGTTGAAGATAATGCTTCCAGGCGGTTAAGCACCACCCTCTCTTCCGCCAAATCCAGTCTCTGTAGTAAGAGTCTGGTCAACCAAATCCTCTCTCTGATCATCCTTCCTCCCACCATGGAGAGGCTTGCCAAACGAGTGATCCCACACTCAGATATTTAGAGGCGCTCTTTCCAGCTCCACTATTACATTTGGCCCTCGCGCCCAGCACGATTGAAGAGGGACCTGAGATATTGTTCCCTGATTCCCAACCCCTTGAGCCTTCACGGTCTCAAGAAGATGACGGTGGTGAACAGCAATCATTCGTTCACGAAGGTGGATGATGATGAGACACAGTTGCCAATCACTGAGGTTGTGGTTAGGTCAAGTCAGGAGGATCAGCAGAGTGAGGAAGTGGAAGAGGAAGTGGTTGACAATGAGGTCACTGACCCAACATGGGAAGGTGAAAAGCCGAGCGAGGACAGCAGTACAAAGGGAGAGGGATCCACAGCCCCACAACAGGTTGGAAGAGGCAGTGGGGTTGCAAAAGGGAGAAGTCGGCCCACACCAAACAGGCCCGCAACCATTGCACCAAGCACCCACATGCGTAAATCTACCTTGCCAAGGGGTAGGTGTTCCGCAGTATGGCGCTTTTCTGAGGAAAGTGCAGACGACAAAAGAGTGGTAGTTTGCACCTGTACCAAATTGAGCCGGGGCGTGATCACTAGCAACCTCACCACTACCAACATGAACTGCCACATGGCATCCAAGCACCCTAACAAGTGGGCCGAACGCCTGGGTCCTCAATCTGGGTCTGTGGGTCACACCACTGCCTCCTCTTCCCCTGTGTTATGCACTGCTGGCCAATCCCCTGTCAAAGGCACAGGCCCGAATGCCCCTCGCCCTGCACCTGGACCTTCACATGTACCATCAGCAACAATATCCATTTCCCTGTCCTAGCGCAGCGTCCAAATGTCCATAACACAGTCATTTGAACGCAAGCGCAAATACCCACCCACAGGCCATAGCACTAAATGCTCAACTTTCATAATTACTGCGACTTGAAATGTTGCCATTTAGGCTTGTGGACGATGAGGCCTTCCGCAGCCTGATGTCGGTGGCCCGCCCTTGGTACGCAGTCCCCAGCCGCCACTATTTTTCAGGGTGTGCCATCCCCGCCTTACACCAGCATGTGTCCCAGAATATCACCCGTGCCCTCACCAATGCAGTTACTGGGAAGGTCCACTTAACCACGGACACATGGACAAGTGCTGGTGGCGAGGAACGCTACATTTCCCTGACCGCACACTGGGTGAATGTTAGGCTAGGAGTGAGTCATACCCTGGGATAGCACAGGTGCTACCCACGGATTGCGGGACCTACATCCATCAGGGTCTCCACCAGCAGCTATATTACTGGCTCAAACCCCCACTTCTCCTCCTTCGCCGCCTCCTCCTCCACTTCCACCTCCAGAAGCAGTCAGCCATCACTTGCTAGCTGGAAGCAGTGTAGCACTGCTGTGGGTAAGCATCAACATGCTGTGCTGAAGTTGATCTGCTTAGGGGACAAACAGCACACCGTCGCATAGCTGTGGCAGGGTATAAGGGACCAAACCGAGCTGTGGCTCTCGCCACTCAACCTACAACCAGGCATGGTTGTGTCTGACAATGGCAGTAACTTGGTGGCGGCTTTGGAGCTCGGCAACCTGACACATATCCAATGCCTAGCCCACATCTTATACTTAGTGGTTCAGCTGTTTATCAAAGCCTACCCCAATTTGCCAGAGCTACTATTGAAGGCGGGCCGCATGTGTGCCCATTTCCGCAAGTCGTCCACAGCTTCAGCCGGTCTGTCAACTCTGCAGCAGCGCTTGCGGCTTCCAGCTCACTAACTGTTGTGCGGCGTCGCCTTTCAAATCAACTGCCACTAATCACAAGCGAGGAGTGGGCATTGATGTTAGATCTCTGTGAGTTTTTAAAAAACTTTGATGAATCCACACAGATGGTTAGTGGTGATAACGCTATTATCAGCGTAACCATACCACTGCTGTGTCTACTCAAACGATCGCTGCTCACAATTAAGGATGACGCTCTGAATGTGGCAGACAAGGAAATGGGGGAGGACATTACACAGGGTGATAGTCAGACCACCCTCAGTTCGTCTTCTCAGAGCGAATTGGACTATGAAGAAGAGGAGGAGGAGTAGCTGGAGACAGTTGCCTCTGCTACAGAATGTAGTACCCATGGAACTTTAATTCCATCTGTTCAGTGTGGATGGGCAGAAGAGGAGGAAGAGGATGAGGAGATGGAGAGTTATCCTAAAGTCGACATCGACGTCTTGCCTGTTGGTACTCTGGCACACATGGCTGACTTCATGTTATAGTAGAACCGAAAAAAGAAAGAAGGCCTCACTTTAATACCGTAAATAGGGGCAAACAGAGAACCAATCATATAAACCTATAAATGCTGCTATAAAAACAACCATAGAATGCCCAGTAGAAATATAAATACTTTATTAGATCATCAATGGATCACAAAAATTCATAAAATATTTTTTTTTTTTTGTGATCCATTGATGATCTAATAAAGTATTTATATTTCTACTGGGCATTCTATGGTTGTATTTTTAGCAGCATTTATAGGTTTAGCTGACTTCATGTTAGGCTGCCTTTCCAGTGACCATCACGTTATACGCATTTTAGATAACACGGATTACTGGGTGTTCACTCTTCTCGACCCCCCGCTACAAAGAGAACTTCTCATCTCTCATTCCTGTGGTGGAGAGGACGAGTAAAACGGTGCAATACCAGAAGGTACTTGTTGAGAGATTGCTCCAAAATTTTCCATCTGACAACGCGGCCGGCAGGTCCGTACTTCCTTAGGCAACCGAGGAAGGGAGACAAGGGGAACACATAGCAGTTCCAACAAAGGCAGGGCAACACTCTCCAAGACATGGGACACTTTCATGACACCCCGCCAGCAACCTCACCCTGAAGTGCGGCCTAGTGGTACAAGGAGGGAAAAGTTTTGGAAGATGGTGAAGGAATACATAGCAGACCGTGTTAGCGTCCTAAATGATCCCTTAGTGCCTTACAACTACTGGGTGTCAAAGCTGGACACGTGGCACGAACTTGCGCTCTACGCCTTGGAGGTGCTGGCCTGCCCTGCCGCCAGCGTTTTGTCTAAAAGTGTATTTAGTGCTGCTGGTGGCATTATAACAGATAAGCGTATCCGCTTGTCCACTGGCAATGCTGACAGTTTGACTCGGATAAAAATGAACAAGGCCTGGATTGCCCCTGACTTCTCAACTCCACGAGAGGACAGCTGAGCTGATGATGAACATAAAGGCAATTTCAATCTATCATTTATAATGCACTCAATCTACTGTAGTGTATTCCCATGCACCTTTTTCACCACAAAAAAAGAGTACCGTATTTTTCGCTTTATAAGACGCACCTGATGATAAGACGCACCTAGGTTTTTGAGGAGGAAAATAAGAAAAAACATATTTTGAACCAAAAGGTGTGCTTTTGGTGGATTTTGAACTATTGGTGGTCTGTGGATGACACTATTATGGAGGGGATCTGTGGATGACACTGTTATGGAGGGGATCTGCAAATGACACACTTATGGGGGATCTGTGGATGACACTGTTATGGGGGATCTGTGGATGCCACTTATGTGATTATAACACCCACCATCCTAAAGCATACACTGATGTACTGTAGGTACTGTACATTGGTGTATTCTCAAGGATGAGGGGAGTTATAGACATATTAAATATAAACACTAGCCAGGGACTGTTCTGTAATTGGCATGTGTTTAAATTAAATATGACTATAACCCCCCTCATCCATAGGAATCCACTCATATACTGCAGTACATGGGTAGATTCCTATGGATGAGGGGGGTTATAGTCATATTTAATATAAACACATGCCAATTACAGAACAGTACCGGGGTCCCCCGGCAGCAGCTGGAGGAGGGGACAGGGGGGAGAAGATTATACTTACTGAAGCTGCAGGCTCCGGTCTCAGGTGCAAACCAGACGCACGGGCTGGCGGTCGAAGGAGGGGACAGGGGGAAAAATTTTCACTTACAGGAGTTGAGGACTCTGGTGACAGGTGCGCACCGGACGTGTGGGCTGGCGGCTGGAGGAGGGGACAGGGGGAAAACACTTTCACTTACTGGAGCTGCGGGCTCCGGTCCCGGCGCTGGCGGCAGCGGAGCATAATAAGAAGCCGCCAGCCTGCCCATCCCTGGTGCGGTCTTGTTAAGGAAGCGCAGGCTGGCGGCAGAAGCCTTTAGTGAAGCCACCAGGCCACCCAACAGTTTAATGGCCACCTAATTTGCATCGCATTCGTTTTATAAGATGCAGTGACTTTTTCCCTCCACAAAGTGCGTCTTATAAAACAAAAAATATGGTATATGGTTGAATCTTGTTTTCTCCTCCTCCTCCTCCTCCTCCTCCTCCTCCAGATTGTATATATTCCCTCCACTCAATTTTTTTTAATAGGGTCAGCTCACCAGCAGGCACTCACATATAATGTTTTAGAGGGTCAGCTCACCAGCAGGCCCTCGCATATAATGTTTTAGAGCTTCAGCTCAGCAGCATGCCCAGCATATAATGTTTTAGAGCATCAGCTCAGCAGCAGGCCCTCGCCCATAATGTTTTAGATGGTCAGCTCAGCATCAGGCCCTCGCCCCTAATGTTTTAGAGGCTCAGCTCAGCAGCAGGTCCTCGCCCCTAATGTTTTAAAGGGTCAGCTCACCAGCAGGCCCTCACCCCTAATGTTTTAGAGGGTCAAGTCAGCAGCAGGACCTTGCATATAATGTTTTAGAGCATCAGCTCACCAGCAGGCCCTCACATATAATGTTTTAGAGCGTCAGCTCTCCAGCAGGCACTCGCATATAATGTTTTATAGCGTCAGCTCACCAGCAGGCCCTCGCCCCTAATGTTTTAGAGGGTCAGCTGAGCAGCAGGTCCTCACCCCTAATGTTTTAGAGGGTCAGCTCAGCAGCAGGCCCTCGCTTATAATGTTTTAGAGCATCAGCTCACCAGCAGGCCCTCTCATGTAATGTTTTAGAGCGTCAGCTCAGCAGCAGGCCCTCGCATATAATGTTTTAGAGCGTCAACTCACCAGCAGGCCCTCGCATATAATGTTGTAGAGCGTCAGCTCACCAGCAGGCACTCGCATATAATGTTTTAGAGGGTCAGCTCACCTGCAGGCCCTCGCATACAATGTTTTAGAGCGTCAGCTCAGCAGCAGGCCCTCGCCCCTAATGTTTTAGAGGGTCAGCTCAGCAGCACGTCCTCGCCCCTAATGTTTTTTTTTTCTTATTGAAGGTTTTATTACATTTTCCAAGGTAAATAGGACAAAAGCAATAAAGCGTATCTGAACATACAGCATGTGTCAATAAGTCGAGAACAGCGAAAATCAGTTTCAAAAACAGAAAACATCAGGGGGTCTGCCCCTGTATCAAGAACATATTCAGTAAAGAAAAGGCATTGGGAGAAGGAGCATACAATGAAGACAGCAGGGGGGACACACGAGGAAAAAAAAAAAGGGAAGGAGGAGGGTGGGGAACAGACACCAGTGCTGGTTACAGGTATGCAGTCCGGAACTCACTGGAGGTGCAAAACGTCTCCCATGGGCTCCACGTCTTCACAAAATGGGCGACGGCCAATGAGGAAACGCAGATGAGGTCCTCCATCCTTTGGTGGAGAGCAATTTCCTCAAACCACTCCATCAGTAGGGGGGGAGGGTGACTTCCAGTGGCGGGGAATGACCGTTTTGGTGGCTTGGAGCATATATTTCAAGAGGGAGACCTTATAGGCTGGGATGGTGAGGTCGAAGGTGAAAAGCAAGAGGGATTCGGGGGTGTTGGGTATAGGAATCCCTGTCACTTTGCGCACAATGGAATGCACCGAGTCCCAGAAAGGGCGCAGGGCAGAGCATTGCCACCATATATGAATCATGGTGCTCGCCCCTAATGTTTTAGAGGGTCAGCTCAGCAGCAGGCCCTCGCATATAATGTTTTAGAGCATCAGCTCACCAGCAGGCCCTCGCCCATAATGTTTTAGAGCGTCAGCTCAGCAGCAGGCTCTCGCCCATAATGTTTTAGAGCATCAGCTCAGCAGCAGGCCCTCGCCCCTAATGTTTTAGAGGCTCAGCTCAGCAGCAGGCCCTCGCCCCTAATGTTTTAGAGGGTCAGCTCACCAGCAGGCCGTCGCATATAATGTTTTAGAGCGTCAGCTCACCAGCAGGCACTCGCATATAATGTTTTACAGGGTCAGCTCACCAGCAGGCCCGCACCTAAAATCTTTTACTAGGTCAGCTCACCTGCAGGCCCGCAACTCAAAACTTTTACAGGGTCAGCTCACCTGCAGGCCTGCAACTAAATGTGAATGAGGCCCTCCTTTATGTTATATACAGGTTGTATTGGAGTGCTTCTTCCTTGTAATTTTTGGCAGGACTTGCACTTTATATACAGGTAAATATACAGGAAATAATGTTTTCAATTAATTTTTCATATAAAATAGATTTTTTTACTTTGGTTTTGTGCAGAAAACCTTAATTAGATTGTGGGCCTGGTGATCACTTTAAGCCCTTTTAAGCTACATCAGCAGCAGCATGGTGATAAAAATTAGTGACAAGGTGACATGGTGTGGAGATGGCAGCATGAGGAGGCCACATATTGGCACAATGACTGAGTCTGGACAAAAGACTAAGGCCACAGATTGTTTCCATCTGCATCTTTCTAAACAATCTGTAGAGCTGTATCACGGTCACCTGCAGATTCATGCAGACCAGGGCCATAGCTATAAGGGAAGCAGGGGAAGCTGCATCTTTGGGGCCCTGACCCAGAAGGGGCCCATCTAGGAGGAGGAGGACTAAAGGATTTGGTCTGGGCCCCCTCAACAGTATTACAATTAAATTAGATACAGTGACAGTATAGACAGTGTATAAAACTGATGGAACAGCTGCCGGCCCTGGTCTGAGAGAGCGAACTTTACTAGCCACAGGAATGGGGATGGCATGAAAGGAAGGGTTTGCTAAAAAATTACTGTGGGATGGAACCCCATTCAAAAATTTGCTGTGGGGCCCAGTCAATTCTAGCTATGACACTGATGCAGCCCACAAAAGCAAGTTGGGTTTATCGATTACAAAACCTTCATTAAATTGTGTGGCTGGTGATCAGTTTAAGTCCTTTTAAGCAGCAGCAGCAGCAGCATGGTGATAAAAATGAGTGACAAGGTGATATGGTGTGGAGATGGCAGCATGAGGAGGCCACATAGTGGCACAATGACTGGATAAAAGTCTGGATAAAAGACTAAGCCAACTGATTGTTTCTATCTGCATCTTTATAAGCAATCTGTGGAGTTGTATCATGGTCACCTGCAGATTAATGCAACCATCAAATTCAAGTTGGGTTTGTCGGTTCCACCTCAGCTCACCAGCAGGCCCGCACCTAAAATCTTTTAATGGTTCAGCTCACCTGCAGGCACACAACTTAAATCTTTTACAGTGTCGGGTCACATGCAGGCCCGCGACTCATGCTGCCTTGCTTTGAAGTAGTAGCCGTAACCGTTTATCAGGCTCCCTCTCCAAAATAAAAAAATTATTCCCTTTTACCCATCAAAAGTTGATAGGGATCGACACGCACCTTTGGGGCATTTATTATTGCTTTTTGATTTCCACACATAGCCTACCATCTTTTCTATTGGACCTTTATGTCCGGGATTTACATGTTCTAAGTTGCCCCTCTGTGTGGAGTCTTCTTGGTATCCTGGGTACCCCTGTGTGCCGACCCCTCAGCCCCCTCTAGGGTTCTATTCCTCACTGAAGTTTGCCTTCTTACTGCTGATTTTATACTGTCTAATGTATATTCAATAAAGAATTTTCTATGTTCCGATATGGAGGAGCTGTAGTCAAATTTTTTTGTGGAGTACTAATATATTAGGTGTATAATAATAATAATAATCTTTATTTATATAGCGCCAACATACTCTGCAGCGCCTTACAATTCAGGGGTTCATGTACAGTCATAAATAACATAGCAACAGACAAGTTAATTATTACAACAAGAGGAATGAGGACCCTGCTCGCAAGAGCTTACAATCTGTGAGGGGATAGGGGTGACACAAAAGGTAGAAGTGCTTGTTATGTACGATAGTCCACCCATCTTGGGAAAATAGGGGAGAAGATATAAAGCCACATGAGCCGGTCAGCAGCCAATATACGAAGTGCTTTTGGGTGCAGTGGAGGCTCAGCTTCAGGGAATGATAAATGGGCTATGGGGGGTTAGATTAATGGAGGTGATAGGCCACCCTGAAAAGATGTGTTTTTAGCGAATACTTAAAACTGTGCAAGTTGTGATTAAGCCTGATTTCTTGGGATAGGTGTATATATTTAAATTACCCCCTATATTTTTCAGCTGCAGTGAGACATTTCGCTAAACTGGTATTGCAAGTTTTGTGTTTGCTAGTAAAACTATGTAAATCCTGCAAATGATATTTGCTGCATAACCCGTCATGCGTATTAATTAGGAAACAACCTTTTTTTATGGTAATCAGGCCTCGTATTCCTATAGCAAGCACATGTCACATCCTGTGACACACAATCATGTAATGAAAATTAAGTAAGAAAAACATTTTGCACAGCGTAACTCACAGTGAATTATCTAGTTCATCCATCATAACATTTCAATTATATTACAATTACAGCCACGTATAGAAGCATACAGGATAGAGAAAACACAAGCTGTTTATCCAGGCAGGAGAAGCCAACTGAGGTATCAGATCTACAAATTATTTTCTGAGTCACTGTAAAATGAAGATTAATGACACCGGCCACTGTTTAATTTCCTAAATAGCGGTTTCTTAGCGTGTGAATATTTCTAGACTGGAATATTGATGGAAAACAAGATGGTATTTCCAGGGTTTACTGTAGTAAAATGAGATTATAAATGGCAAAAGTTATTTCTCTTTTCTTACTGTTGTGACTTGTGGGGTTGGTCGGGGTATGTGCCTTGGGTTTTGAGTGCTTGAAGGAGAGAGAGTTTTAGAGGAGGACAATAAGAAAAAATATTTTTCATTAGACCTCAGGTCAGTCCAGCAATCAGACCCCCAATGTTAATCAGACCTCAGATCACATCTCCAATCAGATCCCCAATGTTAATAAGACTCTAATAATACCTCAGATCAGACCCACAATCAGACCTCAGCTCACATCCCAAAGTGAATGACCCCCAATCAGACCTCAAATATGAGCACCAATATAAATAGGACCCCATTCAGGGGAAGGTGCCTAAAGTATCCCAAGGTAACCAGCTATTGGCTAGGATAGATTAGGGTACACATGCTGGCCTTTGGGCAAAGAAATATTGCCGGCAGAAAGTGGGCCTCAGATCTTGTAGAACGAGCTTCACTACTCCGGTGGACAGGACCACTGAGCAGGAGAAGGAAGACACTAGTGGGACCGAGCCACCAGAACGAGAATCACTACTAGCAGGAAAAGGAAGACGCCAGTGGGACCGAACTACTGAAACGAGCACCAATACTCTGGCGGCCAGGACCACTGAGCAGGAGAAGGAAGATGCCAGTGGGACCGAGTCACCAGAACGAGCATCACTAGGACCGCTGAGCAGGAAAAGGAAGACACCAGTGGGACTGAACTACTTGAGCCTCGCAGCTATAGAATGAGTGTGAAAAGTGGTGGCCATACCTGCCAGTGGGAGCTGATCACCCATGGACATGGACCGCCACTATAAGGCCTCTTTCACACGGGCGTCGCATGTGAGGGCCGGATAGGATGCGGGTGCGTCGTGGGAAAACGCGTGATTTTTCCGCGTGAGTGCAAAGCATTTTAATGCGTTTTGCACGCGCGTGAGAAAAATCAACATGTTTGGTACCCAGACCAAAACCTGGACTTCTTCACAAAAGTTTGGGTTTGTGTTAGGTGTTCTGCAGATTTTATTATTTTCCCTTATAACATGGATATAATAGCAGTCTTAATACAGAATGCTTATTAAAATGTCCATTGAGCGGTTAAAAATAATAAACAAATTTAACTCACCCCATCCACTTGGTCGCGTAGCGGATCTCCTCTTCTTTCTTCAGGACGTGGGTAAAGGACCTTTGATGACGTCACTGCGCTAATCACATGGTCCTTCACCATGGTGATGGACCATGTGAGGGATCATGTGATGGACCATGGGATGAGTGCAATGAGGTCATCAAAGGTCCTTTACCCACGTCCTGAAGAAAGAAGAAAGAAGAGGAGATCCGCTACGTGACCAAGTGGATGGGGTGAGTTATATTTGTTTATTATTTTTTAACCCCATCATCCCTAATTTACTTAGCATTATGTATTAAGAATGCTACTATTTTCTCTTATAACCATGTTATAAGGTAAAATAATAAAGATCGGGTCCCCATCCCGATCGTCTCCTTAGTAACCATGTGTGAAAATCGCACCGCATCCGCACTTGCTTGCGGATGCTTGCGTATTTTTACGCTGCCCCATTCACTTCTAAGGGGCCTGCATTGAGTAAAAAACGCACTATATAGAGCATGCTGCGATTTTCACGCAACGCACAAGTCATACGTGAAAATCACCGCTCATGTGCACAGCCCTATAGAAATGAATGGGTCTGGATTCAGTGCGGGTGCAGTTCGTTCACCTCACGCATTGCACCCGAGCGGAAAACTCGCCCGTGTGAAAGGGGCCTAACAGCCAATATCACTTACAGGTGCGTAAAGTACCTTTGCTCAATGTAAAAATGTGCATGTTCAGCTGTTTCCTAGAAGGTTCCTGTAATTATGTGTTTAGTGTGAAGGAATGTTATTTTTAACATTTTACTTTTTTTTTTTTTTTTTTTTAAATTTTACTTTACTTCCACATTTTTTTGCACCATTGAAGATGCCAGCAGTGTATACGACTGTATATGACAGTACATGAGAAGTAAAGCAAAGTATTTATATAGGTGGACTGTAGTATATGGGTTTATATGAAAATAATATCTAGAATTAAGCAGTAAAATATGTGTACAAGTTAAGCATACATCATATTAAATTCATGCTGTAACAGAGCTGTCAACTGTCCTAATTCTGGAAGGATATCCAGGACAGAGAATGTGAATAACACATCAACAATTTATTTTTCAAGACACCATAAAATGAAAATTAATGACTTAGACCTCTATTTAATTTGCTAAGTATAAGGTTTGAGAAACTAGCAGAGGCTTGACATATGAAAAGGTTAGGGTTAGTGTGGCCTGATCTTTTATTACTTTAATTTAGATTCTCCAGATAATCCTAAATCTAGAGTCTATATGTGCCTCTCTCTTGCCATGGGCTGGGTCTAGTATTGCAGTGGTTTCATTGACTTGAATTGGGGTGAAATGTTATACTAGACATACAGTATAGCGAGTTTTGAGTCAATTCTTCATAAAAAGTTGGTCAGTTTCACACGCAACAGACCAGTTTGTATTGTCTAAGGGGCCCTGCTGTCCTTCACTCCTTTCACTCTTTGTATGGATTTTGCCCCTAGATCCCCAGGTTGCATTCCTTAGAATAATAGTTGCAACAGATTATTGGAAACAGGCAAACAGGGACCCAACTATCATGTTCCACTTAAAAATATGGGCCCCTTCTACCTCTACATCTTCTATAACTATGAATGGCTATACATCAGCATCTCATATAAGTAATTAGGGCTGTTCTGTGCTGATGAGATTCAGAAGACTGAAATAGACTTCATCCAGACAGATGCTAGCTAATACCAACTCATATTCTGTGCTTCTGCAGAGAGACCTTGTCATACAGGGTATCCATCAAAATGGGCTTTCAGGTGGGCATACACTATAAATTTTGGATGGAGGACAAGACTGATTTATCCCATTTGCAGACGACTATTGGCATCTATTTGTGACACAAATGAGCATGACAGATTCAGACCAATACTAAACACCACATACGTTTTCAGCTCACCCTCCAATGTCTGATCCACGTGCACGGATCTCCTAGAGCAGGGTAACTTGACAATGGATGAATTTCCAGCACCAGTAATCACCAGTAAAATTCACCTTTATTCGAAGTAATATAAAAATAATGCAGATGTAATACATGCCTAAACCAGTTTAGTTTCTCTGTTCCTGTATTATTTTTTATATTACTTCTAGTGTTGATCGAGCACCAAAGTGCTCGGGTGCTCGAGTAGAACACTTTGGGATGCTCGGGTGCTCTACAGAGTACACGAGCACAATGGAAGTCAATGGGAGAACCTGAGCATTAAACCAGGCACCCCCTGCTCTGAAGAGGGGAGGGTGTCTGGTTCATAGGAAAAGGTCAGAAATTCATGGAAACACCACTGAAATGGTTCGGGAACAGCATGGGGAGGATGTCTGGACGCATCTTGGACTCCTAGGTAGTGATGGACGAACATCGTCCTGGACAATTCGCAAACACGAACGTGCGTTCGCGATCAAATGTTCGCGAACCGCGTGTTTACGGTGGGCCCATTCACTTTAATGGCAGGCGAACCTGAAAAACCTTCAGGTCATATTTGCAGCCAGCAAACACTTACTAGAAGTACACAAATAGTGCCACAACATGGACAGTGATATACCAGAGCGAGATCATGGACAAAAATTCCCACAAAAAATATGCATTTTAATCAAGAGCCATCTTTATGCATCTTAAAGGGAAACTCTCAAATATGTGCCCTTCTGGAGTCTAGATGTATACAAATGTGCAGCACTCCACGTTAACGTAATTTTTTTTTTCTACCATGGAACTGTATGGTGAACGGACACCACTGTACGGCATCAGTCTGGGGCATCTGTTAACACATACATTTTTGGCATTCATTAAATGTACGGCAAAAATTGGATGTGAACCCAGCCCTATTGTCAGAATAAGCACCAGTACACAGCGGAGCAGCGTGGCGGAGAGGGGAGGCCGCCATGTACTGACAGAGAGCTACCTGGTCCTGGTGGTCAGGGATGAGGACTGTGTTTCCCAAGGATCATTTTCTACTGGGAAATACAGGGCACAGTATAATACACTAGAATCTATATAATATAAAGATATTAGCCCTATCCCGGAATTATAATACAATTAGGTGGTCATTTATTATGTAGAAATACGTCTATGTTAGGCTTATTTCTGACACAGATTGTGGCGCAAAGGTCCTTAGCACCGCAATCTGCATATTTTTTCTGATCATGCCAGGTCTAAAAAAGGATGCCATGGGCAGGGAAAGGGATACAGTTATGGCCATCCAGTTATTGGATACCACCGCCAAACATTGACCGGATAACACCTCTGTACAGTGACCGGATAACACTGCCATACCGTGACCCGCTAAAAGGGTATAAGAGAGCACAGTACAGGGAATGACTAGGGGCACTGCACAGGGTGTGGTAAGAGGGCACAATGCAGGGTATAAGGGGGCACAGTACAGGGTGAGGGGCACAGTACGGGGTGGGGGGCACAGTCACATGACCCTGTGACATTAGAAGGTCCGTATGGTGAATGCAGTTCATACGCCACCATAATGAGAGGCAGAGGAGTGAGACAGGGGTGTGATTATGTGGCTAGAGATAAAAAATTTAACTGTTGGCCAGTCCAGCCCCAAAAATTTGCCAATAGGCATTCACCTGACAGCAAAGAACTTTGGATTCTGTGGCTGGAGATACATTAGGTGGTCCCAAGATAAATATGTAACTGTTGGCCAGTACAGGCCCCAAAAATTAGGCAATAGGCATTCACCTGGCAGCAAAGAAATTTGGATTCTGTGGCTGAAGGTACATTAGGCGATCACAGGATAAATATATAACTGTCGGCCAGTACAGGCCCCAAAAGTTAGGCTTTCATCTGACATAAAAGGCCTTTTATGCCGCTGTATATACATAAGGCAAGGACCATTCTTTGTTCTGTGTGGTGGCGGATATGTGTGGGAAACTCAATTACACGTGGTCATGACAGGTGTGGAATTTCTCCGAGATCCATGCCTCATTCATTTTAAAAAATGTGAGGTAGTCCACACTGTTGTGAGCTAGGCGAGTGCGCTTATCAGTCACGATCCCCCTGCTGTGCTGAACGTCCTTTCGGACAGGACACTCGGCGAGGGGCAAGCCAAGAGTGCTATGGCAAATTATGCCAGCTCTGGCCACAGGTCAAGCCTGCACACCCAGTAGTTAAGGGGTTTCTTGCTTCTCAGAGCATCCAAATCGGCCGTTAACCCGATGTAGTCAGACACCTGTTGGTCTAGGCTTCCCTGAAGCTTGATCCAGAGGGCGACTGTCGATGGGTTGGCTGCAAGAATGATCTCATATACGAAGTGACCAAAACATCTTTAAACCGCCCTCTTTTTACAGGCACGGTAGGATTGGTACCCGCACCTGTTTCGCTGTGGGTGGAAATTCCTCTACCAGTCCCCGCAACAGCAGAATGCAGCATCTCTCGCAGCAAGGCCTGGAAATTTAGCATTCTGACAGCCCTATGTGAGGCTAGTAACATGTCCGCTATTTTGTGCTTGTACCGGGGGTCTAAGTACGTTTCCACCCAGTATTGGTCCTTGTCCTTTATGCTTTTTATACAGGGGTCCCTCTTCAAACAGTGGAGCATGAAGGTCCCCATTTGCACTAAATTGGAAGAGGTGGAGTGGCCTGGCTCCTGCTCATTGCCCAGGAGAATGCCTGGGATGAGGAGGAGGAGGAGGAGAAAGAAGAGCAGGCTTTATACTTTTCGGTATTCCTGGTCTCCTCCCCCCAGCCACGGACAACACCAGGGATCCCTGAAAAGTATAAAGCCTGTTCTTCTTGCTCCTCCTCCTCCCCCCAGGCACTATCCTACTCTTACTCCTCTTCAGACTCCTGCTGACTTGTCTCAGATGTGCTTGGCGTGCATGCTGTATCTGCACTCCCTGGACTTTGTGTGGCTGTCGTGGCCCATAACAGGTAGGAACTAGTGTTAGGGACCACTCATGAAGGCGACCTTGACATGGTGAGTGGCTTATTACGCTTTGGCCAAAATGTACACCAATGCCTTATTCAACATCCAGCATAAAGGCAGGGCAGAGTGCTGGTTTGCAGAGTGCGATTGCATTTGTGTTTTTGCGTTTGTATCTGTATTTTGCCATAGCAATGTGCACCTGCAAACAGGGTTGTGCGGGCTGAACCCCCCACATTTTTTTCTTTGTAATATATATTGGAGCCGTGGCAATCTCCAAGCAGTCATGCACACCTGACCAGTTAGTCTGCCCTGGAGGCTGGATTTAAAGTCAGTATAAAACTGAGTCTGCATATATAGCACCTGCCAGTAGCCATTTGGCTCCAGGAGAAGTATATAGTGGGTTTAGCATGCATGTTGGTACTTGCATCCCTGGATCCGATGAAAGCTGTAATGGCACCGGACGGGGTTAAAAGCAGAGTGTGCTTGGCGTGCATGCTGTATCTGCGCTCCCTGGACTTTGTGTGGCTGTCGTGGCCCATAACAGGTAGGAACTAGTGTTAGGGACCACTCATGAAGGCGACCTTGACGTGGTGAGTGGCTTATTACGCCTTGGCCAAAATGTACACCAATGCCTTATTCAACGTCCAGCATAAAGGCAGGGCAGAGTGCTGGTTTGCAGAGTGCGATTGCATTTGTGTTTTTGCGTTTGTATCTGTATTTTGCCATAGCAATGTGCACCTGCAAACAGGGTTGTGCGGGCTGAACCCCCCCCCCACATTTTTTTCTTTGTAATATATATTGGAGCCGTGGCGATCTCCAAGCAGGTGCTGAACCCACTATATACTTCTCCTGGAGCCAAATGGCTACTGATAGGTGCTATATATGCAGACTCAGTTTTATACTGACTTTAAAACCAGCCTCCAGGGCAGAATAACTGGTCAGGTGTGCATGACGCACACCTGACCAGTTAGTCTGCCCTGGAGGCTGGTTTTAAAGTCAGTATAAAACTGAGTCTGCATATATAGCACCTACCAGTAGCCATTTGGCTCCAGAAGAAGTATATAAAGGGTTCAGCATGCATGTTGATACTTGCATCCCTGGATCCGATGAAAACTGTAATGGCACAGGACGGGGTTAAAAGCAGAGTGTGCTTGGCGTGCATGCTGTATCTGTGCCCCCTGGACTTTTATTCAACATCCAGCATAAAGGCAGGGAAGAGTGCTGGTTTGCAGAGTGCAATTGCATTTGTGTTTTTGTCTCAGATGGAGTAGCCCCCCCTGTAAATTAATTCAGCATTGTGACGTCCTCATCTTCCTGCTCCTTGACAGCTTGATCAATGAGATGACGCAATGCACGCTCCAGAAAGAAGGCGTAAGGTACAATGTCACTGATGGCTGCTGGCTGCGTCTGACCAGTTTGGTGATCTCATCAAATGGCCGCAGAATTCTGCATGCTTCGCGCAGGAGCAGCCATGCAGTGAAAAAAAATCAAGCTCCCAGAACCTGTCCTGCCGCAGAGTTCGTACAGGTAGCTGTTAACGACACGTTTCTGCTGGAGCAGCCTATCAAGCATATACAAGGTGGAGTTCCAGTGCGTTGGGCAGTCACAAATCAGACGTCTGATGGCCAAATGGTGTCGCCGCTGAACGTCTGCAAGGCGAGACATGGCCGTGTAACATCTTCTAAAATGGCCAGATATTTTCCTGGCCTGCCGCAAGACGTCCTGGACCCCGGGTCGGTTGGATTGCTGAAGATAATGCTTCCAGTCAGTTAAGCACCACCCTCTCTTCCACCAACTCCAGTCTCTGTTGTCAAGAATCTGGTCAACCGAATCCTCTCTCTGTTCATCCTTCCTCCCACCATGGAGAGGCTTGCCAAACAAGTGATCCCACACTCGGATATTCCGAGGAGCTCTTTCCAGCGCCACTATTACATTTGGCCCTCACGTCTAGCACGCTTGAAGAGGGACCTGAGATATTGTGCACTGATTCCCAACCTCTTGAGCCTTCACAGTCTCAAGAAGATGACGGTGGTGAACGGATGATGATGAGACACAGTTACCAATCACTGAGGTTGTGGTTTGGTCAAGTCAGGAGGATGAGCGGAGTGAGGAAGTGGAAGAGGAAGTGGTTGACGAAGAGGTCACTGACCCAACATTGGAAGGTGAAAAGCAGAGCGAGGACAGCAGTACAGAGGGGGAGGGATCCGCAGCACCGCAACAGGCTGGAAGAGGCAGTGGGGTTGCAAAAGGGAGAAGTCGGCCCACACCAAACAGGCCCGCAACCGTTACACCGAGCACCCCTATGAGTAAATCTAACATGACAAGGGGGAGGTGTTTCACAGTATGGCTCTTTTTTAAGTAAAGTACAGACAAAAGAGTGGTAGTTTGCAACATGTGCCATACCAAAATGAGCCAGGGCATGAACACTAGCAACCTCCCCACCACAAGCATGATCCGCCACATGGCATCCAAGCACCCTAATAAGTGGGCCGAATGCCTGGGTCCACAATCTGGGTCTGCAGGTCACACCACTGCCTCCTCTTCCCCTGTGTTACGAACTGCTGGCCAATCCCCTGTCAAAGACGCAGGCCCGATTGCCCCTCGCCCTGCACCTGGACCTTCACATGAACCATCAGCAACATCATCTACCTCCCTGTCCCAGCACAGCGTCTAAATGTCCATAACACAGTCATTTGAACGCAAGCGCAAATACCCACCCACCCACAGGCCATAGCACTAAATGTGCAACTTTCGAAATTACTGGTCCTTGAAATGTTGCCATTTAGGCTTGTGGACACTGAGGCTTTCCGCAGCCTGATGTCGGCAGCCCTCCCTCGGTACGCAGTTCCCAGCCACCACTATTTTTCACGGTGTGCCGTGCCCGCCTTGCACCAGAATGTGTCCCAGAACATCACCCATGCCCTGACCAATGCAATTACTGGGAAGGTCCACTTAACCACGGACACATGGACAAGTGCTGGTGGCCAGGGATGCTACATTTCCCTGACCGCACACTGGGTGAATGTTGTGGAGGCCTGGAGTGAGTCGTACCTGGGATGGCACAGGTGCTACCTACGCCCAGGATTGCGGGCCCTACGTGAATCAGGGTCTCCACCAGCAGCTATGTTACTGGCTCCAACCCCCACTTCTCCTCCGCCACCTCTTCCTCCACTTTCACCTCCAGCAGCAGTCAGCCATCAGTCGCTAGCTGGAAGCAGTGTAGCACTGCTGTAGGTAAGCGTCAACAGGCCGTGCTGAAGTTGATCTATTTAGGGGACAAACAGCACACCGCCGCAGAGCTGTGGCAGGGTATAAGGGACCAGACCGAGCAATGGCTCTCGCCACTCAACCAATCCATTTCCGCATGTCGTCCACAGCTTCAGACGGTCTGTCAACGCTGCAGCAGCGCTTGCGGCTTCCAGCTCACTATTCACAAGCGAGGAGTGGGCATTGATGTCAGACCTCTGTGAGGTTTTAAAAAACTTTGATAAATCCACACAGATGGTTACTGGCGATAACGCTATTATCAGCATAACTATCCCACTGCTGTGTCTACTCAAATGATCGCTGACCACAATTAAGGATGATTCTCTGAATGTACGAGGAAATGGGGGAGGACATTACACAGGATGATAGCCAGCCCACCCTCAGTTCGTCTTCTCAGCGCGAATTGGACCGTGAAGAGGAGGAGGAGCTGGAGACAGTTGCCTCTGCTACAGAGGGTAGTACCCATGGAACTTTAATTCCATCTGTTCAGTGTGGATGGGCAGAAGAGGAGGAGGATGAGGAGATGGAGAGTCATCCTGATGTCGACATCGACGTCTTGCCTGTTGGTACTCATGGCTGACTTCATGTTAGGCTGCCTTTCCCATGAACCTCGCATTATATGCATTTTAGATAACACGGATTACTGGGTGTTCACCCGTCTCGACCCCCGCTACAAAGAGAACTTCTCATCTCTCATGGTGGAGAGGACGAGTAAAACGGTGCAATACCAGAAGGTACTTGTTGAGAGATTGCCCCAAAATTTTCCATCTTACAATGCTGGCGGCAGAGCCCGTACTTCCTTAGGCAACTGAGGAAGGGAGACAAGGGGAACACACAGCAGTTCCAACAAAGGAAGGGCAACACTCTCCAAGGCATGGGACACTTTCATGACACCCCGCCAGAAACCTCACCCTGATCCTAGTGGTACAAGGAGGGAAAAGTTTTGGAAGATGGTGAAGGAATACATAGCAGACCGTGTCAGTGTCCTAAATGATCTCTGTAAAGAATAAATCAAGGCAACTGGACTTACTGTAGATTTCTTGAAAATGTTTCACTCTTTCTTCCAAAGAGCTTTCTCAATTCTGTCATAGGCCTGGATTTCCCCTGACTTCTTAACTCCACCACAGGGCAGCTGAGCTGATGATGAACATAAGCAATTTCAATCTATCATTTATAATGTACTCAATCTACTGTAGTGTATTCCCATGCATTCCACCACAAAAAAAGAGTATATGGTTGAATCTTGTTTTCTCCTCCTCCTCATCCAGATTGTATATATTTAGAGTTGAGCGGACACCTGGATGTTCGGGTTCGACGGGTTCGGCTGAACTTCACAAAGTTTGAGTTCGGGACCCGAACTTGACTCAAACTTGACACCCAAACCCGAACCCCATTGAAGTCAATGGGGACCTGAACTTTGGAGCACTAAAATGGCTCTAAAAAAGTCATGGAAAGGGCTAGAGGGTTGCAAATGGCAGCAAAATGTGGCTAAAAGCTTGACAAGTGCTTTGCAAACAAATGTGGATAGGGAGATTACTTCAAATAACATAAAATACGTAAAAATCAAAAATTATAATATTGATCTAGGAGAAGGAGGTCCATATGGAGTAGGAGGTGGATGGAGCGGTGGATGTGGCGGTGTAGGTGGAAGCGGCGGTGGAGGAGGAGGAGGTAGCCAACACTGGTTTTTGTTTTTGTTTTTTATTTTATTTTTATTTTTTTTGTTCAAATTTTGGTATACCCCAAAACATTGGGAAATATAAAAACTAAAACAAAGAGAAAGTGCACTGGAGTACAACAATGGCTGGGTGAGGCTGGTATACATGTCTATTCTGCACAAGGTACAGACAAGTCCTGTGGGATCCCTGTCTGGTTCATTTTAATGAACGTGAGCTTGTCCACATTGACTGCGGACAGGCTACTGCGTTTGTCTGTGATAACCCCCTCCTGCCGTGCTAAACACACGTTCAGACAATACACTGGCAGCAGGGCAGGCCAGCACCTCCAAGGAGTAAAGGGCAAGCTCAGGCCATGTGCCCAATTTGGAGACCCAGAAGTTGAAGGGGACAGACCCATCAGTCAGTACGTGTAGGCATGTGCACACATACTGCTCAACCATGTCACACATCCTCATGACGGCCTTGATCCAGTTGGATATCTTCCCTATCAACATTCAATGTTCTTTTATGCGCCTTACATGGTGATCACGGGTAACGGGGAATCAGGGTTCCATCCCGGAGAGGGAACCTGAGAAAGGGATACCACATCCAAAAAAAGGTCAATGGATGAAATTAAATGTGATCGAGCGGAAATGTGGGACAAATTATTGAAGCAGAAGCCTCCAAGTAAATGAGGGGGCACGCAGCAATTACTCACTCCCGACTCGGGGAGGTAGTGACGATAAATAACAATACAGGACTCTTAAGATGCCCTGTTATTGGAATGATTAATACAAAATTACAGGGAATGTCACTCGGGTATTTTGGATGAGGAAACATTAGACAGGAGACGCCCTGCTGCTGCTTTGTTGACTCTAGATAACTTCTGCCTGATCGCACGTTCCCATGACGTCCACGATCCATTTGGATATCTTCTCTATCAACTTTCGATGTTCTTTTCTGCGCCTACCATGGTGATCACGGGTAACGGGGAATCAGGGTTCCACGCCGGAGTGGTAGCGTGAGAAAGGTATACCACATCCAAGGGAGGTCAATGGCTGAAATGTGATCGAGCAGAAATGTTTGACAAGTTATTAAAGCGGAAGGATCGAATGAAAGGAGGGGGCACGCGTCAATTAAAGACGAATTTTTGAAATATAAGTCCTTGTCACCTATGCAGAGCTGGGGTTTTTTATCGGCAAAAATGGGTTAATGTCACCCACCGATGGAACAGACGATTTTTTAAAATTTCGGTCCCTGTCAACTATGCAGAGCAGGGGTTTATTCACGGCAAAAATTGTAAAATGCCACCGAAGAATGTAACAGATGCTTTTGCACCCTGCTACCTCTTTTGCTGTGCTGGTGCCTCTGTGCGACCACCGCCTCTTCCTCCGAACTAGACAGGTCACTCGCATGACCTTGATTCCATGTGGGGTCTAGTACCTCATCATCCTCCACATCATCTTCCACCCACTCTTTACCCCTGCCCTCCTTGTCGGTCTGCAGACTGCAGAGAGCCGCAGAAGTTGGCACCTGTGTTTTGTCATCATCAGAGACGTGCTGCGGTGGTCCTCCCATGTCCTTATCCTGAAACATAGGTGGTTGGGCATCAGTGGACTTAATCTCTTGCACTTCTGGTTCAGGGCTTTGTGGATGGCCCTGGGAAACCCTGCTAGCAGAGTCATCAAAAAGCAGAAGAGACTGCTGAATGACTTGGGGCTCAGTTTGCTTGGCTGATTTGCAAGGGGGTGAGGTGAAAGACTGATGGACATGGGCTGCAGGAGACTGGGTGGGAGACAATGTGAATGAACTGGAGGCACTGTCAGCAACCCAATCTACTATCGCCTGTACTTGTTCTGGCCTCACCATTCGTAGAGCCGCATTCGGCCCTACCAAATAACACTGAAGGTTCTGTCGCCTACTCGCACCTGAGGAAGGTGTTTAACTTGTGCGTGTAGCTGGCACAGATCGACCACGTCCTCTCCCTGCAACAGGAGCTCCACCAGCAGCACCACGACCGGGGCCACGTCCCTTATTTGACGCTCTCCTCATTCTTTGCGTTCACCAACCAAACTAACAGATGGTTTATGTCAGGCGACAATGTAACCGCCAATAGTCAACAATTAAGTTCACTGAGAGTAAGACAGTGCCGGTGTCATAAAGAGGAAAAATTTCTTGAGATCACACAATAGTGTGACAGGCGAATTTTATACAATTACTTCACAGTCACAAAAATGTTAATTTGTCAGCCAACAATGTAACAGCAGTATTGACTGGTTGTATTGGACTGTCAGAAATGCAGCAAAGGCCCCAAATGTAGTGTCTTGCACAAAATGGGTGTTTTTTTAAACCCAGAATATAACTGCAGTATTTAAAGCTAGTATTGGACTGTCACAAATGCAGCAAAGTCCCCAAATGTAGGGTCTTACACAAAATGGGTGTTTTTTTTTTAAACCAGACTATAACAGCAGTATTTAACGCTTGTATTGGACTGTCACAAATGCACTGCATTGTACTTTTTAGTAAACTAGTTACTTTTTTTTTAAATGTCCCCACAGAATCTAACAGATGGATTTACTTGGATTGTACTTTACAGAAAAAAATGTGAATATGTCATCCCCTGGGTCCCTGAACTCACAGAACGATTCCCTATATTATTTTGCCTTCCCCTGTCACATATGCAGTGCACTTAAAAAATGGGTATATGTTGCCAACTGAACTAAAAGAACAGGGTTAAATTATTGTCCATGGCACATATTCTGTGCTGGTGCACTGAACTTGCACAAAATGGCCGCCGACGCCCACCTAACTAACAGTTAGGATAAAAGTTATTTTTCAGCGTCACTGGGCTCAGGGCAGGGTAAAAAAAAATGTTGCACTGTACCCACAAAACAAAATCGCTGTAGATTGCAGAGTTAACAAGTTTTGATAACAGATTCATTCCTATTCTCTCCCTCACAGCAGCAGCATCCTATCCCTACACTCGTAAGAGCTGAATAACGTGCAGCGCTACGTGACTCCAGCTTATATAGAGGCTGGGTCACATGCTGCACTGGCCAATCACAGCCATGCCATTAGTAAGCACAAGAGTTAAAAGCTTGTTGATTGGCTGCTCTGCAGCCTTTCAAAAGGCACAATTAAATCGCCGAATACCGAACTCGGGTTCGGGTCCGGGGTCCAAAAATCCTAAAGTTCGGGTTCGCTCAACCCTATCTATATTCCCTCCACTCCATTTTTTTAATAGGGTAAGCTCAACTGCAGGCCCTCAACTAATTTTTTTTGATTAGGGTCAGCTGAACAGCATGCAGTCGCAGATAATGTTTTGGAGCATCAGCTCAGCAGCAGGTCCTTGCATATAATGTTTTAGTGCGTCAGCTCACAAGCAGGCCCTCGCCCCTAAATGTTTTAGAGGGTCAGCTCAGCAGCAGGCCCTCGCATATAATGTTTTAGAGCATCAGCTCACCAGCAGGCCCTCGCATATAATGTTTTAGTGCATCAGCTCACCAGCAGGCCCTCGCATATAATGTTTTAGAGCGTCAGCTCACCAGCAGGCACTCACATATAATGTTTTAGAGCATCAGCTCACCAGCAGGCCCTCGCATATAATGTTTTAGAGGGTCAGCATAGCAGCAGGCCCTTGCATATAATGTTTTAAAGGGTCAGCATAGCAGCAGGCCCTCGCATATAATGTTTTAGAGGGTCAGCATAGCATCAGGCCCTCGTATATAATGTTTTAGAGGGTCAGCCGTTTATCAGGCTCCCTCTCCGAAATCAAACAATGATTCCCCGTTACCGGTGGTCACCATGTTAGGCGCATAAAAGAACATCGAAAGTTGATAGGGAAGATATCAAAATGGATCATGGACGTCACGGAGACGTGCAATCAGGCAGAGTCAGCAAAGCGGAAGCAGGGCCTCTCCTGTATAACGTTTCCTCGTCCAAAATACCACAGTGACATTCCCTGTAATTTTTTTATTACTCATTCCAATACCAGGGCATCTTAAGAGTCCTGTATTGTTATTTATTGTCACTACTTCTGAGAGCCGGGAGTGGGTAATTGCCGCGCGCCTCCTGCCTTCCTTGGATGCTTCTACTTCAATAACTTGACCCACCCTCTCTGGATGGTTCACAATAAAAAAAAAAAAGGGGGGCAAGGCAACAACAGCCAATCATATTTCAGCCATTGACCTCCCTTGGATGTGGTATCCCTTTCTCAAGCTCCCTCTCCGGCATGGAACCCTGATTCCCCGTTACCCATGATCCCCATGGAAGGCGCAGAAAAGAACATCGAAAGTTGATAGAGAAGATATCCAAATGGATCGTGGATGTCACGGGGATGTGCGATCAGGCAGAAGTTATCTAGAGTCAGCAAAGCGGCAGCAGGGCCTCTCCTGTATAACGTTTCCTCATCCAAAATACCACAGTGACATTCCCTGTAATTTTTTATTACTCATTCCAATAACAGGACATCTTAAGAGTCCTGTATTGTTATTTATTATCACTACTTCCCCGAGTCGGGAGTGGGTAATTGCCGGGCACCTGCTGCCTTCCTTAGATTCCTGAACTTTAATAACTTGACCCACCCTCTCTGGGTGGTTCACAATTAGTAAAAAAAAAGTGGCAAGGCAACAACAGCCAATCATATTTCAGCCATTGACCTCCCTTGGATGTGGTATCCCTTTCTCAAGCTCCCTCTCCGGCATCAAACCCGTGATTACCATGCTGGCGCAGAAAAGAACATCAAAAGCTGATAGGGCAGACATCCAAATGGATCGTCTCCTTCACATCACCAATGCGGCAGCAGGCCCTCGCCCCTAATGTTTTAGATGGTCAGATCAGCAGCCCTGGCTCCAGATGTTTTTGAGTGTCACCAGCAGGCCATCAATCATAATTTTTCAAGGGTGTGTATGATGCCCTCCTTTATGTGTAACAAAGGGTGTATTCCTTGTAATTTTTCTCACCCCTTTCACTTAGTGCATAGGCTTTATGAGTGTAGAAGTCCCACTAGCTGAACTATTGTTCCACAATGTGAATGAGGCCCTTCTTTATGTGATATACAGGTTGTATCGCAGTGCCTCTTCCTTGTCATTTTTGGCAGCACTTGCACTTTATATACAATTGAATATACAGGAAAGAATGTTTCCTAAGAATGTTACCTAACAATTTTTCAAGTAAAATTGTTTGTTTTGTTTTTTTTTGGGGGGGGGGGGGGGGGGGTTTGTGCGTATTTTTGTCAGTCTGTAAAAGTGGCATACAACTCGGACAACATGGTTCCCAGCAGCGACCTGGGAGTCCAAGATGCATCCAGACATCGTCCCCATGGTGTTCCCGATCCATTTCGGTGGTGTTCCTGTCACTTTCTGACCTTTTCCAATGGACCAGGCACCCTCCCCTCTTCAGAGCAGGGGGTGCCTGGTTGACTCTCTTTGCCTTCCATTATACTCGGGGGCTCGGCCGAGCACACGAATATAGCAATGTGTTCGGCCCGAACACCCGAATACTTTGGTGCTCGATCATCACTAACTATAATATAATTTCTATTTTAGAAAGTATATTATAAGTATATCACACCCCTCTGTATATCACACCCCTCTGTGTATCACACCTATTCCAGTCCTTAAAAGGACTTTTGTGGCTCTATTAGCTAGTGTTTGGTGTCCCTAACTGTCCCTGCTCCAAAATGCAACCTCTCCCTACACTGGCAAAACAAATAATGTAAAATGACTGCCAGATCGGGTTCTGTTATAGGGTGGGGGTTGTCCATGTGCTGAAACGCCTCAATTGGCTGTCCTGTCCCACCTGATGCATGTGTCATGGGTCAAAGTTCGGCGCTATGCAAAAAAATATGGCAGGTGCGAATATCGCCATATGTTCGCATGTTCGTCGAATCGCGAACAAGCAAAGTTCGCCGCAAAATGACCGTCAGGCGAACCGCAAGGGCATCTCTACTCCCAGGTCGCTGCTGGGAACGATGTTGTCCGAGTAGTACGCCACTTTTACAGACTGACAATAATACGCACCAAACCGAAGACAAAATCGATTTTAGAGGAAAAATTGTTAGGAAACATTCTTTCCTGTATATTTACTTGTATATAAAGTGCAAGTACTGCCAAAAATTACAAGGAAGAGGCACTCCGATACAACCTGTATATCACATAAAGGAGGACCTCATTCACATTGTGGTACAATTGTTCAGGTTGTGGGACTCCTACACTCATAAAGCCTATACACAAAGTGAAAGGGCTGCCAAAAATTACAAGGAACCGACACTCCAATACACCCTTTATTACACATAAAGCAGGGCATCATACACACCATCTAAAAAATTAGGGGTGAGGGTCTGCTGCTAATCTGACCATCTAAAACATTAGGGGTGAGGGTCTGCTGCTGATCTGACCATCTAAAACATTAGGAGTGAGGGTCTGCTGCTGATCTGACCTTCTAATACATTAGGGGTGAGGGTCTGCTGCTGAGCTGGCCATCTAAAACATTAGGGGCGAGGGCCTGCTGCTGAGCTGACCATCTAAAACATTAGGGGCGAGGGCCTGCTGCTGAGCTGACCTTCTAAAACATTAGGGGCGAGGGCCTGCTGCTGAGCTGGCCATCTAAAACATTAGGGGCGAGGGCCTGCTGCTGAGCTGACCTTCTAAAACATTAGGGGCAAGGGCCTGCTGCTGAAAAAATTAGTCAATATGAATGAAACCACGCACTCTCAAAATGATATGCAGTTTAATGTAATGCTCCTTTATACCAAACCAGGTGTATATCTAAAAATACAAAAAAGGAAAAAAAGGAAAAAATCTAAATCATAAAATCAAAAGCTCAAACAAATCTCTGTTTGCAATTTTAATGAAGCACTCTATATTGCGATGACTGCGGAAGACGTTTCAGTCCTTTATCAAAGCATCGCCGTAATAAACAAAATAGTATAAAAATATATTAGTAATTATAGGTATACATAGTAAAGAGGAAGATAAAGGTAAACTAAATCATAAAAATAATGTAAATTAGCTATAAGTCCAGGGAATTAAGAAACAAGGTCCAATGGACAATAAGGTTTAGGTAATATATAGCTAGAGGGCTGAAATAATGTCACAGGGCAATGAGGTATTGGTGGATCAGGAGTAGAGGTATCAGCAGTAAGGTGAGAGCATAAAGAGCAAAGATAGTAGTGAGATAGGTTACAGGGGGAAGCGCATGTGCAATGCATGCCAACACTATAGCGGTGACCATATTGGATTAGGGCAAGTGTGGTAGGAACAGAATGGAAGAAGCGCAGGCGCAGTAGCAACTAATGAAGGGTGGCCATCGTGAGAATGGGCATGTATATGGGAAATAGAGGCACTGAAGTGTATGGAAAGAGCTAGGATAGAAAAAGAGGGAAAATGGTGTGTCATGTAAGTGTAGGATGAAGAGAAAGATAATGAATACAAATGAGATAATGAGAAAAATAAAGCGAAATTAAGAAAAATAAAGAGAGAAAAATAAAATAAAGGGGGAAAAAGGGGGAATGAAGAAAAAAGGGCAAATTTGAGAAAAAATTGAGGGAAAGATAAATGATAGAAAATATATGGGAAAATATATTAGAATGGGGGGGAATACTAGAATATGAAGATGTGGATGGTAATAGAAGGGGGTATATGAGGAGTAAGTACTAGAGATAGCGGAGGACTAAGAGAGGTGAAAATGTCTACATGAAATATGTATTCTATGTAGTAATGTGTTAAGTATATGTGGAGTAGAGGGAAAATATGCCGTGGAGTGTGGAGCACGGTAGAAAGGGTATAAAGAGACGGGACGTTTAAATGTTTATAAGAAGAAAATGAGAACAGAAGAAAAGGAAGAGAAAGAGGAATAGAAGAGACCTCATACTACCTGATGTATAGGGATGGAGAAAAGAATTAATGATTCATCACATCTGCAAAGAAGAAGGGATAATTAGTGTATAATTTTAGTGCAGCATAATCAATTCAGACTGTCAATACAGGATATTGTATTCTCGGTTGAGTCCACAGGGTGATATTGTGCAAGCGTGTGAATACAATAGGATTCGCGTTTTTTGAGTAACGCAATATGGTTCCCTCCTCGTCTTGGTACTCATTACATTTTTTGGTATTTAAGTTGTGATACATTGTGGCCAGCGGTTTTGAAATGGTCTGGTAGAGGAAGCCATGTTTTGCCACATCTGATGGTGGATTTGTGACTTGAGATCCTATCTCTTATGACTTGGGTGGTTTCGCTGATACCCTCTTAACACTAAGAAATCTTTACCACGTTCTCAGTTCACGAGAATACACCGTATAGTCTCGGACCCGACACAAAAAGAGAGACAAATAGTACAAACGAGCCACAAATTTAGTGACAGGGGTTATCCAGAGACATTATTCAACACAGAAAAAGCTTGGTTCAATTCTTCAGTCACCCGAATGAGAACGGACAACACCAACAGAGTTGCCTTCATCCACACTTACCATCCTATGGCACTGACAATACAACAGGCTGTTCGCAAACAATGGCCCTAACTACATAAAGCCTACCCTACGGTCCAAAAATTTGAGAAACCTGCCCTTATGTGCTTCAAGAGACCAAGTAACATCCGGAACCATCTAATTAGGGCTGACATAGGCAGCCAGTCAAAAAGATCCAAACAACTTTTTCTTCATACCAAAAAACAAGGGACATTCCCGTGCTTACATGAACATATTGAAAGGCAACGTTTTCAACCACCCACACACTGTTAGAGCATATCCAATCAAGGAGGACTACTTTACATGCGACTCCAACTTCGTGGTTATTTAATTAAATGCCCTTGTGGTCTCTTATATAACCACCCAAGCCATAAGAGATAGGATCTCAAGTCACAAATCCACCATCAGATGTGGCAAAACATGGCTTCCTCTACCAGACCATTTCAAAACCGCTGGCCACAATGTATCACAACTTAAATAGGAGGGAACCATATTGCGTTATTCAAAAAACGTGAATCCTATTGGATTCATACGCTTGGCACACTTTCACCCCTGTGGACTCAACAGAGAATACAATAGCCTGTATTGACAGCCTGAGTTGATTATGCTGCATTAAGAATTATACACTAATTATCCCTTCTTTTCTCCATCTCTATACACCAAGTAGTATGAGGTCTCTTCTATTCCTCTTTCTCTTCCTTTTCTTCTGTTCTAATTTTCTTCTTATATACAGTTACACTTCCCGTTTCTTTCTACCCTTTCTACCGCGTTCCACACTTCATGGCATATTTTCCCTCTACTCCACATATACTTACTACATAGCATACATATTTCATATATACATTTTTACCTCTCTTAGTCCTCCTCTAGCTCTAGTACTTTCCCTCATATACCCCCTTCTATTACCATCCACATCTTCATATTCTAGTATTACCCCCTCTTTCTAATATCTTTTCCCATATATTTTCTATCATTTATCTTCCCCTCGATTTTTTTTCTCAAATTTGCCCTTTTTTCTTCATTATTATTATTTTCCCCCTTTTTTTAATCTTTTTTATTTTTCTTTCTTTCTTTTTCTTCATTTCTCTTTATTTTTCTCATTATCTCATTTGTATCCATTATCTTTCTCTTTATCCTGCACTTACATGACACACCATCTTCTACTTCCCTCTTTTTCTAGTGCCTCTATTTCCCATATACATGCCCATTCTCACGAAGGCCACCCCTTCATTAGTTTCTACTGCGCCTCCGCTTCTTCCATTCTGTCCCTACCACATGTGCTCTAATCCAATATGGCCACCGCTATAGTGTTGGCATGCATTGCACATGCGCTTCCCTCATTCATCGGCCGGACATCCGGTCTCTCGCGTCCTTTTCTTCCTGCGGCTCCCACCAGCAGTACACTGCTCCCTGTCTAGTGTCCTCCACGTGAGATGCCATCTCTACTGTTCCGACCACTCTACCATTTAGGTAAGCCTCAGTTTTGATCTGTAAGGAATCGCACCATATATGCACTTTTATCACATTCTATGTTTTCCACCTTTATTACAACTCTTTCTCCCTTTGAAAGTATTCAAGTTAGTTCACTACACATATAGTTTTCCCTGTATACTCCCTGTATACCTTACATACCCCCTGTATCCTATCTCACTACTATCTTTGCTCTTTATGCTCTCACCTTACTGCTCATACCTCTACTCCTGATCCACCAATACCTCATGCCCTGTGACATTATTTCAGCCCTCTAGCTATATATTACCTAAACCGTATTGCCCATTGGACCTTGTTTTTTTAATTCCCTGGACTTATAGGTAATTTACATGATTTTTATGATTTAGTTTACCTTTATCTTCCTCCTTACTATGTATACCTATAATTTACTACTAATTCTTATTACTAGTATATTTTTATACTATTTTGTTTATTACAGTGATGCTTTGATAAACGTCATTGCAATATAGAGTGCTTCATTAAAATTACAAACTGAGATTTGTTTGAGCTTTTTATTAATGTTTTTTTCCTTTTTTTCCTTTTTTGTATTTTGAGATATACACCTGGTTTGGTATAAAGGAGCATTGCATTAAACCCACCTTTGCATATCATTCTGAGAGTGCGTGGCTTCATTCATATTGACTATAGTGCGTTTACACCCTTATACCACGGCACCTCCCCTTAGTGGAGTGCATTTTCAATTTTCTCTATTTCATCTAAAAAATTAGGGCTGAGGGTCTGCTGCTGAGCTGACAATCTAAAAAATTAGGGGTGAGGTTCTGCTGCTAATCTGACCATCTAAAACATTAGGGGCGAGGGCCTGCTGCTGATTGTACCATCTAAAAAATTAGGGATGAGGGTTTGCTGCTGAGCTGACCATCTAAAAAATTTGGGGTAAGGGTCTGCTGCTGATCTGACAATCTAAAACTTTAGAGGTGAGGATCTGATGTTAATCTGACCATCTAAAACATTAGGGGTGAGGGTCTGCTGCTGAGCTGACCCTCTAAAGCATTTGAGGCGAGGGCCTGCTGCTAATCTGTCCAATCCATCTAAAACATTATGGGCGAGGGCCTGCTGGTGACCGTCTAAAACATTAGGGATGAGGGTCTGCTGCTGCGCTGACCCCCTAAAACATTAGGAGCAATACACCATAAAAGCCACATTTAAAGTGCCTTTATGTTCAGCCGCTTTCCTCTGGTGGACTAGAGAAGTCAGGGGCAATTCAGGCCTTGTTCATTTTGAACCAATATATACCCCAACCAGGGAATAATTACTAAAGATTAATTGACTGGCATAAGTCTATGGCAAACTACCAGAATACAAAACCTACAAAGACTGCCAGACCGCTTATGATATATAATTAATTTATTCCAAAATTACATAAATGAACAAACATGATTAAAAGAAAATATGGTGCAGGAGAAAAGAAAAGACGACATCACTGGAGGATAAACACAGCAGATGCATGTCCATACATCAGTCCATCTGTATGATACATTGAGGGGTAAATTGCAAATGCAAACATGTCATATACAATCAAAGGACATAGAACAATTACCCATGCTGTGTCTCCTCTAGGACGGTGCCAACCCCAACACGCGTTTCGGCGTACCTTCGTCTGGGGGTCGTTGTTCATTTTGATAAGAGTCAACCGCCTATCAGTTATTATGCCGCCAGCAGCACTAAATACCCGCTCTGACAAAACGCTGGCAGCAGGGCAGGTCAGCACCTCAAAGGCGTAGAGCGCCAGTTTGTGCCACATGTCCAGCTTGGACACCCAATAGTTGTAAGGCACCGAGGGATGACTGAGGACGCTGACACAGTCTGCTACGTACTCCTTCACCATCTTCCAAAACTTTTCCCTCCTTGTGACACTAGGCTGCGCATCAGGGTAAGGGTGTTGGCGGGGTGTCATGAAACTGTCCCAGGCCTTGGAGAGTGTTGGCCTGCCTCTGTTGGAACCTGCTGTGTGTTCCCCTCGTCTCCCTTCCTCGGTTGCCCAAGGAACTACGTACTCTGCTGCCAGCGTTGTCAGCTGAAAATTTTTGGAGCAATTTTTCCACAAAGACTTTCTGGTATTGCACCATTTTGCTAGTCCTCTCCACCACAGGAATGAGAGATGAGAAGTTATCTTTGTAGCGGTGGTCGAGAAGGGTGAACAACCAGTAATCGGTGGTGGACAAAATGCGTATAACGCGAGGGTCATGGGAAAGGCGGCCTAACATAAAGTCAGCCATGTGTGCCAGAGTCCCAACAGACAAGACTTCGCTTCGCTTAGAGGTGGAGGTGGAGGAGGAGGTGGAGGAGGAGAAGGGGGGGTTGCAGCCACTAATGTAGGTTGTGGCAAAAATTCTAAAGGAGGTAGGCCCGCAATCCTTGGCGTTGGTAGCACCTGTGCCATCCCAGGGTACGACTCGCTCCCAGCCTCCACAACGTTCGCCCAGTGTGCCGTCACGGAAATGTAGCGTTCCTGGTCACCAGCACTTGTCCATGTGTCCGTGGTTAAGTGGACCTTCCCAATAACTGCATTGGTCAGGGCATGGGTGATGTTACGGGACACATGCTAGTTTAAGGTGGGGGCGGCCCACCGGGAAAATAGTGGCGGCTGGGGACTGAGTAACGAGGGACTGCCACGCCATCAGGCTGTGGAAAGCCTCCGTGTCCACAAGCATAAATGTCAACATTTCCAGGGCCAGCAATTTGGAAAGGTGCGCATTTAGTGCTATGGCCTGTGGGTGGGTGGCTGGGTATTTGCGCTTTCGTTCAAAGGCCTGTGGTATGGACATCTGTATGCTGCACTGGGACACAGAAGTGGATGTGCTAGCTGATGGTACTTGTGAAGGTCCAGGTGCAGGGCGGGAGGCATCCTCTCCTGCGTCTTGGACAGGGGATTGTCCAGCAAGTAACACAGGGGAAGAGGAGGCAGTGGTGTGACATACAGACACTGATTGTGGACCCAGGTGTTCGGCCCACCTATCAGGTTGCTTTGATGCCATGTAGCGGATCATGTTGGTGGTGGTGAGGTTGCTAGTGTTCACTCCCCTGCTCATTTTGGTTGCAAATGACAATTCTTTTATCGTCTGCACTTTCTTCAAAAAAGCGCCAGACTGCGGAACACCTACCCCTTGGCAAGGGAGATTGCCGCAAGGGGGTGCTCCGAGGAACAGTTGCGGGCCTGTTTGGTGTGGCCCACCTTCTTCCTTTTGCCACCCTACTGCCTCTTCCAACCTGTTGCGGATCCCTCCCCCTCTGTACTGCTGTCCTTGCTCGGCTTGCCACTTTCACAGGTTGGGTCAGTGATTTTATCGTCCACCACCTCCTCTTCCACTTCCTCACTCTGGTGATCTTCCTGACTTGTTGACCTAACAAGAACCTGACTTATTGACAACTGTGCTCAGCCTCATCATGAACCTCTTGAGACACTAATTACGGTTGACTTATTGGCAACTGTGTCTCATCATCATCATCCACCTTGTGAAACCCTTATTGCTGTTCCCCACCGACATCTTTTTCTGACTGTGGATGCTCAAGAGTTTAGGAATCAGTGCACAAGATCTCCTCATGTCCCTCTTCAAGCAGGCTTGGCAAGAGGGCCAAATCAAGGAATAGCGATGAAAAGAGCTCCTCGGAATATCCGAGTGTGGGATCACTTGTTTGCCAAGACTCTCCATGGTGGGAGGAAGGAGGATCAGGGTGAGGATTCTGTTGACCAGACTCTTGGATACTGAGACTGGACTTTGTGGAAGACAGGGTGGTGCTTAATCAACTGGAAGCATTATCTGCTGCAATCCAACCAACCACTTGGTCGCACTGGTGTGACTTCAAGTGTGGCGTCCTGCACTGCCCTGCAAACTGGGACATGAAGCTAGGTATCGTGGATGAGTGTGTTTCTTGCGCTCTGGCAGCAGGCACAGTTTCACCGCACCCAGGGCCACGGCCTCTGCGTGCACCATCAGCAGCACGGCCACTTCCCCGTCCCTTACTGCTCGCCTTGAGCATATTAAATGGTATATATGCTAGAAAGTATGTCACACGTACAGTAGTGCAGGTTTTGTAAGTGTATGCACAAATAAATTAAACTGAATGTCACAGATATTTAGGATGCGCAAACGTTATACAGGAGATGTAGCGCAGGTAATGTTGCTGTCACCAGCGGCAAAAAAATTTAACTGAATTAAACTGTCACCAGCGGCTAACGTATATACAGGAGATTTAGCGCAGGTGATGTCGCTGCTGTCACCAGCGGCTAAAGTTATACAAGAGATGTAGCGCAGGTAATGTCGCTGCTGTCACCAGCAGCCAAACAATTGCACGCAATTTAGCGCATGTTGCACTAATATATTTCGCAGCCAGATAAAACAATACTCCTTAGGGTCTCTAATAGAGTTGAGCGAACACCTGGATGTTCGGGTTCGAGAAGTTCGGCCGAACATCCCGGAAATGTTCGGGTTCGGGATCCGAACCCGATCCGAACTTCGTCCCGAACCCGAACCCCATTGAAGTCAATGGGGACCCGAACTTTTCGGCACTAAAACGGCTGTAAAACAGCCCAGGAAAGGGCTAGAGGGCTGCAAAAGGCAGCAACATGTAGGTAAATCCCCTGCAAACAAATGTGGATAGGGAAATTAATTAAAATAAAAATTAAATAAATAAAAATTAACCAAAATCAATTGGAGAGAGGTTCCATAGCAGAGAATCTGGCTTCCCGTCACCCACCACTGGAACAGTCCATTCTCAGATATTTAGGCCCCGGCACCCAGGCAGAGGAGAGAGGTCCCGTAACAGACAATCTGGCTTCATGTCAGCAGAGAATCAGTCTTCATGTCATAGCAGAGAATCAGGCTTCACGTCACCCACCACTGTAATAGTCCATTTTCATAAATTTAGGCCCAGCACCCAGGCAGAGGAGAGAGGTCCCGTAACAGACAATCTGGCTTCATGTCAGCAGAGAATCAGTCTTCATATCATAGCAGAGAATCTGGCTTCCCGTTACCCACCACTGGAACAGTCCATTCTCAGATATTTAGGCCCCGGCACCCAGGCAGAGGAGAGAGGTCCCGTAACAGACAATCTGGCTTCATGTCAGCAGAGAATCAGTCTTCATATCATAGCAGAGAATCAGGCTTCACGTCAGCCACCACTGCAACAGTCCATTGTCATAAATTCAGGCCCAGCACCCAGGCAGAGGAGAGAGGTCCCGTAACAGACAATCTGGCTTCATGTCAGCAGAGAATCAGTCTGCATGTCATAGCAGAGAATGAGGCTTCACGTCACCCACCACTGCAACAGTCCATTTTCATAAATTTAGGCCCAGCACCCAGGCAGAGGAGAGAGGTCCCGTAACAGAGGATCTGGCTTCATGTCACCAGAGAATCAGTCTGCATGTCATAGCAGAGAATCAGGCTTCACGTCACCCACCACTGCAACAGTCCATTTTCATAAATTTAGGCCCAGCACCCAGGCAGAGGAGAGAGGTCCCGTAACAGAGGATCTGGCTTCATGTCACCAGAGAATCAGTCTGCATGTCATAGCAGAGAATCAGGCTTCACGTCAGCCACCACTGCAACAATCCATTGGCATATATTTAGGCCTAGCACACAGGCAGAGGAGAGAGGTCCCGTAACAGACAATCTGGCTTCATGTCAGCAGAGAATCAGTCTTCATATCATAGCAGAGAATCAGGCTTCACGTCAGCCACCAATGCAACAGTCCATTGTCAGATATTTAGGCCCAGCACCCAGGCAGAGGAGAGAGGTCCCGTAACAGAGGATCTGGCTTCATGTCACCAGAGAATCAGTCTGCATGTCATAGCAGAGAATCAGGCTTCACGTCAGCCACCACTGCAACAATCCATTGGCATATATTTAGGCCTAGCACACAGGCAGAGGAGAGAGGTCCCGTAACAGACAATCTGGCTTCATGTCAGCAGAGAATCAGTCTGCATGTCATAGCAGAGAATGAGGCTTCACGTCACCCACCACTGCAACAGTCCATTTTCATAAATTTAGGCCCAGCACCCAGGCAGAGGAGAGAGGTCCCGTAACAGAGGATCTGGCTTCATGTCACCAGAGAATCAGTCTGCATGTCATAGCAGAGAATCAGGCTTCACGTCACCCACCACTGCAACAGTCCATTTTCATATATTTAGGCCCAGCACCCAGGCAGAGGAGAGAGGTCCCGTAACAGAGGATCTGGCTTCATGTCACCAGAGAATCAGTCTGCATGTCATAGCAGAGAATCAGGCTTCACGTCAGCCACCACTGCAACAATCCATTGGCATATATTTAGGCCTAGCACACAGGCAGAGGAGAGAGGTCCCGTAACAGACAATCTGGCTTCATGTCAGCAGAGAATCAGTCTTCATATCATAGCAGAGAATGAGGCTTCACGTCAGCCACCACTGCAACAATCCATTGGCATATATTTAGGCCTAGCACACAGGCAGAGGAGAGGTTCATTCAACTTTGGGTAGCCTTGCAATATAATGGTAAAATGAAAATAAAAATAGGATTGAATGAGGAAGTGCCCTGGAGTCCAATAATATATGGTTATGGGGAGGTAGTTAATGTCTAATCTGGACAAGGGACGGACAGGTCCTGTGGGATCCATGCCTGGTTCATTTTTATGAACGTCAGCTTGTCCACATTGGCTGTAGACAGGCGGCTGCGTTTGTCTGTAATGACGCCCCCTGCCGTGCTGAATACACGTTCAGACAAAACGCTGGCTGCCAGGCAGGCCAGCACCTCCAAGGCATAAAAGGCTAGCTCTGGCCACGTGGACAATTTAGAGACCCAGAAGTTGAATGGGGCCGAACCATCAGTCAGTACGTGGAGGGGTGTGCACACGTACTGTTCCACCATGTTAGTGAAATGTTGCCTCCTGCTAACACGTTGCGTATCAGGTGGTGGTGCAGTTAGCTGTGGCGTGTTGACAAAAGTTTTCCACATCTCTGCCATGCTAACCCTGCCCTCAGAGGAGCTGGCCGTGACACAGCTGCCTTGGCGACCTCTTGCTCCTCCTCTGCCTTGGCCTTGGGCTTCCACTTGTTCCCCTGTGACATTTGGGAATGCTCTCAGTAGCGCGTCTACCAACGTGCGCTTGTACTCGCGCATCTTCCTATCACGCTCCAGTGCAGGAAGTAAGGTGGGCACATTGTCTTTGTAGCGTGGATCCAGCAGGATGGCAACCCAGTAGTCCGCACAGGTTAAAATGTGGGCAACTCTGCTGTCGTTGCGCAGGCACTGCAGCATGTAGTCGCTCATGTGTGCCAGGCTGCCCAGGGGTAAGGACAAGCTGTCCTCTGTGGGAGGCGTATCGTCATCGTCCTGCCTTTCCCCCCAGCCACGCACCAGTGATGGACCCGAGCTGCGTTGGGTGCCACCCCGCTGTGACCATGCTTCATCCTCATCCTCCTCCACCTCCTCCTCATCCTCGTCCTCCTCGTCCTCCAGTAGTGGGCCCTGGCTGGCCACATTTGTACCTGGCCTCTGCTGTTGCCAAAAACCTCCCTCTGAGTCACTTCGAAGAGACTGGCCTGAAAGTGCTAAAAATGACCCCTCTTCCTCCTCCTCCTCCTCCTCCTCCTGGGCCACCTCCTCTTCCATCATCGCCCTAAGTGTTTTCTCAAGGAGACATAGAAGTGGTATTGTAACGCTGATAACGGTGTCATCGCCACTGGCCATGTTGGTGGAGTACTCGAAACAGCGCAACAGGGCACACAGGTCTCGCATGGAGGCCCAGTCATTGGTGGTGAAGTGGTGCTGTTCTGTAGTGCGACTGACCCGTGCGTGCTGCAGCTGAAACTCCACTATGGCCTGCTGCTGCTCGCACAGTCTGTCCAGCATGTGCAAGGTGGAGTTCCACCTGGTGGGCACGTCGCATATGAGGCGGTGAGCGGGAAGGCCGAAGTTACGCTGTAGCGCAGACAGGCGAGCAGCGGCAGGATGTGAACGCCGGAAGCGCGAACAGACGGCCCGCACTTTATGCAGCAGCTCTGACATGTCGGGGTAGTTGTGAATGAACTTCTGCACCACCAAATTCAGCACATGCGCCAAGCAAGGGATGTGCGTCAAATTGGCTAGTCCCAGAGCTGCAACGAGATTTCGCCCATTATCACACACCACCAGGCCGGGCTTGAGGCTCACCGGCAGCAACCACTCGTCGGTCTGTTGTTCAATACCCCGCCACAACTCCTGTGCGGTGTGGGGCCTGTCCCCCAAACATATGAGTTTCAGAATGGCCTGCTGACGTTTACCCCGGGCTGTGCTGAAGTTGGTGGTGAAGGTGTGTGGCTGACTGGATGAGCAGGTGGAAGAAGAGGAGGAGGAAGCCGAGAAGGAGGAGGTGGCAACAGGAGGCAAAGAATGTTGCCCTGCGATCCTTGGCGGCGGAAGGACGTGCGCCAAACAGCTCTCCGCCTGGGGCCCAGCTGCCACTACATTTACCCAGTGTGCAGTTAGGGAGATATAGCGTCCCTGGCCGTGCTTACTGGTCCACGTATCTGTGGTTAGGTGGACCTTGCTACAGATGGCGTTGCGCAGTGCACACTTGATTTTATCGGATACTTGGTTGTGCAGGGAAGGCACGGCTCTCTTGGAGAAGTAGTGCCGGCTGGGAACAACATACTGTGGGACAGCAAGCGACATGAGCTGTTTGAAGCTGTCTGTGTCCACCAGCCTAAATGACAGCATTTCATAGGCCAGTAGTTTAGAAATGCTGGCATTCAGGGCCAGGGATCGAGGGTGGCTAGGTGGGAATTTACGCTTTCTATCAAATGTTTGTGAGATGGAGAGCTGAACGCTGGCGTGTGACATGGTTGAGACGCTTGGTGACGGAGGTGGTGGTGGTGGTGTTGGTGGTACATCCCCTGTTTGCTGGGCGGCAGGTGCCAACGTTCCTCCAGAGGCGGAGGAAGAGGCCGAGGCGGCAGCAGCAGAATAGGCCGAGGCGGCAGCAGCAGAAGAGGTAGCAGGGGGAGCCTGAGTGACTTCCTTGGTTTTAAGGTGTTTACTCCACTGCAGTTCATGCTTTGCATGCAGGTGCCTGGTCATGCAGGTTGTGCTCAGGTTCAGAACGTTAATGCCTCGCTTCAGGCTCTGATGGCACAGCGTGCAAACCACTCGGGTCTTGTCGTCAGCACATTGTTTGAAGAAGTGCCATGCCAGGGAACTCCTTGAAGCTGCCTTTGGGGTGCTCGGTCCCAGATGGCGGCGGTCAGTAGCAGGCGGAGTCTCTTGGCGGCGGGTGTTCTGCTTTTGCCCACTGCTCCCTCTTTTGCTACGCTGTTGGCTCGGTCTCACCACTGCCTCTTCCTCCGAACTGTGAAAGTCAGTGGCACGACCTTCATTCCATGTGGGGTCTAGGACCTCATCGTCCCCTGCATCGTCTTCCACCCAGTCTTGATCCCTGACCTCCTGTTCAGTCTGCACACTGCAGAAAGACGCAGCAGTTGGCACCTGTGTTTCGTCATCATCAGAGACATGCTGAGGTGGTATTCCCATGTCCTCATCATCAGGAAACATAAGTGGTTGTGCGTCAGTGCATTCTATGTCTTTCACCGCTGGGGAAGGGCTAGGTGGATGCCCTTGGGAAACCCTGCCAGCGGAGTCTTCAAACAGCATAAGAGACTGCTGCATAACTTGAGGCTGAGACAGTTTCCCTGGTATGCATGGGGGTGATGTGACAGACTGATGGGGTTGGTTTTCAGGCGCCATCTGTGCGCTTTCTGCAGAAGACTGGGTGGGAGATAATGTGAACGTGCTGGATCCACTGTCGGCCACCCAATTGACTAATGCCTGTACCTGCTCAGGCCTTACCATCCTTAGAACGGCATTGGGCCCCACCATATATCGCTGTAAATTCTGGCGGCTACTGGGACCTGAGGTAGTTGGTACACTAGGACGTGTGGATGTGGCAGAACGGCCACGTCCTCTCCCAGCACCAGAGGGTCCACTAACACCACCACGACCATGTCCACGTCCGCGTCCCTTACTAGATGTTTTTCTCATTGTTATGGTTCACCACAACAACAAATATATTATTTGGCCCAATGTATTGTATTCAAATTCAGCGGGATATAAATTTGAGGCCTAGTATTTAGGCGCTGGGTGACCGGTATGGATTTAGTGACAGAATTAGACTTGGAAATGCACAGAAGCGTGTGTGTGAAGTTATTCTGAATGACCCTATGTGCACCTTCAATATGATCTACCCTTTTAGGGATAGATTTCAAATAGCTCTGATATAGCAGAAACAACTAAATTATGAAATTGCTAAATTGGGAATTGTATTTCAACCTAGAACAAAAAATGTGCTTTGACGGACACTAAATAACTTTCCCAGCCACAACAGGACAGCGGTAACGAGAGATTTAGCGGGATATAAATTTGAGGCCTAGTATTTAGGCGCTGGGTGACAGGTATGGGTTTAGTGACAGAATTAGATTTGGAAATGCACAGTAGCGGGTGTGTGAAGTTATTCTGAATGACCCTATGTGCACCTTGAATATTATATACCCTTTTAGGGATAGATTTCAAATAGCTCTGATATAGCAGAAACCACTAAATTATGAAATTGCTAAATTGGGAATTGTATTTCAACCCAGAACAAAAAATGTGCTTTGACGGACACTAAATATCTTGCCCAGCAACAACAGTACAGCGGTAACGAGAGATTTAGCAGGATATAAATTTGAGGCCTAGTATTTAGGCGCTGGGTGACCGGTATGGATTTAGTGACAGAATTAGACTTGGAAATGCACAGAAGCGTGTGTGTGAAGTTATTCTGAATGACCCTATGTGCACCTTGAATATTATATACCCTTTTAGGGATAGATTTCAAATAGCTCTGATATAGCAGAAACCACTAAATTATGAAATTGCTAAATTGGGAATTGTATTTCAACCCAGAACAAAAAATGTGCTTTGACGGACACTAAATATCTTGCCCAGCAACAACAGTACAGCGGTAACGAGAGATTTAGCAGGATATAAATTTGAGGCCTAGTATTTAGGCGCTGGGTGACAGGTATGGGTTTAGTGACAGAATTAGACTTGAAAATACACAGTAGCGGGTGTGTGTGAAGTTATTCTGAATGACCCAATGTGCACCTTGAATATTATATACCCTTTTAGGGATAGATTTCAAATAGCTCTGATATAGCAGAAACCACTAAATTATGAAATTGCTAAATTGGGAATTGTATTTCAACCCAGAACAAAAAATGTGCTTTGACGGACACTAAATATCTTGCCCAGCAACAACAGTACAGCGGTAACGAGAGATTTAGCAGGATATAAATTTGAGGCCTAGTATTTAGGCGCTGGGTGACAGGTATGGGTTTAGTGACAGAATTAGACTTGAAAATACACAGTAGCGGGTGTGTGTGAAGTTATTCTGAATGACCCAATGTGCACCTTGAATATTATATACCCTTTTAGGGATAGATTTCAAATAGCTCTGATATAGCAGAAACCACTAAATTATGAAATTGCTAAATTGGGAATTGTACTTCAACCCAGAACAAAAAATGTGCTTTGACGGACACTAAATAACTTTCCCAGCTACAACAGGACAGCGGTAACGAGAGATTTAGCGGGATATAAATTTGAGGCCTAGTATTTAGGCGCTGGGTGACAGGTATGGGTTTAGTGACAGAATTAGACTTGGAAATACACAGTAGCGGGTGTGTGTGAAGTTATTCTGAATGACCCTATGTGCACCTTCAATATGATCTACCCTTTTAGGGATAGATTTCAAATAGCTCTGATATAGCAGAAACCACTAAATTATGAAATTGCTAAATTGGGAATTGTATTTCAACCCAGAAGAAAAAATGTGCTTTGACGGACACTAAATAACTTTCCCAGCTACAACAGGACAGCGGTAACGAGAGATTTAGCAGGATATAAATTTGAGGCCTAGTATTTAGGCGCTGGGTGACAGGTATGGGTTTAGTGACAGAATTAGACTTGAAAATACACAGTAGCGGGTGTGTGTGAAGTTATTCTGAATGACCCAATGTGCACCTTGAATATTATATACCCTTTTAGGGATAGATTTCAAATAGCTCTGATATAGCAGAAACCACTAAATTATGAAATTGCTAAATTGGGAATTGTACTTCAACCCAGAACAAAAAATGTGCTTTGACGGACACTAAATAACTTTCCCAGCTACAACAGGACAGCGGTAACGAGAGATTTAGCGGGATATAAATTTGAGGCCTAGTATTTAGGCGCTGGGTGACCGGTATGGATTTAGTGACAGAATTAGACTGGGATATGGCCAAAAAATAACCACACTATTGCTGGTTAAATGCACTTGGTGACGGGCGCAGCTTGCCCCTGATGTAGTATATGGCCAAAAAATGAACAGACTATTGCTGGTTAAATGCACTTGGTGTCACAGCTTGACCAACCACACTACTGAGGGTTAAATGCACTTGGTGACGGGCGCAGCTTGCCCCTGATGTAGTATATGGCCAAAAAATAAACAGACTATTGCTGGTTAAATGCACTTGGTGTGACAGCTTCACCCTGATGTAGGCTTTAGCCAGAAAACAACCACACCATTGAGGGTTAAATGCACTTGGTGACAGGCGCAGCTTGCCCCTGATTTTGTATATGGCCAAAAAATGAACAGACTATTGCTGGTTAAATGCACTTGGTGTGACAGCTTCACCCTGATGTAGGCTTTAGCCAAAAAACAACCACACCATTGAGGGTTAAATGCACTTGGTGACAGGCGCAGCTTGCCCCTGATTTTGTATATGGCCAAAAAATGAACAGACTATTGCTGGTTAAATGCACTTGGTGTGACAGCTTCACCCTGATGTAGGCTTTAGCCAAAAAACAACCACACCATTGAGGGTTAAATGCACTTGGTGACAGGCGCAGCTTGCCCCTGATTTTGTATATGGCCAAAAAATGAACAGACTATTGCTGGTTAAATGCACTTGGTGTGACAGCTTCACCCTGATGTAGGCTTTAGCCAAAAAACAACCACACCATTGAGGGTTAAATGCACTTGGTGACAGGCGCAGCTTGCCCCTGATTTTGTATATGGCCAAAAAATGAACAGACTATTGCTGGTTAAATGCACTTGGTGTGACAGCTTCACCCTGATGTAGGCTTTAGCCAAAAAACAACCACACCATTGAGGGTTAAATGCACTTGGTCGCAGCTTGTGCTGGCGCACCACAAGACACAAAATGGCCGCCGATCACCCCAGAAAAATGTGACTGACAAACGGTCTGGGCAGCCTAAAAACAGTGAGCAATTAAGGATCAGCAGCTCAATGATCCACAGCTGCAGATCGATCAGTTAATCAAGTCCTTTGGAGGAGTTAATCTGCCTAATCTCGCCCTACTGTCGCAGCCGCAACCTCTCCCTACGCTAATCAGAGCAGAGTGACGGGCGGCGCTATGTGACTCCAGCTTAAATAGAGGCTGGGTCACATGGTGCTCTGGCCAATCACAGCCATGCCAATAGTAGGCATGGCTGTGATGGCCTCTTGGGGCAAGTAGTATGACGCTTGTTGATTGGCTGCTTTGCAGCCTTTCAAAAAGCGCCAAGAAAGCGTCACAAAAGCGCCAAGAAAGCGACGAACACCGAACCCGAACCCGGACTTTTACGAAAATGTCCGGGTTCGGGTCCGTGTCACGGACACCCCAAAATTCGGTACGAACCCGAACTATACAGTTCGAGTTCGCTCATCCCTAGTCTCTAACACCTTTCAACACTCAAAACTCACTAAAAAAGAACACAATTCCTCTCCCTACACTATCTGTCCCTTCTGCTGCAGCTCACCCTGACTAAGCCTCATCCTTGTGTCATCTGGTGCTATATAGCACCCAATGACGTGTTCAGGCCAGCCAATCACTGTAAAGCCAGTAACCAACATGGCTACGGCATTACAGTGAGTGGCACTACTTCCCTGCACGTTTATTGGCTGCGTAGCAGCCAGCAAACGTGCGGGGAGGAGACTCGAGCATGACGCTCGAGCACACGCAGTGTTTTGACCTGAAAAAGGTGTTCGGCTGAGCATGCTCACCCAACACTAATTACTTTGAATAAAAGCTGATTTTACTAGTGATTGAGCGTGCTGGAAATTCATCTATTAAGATTCAGACATAGTTACATAGTTAATACGGTTGAAAAAGTCCATCAAGTTCAACCAAGGGATAGGTGGGGACGAGAATCCCAGAAGGAAATGAGACTCAGATTTCTACACGTTTTCATAAGCATTAATGTTGTTTACTTTTAAGAATTCATCTAAACCCTTTTTAAAACTGTCCCATGTTCCTGCTGTGACCACGTCCTGAGGAAGTCTATTCCACAGCTTCACCATTCTTACAGTAAAGAAGCTTTGACGCTTCTGGAGACTGAACTTTTTCTTCTGCAGTCGGGGACAGTGCCCCCTTGTCTTTTGAGGGCATTTTACATAGAACAGTTTTTCAATGTATTTTTTCTATGGCCCATTTATATATTTGTATAAGTTAATCATGTCACCCCTTAGACGTCTCTTCTCAAGACTAAATAAATTCAATTATTTTAATCTTTCTTCATAGCTAAGACCCTCCATGCCCCTTATCAGTTTAGTCGCTCTCCTCTGTACGTTTTCCAGCTGCAGTGCGTCCTTTCTATGGACTGGTGCCCAGAACTGAACTGCATATTCCAGATGAGGCCGCACCAATGCTTTGTAAAGTGGTAATATCACATCCCTGCCCCGCGAGTCCATGCCTCATTTAATGCATGACAATATCCTGGTAGCCTTAGAAGCAGCTAATTGACATTGTATGCTGTAATTTAATCTACTATCCACAAGGACACCCAAATCCTTCTCTATAAGTGACTCTCCCAGTGTTACATCCCCTAGGACAGTGTTTCCCAACCAGTGTGCCTCCAGCTGTTGCAAAACTACAACTCCCAGCATGCCCGGACAGCATTTGGGAAATGTTTGGGAAACACTGCCCTAGGACATATAAAGCACAGAGGCTATTACTACCAAGATGCATAACTTTACATTTGTCCCCATTTAACCTCATTTGCCAAGTTGATGCCCAATCACTCAGAGTGCTTAAGTCAGCTTGTAGTTTATGGACATGTCCATAGACTGCACAGTACTACACAGCTTAGTGTCATCTGAAAAAATAGATATGGTGCTATCCATCCCGTCCTCAATATCATTAATAAATAAATTAAGTAATAAGGGGCCCAGCACTGAACCTTGGGGTACACCACTTATAACCCAGGACCATTCTGAATAGGAATCATTGACCACAACTCTCTGGACATTGTCCTTCAGCCAGTTTTTATTCCAACTACAAACTATATTTTATAAGCCTATAGACCTTACTTTACCTATTAAACGTCTATGCGGGACAGTATCAAAAGCCTTTGCAAAATCCAGAAACACTACATCCACAGCCGCCCCTCTGTCCAGGCTACTATTCACCTCCTCATAAAAACAAATCAGGTTAGTCTGACAACTTCTGTCCTTATGATATTATTTACAGTCACATACTCCTGTATCTAGTCCCTTAAGAGTCCTTCAAACATTTTTCCCACAACAGAGGTTAAACCTAGCTGGTCTATAATTACCTGTGGAGGACCTAGATCCTTTTTTGAATATGGGCACCAAATTTGCCTTGCGCCAATCACTTGGCACTGTACTAGTACATAGAGAATCTTAAAAAAATTATAAATTATAAACAGGGGCACAGCAATGACTGAACTGAGCTCTTTAAGTACTCTTGGGTGTAATCCATCTGGACCCGGAGACTTGTTCACATTTACCCTATTTAACTTGTCTTGAACAATATCTACTCTTAGTCAATTGATAGCTATCACTGGATGTAATGACAGCCCCAGCACCACAGATATCAGCTCCTTTCTCTTGTTTTGTATATACAGAGCTAAAAAACCCATTTAGTAACTCTGCCTTTTCCTTATCTTCAGTGACACTACCCCCCCCCCCCCTTTACCATTATTTAGTGTACCTACCTGCTCAGATCTATTTTTTTTTAGGATTTATATGTTTAACCACTTCAGCCCCGCTAGCTGAAACCCCCTTCATGACCAGAGCACTTTTTACACTTCGGCACTACACTCCTTTCACCGTTTATCGCTCGGTCATGCAACTTACCACCCAAATGAATTTTACCTCCTTTTCTTCTCACTAATGGAGCTTTCATTTGGTGGTATTTTATTGCTGCTGACATTTTTACTTTTTTTGTTATTAATCGAAATGTAACGATTTTTTTGCAAAAAAATGAAATTTTTCACTTTCAGCTGTAAACTTTTGCAAAAAAAACGACATCCATATAAAAAAATTTCGCTAAATTTATAGTTCTACATGTCTTTGATAAAAAAAAAATGTTTGGGCAAAAAAAAAAAATGGTTTGGGTAAAAGTTATAGCGTTTACAAACTATGGTACAAAAATGTGAATTTCCGCTTTTTGAAGCAGCTCTGACTTTCTGAGCACCTGTCATGTTTCCTGAGGTTCTACAATGCCCAGACAGTAGAAAAACCCCACAAATGACCCCATTTCGGAAAGTAGACACCCTAAGGTATTCGCTGATGGGCATAGTGAGTTCATAGAACTTTTTATTTTTTGTCACAAGTTAGCGGAAAATGATGATGATTTTTTATTTTTATTTTTTTCTTACAAAGTCTCATATTCCACTAACTTGCGACAAAAAATAAAAAATTCTAGGAACTCGCCATGCCCCTCACGGAATACCTTGTGGTGTCTTCTTTCCAAAATGGGGTCACTTGTGGCGTAGTTATACTGCCCTGGCAATTTAGGGGCCCAAATGTGTGAGAAGAACTTTGCAATCGAAATGTGTAGAAAATGACCGGTGAAATCCGAAAGGTGCACTTTGGAATATGTGCCCCTTTGCCCACCTTGGCTGCAAAAAAGTGTCACACATCTGGTATCGCCGTACTCAGGAGAAGTTGGGGAATGTGTTTTGGGGTGTCATTTTACATATACCCATGCTGGGTGAGAGAAATATCTTGGCAAAAGACAACTTTTCCAATTTTTTTATACAAAGTTGGCATTTGACCAAGATATTTTTCTCACCCAGCATGGGTATATGTAAAATGACACCCCAAAACACATTGCCCAACTTCTCCTGAGTACGGCGATACCACATGTGTGACACTTTTTTGCAGCCAAGGTGGGCAAAGGGGCACATATTCCAAAGTGCACCTTTCGGATTTCGCAGGCCATTTTTTACACATTTTGATTGCAAGGTACTTCTCACACATTTGGGCCCCTAAATTGCCAGGGCAGTATAACTACGCCACAAGTGACCCCATTTTGGAAAGAAGACACCCCAAGGTATTCCGTGAGGGGTACGGCGAGTTCCTAGAATTTTTGTATTTTTTGTCGCAAGTTAGTGGAATATGAGACTTTGTAAGGAAAAAAGAAAAAAAAAGAAAAATCATCATTTTCCGCTAACTTGTGACAAAAAATAAAAAATTCTAGGAACTCGCTGTGCCCCTCACGGAATACCTTGGGGTGTCTTCTTTCCAAAATGGGGTCACTTGTGGGGTAGTTATACTGCCCTGGCAATTTAGGGGCCCAAATGTGTAAGAAGTACCTTGCAATCAAAATCTGTAAAAAATGGCCTGCGAAATCCGAAAGGTGCACTTTGGAATATGTGCCCCTTTGCCCACCTTGGCTGCAAAAAAGTGTCACACATGTGGTATCGCCGTACTCAGGAGAAGTTGGGAAATGTGTTTTGGGGTGTCATTTTACATATAACCATGCTGGGTGAGAGAAATATCTTGGCAAAAGACAACTTTTCCCATTTTTTTATACAAAGTTGGCATTTGACCAAGATATTTTTCTCACCCAGCATGGGTATATGTAAAATGACACCCCAAAACACATTCCCCAACTTCTCCTGAGTACGGTGATACCAGATGTGTGACACTTTTTTGCAGCCTAGATGCGCAAAGGGGCCCAAATTCCTTTTAGGAGGGCATTTTTAGACATTTGGATCCCAGACTTCTTCTCACACTTTCGGGCCCCTAAAAAGCCAGGGCAGTATAAATACCCCACATGTGACCCCACTTTGGAAAGAAGACACCCCAAGGTATTCAATGAGGGGCCTGGCGAGTTCCTAGAATTTTTTATTTTTTTTGCATAAGTTAGCGGATATAGATTTTTTTTGTTTTTTTCTCACAAAGTCTCACTTTCCGCTAACTTAGGACAAAAATGTCAATCTTTCATGGACTCAATATGCCCCTCACAGAATACCTTGGGGTGTCTTCTTTCCGAAATGGGGTCACATGTGGGGTATTTATACTGCCCTGGCTTTTTAGGGGCCCTAAAGCGTGAGAAGAAGTCTGGAATATAAATGTCTAAAAAATGTTACGCATTTGGATTCCGTGAGGGGTATGGTGAGTTCATGTGAGATTTTATTTTTTGACACAAGTTAGTGGAATATGAGACTTTGTAAGAAAAAACAAAAACAAACAAAAAATTTCCGCTAACTTGTGCCAAAAAAAATGTCTGAATGGAGCCTGACAGGGGGGTGATCAATGACAGGGGGGGTGATCACCCATATAGACTCCCTGATCACCCCCCTGTCATTGATCACCCCCCCTGTAAGGCTCCATTCAGACGTCCGTATAATTTTTACGGATCCATGGATCGGATCCGCAAAACACATGCGGACGTCTGAATGGAGCCTGACAGGGGGGTGATCAATGACAGGGGGGTGATCACCCATATAGACTCCCTGATCACCCCCCTGTCACTGATCACCCCCCCTGTAAGGCTCCATTCAGACGTCCGCATGATTTTTACGGATCCATGGATACATGGATCGGATCCACAAAACACATGCGGACGTCTGAATGGAGCCTTACAGGGGGGTGATCAATGACAGGGGGGTGATCAATGACAGGGGGTGATCAGGGAGTGTATATGGGTGATCACCCGCCTGTCATTGATCACCCCCCTGTAAGGCTCCATTCAGACGTCCGCATGATTTTTACGGATCCATGGATACATGGATCGGATCCACAAAACACATGCGGACGTCTGAATGGAGCCTTACAGGGGGGTGATCAATGACAGGCGGGTGATCACCCATATACACTCCCTGATCACCCCCTGTCATTGATCACCCCCCTGTAAGGCTCCATTCAGACGTCCGCATGATTTTTACGGATCCATGGATACATGGATCGGATCCACAAAACACATGCGGACGTCTGAATGGAGCCTTACAGGGGGGTGATCAATGACAGGGGGGTGATCAGGGAGTGTATATGGGTGATCACCCGCCTGTCATTGATCACCCCCCTGTAAGGCTCCATTCAGACGTCCGCATGATTTTTACAGATCCATGGATACATGGATCGGATCCACAAAACACATGCGGACGTCTGAATGGAGCCTTACAGGGGGGTGATCAATGACAGGGGGGTGATCAGGGAGTGTATATGGGTGATCACCCGCCTGTCATTGATCACCCCCTGTAAGGCTCCATTCAGACGTCCGCATGTGTTTTGTGGATCCGATCCATGTATCCATGGATCCGTAAAAATCATGCGGACGTCTGAATGGAGCCTTACAGGGGGGTGATCAATGACAGGGGGGTGATCAATGACAGGGGGTGATCAGGGAGTGTATATGGGTGATCACCCGCCTGTCAATGATCACCCCCCTGTAAGGCTCCATTCAGACGTCCGCGTGTGTTTTGTGGATCCGATCCATGTATCCATGGATCCGTAAATGGGGTGATCATGGGTGATCAGGGGTTCATAAAGGGTTAATAAGTGACGGGGGGGGGGGTGTAGTGTAGTGTAGTGTTTGGTGCGACTTTACTGACCTACCTGTGTCCTCTGGTGGTCGATCCTAACAAAAGGGACCACCAGAGGACCAGGTAGGAGGTATATTAGACGCTGTTATCAAAACAGCGTCTAATATACCTGTTAGGGGTTAAAAAATTCGCATCTCCAGCCTGCCAGCGAGCGATCGCCGCTGGCAGGCTGGAGATCCACTCGCTTACCTTCCGTTCCTGTGAGCGCGCGCGCCTGTGTGCGCGCGTTCACAGGAAATCTCGGCTCTCGCGGGAGGACGCGTATATGCGTCCACCCAGAAGAGCAGGACCGCCGGCAGGACGCAATCCTGCGTACGGCGGTCCTGAGGAGGTTAAAGAATTTTTGGGGATTTGTTTTGCTCTCTTTGGCTACCTGCTGTTCGTTTTGTATTTTTGCTAATTTTATCTCCTTTTTACAGATTTTATTAAGCCCATTGTAATCTTCAAACGCTCCTGCTGACCCCTCAGATTTGTATTTTTTAAATGCCCTTTTATCACCCTTTTTGCAGATGGTAGCTATCTCTTGAAAGGTTAATCTGCTGTGCTAGATTTATTTCGTCATTGACGTGTAGTTGAAAAGTCGTTCATGATTAATGATAAATCTGCATCCCCTCAATGAATGCCAAGACTACCCACAAGGCTGTCCATTGTGCTGCCCCCCCCCCCCCACATCTCTTCCCTAATTTCTGTCTACCATCCTACCCATGCTCTCCATTCAGCCAATGACATCCACCATAATCCGAACCTCTCACTCACGTCTCCAAGACTTCTCCTGAGCTGCACCAGTTCCCTGCCCTACCCCAAGCAATTAGGTTAATTCATAATAAACACAGTTTTAGGCGTTCCCTAAAAACTCTTTTTAGGTTAGCCTATCACATTCCCTAATCTTACTCTTCTTCATTTCCCTCCCCTACCCTTCGCATCATCATTCTTCTGGACCTGCTCATCAGATATCCACACACTAGTCCACAGATCACAATTGACAAAAATGGACCCTTCACAGACATCTTAATGGATGAGACACTGGCCGATATTTCACTGACTGGTAATAACATACACAGAATCATGGCACAAATGTTTATTGTTTTTGCAAAATACCTCTATGACATGACCTGCTATTATAACTATGATATACGTGTGTGTATTCTGCATATTAATATATGATATCATATTACCAATAGCAATTATTATTCAAACATGACTTTCATATCAAATCTTGCATGGATTATTAATTTTGCTCATTTCCTTGGTTCCTAACATGCCACCCACCAGCTTACAATACCTGCATCATTCGGGAATTCTCTCTGTACAGCAGGTGAAGCAGTGTCAATTTACAGGAGTCATTGTGAGCATAGTAATTACTGGATTAGTGTGAGGGTGTGCGTTACATTTACAAAGAGTATTGACGGGTGAAACCATTATGTTTTATATGTTTTGGCAGTCTGCATGGCAGGATGCTATTAGATATGCTAATATCCTTCTAAGAGCAATAGAGTACCGCCTGATTATATGATAAGCTCATTTACACCAGAAGGGAAACAGTATATGCAAAAATTTTAGGAGTCATTTTCCCTGCAGGATTTTAGTACCAAATATGCATTAGAGTAAATTTAATTGAATCAGGCATTAATTGAACCCAATAGATGCTATATTATCAAATATTCAGGAATATTTGACAACCATTATAATTATATCTCACTAGGTATAGAACCTTAACTTGGGTTTTTAAAAACATATGATAATCGAAACCTCTGGATAAAGCTGGCCACACACATGAGACTAAATATGGCCGACTTAAAAAACTAGCGATTGCTGATGGCAGGCTCTTGTCTGCCAGAAATGTAATTGGACAGTCTGGGAAATGTTAACTGTTGTCAGACAAAACAGTTTAGAGGGGTTTTCTGAGATTTTTTTAACTCATGATCTATCCTCTAGATAGGTCATAAGTATCTGATCGATGAAGGTCTAACATTAAGAGAATAAAGATGCATATAGACTAGCAGATTGTCGGGAGGCAAACGTTCCTTCCCGACAGTCATTTGCCACTCATGCATTACATGCAGCGATCTCCACAGTGTGAGAACAAGGGATGGCTATTGCGATCGCTCGTCCCTATACAGCGATATTGTTTCTGGGCAGCAGATTGCTGTTTAGACAGCACGATCTGCTGCCCAGAAACAATAATTTAGAGGCCTGCATGAACGACAAGGATCACCCGATGAACAAGCATTTTGCTCGTTCATCAGGTGATCGGCTGCATCTTTACACATGCAGCTTGTTGGGAACGAGCATTTGCAGGTATGTTTGTTCCCAAGAATCTGCCTGATAATTGTAACGTGGAAATGCACCTTAAAGGGGTTCTCCTGGAATTAAGAAAATGAAAATACTTTTAAATATTACTTTATTATAAATATAGTCCCAAATTCCTTTCATTAGTTATAATGGCTCATTTTGTCTAGGGAGCAATCATTAGGAGAAATGAAATGGCCGCGAATCAAATTAGTACAAACACAACCTGTCCTAATCACTCAGCAGGACAAGTTACTTCACGGCACTGAGCTAAAGAGCTGCCTCATCCTCCTCTCTGCTCTGCTTGTCAGGGATTATGATCCTGAATACAGTTTAATAAGATCTTCAGCTAAATCTCTGTAGGAATGGAGTTCACGAGGAGACATGAAGTACAGAGAGGAAGGACAGGACAGACTGTGGTAATATGAGGCTGTGGTAATGGAGACTGCATACAAGTGCTGCTGCTTATTATCCACATCTCCACTCTCCTCTCTGTACTTCATGTCTCTTCATGAACTGTATTCCTACAGAGATTCAGCTGAAGATCTTATCAGCTGTATTCAGGATAACTCCTGACAAGCATAGCAGAGAGGAGGATGAGGCAGCTCTTTGGCTCAGTGTTGTGAAGTAACTTGTCCTCCTGTCTGATTAATAGAGATGGCCTTACAGTTTTCCCGGCAGTCGTATTGCAGCAAACTTTGCTTGTTCGCCGAACATGTGAACATATGGCGATATTCGCATGCGCCATATGTTTTTGCATAGCGCCGAACTTTGACCCATGACACATCCCCATCAGGTGGGACAGGACAGCTAATTGAGACATTTCAGCACATGGACACCCCCCTACCCTATAAATAAACCCTATCTGGAAGCCATTTTACATTCAGTCTTTTGCCAGTGTAGGGAGGTGTTGCTGTGTGGAGCAGGGATAGACTGTTAGGGACACTAAATGCTAGCTAATAGGGCCACAAAAGTCCTTTTAAGTACTGGTATAGGTGTGCTATCGATAGGTGTGACATACTGAAGGGTGTGATAAACCTATAATATACTTTCTAACATAGAAAGTATATTATAGTGCATTTGTATTGTGCAGCAGTTGTGTGTGGTTCTGTTGCGATGCTGCAGCTAGATAGAGGGACAAACGCTATTGGAATAACTAATTGCAACTGGTGTGATATACCTGTTGCCCCCCAAAAAAACTGATTAAGGGGTGTGATATACCTATAATATATCTTCTAACATAGAAAGTATATTATAGTGCATTTGTAATGCGCAGCGGTTCTGTGCGGTTCTGATAAGATACCGCAGCTAGATAGAGGGACAAACGCTATTGGACAAACGATAGAGGGACAAACGAATAACTAATTGCAACTGGTGTGATATACCTGTTGCCCCCCAAAAAAACTAATTAAGGGGAGCGACATACCTGCTTCCACAAAATACTGATTGAGGGGTGTATTACACCAGCTTCCACAAAATATTGATTGAGGGGTGTGATACACCAGCTTCCACCAAATATTGATTAAGGGGTTTGATATACCAACTTCCAGCAAATACTCATTATTGGGTTCTATATACCTGTTTTCACAAAATACTAATAGAAGGGATTGATCTACCGGCTTCCACGAAATATTGATTGAGGCCTGCGATACACAGGCTTCCACCAAATATTGATTAAGGGGTTTGATTTACCAACTTTTAGCAAATACTCATTATTGGGTTCTATATACCTGTTACCACAAAATACTGATAGAGGGGATTGATATACCGGCTTCCACAAAATATTGATTGATAATATTGATCATTTTTGGGGCCTGTACTCCAATGGCCTGCAGTAAAATTGATATTCAATGACTGTCTAATATATCTTTAGCCTCATAATCACTTGTTCTTTTTTGTACAGTGAATGCCTAATGTTTTGGGCCTGTAGTCCACTGGCCTGCAGTAAAATTTATATCCATTGACCGTCTAATATACCTCCAGCCACATAATCACTTGATCTTTTCTGTACAGTGAATGCCTAATTTTTGGGGCTTCGGAGGAATTCAACACCGGTGATGACCACATGTTATCGAATTTCACTTATTATCATTTGGGGTTTATTCAAGAGGGGCGATTTCATTAGCCATGTTTTTTAATCCAATTTCAAATTTTTAGTTCTTTTAAACATATGTATTTGACATGTATTTTTACTGTCCTGAAGTAAAATTGATATCCAATGAAAGTCTAATATACCTCCAGCCACATAATCACTTGTTCTTTTCTGTACGTTGAATGCCTAATGTTTGGGGTCTGTACTCCAATGGCCTGCAGTAAAATTGATATTCAATGACCGTCTAATATACCTTTAGCCACATAATCACTTGTTCTTTTTTGTACAGTCAAGGAATAATTTTTGGGGCCTGAATTCCACTGGGCTGAAGTAAAATTGATATCGAATGAACGTCTAATATACCTCCAGCCACATAATCACTTGATGTTTTCTGTCCGGTAAATTAATAATTTTTGGGGCCTGTAGTGTACTGGCCTGCAGTAAAATTGATATTCATTGACCGTCTAATATACCTCTAGCCACATAACCACTTGATTTTTTCTGTACGGTGAATGCATAATTTTTGGGGCCTGTAATCTAACTGCCCAACAGTAAAACTGTTATACGGTGACCGCCTAATGTATCTCCAGCCACATTATCAATTGTTCTTTTCTGTACGGTGAATGAATACATTTTGGGGCCTGAAGTCCACTGGCCTGCAGTAAAATTGATATCCAGTGACCGTGTAATATACCTCCAGCCGGCGGCGGAGCTTGAAGCCCATGCTGAGAGGAAGCAGATAAGAACAGGTCTCTGTGTATTTCTGCTAAAGCAACGACTTAAAACAACTAATAATTGTCTAATTTACTACAAACACCCAAGGAAACGTCCTGGACACTTAGACTTCATCCTAAACAAGTTTATTACCAGAGAAAGGAGGAGATTATTCACAAAACGGCTGGTACGTTGCAGCTACGCAAGGAGAGTGGAGGCGCGGGCCCTGCACAGGAAAAGACAAGACTGACATCTTACAGACACAGACCCACTCCGAACAAGGAAAACATAGCAGAGTCATACTGCATGAAGCGAAGGGGCCTGGGTCGACCAAACACAAGTGGCGACTACAAGAGGGTGAGACATCTGTACCTCAAGCATAGAGAGTCAGACGAAACGGATCGGCAATGAATCGGCGGCACTGCACCAGGAGACCTCGTTACAGTGGGCTTGTGTCAGCGGTGCCGGCGGAGTGGGGGAGATACCGAAGCGGTGGGAACTGTGGCAAGGCATCGGGAGTGATCCCCATTGCTGTTGGATTATTTCTGTCTACCCAGTAGTCCAGTAACCGGAGGCAACATTAAAAGTAGCACCTTAGAAGACACAAGAGGTGCGCTGTGAACTATATAAATCTGGAGAGCAACTTCATCTACAGAAGACACAGAATTCAGCTTATCACAACCTGGTGAACGTCTGCCAAATACAGCTACAAGAAGTAATCTGGTAGGACTTTGGGTTTTTATCAATACTGGGGGAAGTTATTGCATAAGAGATAAATCTCCTTTTCTAAAACCCTAATACCACAGAAGATATACTCTAGCTAAATAACAAAAGGTCTTGATTAAAGTGCTTTCCGACCCCCCCTCAATAACCCCTATTTAACCGAATACAGACCAGAAGTACAGCTTTTCTCCTTTATTATATGTCTGGGCAAACACATACCAGCATAAACTTACCTCACAATTACTAAAATTTAAAGGCATACAAGGTTGCACTAATAAATCCCCATATATTCCTCACTGGGATGCAACAACAACAGAAGCACAGCCACCCTTATCGCACCAGAGGTATAAACAACACTGGCAAACTCCAAAAAATAACTCTTATAATTCTAAAGATCATTTGAGTGAAGATTTACCAGACACGTACAATATGCAAAGCTCTCAGAAAAATAAGACAAGATGGCCTAAAACCAAAGACCTCAAATCTATCAACAACAAATTCTCAGTTATTGGAGACCTTGAGGACAATATTGAAAATGATAATATTTCGGATAAATCCTCAGACACGTCGAGTCCCCTAAAACAAAGAGCAAGAAGAAAATCATCTAGCGACTCTTTAAATGAAGAAGTTCAACCGCAAATATTAAACCAAGACAATATTACAACTGACTCTGGTCCTGTGTTGGACTTGAGTTCTATTACCGCCACTGATAAAACAGCATCAGAGTCCTTTATCAAGGAGACAATGCTATTACTACATAAATCTTTTACAAAATAAATCAATAACGCTTTTCTGACAGCCAATTCCAAGCTGGAAAATGTGGACTAAAGAGTAACACATGTAGAGAATAAGATGGAACAGATCTGTAAATCGCATAATGATATCGCTGATACTATTAACTACAACTCAGATGAGATTGAAAAACTTCAGCTCAAACTTGCTGACCTAGAAGACAGGAATAGAAGAAATAATTAGAAATTCAGGGGAATTCCAGAAAATGTCTCCCCTATCGATCTCACACCATATCTACAAAAACTGTTAGGACTGCTACTCCCGGACTGCTCCCTACATGACTTAGAGATAGATAGAGCCCACCGCCTACCGAAGCCGAGAGGATTAGACCCATCAATCCCAAGAGACACTATTGCCAGAATACATTTCTATGGGATCAAAGAAAAGTTCTCCCAAGAATTTAGAAAACGTAAAGACCTACCAGAGGAATTCAAAAATATCCAAGTTTACACAGATCCCTCTCAATTTACAATTCAGCAACGGAAAAATTATCAAATAGTGACTTATGCGTTACGCAATCACAATATACCCTATAGATGGGGTTTCCCCATGAAACTACTGATACCTGATGGAGGATCAATAAGAATAATCACGTCCATAGAACAAGGTATTGAATTACTGAACAAATGGGACATTTCACCAGAAATAGATGACCATCCTCCTGAAAGACCATCAAAAAGAAAAAGACCTCGCTGAAAAACACTTCACAGACAAAAGACTTCCTATAACTGATTAAACATGCTGACAATTTCAGCTAATTGCAGTATACACTAGAGTCCGTATGTTACCCAAACTCCAAGTGTTCTTTATTTCTTACAATTGACCCCAATTGTGTAGCAGTGGCTACTCTTCTATAAGTTATTTTCTATAACTGCTGTAGTGAGCCCTAGAGAAGAGATCTTAGGGAATACTACACCACTTGAGACTGTTAATTCTCTATCTTTTCCTTCCTCTTACCCTTTCCCCTTTTATCTTTATCTAACTTTACAGGTTTTGAAATTTTTTAACGTTTAGGTTGAGCTTGACCGGTTCTTGTCACATTCTTTTTTTCTTTGAACAAGATTTACCCTTTACATACTGTATATATAGGAGCGGATTTTCAGCATACAGGCTATCCAGGAAAGAACGTCTAACCTGAACCTGTTTTGTCTTGCATCTCATTACACATAGGACAGCTAAAAAATCTTAACCGTAAGTGTAAATTATTATTTTATTGTAATACTTCTCCACATTTCACACCCATTGAAGTTCTTTCATCTCCCTGTCTCCTAAGGGACACAGGAAAGTGAAATGACATTATCACTACTCAGTTACAATGTGAGGGGTCTAAACAGCCCCCATAAAAGGTCATATTTAAATCATGACATCCAGAAATTTTCACCAGATATAGCTTTTATCCAGAAAATACACTATAAGGAAGGTGACAACCCACAAATAAAACTCAAAGGCTAAAAACCTTTTATGCCAATGCAGCAAACAAAAGAGCAGGAGTGGCTATCCTTATTAAAGATTTGTTAAAATTCCAAAAAGTTGATTTATTCCAAAGCCCTGTAAGCAGATATATTATTTTAATCTGTACAATTAACAATATTGCATACACGCTTGTAAACGTATATGCCCCAACACAAAACAGATTAGATTTTTGAACAAACGCCATAAAAAAATAATCAAAGTTTCTAAAGGAATACTTTTGTTAGGAGGTGATTTTAATGCAATACATGACCCATATCTGGACACAAGTGGTAGCAAAAACAAAAACAGAATCATTATTGACAAATGGCTCAAAGAAAGGGAGTTAGATGATATTTGGAGATGCTTGAACGCATCTGAAAAGGATTATACACATTACTGGCAAAGCCATAATTCATATGCCAGAATCGACATGTTCCTAGCTAAAGCTATGTTTAACCAAATTATCTCATGCACTATTAGTAACATTACATGGTCAGATCATTCACCGATACTGTTAAAAATCAAATCCACATCACCACCCTTCTTGTAACGGGGTGCCAAAGGCGCACTCGGTCTCCCATCAGCCGCAGACCTGCTGCTTAGCTTCAGGAGCGAGGATCTGTGTTTGACCTCGTTCCCAGGGCAGCTTTGCTAGCTGGGAGGCTCCCTGCTCCTAGGTCTGCCTTGAGCGCCGAGCTGATCACTTGGTGTTCGACTGGTCGGTCTGTCGGTCATGTGACGCTGGCCACGTCACATGATCCTCACTCCCCACTATAAATACAGGCAGCCTGCTGGCCACAGGTTGCCTGTTAATTCAGGTTCCTGGCGTTTGTTGGATACCTGTATACTTACCTGATCCTGTTCCCTGACGATCCTTTGCCTGCTCCTCCTGTACTGCGCATCCCTCCTGGTATTTTGACCTCTGCTTCCACCTGACTATTCTTTGCGGACTCCTTTGGTACTTCTCGACTCTCCTGGTATTTATGACCCCGGCTTCTCCTGACCATTCTTTGCTTATCCCTCTGTACTGCGTTGGCCTCTTAGTTTTGACCCGGTCCGTTCACTATCTGTTATTTAACTTGTCTGTCCTTCCCGCACGTATCCTAAGTTAGGGACTGCCGTCCAGTTGTCCCCTGTCATTAGGACTCGTGAGGCAAGTAGGCAGGGCCAGGGGTGAGGGTGGAGTGCAGTGGTCACTATCCTCCCCCCTGCGTGTGTGTGTAGGTGACCATTACACTTCTCATGGAAAAACAACATTTTTATACTTAACAACTTAGATACAAATCAAATAATCAGAAAAAAACTAAAAGAATTCTTTGATTTTAATGCAACCTCACATACTGTTCCTGTCTTGATATGGAGAGCCCATAAAGCTTTTTCTAGAGGAATAATGATCCAGCAGATGGCCAGATTCAACAAGAAACACAAAAAAGACATTACAGAAACGCTTCATGATCTAGAAACATTGGAAAAGAAGCATAAAACAGATAACTCCTTTACCACATTAGAAGCTTTGACTAAGGTTAGACTGAAGTTACATGACATACTTCCCGACCGGCTTCTACGAGATCAGTTCATAGTGGGGCTCTCCAATAAATTCCTACAAGTAAATTACAAGAGATGACCCGAACAATGGCCGATATGACATTCTACAGCGTTTATTTAGCCGCCGTAGAGAGGGAGGAAGAGCCTATACCTGTGGCAGCGAGAGTGGTGAATAGCGCGCATGTTACAAGGGACCGGCCGGGATCTGAAGAATCGGAGTCCTTAAAGGATGTGGTCCAGGCCCTGCGGGCGGAATTGAAAGAGCTTCGGCTGGGAGTGTCCCAGATGAAGGTAGAACTGTCCAGGCCTCCGGAAACTGTCCCCGCACCTCGTGTCACTCCACCCGGAACAACCCCATCAAGGGGGCCGGGCAGAAGATGGCCCCTCTGTTGGGTTTGCCGAAAGTACGGCCATATGGCCAGAGAGTGCCCAGAACAGGTAGCGTCAGAGCCGACATTAAACTTTCAACCGCTGCAGTAGCTGGGCATCCTACGGCGGTGCATCAGAAGTTAAGCCCTCTGCGTGAAGAATGTGATCTGTATGCCAGCAGCCCCGTATTAGAAGCCGAGCTGGAAGGCCGAAAGGTTTGCTGCCTAGTTGATACAGGGTCAGAGTGCACTCTAATGCCTTTGGAGTTCTTTGAGAGGTCCTTCGGGCATATGATGGAGCCCGAAGATGGGAGCGTCATCAGGCTGACGGCTGACGATAATAGAGAGATGGATGTTCGAGGGATAGTCTGGATGCGGATCCGACTGTTTGGGCAAGACATCGGCAAGAAAGGAGTCGTGCTGGTGGACCATTCGTCCCGGAAAGGAATGGACGTGACCCTGGGCATGAATATACTGAGAGACCTATATTATCAACTCTGTGCCAACGAAGGGCTGAAGTACTGGCAACAGACCACCGCACACCGGCCTACCCAGAAGGTCTTACAACAAATGGTGAAGAGCTGTAGCCTGCAAAAGAGTAACCTGTTCGGACGGGCCATTGGAGACTTGAGGGTGCTACGGAGGACTCCGTTGAAGATGCCACCTCGACAAGAGCGAATATTGATGCTGCCAGTGGGGGCGGGACGACGACTGAATGGACTGGAGGTCCCGATCGAGCCCGCTTATCAAGAAGAAACGCAGATTCGCCCACTGGTAGCCCGGGCCCTTGCCGTCGTGAAAGACGGATGTGTGCCTATACGCTGCTGTAATGTTCAGGACTGCGAGTTAACCGTCCCTGCAAACACCCTGCTGGCCAAAGTTTATGTGTCCGAAGGGGGTATCACTCGACGAAGGGGCTTTACGCTGCAGCTGGATAGGAGATCAGCCTGGACCTATGCTGTGGAGGTCCATTCAAGGGAAACCCCGACAGCGGAGTGGAACGGTCGAGTGATCATGGCCCGTATGGGGGTTGACTGCAGAACCCTGACCCCGGGGAAACAAAATCTGCTGGAAGACACCCTCTGGGAATTTCAGGAGGCCTTCTCAAGACATGATGAGAACTTTGGGTGTGCTACTGCCATCGAACATGAAATCCCAACCGGCGATGCTGCGCCGATCAGGGAACGCTACCGGCAGATCCCACCTAAGATGTATCAGGAGGTGAAAGATATAGTGGCCAGCATGTTGGAGAACCGGGTGATCCAGGAAAGTCATAGTCAGTGGGCTGTTCCGGTAGTCTTGGTGCGGAAGAAAGACGGGAGTCTCTGGTTCTGTGTGGATTATCGGAAGCTGAATGCTCAGACCGTCCAGGATGCCTACCCCCTTCCGCGGATTGAAGAGTCATTATCAGCCCTAAGCCAAGCTAAGTTCTTTTCAACTCTTGACTTGGCTAGTGGGTACTGGCAGGTGCCGGTGGTCAAGAAGGACAATGCCAAGACGGCCTTCATTCTACATATGGGACTCTACGAGTTCAACCGGATGCCCTTCGGCCTCTCCAATGCTACGGGCACATTCCAGCGATTGATCGAACACTGTCTGGGGGGCCTCAATTTCAAATCAGTATTGATATACCTGGATGACATAGTAGTGTTCGGAGCCTCCTTTGAAGATCACCTCCAGAAGCTGCGACAAGTCTTGGGACGGCTACGAGACCATGGGCTCAACATCAAGCCAAAGAAATGCCAGCTGTTCCGACAGCAGATAGAGTACTTAGGACATGTGGTCACCCAGGAGGGGGTAAAACCGGCCCTCAGCAAGGTGGAGGCCGTTCAGAAGTGGCCCTGGCCAAGTATGCTACGGGAGGTACAGGCGTTCGTGGGACTGGCCGGCTACTACAGGAGGTTTATACCCAAATTTGCTCATCTGGTGGGCCCGTTAAACGAGTTGCTAAGAGGCACGGCTGGGGGCCCGAAGAAATGCCCCGTCAACTGGGGGCCCCGGCAACAAGAGGCCTTTGAAGCGGTGAAAGAGGTGCTCACCAATGCCCCGATCCTGGCTTACGCACGGTTTGATACCCCATTCCTGCTGTATACTGATGGAAGCCTACATGGTCTGGGAGCCGTCTTGTCCCAAGTACAGGATGGATGGGAGAGAGTCATCGCCTATGGAAGCCGGTCCCTAAGAGAGTCAGAACGTTACCCTGATAACTATTGCTCCTTTAAACTGGAACTACTGGCACTGGTGTGGGCCATGACCGAAAGGTTTGCACAATACTTGACTGGTGCAGAAGTGACCGTGATGATGGACAACAACCCGTTGGCACACCTGGAGAATGCCAAGCTCGGAGCACTCGAGCAAAGATGGTTGGCCCGCCTCTCTAAGTACCAATACCGCATCAAGTTCCAGTCCGGTAGGAAGAACAGCAACGCCGATGCACTCTCTCGAGTTCCAGTAGAACAGTCGACTCAGAGAGCCGATGATGAGTTAGAGGATACTGAAACTCCTGACCTTGGTCGCTTACCTCTGTTCCCGGATGTGGCACATTCAAGTGGGGTGGCGTCTGGAATGACGCTGGTGCTGGGGAAAACGTTGACTGATTGGGAGTGAGTCCAGGATAGCTGCCGGGATTTGTGGAAGGTGAAAGAATGGGTTCAGAGCAGGATCTTGCCTCGGCCAGAAAAACAAGCCCTCCTGACCCCAGAGGGTCAGAAGTTGTTAAGGCAGTGGGACAAGCTGACAATTACTCAGGGCCTCCTGTGCCGGATCATATACTTACAGTCAGAGCTGCAGTACCGGCAACAGATTGTCATTCCCATGTCGTTGGGACCGGAGGCCGCCAGAGAAGCTCATGAAAAGGGAGCTCATTTCGGGAGCGACAAAATGTTCAAGTGGCTCCAACGGCTGGTGTACTGTCCAGATCTGGCTGACATGGTGGCCGCGGCATGTCTTAAGTGTCGATCCTGTGGGTTGAGTAAGAGTACTGAACAGCGGGCTCCTGTGCAGACCATCTGCACCTCAGCGCCCCTGGAACTTCTGATGATTCATTATGTACAGATCGGATATTCTACTTCGGGACACTCGTACTGTCTAGTTATGACAGATCACTTTACCAAGTAGGCGGTGGCTGTGCCCACCAGAGACCAAACCACAGAGTCGGCCGCCGAAGCTGTCTGTAAACACTTTATACATGTGTTCAGGTGTCCACGGATGATACATTCTGACCAGGGAGCATGCTTTCAGGGTACTCTAATGAATGAACTGTACCAACTGTATGGGATTGACCGCTCCCGAACCACTCCATATCACCCACAAGGCAACGGGGCGTGCGAACGCTTCAATCGCACCTTGCTTCAGATGCTGCGGACTCTGGAAGACAGTCAAAAAGCCCAGTGGCCCGCATACTTACCTGAGTTGATGTGGGCCTATAATAACAGAGTACACAGTACCACCGGATACTCTCCACATATGCTCAAGTTTGGACGAGCCGGACGAGAGATTGAAGATCTCCACATGCCTAACCCGATGGAGACCCCACCAAGAAGTACCATTGCATGGGTGCAGGAGCACTGCCGCCGGCTGAGAGCGGTACACAAGGTTGTGGGGGAGCGCCTGGGACAGGTGGTACACCCTAACCCAAGACCAGTGCAGAAAGATGGATATGTCCCCGGTGATCGGGTGATGGTCAAAGCCAAACAGCCATCAGGAAAGTTGGATGGACGGTGGGAGGCAGTTTCATACACGGTGAAGAGAAGGGTAGACCGCGCTATTCCGGTCTATGAGAGCCAGTAGGGAAAGGGGGACCCTCACGGAACTTACACCATAATATGTTAAGACGTTGCAATTTTGATGAACCAGTGTGCGTAGAGGGGGTGCCTCCTCACGCTCAGGGTATGGAGGAAAGTCCCTCAGACGAGGAAGAGGAGGAATGGTGGGTCGTCCCTGCTCAAGTGTCCACAGAGGTTCCGGCCGTGGCAGGTTTGCCACCCAGATGCAATGCTGAGTAATCAACAGCTCCTCTCTTGTCAAATATGCCTGATGTCCCCAGTATTTCTGAAACCCCCAATCTGAGAAGGTCAGTGAGGCCCAATGCTGGTGTGCCTCCACAGCGCTATGCTCAGGAGTTTGTATGGGGAGAGTTGCCGAGGACAACAACTTTGAGTGGGGTGGCATGTGAGATTGTGAAACAGCTATTTCTGCATAATGTCTGTACTTGAACTGTCATTTGGCATTCCGGGCACTAGAGGCCACTGTTTTGCAGCTACAGCCAGCACACTCTGAGATTTAAATATGCAAAACATATGATGACTCATGCTGATGACTCATGCTGCTGCCTGTGAGTGAACCAGGAAGTGTTGATCTGGCATGGTGGAATGATTGTGCTGTGAGGGACTGAATCCGATTCCATCCTGGCTTGCAGATGTCCGGCAGTTAATAGACACTCAGAAGAAGGAGAGTAGCTGTTATACCCTGTCTGAATCCAGCTCTTTTGAAAGAGAGGTTGTCCCAGGAAGACCAGTTCAGTGTGTGGACTGTAGGCCTCATCATCAAGCAAGGCCGCACGGTTGCTAAGAGGTTGGTGGCCATACCTGGTAGGCTGCATCCTTGGTCCCAAAACGGACGCAGGTCAGTACACCTAGTTACTGATTGTTATATTGTGTGGCGCCTGAAGTTACAGAGACTAGCCTTGGCCTAGCATTAGTTAGTTAGTTAGGATTAGATCGTTTTACTAAGCTGTACTGTACTGGACTGCAGCACAGTTATTGACTTGCAGGCTCTGCTGCGTTTGCCATCAGCTAGGGGTGTCCTCTGTAGCAGCACAGCACAACTTGCAGGCTCTGCTGTGTCTGCCATCGGCTAGGCCTGTCCAGTGGGCAGGGACATTGACTGTAGGTTCGGGGATATAGCGTTTTCTATGCATGTTTGTATTGTTTTGGTGATGCTTATGTTATTACTCGTTGTCTAAATAAAATTTCTGTTCTTGCATAGTAAGCTGGTGTCAGTGTTGCTTTCCTTGTCTGTGACTTCGTTGTATTCTAGGGAGCCCACCCCGGTACACTGCTTACACCACTGCGCCACTTACTGGGTATACTCCGGAGGGGCGTAACTAAGCAGCTACCTAGTATTTACTAGTGCCCCTGATGATGGGAATAGGCTTGGGCCGTAGGGTAGATGCCAGGTGCCACTCCAGAGTAGTCCCCAAGTCAGTGGCAGCTGAGATCTGTCTTTATGTGCAAAGAATGCAACACAATCCTGACAGAAGGACGCAAAGTGTGCGACTCCAGTGAAGTGTTGGACCTGATAGCGTTCCTATCGGTTGCTAAGCAAATACAGAAGGAAGTGCGAATAAGATATGATGTAAGCCCAAGTCTGGAAGGATGCGTTTATATCTAACTGAAATGTAGAGTTTGCACAGCTAAAGTCGGCGTTCTTCTGATTTGTGCAGTTGCAGAAGTCGCTCACCTAAGAAATTTGTATTGTCTCTTTAAAAAATCAATTCTGTGCTATTCCATGAAAACAAAAAAATTGCTTGAAGGAAGACGGTTTTATTTTAACGCTGGAAATTGTGTAAGACGATGTTTGACACATTCAGATATATCCAGCAGTTTGCTGACACAGTGCAGCTCCACATACCATTGTCTCTTGCTGAAGCTGAGTTAAAGAAAACCAAGGCTGTCAAATAAAACATTTTGGACCATGAGGATATAATGGCCTACATGAGCATTGCCTTGTTTTTAGGGCTCATCCACATGAACAAGCGCTGTGCATTGGGGACTGCAAATTTTTGTCCCTAATGCACGTGGACAACGCTGATGGGTCCGTGATCCAATAGAGCATGTGGAGGCACGGACTGAAATACCGCTGAAGCACTCCGTAGATCTTCCGTGGCCTTCCGCTTCGTGCCTCTGCATTGTATCTTCCGGATTGTGGACCCATTCAAGTAAATTATGCGGACGGGCTTTTTGCGGGCAACAATATGGGCATAGCCAGCACACTTTCAAATATGTAGAATATTTGTTTCTCTCGTGATGTGCCTTGTTCTTAGCAAATAAAGAAAGCACCCGGATCACAGGGAACCTCACCGGTACTCTGCATTAAACCTCACTGGGTATAGCAATCATTGGAAATGTCATTTATCTAGCACCTTGGGAAAAGAGGAAATTCTATATTTTGTTAGAAAATGTATGGTTCCTTTTTACAACTAATATTCTCTTTAGATCTAAAATGCCGGTTGCACAGATTCCACCCTTTGTACATATAAGAACCCAAACAAAACCGTTTGCACTATGTTTAGCAGAATTTTTTTATAATTTAGGTATACTACTAAGTCTTTGTTTCCCATGTTTGAACTGTTCTTTTTCAAGATTTGTGACATCGTGTTTAAAAAAAAAAGATGAATCTGAGATCACAAGCAGGTGGAACAGCTGCCTATCCATAGGTGTACTGTGCACGGAGTGGGAGACTCAGCCCTCGTAGGCCCCACAGCATCAGGGACAATATCACGGAGCCTGCTCCAAAACATGCAGGAAAAGGATTACTCATTATGCAGCGCAATGTTTCTCTCAGAATATTATAAACTTTTCAGTGATATTTTAACCTCACACATTACCAAAACATTTAAAAAGGCAATAGAGCAGGGTGAATTCCCCCAAGAAATGCTCACAGCTAACATAATAACACTTCCCAAACCCAGAAAGGACCCAACAAGCCCAGGCAACTTTCATCCAATTTCATTACTGAATGCGGATATTAAACTGTATGCAAAAATTTTAGCATATAGGTTAAAAGATATAGTCCCATCATTGTTCAACCTGGATCAGGTAGGTTTCACAAAAAATAGGCAACCATATGACGGCATTTGGAAAATTATTGATTTGGCTTGCTGGGCAAAAAACAAAAGGACGCCTTCTCTGCTTCTTTCCCTGGACGCAGAGAAGGCGTTCGACAGAATTCATTGGGATTATGTTAAGGAGGCTCTTTCTCAATACAATTTCCCAGACTAATTAATCAAAGCAATTTTTGCACTATATGTGAAGCCATCTGCTAGAGTTCAATGTAACAATATTTACTCGGACACCTTTTTCATCAGCAACGGAACTAGGCAGGGCTGTCCTCTATCCCCAATTCTTTTCATTTTAACAATTGAACCTCTGATTGCCCACATAAAGATAAACTCCAACATAAAAGGCATAAAAATAACTAATAAATTCCACAAGATCACATTGGAGACGATATGATATTGACCTTGTCTAAACCACTAGAATCTATCAGAGAAACCCAGCGAGAACTAGATCAGTTTGGGAAAATCTCCTACCATAAAGTGAACCAGGTGTAGAGCTGACGTGTAGGGTGTAGGGCTGACGTCATCGGCGCAGGCGCACTGAAGAAGAAGCAAACAAACGAGCATCCTTCTCTCAGAGCGCCTGCACAGAATGAGGATCGGTACGGCGCAGGCGCAGGATTTGAGCCGCGGGCAGGGCCAGCTGTAGGATGAGAGCGCTCACTGGCCCTGTCAATCAAGTGGAGGAGGGGGCGTTTTTTCAGACAGAGGATGCGGCGGTTACCAGCAAGTCCACCCAACTTGCTAGTAGTGAAGAAATTTACATATCACAAAAGTACGATTTTTACTAAAAGTACAGCACAACCAGAGGTAAGAGGGGTATATATGGAGTCTGCGTACATTAGCAAATATATTAAGTCCAAAACTGAAAATTGCTGTTTGGGGGGGTGACAGAACCCCTTTAAGACATAAAAAAGAGCCTAAAACTTGGGTGGAAATCGAATCCGAGATAACACAAATCACAAACTGGTCACAATTTATATTAAACGCCTCCAAATTACCTGACTTGTCGAGAAAGCTTATACCCACCGTGAAAGGAGCCCTGGAAATTTGGAACACACACATTATAAACCACAAAAGGACATCAGAAATAATTAAGCGTTCTCTAGAAATAGACTCTTTAAAACACGTCAGTGAATTAAAAAATATAGAAAATTGGACATCTAATGGTTTAGTCGATCTTAGACAGATGGTTGATGGGGACACATTCAAAACCTATAATTCCCTCAAAGAGAAATACAACTTAATAGAGGAAGACAGGAATATGGACAAAAAAATAATAAAAGTATGGGAAAAATACCCCTCCACAGAAATTGAGATACCACAACAATTGTCGGACCTCCTAAATCAATCTTCAGCTGACATTATTAAAAGAAACTTCAAAAAGATCTATAATATTTGTAACGATGATTTAAACCAAGAACCAACAACATATCACAAAAACTGGGAGGCTGACCTCAATAAATCTATATCTTTAGATAAATGGAACAAAGCAACAGCATTATTTGAAAAGGCTACTGTATGTATGAACCATAGAGAACAGCTCTTCAAAATGTTTAGTAGATGGTACTAATCACCAGTAAAGTTACATCAATTTTACAGCAATTTCTCAAAAAAATGCTGGAGAAATTGTACTCAAAAAGGCACTTTGATACATATTTTCTGGAAGTGTCCAAAACTCAACAAATTGAAAAGAGATTTGGTTATATTAGCCAATATGATAGTAGGAAAACCTACTAAATTAACTCCTGAAATGGTCTTTCTTAATTTAGAGATGGAATCCATAAACTCATTGGCACAATATCCACTCACACATATCTTTATAGCCTATAGAGTATTAATTGCAAGAGATTGGAAGTCAGATGGACCCACTGCGCCACTCACTGGGTATACTCCGGAGGGGCGTAACTAAGCAGCTACCTGGTATTCACTAGAGCCCCTGATGGTGGGGATAGGCTTGGGCCGTAGGGTAGATGCCAGGTGCCACTCCAGAGTAGTCCCCAAGTCAGTGGCAGCTGAGATCTGTCTTTATGTGCAAAGAATGCAACACAATCCTGACAGAAGGACGCAAAGTGTGCGACTCCAGTGAAGTGTTGGACCTGATAGCGTTCCTATCGGTTACTAAGCAAGTACAGAAGGAAGTGCCAATAAGATATGATGTAAGCCCAAGTCTGGAAGGATGCGTTTATATCTACCTGAAATGCAGAGTTTGCACAGCTAAAGTCGGCGTTCTTCTGATTTGTGCAGTTGCAAAGTCGCTCACCTAAGAAATTTGTATTGTCTCTTTAAAAAATCCATTCTGTGCTACTCCATGAAAACAAAAAAAATTGCTTGAAGGAAGTTGGTTTTATTTTAATGCTGGAAATTGTGTAAGACATCTTGAAGAACTGGAGAAGACGATGTTTGACACATTCAGATATATCCAGCAGTTTGCTGACACAGTGCAGCTCCACATACCATTGCCTCTTGCTGAAGCTGAGTTAAAGAAAACCAAGGCTGTCAAATAAAACATTTTGGACCATGAGGATATTATGGCCTACATGAGCATTTGTATTGTTTTTAGGGCTCATCCACACGAACGTGCGCTGTGCATTGGGGACTGCAAATTTTTGTCCCTAATGCACGTGGACGCCGCTGATGGGTCCGTGATCCAATAGAGCATGTGGAGTCACAGACTGAAATGCCGCTGAAGCACTCCGTAGAGCTTCCGTGGCCTTCCGCTTCGTGCCTCCGCACTGTATCTTCCGGATTGTGGACCTATTCAAGTAAATGAAACGGGCAGTGACCCCATATTATGCGGACGGGCTCTAGGCGGGCCGCAAGTTGGGCATAGCCAGCACACTTTCAAATATGTAGAATATTTGTTTCTCTCGTGATGTGCCTTGTTCTTAGCAAATAAAGAAAGCACCCGGATCACAGGGAACCTCAGCGGTACTCTGCATTGAACCTCACTGGGTATAGCAATCATTGGAAATGTCATTTATCTAGCACTTTGGGAAAAGAGGAAATTCTATCTTTTGTTAGAAAATGTATGGTTCCTTTTTACAACTAATATTCTCTTTAGATCTAAAATGCCGGTTGCACAGATTCCACCCTTTGTATATATAAGAACCCAAACAAAACCGTTTGCACTAAATTTAGCAGAAATTTTTATAATTTAGGCATACTACTAAGTCTTTGTTTCCCATGTTTGAACTGTTCTTTTCTGGATTTGTGACATCGTGTTTAAAAAAAAAAGATGAATCTGAGATTACAAGCAGGTGGAACAGCTGCCTATCCATAGGTGTACTGTGCATGGAGTGGGAGACTCAGCCCTCATAGGCCCCACAGCATCAGGGACAATATCACAGAGCCTGCTCCAAAACATGCAGGAAAAGGTTTACTTATTATGCAGCGCAATGTTTCCCTCCGACTATTATAAACTTTTCAGTGATATTTTAACCCCACACATTACCAAAACATTTAAAAAGGCGATAGAGCAGGGTGAATTCCCCCAAGAAATGCTGACAGCTAACATAATAACACTTCCCAAACCCGGAAAGGACCCAACAAGCCCAGGCAACTTTCATCCAATTTCATTACTGAATGCGGATATTAAACTGTACGCCAACATTTTAGCATATAGGTTAAAATATATAGTCCCATCATTGGTCAACCTGGATCAGGTAGGTTTCACAAAAAATAGGCAACCATATGACGGCACTAGGAAAATTATTGATTTGGCATGCTTGGCAAAAAACAAAAGGACGTCTTCTCTGCTTCTTTCCCTTAGATGCAGAGAAGGCGTTCAACAGAATTCATTGGGATTATGTTAAGGAGGCTCTTTCTCAATACAATTTCCCAGACTCATTAATCAAAGCAATTTTTGCACTATATGTGAAGCCATCTGCTAGAGTTCAATGTAACAATATTTACTTGGACATCTTTTTCATTAGCAACGGAACTAGGCAGGGCTGTCCTCTATCCCCAATTCTTTTCATTTTAGCAATTGAACCTCTGATTGCCCACATAAAGAGAAAAACCAACAACATAAAAGGCATAAAAATAACTAATAAATCCCACAAGATCACATTGTTTGCAGACGATATGATATTGACCTTGTCTAAACCACTAGAATCTATCAGAGAAACCCTGCAAGAACTAGATCAGTTTGGGAAAATCTCCTACCATAAAGTGAACCAGGTGTAGGGCTGACGTGTAGGGTGTAGGGCTGACGTCATCGGCGCAGGCGCACTGAGCAAGGAGCAGCCAAGCGAGCATCCTTCTCTCAGAGCTCCTGCACCGAATGAGGACCGGTACGGCGCAGGTGCGGGATTTGAGCTGCAGGCAGTGCTAGCTGGAGGATGAGAGCGCTCGCTGGCCCTGTCAATCAAGTGGAGGAGGGGGCGTTTTTTCAGACCGAGGATGCAGTGGCTACCAGTAAGTCCACCCAACTTGCTGGTAGTGAAGAAATTTGCATATCACAAAAGTAAGATTTTTACTGAAATTACAGCACAGCCAGAGGTAAGAGGGGTATATATGGAGTCTGCGTACATTAGCAAATATATTAAGTCCAAAACTGAAATTTGCTGTTTGGGGGGGTGACAGAAGCCCTTTAAGACATAAAAAAGAGCCTAAAACTTGGGTGGAAATCAAATCCGAGATAACACAAATCACAAACTGGTCGCAATTTATAAAAAACGCCTCCAAATTAACTGACTTGTCGAGAAAGCTTATACCCACCGTGAAAGGAGCCCTGGAAATTTGGAACACACACATTATAAACCACAAAAGGACATCAGAAATAATTAAGCGTTCTCTAGAAATAGACTCTTTAAAACACGTCAGTGAATTAAAAAATATAGAAAATTGGACATCTAATGGTTTAGTCTATCTAAGACAGATGGTTGATGGGGACAAATTCAAAACCTATAATTCCCTCAAAGAGAAATACAACTTAATAGAGGAAGACAGGAATATGGACAAAAAAATAAGAAAAGTATGGGAAAAATACCCCTCAACAGAAATTGAGATACCACAACAATTGTCGGACCTCCTAAATCAATCTTCAGCTGACATTATTAACCTCTTAAGGACACATGACGTACCGGTACGTCATGATGTCCTGGTACTTAAGGACACATGACGTACCGGTACGTCATGAATGGTTCCGATCACCGCCGCTCGGCGGGCGGTGATCGGAACCCGGTGCCTGCTCAAATCATTGAGCAGGCACCTGGGGCAAATGCGCCGGGGGGTCCTGTGACCCCCCCATGTCGGCGATCGCAGAAAACCGCAGGTCAATTCAGACCTGCGGTTTTCTGCGTTTCCGGGTTATTCGGGTCTCTGAAGACCCGATAACCCGGAACAGGATGGTGATGGTGGTGTGATTTCACTCCACCAATCACCATCCAGCGATCCTGAGTGGTGATGGTGACATCACCACTCAGGATCGCTTTCTGATTGGTCAGTGGGCGGTCCGGCGGCAGATTCAAAAGAGGCAGGCGCTCCTCTCCTCCTCCTTTTGTGTTCCGGAGCCGGAGGAGAGAGGAGCTGCCTGCACGTGTCTGCTGCCGCTGCCTGCACCCGATCTGTGCCCCCAGGACCCGATCTCTGCCACCAGCACCCCCCATCAGGTACATAGGGACAGCTAGGGAAAGTTTGGGTTAGGCAGGGAAAAAAAGGGAAAGTTAGTTTTTTTCCCTTTTCATTGCATCACCCTAGTTAGGGTGTCTGGGGTCCACAGCACAGCTGTGTGACCCTAGACCCCCCAGGGGTGCTGCCACTTGCCCCCCCCCCTGCCCCCCCTCCCCCCCCCCCCACTTTTTTGGGGTGCAGGATTATTATTATTTTTTTTGTGTACGCTGACTGTGGCCGGCACTCTTAGTGTCCGGCCACTGTTAGCGCATCGCACACCCCACCGCTGATCAACTTCGGACGGTTGATCAGCGGTTTTGAATTTTTTTTTCCACATTTTTTGGCCTTTTTTTAGTCAGTTTATTTTTTTATTTTTTTAGTTTTAGGGTGAGTTCGTGAACACCCGTGCCCCCACACACACGCACACAAAATAAAGAGTTACACACACGCACATATACACGCAGACACACACTCCCCTATGGCCCGCCGGATGTTCTCGGCCGAGGAGGCATACGCCCAGCTTGCCTCCGAATCCGAGAGTCCCAGTGAGGATGAGGATGACCCCACATTCCTGTTGTCATCCGCATCCTCCTCATCATCTAGCGATGATGATGAGCCCCCAAGGCGGCGGAGGACATTTTGGGGCCTCGTGCTGCATATGGGCCTGGTCAAGAAACCCAGTGTCAGGCTGTACTTGAGTGGGGACGTCCTATACCAGACCCCACTTTACAGTACAGCCATGACACGCTCCCGGTTTGAGGCCATTCGGAAATGTCTGCATTATTCCGATAATGCAGCATGTCCCCCCCGAGGTGATCCTGCCCATGACCGTCTGTACAAGATACGGCCGGTCATCGATCACTTTGGGGCCAAATTCATGGAGGCCTATGTACCTGGAAGAGAGGTCGCGGTTGATGAGTCTCTCATTGCGTTCAAGGGGAGACTCATTTTCCGCCAGTATGTGCCCACCAAGCGAGCGAGGTATGGCGTGAAGCTATACAAAATTTGTGAGAGTACCTCAGGGTACACTTACAAATTTCGTATATACGAGGGGCGAGATTCCCAGATTCAACCCCCAGAATGTCCCCCCACTCTGGGTGTTACCGGGAAACTTGTGAGGGACCTTATGTTCCCACTGCTGGATAAGGGTTACCACCTTTACGTGGATAACTTTTATACCAGTATCCCCTTGTTCCAGTCCCTTGCCGCCAGATCCACGTTCGCTTGTGGGACCGTGCGGAAAAATCAACGCGGCCTCCCTGCCCTCCCCCTCCAGGTACCTATCCCCAGGGGTGAGACCCGTGCCCTTACCACTGGAAACCTGTTGCTGGTCAGGTATAAGGACAAGAGGGATGTCCTTATGCTGTCCACAATTCATGGTAACGGCATCACCCCTGTCCCTGTGCGAGGTACCGCGGCAACGGTCCTCAAGCCCGATTGTATCGTCGCCTACAATCGGTATATGGGAGGAGTTGATCTCTCTGATCAAGTCCTCAAGCCATATAACGCCATGCGCAAAACCCGGGCATGGTACAAAAAAGTTGCGGTCTACTTGGTGCAGGTTGCCATGTACAACTCTTTTGTACTATCCCGAAGCGCTGGCAGCACAGGGACATTCCTCCAATTCTATGAGGCAGTCCTCAAAGACCTGATCTTTTCGGACCGGGAAAGAGCAGGCCGGAGTACCTCGGGAACTGGAGGCGCCCGGATCGTCCCTGGCCAACACTTTCCAGGTGTGGTCCCCCATACTGGAAAGAAGGGACGAACCCAAAAAAGGTGCAGAGTGTGTCACAGGAGGGGGATACGGAAGGACACCACAACTCAATGTGACACGTGCCCCGATCATCCGGGCCTCTGCATTATTGGTTGCTTCAGGGAGTATCACACTTCCATGGAGTACTAAATTTATATCACAATTTAGGACTGACATGGGATAAAAAAAAAAAGGGTTCTCAGACTTGAGACACCCAAAAAAACTATAATTTATTAAAAGTAGACATATTAGGTATCGCCGCGTCGGTAATAATCTCCTCTATAAAAATACCCCATGATCCAACCCCCCCAGATTAACACAGTCCAAAAAAAAAAAAAAAAGTGCAAAAAAAGATTTTTTTTTGTCACCAAACATAACAAAAAATTTAATAGCAAGCGATCAAAAAGTCATATAGCCCCCAAAATAGTGCCAGAAAAACCGTCCGCTCGTTCCGCAAAAAATGAGCCCCCACATAAGATAATCAGATAAAAAATAAATTAAAAAAATGACACCTAGACTTTAGAGATACCAAAAAAATGTTTGGGTATCAAAAAGGATAATATAGTCAAAAACCTAAATAATTATAAAAAAAAGTAGACTTATTAGGTATCGCCGCGTCCGTAAGAATCTCCTCTATAAAAATATCCCATGACCCAACCCCCCAGATTAACACGGTTAAAAAAAAAAAATGAAAACGGTGCCAAAAACTCCATTTTTGGCACTTTTTCATTTCAATCCGTTTTTTTCGGTAACAAAACAAGGGTTAACAACCAAACAAAAGTTAATATTTATTACCCTGATACTGCAGTTTACAGAAATGCCATATTTGTGGTCGTAAACTGCTGTATCAGTAAAAGGGAGGCCGCAAAAGGAAAGGACCGACATGGTTTCTGGAAGGCCGATTTTGATGGCCTTTTTTATTGACACCATGTCGCTTTTGAAGCCCCCCTGATGCCCCCCTAGAGTAAAAACTCCCTAAAAGTGACCCCATCTAAGAAACTACACCCCTCAAGGTATTCAAAACTGATTATACAAACTTTATTAACCCTTTAGGTGTTCCTCAACAGTTAATGGCAAATGGAGATGAAATTTCAGAATCTCAATTTTTGGTAACCTTGCCTCACAAAAATGTAATATAGAGCAACCAAAAATCATATGTACCCTAAAAATAGTCCCCCAAATAATGCCACCTTATCCCATAGTTTCCAAAATGGGGTCACTTTTAGGGAGTTTCTACTCCAGGGGTGCATCAGGGGGGTTGAAACAGGACACGGTGTAAATAAACCGGTCCATAAAAATCAGCCCTCCAAAAACCAAACGGCGCACCTTTCCCTCTACGCCCCGCTGTGTGGCCGTACAGTAGTTTACGGCCACATATTGGGTGTTTCTGTAAACGGCAGAGTCAGGGCAATAAAGATACAGTCTTGTTTGGCTGTTAACCCTTGCTTTGTTAGTGGAAAAAATGGGTTAAAATGGAAAATTAGACAAAAAAATCTAATTCTCAAATTTCATCCCCATTTGTCAATAACTCTTGCGCAACACCTAAAGGGTTAACGACGTATGTAAAATCAGTTTTGAATACCTTGAGGGGTGTAGTTTCTTAGATGGGGTCATTTTTGGGAGGTTTCTATTATCTAAGCCTCACAATATGACTTCAAACCTGAACTGGTCCATAAAAAGTGGGATTTTGAAGATTTCTGAAAAATTTCAAAATTTGCTTCTAAACTTCTAAGCCTTGTAACATCCCCAAAAAATAAAATATCATTCCCAAAATGCTACAAACATGAAGTAGACATATGGGGAAAGTAAAGTCATCACAATTTTTGGGGGTATTACTATGTATTACAGAAGTAGAGAAACTGAAACTTTGAAATTTGCTAATTTTTGCAATTTTGGGGTAAATTAGGTATTATTTTGTGCAAAAAAAATAATTTTTTTGACTTCATTTTACCACTGTCATGAAGTACAATATGTGACGAAAAAACAATCTCAGAACGGCCTGGATAAGTCAAAGCGTTTTAAAGTTATGTGCACTTAAAGTGACACTGGTCAGATTTGCAAAAAATGGCCTGGTCCTTAAGGTGAAATAAGGCTGTGTCCCTATGGGGTTAAAAGAAACTTCAAAAAGATCTATAATATTTGTAACGATGATTTAAACCAAGAACCAACAACATAACACAAAAAGTAGGAGGCTGGCCTTAATAAATCTATATCTTTAGATAAATGGCACAAAGCAACAGCATTATTTAAAAAAGCTACTATATGTATGAACTATAGAGAACAGCTCTTCAAAGTGTTTAGTAGATGGTACTACTCACCAGTAAAGTTACATCAATTTTACAGCAATTGCTCAGACAAATGCTGGAGAAATTGTACTCAAAAAGGCACTTTGATTCACAATTTCTGGAAGTGTCCAAAACTCAACAAATTGAAAAGAGATTTGGTTATATTAGCCAATATGATAGTAGGAAAACCTACTATATTAACTCCTGAAATGGTCTTTCTTAATTTAGAGATGGAATCCATAAACTCATTGGCACAATATCCACTCACACATATCTTTATAGCCTATAGAGTATTAATTGCAAGAGATTGGAAGTTTGATGGACCCACTGCGCCACTTACTGTGTATACTCCAGAGGGGCGTAACTAAGCAGCTACCTAGTATTTACTAGAGCCCCTAATGGTGGGGAGAGGCTTGGGCCGTAGGGTAGCTGCCAGGTGCCACTCCAGAGTAGTCCCCAAGTCAGTGGCAGCTGAGATCTGTCTTTATGTGCAAAGAATGCAACACAATCCTGACAGAAGGACGCAAAGTGTGCGACTCCAGTGAAGTGTTGGACCTGATAGCGTTCCTATTGGTTACTAAGCAAGTACAGAAGGAAGTGCCAATAAGATATGATGTGAGCCCAAGTCTGGAAGGATGCGTTTATATCTACCTGAAATGCAGAGTTTGCACAGCTAAAGTCGGCGTTCTTCTGATTTGTGCAGTTACAGAAGTCGCTCATCTAAGAAATTTGTATTGTCTCTTTAAAGAAATCCATTCTCTGCTATTACATGAAAACGAAAAAATTGCTTGAAGGAAGTTGGTTTTATTTTAACGCTGGAAATTGTGTAAGACATCTTGAAGAACTGGAGAAGACGATGATTGACACATTCAGATATCTCCAGCAGTTTGCTGACACAGTGCAGCTCCACATACCATTGCCTCTTGCTGAAGCTGAGTTAAAGAAAACCAAGGCTGTCAAATAAAACATTTTGGACCATGAGGATATTATGGCCTACATGAGCATTTGTATTGTTTTTAGGGCTCATCCACACGAACGTGCGCTGTGAATTGGGGACTGCAAATTTTTGTCCCTAATGCACGTGGACACTGCTGATGGGTCCGTGATCCAATAGAGCATGTGGAGGCACGGACTGAAATACAGCTGAAGCACTCCGTAGAGCTTCCGTTGCCTTCCGCTTCGTGCCTCCGCACTGTATCTTCCGGATTGTGGACGCATTCAAGTGAATGAAACGGGCAGTGACCCCATCTTATGCAGACGGGCTTTTTACGGGCCGCAATATGGGCATAGCCAGCACACTTTTAAATATGTAGAATATTTGTTTCTCTCATGATGTGCCTTGTTCTTAGCAAATAAAGAAAGCACCCGGATCACAGGGAACCTCACCGGTACTCTGCATTGAACCTCACTGGGTATAGCAATCATTGGAAATGTCATTTATCTAGCACTTTGGGAAAAGAGGAAATTCTATCTTTTGTTAGAAAATGTATGGTTCCTTTTTACAACTAATATTCTCTTTAATATAAATATATGCTGGCTCAGTATTTTTGCATAATTTTTTTTTATTAATACACTAAATCAAAAACAAACTATCTTTGTGCCATCATATCAGCATACATACATGAATAAATGTGTACAAATAGGTAAATATGTGCGGAGCTCACGCACAAACCTAGATGGTAATATTCTCTTTAGATCTAAAATGCCGGTTGCACAGATTCCACGCTTTGTCTATATAAGAACCCAAACAAAACCGTTTGCACTAAATTTAGCAGAAATTTTTATTATTTAGGTATACTACTAAGTCTTTGTTTCCCATGCTTGAACTGTTCTTTTCTGGATTTGTGACATCGTGTTTTAAAAAAAATTATGAATCTGAGATCACAAGCAGGTGGAACAGCTGCCTATCCATAGGTGTGCTGTGCATGGAGTGGGAGACTCAGCCCTCGTAGGCCCCACAGCATCAGGGACAATATCACAGAGCCTGCTCCAAAAAACATGAAAAGGTTTACTCATTATGCAGCGCAATGTTTCCCTCAGAATATTATAAACTTTTCAGTGATATTTTAACCCCACACATTACCAAAACATTTAAAAAGGCGATAGAGCAGGGTGAATTCCCCCAAGAAATGACAGCTAACATAATAACACTTTCCCAAAACGGGAAAGGACCCAACAAGCCCAGGCAACTTTCATCCAATTTCATTACTGAATGCGGATATTAAACTGTATGCAAAAATTTTAGCATATAGGTTAAAATATATAGTCCCATCATTGGTCAACCTGGATCAGGTAGGTTTCACAAAAAATAGGCAACCATATGACGGCACTAGGAAAATTATTGATTTGGCATGCTTGGCAAAAAACAAAAGGACGCCTTCTCTGCTTCTTTCCCTGGACGCAGAGAAGGCGTTCGACAGAATTCATTGGGATTGTGTTAAGGAGGCTCTTTCTCAATACAATTTCCCAGACTCATTAATCAAAGCAATGTTTGCACTATATGTGAAGCCATCTGCTAGAGTTCAATGTAACAATATTTACTTGGACACCTTTTTCATCAGCAACGGAACTAGGCAGGGCTGTCCTCTATCCCCAATTCTTTTCATTTTAGCAATTGAACCTCTGATTGCCCACATAAAGATAAACTCCATAATAAAAGGCATAAAAATAACTAATAAATCCCACAAGATCACATTGTTTGCAGACGCTATGATATTGACCTTGTCTAAACCACTAGAATCTATCAGAGAAACCCAGCGAGAACTAGATCAGTTTGGGAAAAATTCCTACCATAAAGTGAACCAGGTGTAGGGCTGACGTGTAGAGTGTAGGGCTGACGTCATCGGCGCAGGCGCACTGAGGAAGGAGCAGCCAAGTGAGCGTCCTTCTATCAGAGCGCCTGCACTGAATGAGGACCGGTACGGTGCAGGCACGGGATTTGAGCTACAGGCAGGGCCAGCTGGAGGATGAGAGCGCTCGCTGGCCCTGTCAATCAAGTGGAGGAGGGGGCGTTTTTTCAGACCGAGGATGCGGCGGCTACCAGCAAGTCCACCCAACTTGCTGGTAGTGAAGAAATTTGCATATCACAAAAGTATGAATTTTAGTGAAATTACAGCACAGCCAGAGGTAAGAGGGGTATATATGGAGTCTGCGTACATTAGCAAATATATTAAGTCCAAAAATTTAAATTGCTGTTTGGGGGGGTGACAAAAGCCCTTTAAGACAAAAAAAAGAGCCTAAAACTTGGGTGGAAATCGAATCCGAGATAACACAAATCACAAACTGGTCACAATTTATATTAAACGCCTCCAAATTACCTGACTTGTCGAGAAAGCTTATACCCACCGTGAAAGGAGCCCTGGAAATTTGGAACACACACATTATAAACCACAAAAGGACATCAGAAATAATTAAGCGTTCTCTAGAAATAGACTCTTTAAAACACGTCATTGAATTAAAAAAAATAGAAAATTGGAGATCTTATGGTTTAGTCTATCGAAGACAGATGGTTGATGGGGACAAATTCAAAACCTATAATTCCCTCAAAGAGAAATACAACTTAATAGAGGAAGACAGGAATATGTACAAAAAAATAAGAAAAGTATGGGAAAAAGATCTATAATATTTGTAACGATGATTTAAACCAAGAACCAACAACATATCACAAAAACTGGGAGGCTGACCTCAATAAATCTATATCTTTAGATAAATGGAACAAAGCAACAGCATTATTTAAAAAGGCTACTGTATGTATGAACCATAGAGAACAGCTCTTCAAAATTTTTAGTAGATGGTACTACTCACCAGTAAAGTTACATCAATTTTACAGCAATTGCTCAGACAAATGCTGGAGAAATTGTACTCAAAAAGGCACTTTGATTCATATTTTCTGGAAGTGTCCAAAACTCAACAAATTGAAAAGAGATTTGGTTATATTAGCCAATATGATAGTGGGAAAACCTACTATATTAACTCCTGAAATGGTCTTGCTTAATTTAGAGATGGAATCCATAAACTCATTGGCACAATATCCACTCACACATATCTTTATAGCCTATAGAGTATTATTATAGCCTATAGAGTAAGAAATTGGAAGTCAGATGGACCCACTGCGCCACTTACTGGGTATACTCCGGAGGGGCGTAACTGAGCAGCTACCTAGTATTCACTAGAGCCCCTAATGGTGGGGATAGGCTTGGGCCGTAGGGTAGCTGCCAGGTGCCACTCCATAGTCCCCAAGTCAGTGGCAGCTGAGATCTGTCTTTATGTGCAAAGAATGCAACACAATCCTGACAGAAGGACGCAAAGTGTGCGACTCCAGTGAAGTGTTGGACCTGATAGCGTTCCTATAGGTTACTAAGCAAGTACAGAAGGAAGTGCCAATAAGATATGATGTAAGCCCAAGTCTGGAAGGATGCGTTTATATCTACCTGAAATGCAGAGTTTGCACAGCTAAAGTCGGTGTTCTTCTGATTTGTGCAGTTACAGAAGTCGCTCATCTAAGAAATTTGTATTGTCTCTTTAAAAAATCCATTCTGTGCTATTCCATGAAAACAAAAAAAATTGCTTAAAGGAAGCCGGTTTTGTTTTAACGCTGGAAATTGTGTAAGACATCTTGAAGAACTGGAGAAGACGATGTTTGACACATTCAGATATCTCCAGCAGTTTGCTGACACAGTGCAGCTCCACATACCATTGCCTCTTGCTGAAGCTGAGTTAAAGAAAACCAAGGCTGTCAAATAAAACATTTTGGACCATGAGGATATTATGGCCTACATGAGCATTTGTATTGTTTTTAGGGCTCATCCACACGAACGTGCGCTGTGAATTGGGGACTGCAAATTTTTGTCCCTAATGCACGTGGACACTGCTGATGGGTCCGTGATCCAATAGAGCATGTGGAGTCACAGACTGAAATGCCGCTGAAGCACTCCGTAGAGCTTCCGTGGCCTTCCGCTTCATGCCTCCGCACTGTATCTTCCGGATTGTGGACGCATTCAAGTGAATGAAACGGGCAGTGACCCCATCTTATGCAGACGGGCTTTTTGCGGGCCGCAATATGGGCATAGCCAGCACACTTTTAAATATGTAGAATATTTGTTTCTCTCATGATGTGCCTTGTTCTTAGCAAATAAAGAAAGCACCCGGATCACAGGGAACCTCACCGGTACTCTGCATTGAACCTCACTGGGTATAGCAATCATTGGAAATGTCATTTATCTAGCACTTTGGGAAAAGAGGAAATTCTATCTTTTGTTAGAAAATGTATGGTTCCTTTTTACAACTAATATTCTCTTTAGATCTAAAATGCCGGTGGCACAGATTCCACCCTTTGTATATATAAGAACCCAAACAAAACCGTTTGCACTAAATTTAGCAGAAATTTTTATAATTTAGGCATACTACTAAGTCTTTGTTTCCCATGTTTGAACTGTTCTTTTCAGGATTTGTGACATCGTGTTTAAAAAAAAATGATGAATCTGAGATCACAAGCAGGTGGAACAGCTGCCTATCCATAGGTGTACTGTGCATGGAGTGGGAGACTCAGCCCTCGTAGGCCCCACAGCATCAGGGACAATATCACAGAGCCTGCTCCAAAAAACATGAAAAGGTTTACTCATTATGCAGCGCAATGTTTTAGCTTCCAAACTTTTCTACTATTTGGGGAGTGAAGCTTTTCAGTTGGATTAAAAATATTTTTTAAACCAGCACCTAGATAGTCTCTGAATGCTTTGTAATTAAACATTTATTATAGCTAAAAAATAAATAAATTGGAAGTCAGAAATCGTACCTAAAATTGAAAACATAGTGGAGATTTTGTCACGGAATTACATTAATGAAAAAATGCATGGGATCTGCCTGGGTAAAAGTGTTGTCATGAAACTGAAATGGGATGCTTGGTTGAAACATTATTCCAAAAATAAAGGGTAAACGAGCCGTAGACAAGAACTGACCAACCTCAAGTTGATTGTTATTTTTTATTTTTTTTATATTACTAGAATTGATAATCTGATGCAACAATATGTATGTAATAATTTATTTTTTTTAAAGCTTGAATATATGTTCCATGCTCCTCTTGAAATATTAACAAGATTACCAGGTTTAAGATATATTTGAAGCATGACAAATCCTGTTATTTCCTTTGATGTTTAAATAATAGGCAAATCTTAGTTTCTCTATTCTTTAAAAAAAATTTTTTATAAAACTGTATCGACGAGACATGATTTGACTTGCGCTAATAAATGTTCAAAGCTTTTGTACAAATACGATATCAAAGATTTGTTATTATTCTACAATATTTCAATAAAAAGTTATTTTGATCTAATATACCTCCGGCCACATAATCACTTGATGTTTTCTGTCCGGTGAATGCCTAATGTTTGGGGCCTGTACTCCCGTGGTCTAAAATAAAAATGTTCTAGGCTCCAGCAGGGCACATTTTTGACAATTTCCCTATAAGATGTATAAAATGGCCTCTGATTAAAATACTGATTTTTTGTGGGAATTTTTGCTATTGATCCCCCTCTGGTATGTCACTGTCCATGTTGTGGGACGATTTGTGCACTTCTAGTAAGTATTTGGTGGCTGCAAATATGACCTGAAGGTTTTTCAGGTTCGCCTGCCATTAAAGTGAATGGGGTCCCCAGTTCGCGAACATTTGATCACGTTCCCGAATCGTCCCGGCCAATGTTCGCCCATCACTAGTGATTAGGACAGGTTCTGTGTGTACTAATAGGACGGCGGCCATTTTATTCCCCCTGATGATTGCTCCTTAGATAAAACAAGCTATTATAACTAATTAAAGATATTTGGGATTATATTCATAATAGAGTAATATTTACGTATTTTTATTTGAACCCTTTAAGTAATCATTTAAAATATCTTGGAAAGCCCCTTTAAGACATAATCTGCCAAATTTGGTTAATAATTTGCTATTGTCCTCAAGGCCCAAGGAGTTAATGTTTTTAAAAACACATTTCCTGGTGACTAGGTTAGTTTGGCATATTTCTGAATGGATTATTCATACAAACAATTCCACGGGTGACAATCCCATCGACCGTAATGTGGCCCTTCATTGTCTACAGTGTATGGCCAGTTTAAGAACTGGATTGAAGACTGATCTGATATTTTGCAGTTCTTCTTTTAAATTGTCTTGATTCCTTTTAAGACCTTGCTTCCACCCTTCCACTCCAACATCATCCGCACGCTCATCTCTTGCTGCTATCCTTCCCATGGTCACCTTCTGCTGCTGTAACCTGATTGGCTGCACTTCACAATGCTTTAGAGGATTTTGATATTGATGGCTTATCTTTGTGATAGGCCATTAAAGTGAGAAGGATGGGGGTCCAACACTCTGCGCCTTTGCTGATAAGCTGTTACTTTGCAGCCCTGGAGGTTAAATCCAGAACTACACAACTTTGTCCATTATGTAGTGGACGGAGCTAATAATTATAGCGCTGCTCCCATTCACTTCAGTAGGAGTAGCGCTACAGTAACCAGCTCTGTCCACTACACAATGGACGGAGCTGTGTAGTTCCAGCACAGTTGATTGGTGGGATGTTGGACCTGCACCAATCTTCTATTGATGTCCAATCCTTAAAATCGGCTATCCATATCAAATTCCTGAAAACCCCCTTTAAAGGTACAAATACCATTTTAGCAAGAAGGAATCTAGGAACACCAAATCACTTTAGATATTTACATTTTTAAATCAGTTTTTATGGTAAATGTATATGTAATCTGACACAGTGAGAGGTTTGGTATGGGAAAACAGGTATTTTACTCCCAGCAGGTGCTGCTGCGCTGATTTACAGCCAGGTGAGGTCAAATACCGGACCAGATTTTAAGTGCCGATCCGGGTTTTGGCAGCACCTGGCTGTCCTTAAATAGGCAGCTGGGATCAGAAGCCATGTTTCTGTGTTGGGCTCTGGGAGCCTTGTGTCTGGATAAAGGCTTGCTACCTGTTTGGCATGAAAACAGGTTGGTGCTGCTATGCTCAAAGACTCTTTGAGGCAGAATTGCCGCATGGTGGGAATTACCACCAACACCGCAAGGTGACTTTTTGCTTGATTATGACTGCTTGTTTTATCACTTGCCTCAAGTGTGAATAAAATACTGAAATGTTTGATCCAAAGAACTTGTTGTTGCCTCTATACTGCGTCTGCTAATCCTGTCTGCCAGAGCGAGTCCCCACAATAAATAAATTACATACAAAATACAAAAAATGAGTTGTCAAATATCTGAGTAAGAAATACCAATAACCCCCGAGAGGACAGAAGCTTGAATTTGAATATGTTACTATATTATCAGGGATGGCGTATAATAATATGCTAAATGGTCCCTCTGACTTTGACTGTCGATAGCACCGCTGCAGTGTGCTACTTATTTCAATCACAATGGGCTGAATTTAGATTGACATCACTTATCATTATCTGGAGACCGCAGCTAGGCTTCAGCAATCACCAGTATTTTAGATAATTAGCAGGAGCATTATTCTTGATCATCAAGAATAGATTTAAGGGGTCAGTCAATTTCTCAAGGTGACTCCAGGCAAACAAATAATTTTGGACTTAGATTTCTAAAGAGGTTAGTTTAAAGGGAATCTGTCACCAGCGACCTCCCTATCCAGCAAAGACACATAGCTGTGGTTCACCTGATTTCTTTTGAAGTTCTGAGGCTCTGTTCCCAAGTTATGATGCTTTTTCTTAATTTGAAAATTAGGCGATTGGTGCAATGAGGGCATCACCATTTTTCTTGTTGCACTCAAGCTTCACTCATTTCTGTGGCCAGTCCCTTCCTCACTGCTTTGATTGACAGAGCCAGGAGTTGGCGAGGCAGCGAGGCAGGGGTGGCCACAGGAAGGAGCAGAGCCTGGGTGCAACAAGAGCAATGGTGACACCCTCATTGCACCAAAGGCCTAATTAGCTTCTTAAGAAAATGTATCAGAACTCGGGAACAGACTCGGATTAACAAAAGTAAAGCAGCATTTTAATCAGGTGAAACACAGCTATGTGTCTATGCAAACAGTTTGATAGGAAGGTAGCTGGTGACAGATTCCTTTTAAGGATGTAGATTAGTTATAATCTTGATATATAAGATTAATTTTAGCTGAATATTTTTTATTAAAATAACATTACATTTATATCATTATTATTAGAGATGAGCAAATACATTGTAAACAAATTGAATTGATTACAAATTTCCAGAAGAAAATTTGAGTCCAGCAAATTCAAAACTTTTGTGATTCTTTTTGGACAAATCGCTCAAAATGGCATCCTCCATTTTACAGAACAGGAGGGACTATACTGACATGTGTCATAGGTAATATATGAGATTCTAATCAAGAAATGCATGTGTTTTCTAGGGTTATACATTGCTGTGATAGGACGTCTGACAGAGAAAAGAAATCTTATCTTTATGATTCAAAAGTATTTATGGGTGATATTGTAAACAAATAGACAAATGTGCAAAAGACTGTAATAAGGAGATGCAGATAAAAAAAAGTGATATGTAGAGTAATGTATACACTGCAAAGTGAGATAATAAATCACTGCAAGGTCAACAGCTCAAAATACTGCTACATAACATAGAAAATATTATCAGAAAAAAGAAAGAAGGAAATCTTATCTTTAGACAAAGAATACAGCTAGTTTACTGTAATGGAGAGTTTAGTGAGACAATAGTTACATTTAATAAACTTACAAACAGAGAGAAAGTCTTAAAAAGAGACAGGTCAGGACCAGTGTTCCCTCTAAGCCAGTGTTTCCCAACCAGTGTGCCTCCAGCTGTTGCAAAACTACAACTCCCAGCATGCCCGTGCAGACAAAGGCTGTCCGGGCATGCTGGGAGTTGTAGTTTTGCAACAGCTGGAGGCACACTGGTTGGGAAACACTGCTCTAAGCTACGCGGGTGAGCGGCCGCACAGCAATTACAGGTCCTTCTAAAAAAAATAGCATATTGTGATAAAGTTAATTATTTTCTGTAATGTACTGATAAACATTAGACTTTCATATATTTTAGATTCATTACACACAACTGAAGTAGTTCAAGCCTTTTATTGTTTTAATATTGATGATTTTGGCATACAGCTCATGAAAACCCCAAATTCCTATCTAAAAAAATTAGCATATTTAATCCGACCAATAAAAGAAAAGTGTTTTTAATACAAAAAAAGTCAACCTTCAAATAATGATGTTCAGTTATGCACTCAATACTTGGTCGGGAATCCTTTTGCAGAAATGACTGCTTCAATGCGGCGTGGCATGGAGGCAATCAGCCTGTGGCACTGCTGAGGTGTTATGGAGGCCCAGGATGCTTCGATAGCGGCCTTAAGCTCATCCAGAGTGTTGGGTCTTTCATCTCTCAACTTTCTCTTCCCAATATCCCACAGATTCTCTATGGGGTTCAGGTCAGGAGAGTTGGCAGGCCAATTGAGCACAGTAATACCATGGTCAGTAAACCATTTACCAGTGGTTTTGGCACTGTGAGCAGGTGCCAGGTCGTGCTGAAAAATGAAATCTTCATCTCCATAAAGCTTTTCAGCAGATGGAAGCATGAAGTGCTCCAAAATCTCCTGATAGCTAGCTGCATTGACCCTGCCCTTGATAAAACACAGTGGACCAACACCAGCAGCTGACATCGCACCCCAGACCATCACTGACTGTGGGGACTTGACACTGGACTTCAGGCATTTTGGCATTTCCCTCTCCCCAGTCTTCCTCCAGACTCTGGCACCTTGATTTCCGAATGACATGCAAAATTTGCTTTCATCCGAAAAAAGTACTTTGGACCACTGAGCAACAGTCCAGTGCTGCTTCTCTGTAGCCCAGGTCAGGCGCTTCTGCCGCTGTTTCTGGTTCAAAAGTGGCTTGACCTGGGGAATGCGGCACCTGTAGGCCATTTCCTGCACACGCCTGTACACGGTGGCTCTGGATGTTTCTACTCCAGACTCAGTCCACTGCTTCCGCAGGTCCCCCAAGGTCTGGAATCGGTCCTTCTCCACAATCTTCCTCAGGGTCCGGTCACCTCTTCTCGTTGTGCAGCGTTTTCTGCCACACTTTTTCCTTCCCACAGACTTCCCACTGAAGTGCCTTGATACAGCACTCTGGGAACAGCCTATTCGTTTCTGTGTCTTACCCTCTTGCTTGAGGGTGTCAATGATGGCCTTCTGGACAGCAGTCAGGTCGGCAGTCTTACCCATGATTGCGGTTTTGAGTAATGAACCAGGCTTGGAGTTTTTAAAAGCCTCAGGAATCTTTTGTAGGTGTTTAGAGTTAATTAGATGATTCAGATGATTAGGTTAATAGCTCGTTTAGAGAACCTTTTCATGATATGCTAATTTTTTGAGATAGGAATTTGGGGTTTTCAAATTTTTTGAGAAGGACCTGTATTGTGCCCCCGCTCACAAGTTTAATAAGTCCGCTCAGCAGCACCCGGTCACAAAATGCCCACACTTGCCCACACTATTGATGAGTTCTTCAAAACCTCCTTCCGTGAGCGACTCAGTGGGGCGCCGCCTACTACATGTTTCCGCACTACTGCTGCCTCCTCCTTTTCTAACTGAAGAGGAGGACTGAGCAGCAGTGCACAGGCAGAGGTAATGTGGCGGTCTGATGGAGAGAAGGGCCCTGCTGCTAATGTCCCCCAGCCCCATAAATCTCACTGCTGTGCAGGTGGAAGAAGGAGACAGGGCAATCCCTGTTCATGAAATCCTAATGTATTCCTCACATCCCGCCCCAAAGCAGTCACCCTGACACCGCCACAGTAATAAGGGGGGGCCGCTAATATTTATTAAACCGGACACACTCCTTGACAAGAGGCATTCTGGGGCGGTAAGGTCTGTTCCCCACAAGGAAAAGTCACTTTGTGAGGTTTGTCACGTATGGAGACCAGGATACCGGTCCTATATGTGGACGGGATGCATGCAGCAGAGCTAAGCTTCTTAGAGTAGCAGAGCTGAACTTGTTAAATGCAGCAGAGATAAGCTTGTTAGATGCAGCAGGGCTGAGCTTGTTAGATGCAGCAGGGCTGAGCTTGTTAGATGCAGCAGGGCTGAGCTTGTTAGATGCAGCAGGGCTGAGCTTGTTAGATGCAGCAGGGCTGATCTTGTTAGATGCAGCAGGGCTGAGCTTGTTAGATGCAGCAGGGCTGCAACAGTCAATTTACAAACCAAGCTCTGCTACATCTGTTCACAAATCTCTGTGCCTATACTGCAATAATATTTATTTTCTTTAGTTCTATCTGCTTCTAGAAAAGCTGGGTAAAAGCCAATATTGCTGCCATTCCGACCTTCACCTAGCTTTCCCAGACCACAGAACAACAAACCCTGAGCAGCAAACGTCGGGTGCACCTCTGCCGGTATGTGCCTTCCACTGAGGCCTTCTCCACACAGCTGGGGGGGTGGCAGATATAGGTATAGGCTGTATATAAGTATAGACCGTATATAGGTATAGACTGTATATAGGTATAGGCAGTATATATGTACATAGGTATAGGCTGTGTATAGGTATATCTATCTATTATCTTTCCCACAGGGGTTATATTGTCTGGCATGGTGTAACCTCCATACATTTGCTGTACAGTATACATTATAATCCATACACAATGCCGTTCAATATATAGTATAACACCTACACTTTAGGGTTATGTTGTATGTTGCACGGCATGGAGTATGGATTATAATGTATATTTTACTGTATGGAGTATGGATTATAATGCATTCTGTACAGCAGGCATGCTCAACCTGCGGCCCTCCAGCTGTTGTAAAACTACAACTCCCACAATGCCCTGCTGTAGGCTGTTCGGGCATGCTGGGAGTTGTAGTTTTGCAACAGCTGGAGGGCCGTAGGTTGAGCATGCCTGCTGTACAGCATGGTGTAAGGATTATGCTGTATATTACACAGCATGGTGCAGGGGTTACATTGTATGCTCTTTAATGTGACAATTATTTTAGGTTTTCCTATCACCCACCTTTGATGGCGCTGTGTCCAGCTCTGAGGCGACCCCGCTCAGCAGCTGCCCAGGCTTAGAGGGAACACTGGTCAGGACTCAGCGTAATGTGTACAGTATAAGGCTACTTTCACACTAGCGTTCGATCGGATCCGTTCTGAACGGATCCAATCATAATAATGCAGACGGAGGCTCCGTTCAGAACGGATCCGTCTGCATTATTTTAGCATATAACAGCTAAGTGTGAAAATAGCCTCGTACGGATCCGTCCAGACTTTCAATGTAAAGTCAATGGGGGACGGATCCGCCTGAAGATTGAGCCATATTGTGGCATCTTCAAACGGATCCGTCCCCATTGACTTACATTGTAAGTCTGGACGGATCCGCACGCCTCCGCACGGCCAGGCGGACACCCGAACGCTGCAAGCAGCGTTCAGCTGTCCGCCTGTCCGTGCGGAGGCGAGCGGAGCGGAGGCTGAACGCCGCCAGACTGATGCAGTCTGAGCGGATCCGCTCCATTCAGACTGCATCAGGGCTGGACGGCTGCGTTCGGGTCCGCTCGTGAGCCCCTTCAAACGGAGCTCACGAGCGGACCGACGAACGCTAGTGTGAAAGTAGCCTTACTCAGTAAGGCTGTCAGCCATTTCCAGTTAGTGCTGCAGCAGCATTTAAAGCTATAGTACTCATTGTTTTATTAATGTATGTCACCCCAATGTACATCTCATAATTCTCAATCACAGATACAAATATTTTACAGTATTAATTAATCCTGGTGCTGATCATGTACCACTTGATGCATTTTTCTACATCACAGTTGCCGTGTATTGGACTCCAATTGACCATTTAAAAAATATATAAATTGATACTTTCTTGAGCTGATTTTTTTTTTTACATAACAAGAAACCTGTTGATACTACCTGTTGAGGTGAAAAATTGAAAAATCCTTAAAACTTTTGCATTTGTACACCAATAAAATCATGCATATAATAGAAAAAGAAAGGGTGCCTTCCATTGATGGCTAGGAGGGAAGAAAAGAGACGTCAATGTAGACACAATTACATTTTAGGGTGCACGTTGGCATCAACGCAAACCAGGCAAAATAAATAACCAACACCTTCCTAGCATCTCATGTCCCACATATTCCCATATGGATACTGGTGAAATTCCTAGGAAACTGAACAGAAGGGCATGTCCTGCCCCTAGTATGACCTAACAGGTAGGGCTGCTTTGAGCCTGGTGAGTCCTAACAAGAAGGACCCTATCTGGAACCTGACCTTAACAATACATGCCTTACATGACTCTAGCCTTTCGTCCCAACATGCCATGTTTCCCATCTCATCAGTGGGCCTATAAGGTAACTGGTGCTGTGCTAAAAGAGCTACGAACCCAAAGTTATGGTCACTGTTAAATAACTACGAGCTGTGTACTAGAAGGTCAGCATACAGACCAGACCAGCAGACCAGGTGCAGTGTAAGCAAACATCATTTACAGTCACTACTCACCTACTGTGTGCTAACTTTAAATCTTCAGCGTGCTTTACTTCACCTTGGCATCCCCCCTATTCTGCCTGGTTTAACAGTGAATTTCCTGGTGACAGACCCCCTTTAAATGAGTTATCCAATCATGATAGGTCATCAATATTAGATAGGCAAGATTCTGACTTTCTGCACCCCTGCCGTTCACCTGTTCAAAGATGCCCTGGCACCTGCATAGGCGCTGCAGCCTATTCATTGTCACATGCGCATGCGCACTTTGCTCAACGAAGCTGCTGCCAGGAGTCCGCGGCACATCAGGCTGAGCCTAGTGCGCAAGCGCAGGCACAGGATCTGGCAGAGGGACGGGTGGATTGAGGAGGCGGCGCTGAGGTGAGGAAGGCGGCGCAGGGCACCAGACGGCGAGGGGTGCAGGCGGGCATCCTGGATTAACGCAAAGCCCCTTGGGCACCTTAGGTAGGTGAGTGACAGCTTATAAAAACCTGTTTTTTGGGCTAATAGAGCCACAAGCAGGTTTAATAAGGGCAGTTTAGGATTCATGTTATTAGCACCGACATGGCCATATGTTTAGCTTATAGGGCACAAATCTGATGACAGAGTCCCTTTAAATTTAGTCTCGGTTTTACACTACTTTCTCCAGTTTCCGATAAAGGGGCATGGAGAGGGTAGTGCATGGGGGAAGGGGCATTGACCCCAGCACATTTATCATCACAGGCTGATGAAGGAGGCATTTCATTTATGACGAGAATCATTCTCTGGCAACGTAAGGCCTTTCGGGACCAGTGTAGCAAACATTACCTTTGATTAAAAAAAAGGGTCATTGTCTTTTTTATTATTTTTCCTACAAATGGTAAGGTTTAGTTTTCCGGGGGTAAAATATTGATGACCTTTCCTCAGGATATGTATATGCCACCTGTTGTCATCAGTTTCCTATACAAATGTTACTCAATATCCAGTATTTATTATGCTTGTGGATCATTACCATGTATTTTATATTTATTGGAGTTTTCAATACTATTGTGCAATTACTGTGTGTGTGATAATTATGGACTTGCTCAAGCAATGTGAAAGATGTGAAAGTGGTCTTAAAGGGGTTTTCTGAGTTTGACATATCCTCAAGACAGGCCATCAATATCAGATAGAGGCGCCCCTACTAATCAGCTGTTTGAAGAAACTGCAACGCTGGATCAATATGAAGGAAAATAAGTTGAACAGATAGACTTATATTTGTGACCAAGGTTAGGCGCATTTACACAGCTGCAATATGGTCATATATTTAGAGCCAAATATGAGATTAGGTCTTCATAGCTATGAAGGGTTCAGAGGTAGCTGTCTCACACAGCGGTCTCTATCAGCGGAGGCCCCACTGTTACAAAGAGGTTGTCTGAGACTGGAAGCTGATGCTCGTGGTAAGGGAGGCATGGTGTAAAAGTAAAAAAAAACTCATCCGTTCAAAATGTTCCTGATCGAATGCAGAGCTCCCATCTCCACGCAGAACTGGAAGTATGATTCCTGTGCCAGAACGGCATGTGACCACTGAGATCTTAGCAGTTTCCTATGCTGGACCGGCATGTGACCACTGAGATCTTAGCAGTTTCCTATGCTGGATCGGCGTGTGACCACTGAGATCTTAGCAGTTTCCTATGCTGGACCGGCATGTGACCACTGAGATCTTAGCAGTTTCCTATGCTGGATCGGCGTGTGACCACTGAGATCTTAGCAGTTTCCTATGCTGGACCGGTGTGTGACCACTAAGATCTTAGCAATTTCCTATGCTGGACCGTTGTGTGACCACTGAGATCTTAGCAGTTTCCTATGCTGGATCGGCGTGTGACCACTGAGATCTTACCAGTTTCCTATGCTGGACCGGCATGTGACCACTGAGATCTTAGCAGTTTCCTATGCTGGACCGGCATGTGACCACTGAGATCTTAGCAGTTTCCTATGCTGGACCGGTGTGTGACCACTGAGATCTTAGCAATTTCCTATGCTGGACCGGTGTGTGACCACTGAGATCTTAGCAGTTTCCTATGCTGGATCGGCGTGTGACCACTGAGATCTTACCAGTTTCCTATGCTGGACCGGCATGTGACCACTGAGATTTTACCTGTTTCCTATGCTGGACCGGCATGTGACCACTGAGATCTTAGCAGTTTCCTATGCTGGATCGGCGTGTGACCACTGAGATTTTAGCAGTTTCCTATGCTGGATCGGCGTGTGACCACTGAGATCTTACCAGTTTCCTATGCTGGACCGGCATGTGACCACTGAGATTTTACCAGTTTCCTATGCTGGACCGGCATGTGACCACTGAGATCTTAGCAGTTTCCTATGCTGGACCGGCATGTGACCACTGAGATCTTAGCAGTTTCCTATGCTGGATCGGCGTGTGACCACTGAGATCTTAGCAGTTTCCTATGCTGGACTGGCGTGTGATCACTGAGGCCTTAGCGGCTTCCTATGCTGGACCAGCATGTGACTACTGAGATCCTAGCAGTTTTCTATGCTGGACCGGCGTGTGACCACTGAGGCCTTAGCGGTTTCCTTTGCTGAAACGGCATGTGACCATGGAGGCTTAGTGGCCATATGACATTCCTGACACATCACCCCTTAAGCCATTGATTGTCCACCAGCAGTGGCATGCATCTAGATGACACATCACACTTGGGAACGATTTGAACGGATTACTTTTTTTTTTTTTACTTTTACATAGTGCATGTCCCCATGGACATTAGTTTCCAGTCTCGGACAACCTCTTTAAGTGTTGCTGACAATTCTGCCACTATATAAATAACGTGTAATAAAAGAGCAGTAGGCTATGACATAGTTTATATGTGTTGTAAATTACCCGTCCAAAAACATACAGATTGACATGTAATCTCCTGCAGTGTGGAACGGGAGGTGTGTGCAGCGCACATGAAAGTCGAGCACCTGTGTACACATAAACACACGCTCACTACCAATGGCAGATGGATAGAATGGTTAGCTTCATGTTACTTACTACCCAGCCTATTGTTCCCCTCACAAGCAAGAACAAAACCCGCTCTCAAGCCTTTGTTTCTTATTATTCCTATAAACAGGGACATGTCGCAGGACAAACACGATTGTGTTTTGGACACAGCCGGTCTTGTCACAGCAGAAGATTAGATAAGAACGGATCGTTGTATCTGCTCCACCAACTTCTTGGCTTAGGCTGCTTTCACACTAGCGTTCGGGTTTCCGTTCGTGAGCTCCGTTTGAAGGAGCTCACGAGCGGACCCGAACGCAGCCGTCCAGCCCTGATGCAGTCTGAATGGAGGCGGATCCGCTCAGACTGCATCAGTCTGGCGGCGTTCAGCCTCCGCTCCGCTCGCCTCCGCACGGACAGGCGGACAGCTGAACGCTGCTTGCAGCGTTCGGGTGTCCGCCTGGCCGTGCGGAGGCGTGCGGATCCGTCCAGACTTACAATGTAAGTCAATGGGGACGGATCCGTTTGAAGATGCCACAATGTGGCTCAATCTTCAAGCGGATCCGTCCCCCATTGACTTTACATTGAAAGTCTGGACGGATCCGTCCCAGGCTATTTTCACACTTAGCTTTTTTTAGCTAATATAATGCAGACGGATCCGTTCTGAACGGAGCCTCCGTCTGCATTATTATGGGCGGATCCGTTCAGAACGGATCCGCCCGAACGCTAGTGTGAAAGTAGCCTTATCCGGTGGCAGAAGAATCATTCAAACAGACATTTTCGACATCTTTTAATTTTAATTAGGTCCGTTTTTCATAATTATTGATTAGTTTCATCCAATATCTTCAGTATTAATTTATAAAAGTCAGAAATTAGAGTCTAGTAAAATTTCAGAGCAGATGAAAAGTGTGAAAAAGACTTCTCAGAGTTTAACAGCTGGACGATGAACTAACCATATGACAACCCTGAGGTGTCACTGCACCAGGGCTATGCCAAATATTTCTTCATACAGGGAATCCGAAACCATCAGCTGCTATCCAGTCTAGCTGGTTTGGGCAGAATGGTTTTCATGTAAGATAACCTCAGATGCTTCTTGTCAGCTGGTTTTGGGGACAGTGCCAGTTGACTCTGTTGAATGCTTATCAACAAATCTCAGCTATTTTTGGTAAAGTATGTTACCGCTGGACTGCCCAATTTTCAGGCCAATGATCAGGAACAAGCGTTCATAGGGATGCATGTTCCCGACAATTGGCTCATATAATTGAGCAGCCAATCAGTCGATGAATGGGCGAGCACTTGCTCATCAGCTGATGGGCACCTTTCATCAGGATTAAATCTGCTATTAATAATCAATAAAACAAAACTGTAGTAGCCATCATTCCTCCCACATTCAAAGTTTTCAATAATCAGGTCAGTACAAACATGCTCCAATGGATGTGTGCATCCATCGGCACTCGTAATGCCCAAACATCGGGCAGTGTTATAGGGTCTTAACAGAGCTACAGGAGACATGCATACTTGGATGATCTGGGTGCTCAAATTTATGACACAAATGTGAACGTCTTCTTTCTCAGGTTGGTTGCACCTGAAATTCAGATATTCTAGTTATGTGACACAGGGGTCTTTAAGACCTATCAGGCCCCAGGACTCAGATATGGTTGCTACCTCTGTACCACCTATAACTGTTTGTAGTTGGTTCACTGATAAACCAGGCACAGTGCCCTGTAGGGCTAGCTCAGGTGAATGTAATGATACTTTTCACTTGGCGATCTGTCTGTCTGAAAAAGTACTTTTAATCCATATACTGTGCATTTGGAAAGTTTTCAGACCCTTTCCTGTTTTTTTATATTTTGTTATGGTGCACCCTTGTGATAAAAAAATAAAATAAAATAAAATTCCCCTTGATTCTGCTCTTAATACCCTATAGATCCAAGGAAGATACAGGCGGCACTCATCTGTCAGTGATGCGGTGCGCGTATTCCGGGAAGGTCCACAGATACTTGTATAGAAAGGACCGGCAATCGCTCTGGTTGTAATTTTCAAGTAATTTTAATGGTCACATACATGTAGTGACGCGTTTCGGCTACTATGAGCCTTTATAAAACATAAAAACAAGTTTTTATGTTTGATAAAGGCTCATAGTAGCCGAAACGCGTCACTACATGTATGTGACCATTAAAATTACTTAATACCCTATAATGACAAAGTGAGAACAGAATGTTAGAAATCTTTGCTAATTATTTTAAGGAAGAAATGAAATATTGCATTGACATTAGTATTCACACCCTTTACTCAAGACTTAGTTGAAGCCCCTTTGGCAGCTATTACAGCCTTCAGTCTTCTTGGGTATGATGCTACAAGGTTTGCACAAAAGGATTTAGGGATCTTCTGCCATTTTGCTATGCGGATCCTCTCAAGCTCGGTCAGGTTGGATGGGGACCATCGATGGACAGCCATTTTCAGGTATCTCCAGAGATGTTCAAGTCAGGGCCAGATAAGGACATTCTCAAAGTTGTCCCTAAGCCACTACTGTGTTGTCTGGGCTGTGTTCTTAGAGTCATTGTCTTGTTGGGAGGTGAACCTTTTGGAATGAGCCTGAGATCCAGAGCACTCTGGATCAGGTTTTCATTAAAGGGAACCTGTCACCTCAAAAACGCATACAAAAACCGCTAGCATTACCTCATAGTAGCCCCCAGTCTGTTAATAATCATATATTTTATCAAGTAGTCTGATGCTCCATAGATTTAAAAAAAAATATGTTTTAAGCGCCATCAGATCTATCTTGCTGGTCAGCTTGAAGTCAAGGGGGCAGTGGCTTCCTTGCTTCAAGTCAAGGTAAGCACGCCCCTAACCGCATAAGTCTCATGCATGCGTAGTGCGCTCCTTGGTTAAGCGTGATCCTGTCTCCGGCTGCTGCTGTTAGCCGGGCTTCAGCTGCGCACTGCGCATGCGCGAGACTTATGCAGAGTTATGCAAATTGCCAAGTGGCTGGTGTTTCACTGTTTTTGTAACTTCCATGGCAGTGAATGAGCAAGCTAAAATGTTTCCTTAAGTGATTAGAGGATGTCAGGAGTTCAGAGATAAAAACAGAGTCATCAAAACAGCTCCCTGGTGTATGGAGAAGGAGAAGTAACAGTCTGCAGATGCAGTGAAACTGAAAGCTGTAGAGGAAAACCTGTTGAAAATTTTTAATAAAGACCGACTGAATTTTTTTTTCCTTACCTCAAAATAAGTAGAGTGCAATAACTGAAAAAAACTAACTCCAAAGCCTGTACATTGCATATTCATCTTTGACAGCCAGTTTATGGTTGATATAAAGATATGCTCTATATAACATCATTAACTTTGCATCTTGTGAAAAACTGTAAAACAGAAAAAAAAAATATGTGGAATAATAAATACAGCAGCCCACATGCAAGCTCATTCAGAATATCCTCTATTCACCTATTTACCAGCAATAGCTATTGAAAGCATTTCTATAAAAGAAAACAGACGTGCGATGAGAACAGCGAGGACACCAGGTGCGTATGTACTGCTGTCAATTACTTATTACTATTGTATCATTGTAAGATATATGAAACAAACCACCATACATAATCATGAACGTACAAAGTGGTAGGGGGATGTCAGTTTAATGGAACATATAAATGCATCTGCTCGGGGCATTCTACAGCACACAATCAAGTTAGATAATAACTTGAACTACCTGGTGGTATACAGTGGTGCGCAAAGGTTTTGGGCAGGTGTGGAAAATTTTTCGCAAAGTAAGGGCTCATGCATACAGCCGTTGCCCAGCCGGGGCTGTATTGCAGCTTGCATACAGCTGGTCCTTAATATACGGGCACCGGTCGTGTGCACCCCGCATCACAGATGCAGACCCATTCAAGTGAATCCTGGATATGCGGTGCGGAACGGAGGAACGGATCGGAAGCCCACAGAAGCACTACGGAGTGCTTCCAGGGGTTTTCTGTCCGTGCCTCCGCACCGCAAAAAAGTAGTGCAAGCATGGACCCCATTCAAGTGAATGTGTCTAGTATCCGCATGCAGTGGCCCCACGGTCGGTGCCCGCGCAGCACAGTCGTGTGCATGCGCCCTAAGAATGCTTTCAAAAATAGAAATGTTATTAGTTTATTTTTATCAATTAACAAAATGCAAAGTGAATGAACAAAAGAGAAATCTAAATCAAATCAATATTTGCTGTGACCACTCTTTGACTTCAAGACAGCATCAGTTCTTCTAGGTACACTTGAATAAATTCAGAGATTTTGTAAGATTAAAGTCTGGTGCTTGATTAACCAGTCTGGTGCGTGATAATGATCTTCATTAACTGAAACAGAAACAGCTGTGTAGGAGGCTTAAAACAGGATGAGGAACAGCCAAACTCTGCTACAAAGCCGAGGTTGTGGAAGACAGTTTTATGTCACAGATGATACACCATGTTGCAGGGTATTTTATTGCAGGTAGACTACAGATAGATTGGTTTGCAAGCAGAGGTAGGATTTAGCCCTTTGCATGTTTTTTTTGTGTGTGGCCACATTTTCAGAGCTATAACCTTTTTTCATTGGTGTAGCTGTATGCAGTCAATATCAGCTCCACACATTACAACTGCAAGAAAATGGGGGTCGGTCAGCGCATCGCAATGCGCAGATGTACGCTTCCATGGCTAGAAACAAGAAGAAAAAAATACAATGCAACAGCACTCTCCAAACCAAATAAAATACAATAATGCCATAGTTATAGAGAATATTCTGGTGCTAATGATACGCTTATTTTGTAAATTTGAGATTCTTGGTAAATACATTTTGTACAAAATTATTTGGGCCCATCTGCCAAACGTCAAGGCAATCTCTGTAAGACAGGAACCTAACACTAAATACTACCTGTTATGTGCCATACTGGCCACTAGAGATGAGCGAATTTTTCAAAAATTTGATTCGGCCGTTTCACCAAATTTTTCGGAAAAATTCAGTTTGATCCGAATTTATTCACGGCGAATGACATTAAAAAACGACTATTTCCAGGCTGCAGAGAGCCTTTATAGGGGTGTAGAAAACTGTCCCTTGCAGTAACACGCATAGGGAGTCTTCTGTGGTAGTAAAATAATACAGTCAGTATGACATGCAGATGACAGGGGTCGCTCTTAGAATCACTGAATACTTCACTTATTTGGGCAGTCATGGGGCAAAAACTGACCAAATAACTCAAGTATCAACTCAGCCTTACAGGAAGCTGTTAGTGTCAAGAAGAAGCGCAATCCTTTTACACCGTCGTCAGCTGATTCCACATAGATGTATACAGAGTGGAGAGGGTGTCAGCTAGAGTTTGTGTTGACATCACTGATTAATTTTCCTCATTCTCTGATCCCTCAGGACAATAACCCACAAAAAAACGGATCCTGTCTGTGGAGCATATGCTTTCACTCAGTCAGCATTTGCTCAATAATCCATCAGTATTGCTAAAGCCCAAAAAAAAACAGGAGTGGATCTAAAACAGAGATGACACGTGAATGGGATATTTGCATGTCTTCTGTGTTTTGTACCCACTCCTGCTTTTGGTTACCAAATCATAAGCCAATTCTAATGGGAGCATACAGAGAGTATCTGTTGTGCGTCTCATTTTATCTTCCTTCTGACAGATCAGAAGAAGTGTCAAACAAGTGATGATGTCAGCCAGGCCGAAAGCAAAAATAGCTGACCAGTCATGAAGTGGGGAGGGTGGGAACAGCACGATAAGTTCACAGAGTGGACCTATGACAGGGTCTGGAGGTGGAAGCAGCATGAGGAAGCCACAGAGTGGCACAATGACCGAGTCTGGAGGTGGCAGCAGCATGAGGAAGCCACAGAGTGGCACAATGACAGAGTTTGGAGGTGGCAGCAGCAGCAGCATTAGGAGGAGGCCACAGAGTGGCACAATGACAGAGTCTGGAGGTGTCAGCAGCAGCATCAGTAGGAAGCCACAGAGTGGCACAATGACCAAGTCTGGAGGTGGCAGCAGCATAAGGAAGTCACAGAGTGGCACAATGACAGAGACTGGAGGTGGCAGCAGCATAAGGAAGCCACAGAATGGCACAATGACAGAGTGTGGAGGTGGCAGCAGCATGAGTAGGCCACAAAATGACACAATGACAGAGTCTGGAGGTGTCGGCAGCAGCAGCATCAGGAAGCCACAGAATAGCACAATGACAGAGTCTGGAGTTGGCAGCAGCATGAGTAGGCCACAGAGTGGCACAATGACCAAGTTTGGAGGTGGCAGCAGCATGAGTAGGCCACAGAGTGGCACAATGACCGAGTCTGGAGGTGTCAGCAGCATGAGTAGGCCATAGAGTGGCACAATGACAAAGTCTGGAGGTGTCGGCAGCAGCAGCATCAGGAGGAGGCCACAAAGTGTCACAATGACAGAGTCTGATGCCACACTACTGGCCGTGCAGGACAGATTTTCCAGGGCAAACTCGGCTAGTTGCGGCCACAAATCCAGTTTGGCTGCCCAGTAGTACAGTGGATTCTCAATGAGGGGTAGCAGGGTGCTGTCCAAGTATGCCACCATCTGCTGGTTCAGATCCTGCTCGAGGTCTACCTGCTGCTGCTGGTGAGAAGTTTCTTCACTATGTGCAGAGGGCCCCCCGGTCAGACCTGCGAGAGGATGGATGATGGCGTAGACAGGCAGCGGCCAACTGACTACATAGGATGTCTCTGTAGTAGTTCAGTTTGTCCTCCCTCTCAGTGGGTGTAAAAAAAAGCCCCCATTCTGGACTGGTAGCGAGGGTCCAACAAGGTGGAGAGCCAGAAGTCATCCATCTGCCGAATGGTGACAATTCGGCTGTCACTACGAAAGCAAGTGATCATACATCGGGCCATTTGTGCAATTGACTCGGAGGGACTCCCTGCCTCCATCTCCATTGCATACTGCCACGGTGTGTCTGGGTCCTCTGTCTCATCTTCCTCATCGCCCTGTAGCTCCTCTGGCTGCTCCTGCTCCTCCTCTCCTGTCACCTGAGTAGAAAAACAACCCATTTCGCTACACATTGCTTGTGCATTGATGTACTCCTCCTTCTCCAGTTCAGCCGCCACAGGGCTCATGTAGCAGTAAGATCTAGGCGCCACGTCTCCAGTCCCCTGACCAGCCAATGTTACCAGCATCTGTTCCAGGACATGAAGCAGTGGAATGACGTTGTTCATCCCCTAGTCCTGGCGACTGACAAATTAGAGGGCGTCCTCAAAGGGCCTGAGCAAACAGTAGGTTTCACGCATGAGCTGCCACTGGCTGACATCGAAGTTACACAGGGGAGTACTCCTATCCGCTTGGATCATCAAGAAATCGTTGATGGCCTTTCTTTGTTCGTACAGTCGGTCCAACATATGAAGGGTGGAATTCCAACGGGTGGAAACGTTGCATATCAGCCTATGTTGGGGGATGCTGGTCTGCCGCTGCAGCTCAAGGAGGGTGTGCTTTGTGGTGTACGAGTGGCTGAAGTACATGCAAAGTTCGCTGTCCATTTTTAGGATGTCTTGCAGATGGGTGGAAGACTTCAGGAACCGCTTGACAACCATATTGAACTTGTGTGCCATGCAGGGCGCATGGCTCAGCCTTCCTTGACACAGAGCCGACACCATGTTCTTCCTGTTGTCGGTCACCATGGTTCCGATTTTGAGTTGTCGCTGAGACAGCCAGGATTCAATTTCTTGATAAATCACACGGAGCACTTCCTCCCCTGTGTGACTCCGTTCACCAAGGCAAACCTGGTGTAGAACAGTGTGACACCGCCGTGCCCGGCACATGTGGTATGTTGGAGGGGCACTGTGACTTGTCCCTGCAGTGGAGGCTTAGGACACGGAGGAGGATGAGGAGGCAGAGGCGGACATTGTTGCAGGACCAACGGCGTGAGAACGTAGAGGCGGAAGCGGCGTGACCTGGCCAAGTTGCTGGTGTGGTTGTGCAGAAACCACATTCACCCAATGGGCCGTAAAGGACATGTACTGTCCCTAACCGTAGTTACAGCTCCACACATCGGCGCTGCCGTGCACTTTGACAGACACCGACATGCTCACGGACTGGCCCATCTTCTGTTCTACATATTTGAGCAGGGCTGGTACTGCCTTTTTGGCAAAGAAATGATGACTCTCCACCTCGGTACAGCACAAGCCATCACTTCTCTGAAAGGTGCAGAGTCCACCACTTGGAAGGGGAGGGACTGCAGCACTAGCAACTTGGACAGGAGCATGTTCTGCGCCATTGGATGTGTGAACACATACTGCTGTCGCTTCGGTGATCGATTGCTGGCGGAATGAGTCATGAGGAGTAGGAGGAGCAGGAGCATCAGGACCAGCAGATGATGGGAAGGACAGACAGCTCCCTTCGGCTGAGGTGGTGGAGCCTTGACTGCCAGAAACCAGGTGCGTGCCAGCAGGTGATGTAGCGGTTGCTGCGGCAGGCTGGACCACCACATCGGAGCCACAGTTCTCCCAGCCCACTCGGTGGTGACGCTGCATATGTTGACGCAGGGCCGTAGTGCCAACATTGACACCCTGGCCACGCTTCACTTTATTCCCACAGATTCTACATATGGCCATGTTCACCTCCTCCGGCAGCTTCACAAAAAAACTGCCACACTGCAGAGTAGGGGATTTTGCCCCCAACAGTCCGCACTAATTGACTGCTATTGCCGCTGCCTCCGTGAACCCCTGCACTACTACTTCCCGGGCAGGTAGGCTGCTGCAAAGCAGGTGGTCTACCCTGTGCCCGTTTGGCTCCCGACCTCCCACTGCTGCTACCCTGCTGACTCCTGGCCACCCTATCGACTTGCTGGCTCCGCCGCTGGCTCACAGGTAAGCTGCCACCCTCTTCTCCTGATGATGATAAAGCCCCTTCTGCACCCGGCTCCCAAGTGCGATCGGCTTGATCATCATCGAGTAGTGTCTGCACGTCACTGATATCCTCCTCAACGGTCTTTGGGTCAGGAGCCTGAACGCTTGCAACACCACCTCCAATGTCACTCTCCTCATCACTACTTGCCCGCCTAGCGGAGGAAGCGGCGGATGTCTCCTCCAGATCTTGGTTGGCCAGTAGCTGCTGACTGTCCTCTAGTAGCTCTTCCTCGCTGTATAGTGGAGCTGAGCCCACAGCAAACAATACTTCTGTGGGTGATGGAACAGCAAAGGACAGAAGCAGGTTGAGAACAGGTGAGGCCACAGGGCCTGCTCCTAGGCCATGCCAACTAAGGGTTGTGTCTGATGAACCCACCGACTGTTGGCTGGGGGTGTCTGAGGTCACTTGGGATGACGTGGATGACCGAGTTAACCAATCAAGAACCACTGGGCTGCTGGTCAAGACAAGACCGCTAGATGACACCAGGAGCTCAGGTCTCTCGCTGAGACACCTGCGGCCACGACCCCTGCAACCTCTGCCTGCGCCAGAAACAATTAGGCTTCTGCCACTCCGCTGTGCATGGCCTGGCACTTCTCTGTCTAACATACTTTTAGCTGAACTAAACAAATTAAACACCCTAAAAGCGACAAATATATTTTTCTTGTTGTACTTAAAAAAAAAATTATTGCAGAAATGAACTGAGAATATATTTTTCTTTTAGTACTGAAATACGCCCTATAAGCTTTCACCAGGAAAAAATTAAGCAGTGAAGTGCATATAGATTTTTCTTGTTGTTAATGAAATACGCCCCTATATGCTTTCACTGGGAAAAAATTAAGCAGTGAAGTGCGTTTAGATTTTTCTTTTTGTTACAGAAAAATGCCCCTATATGCTTTCACCAGGAAAAAATTAAGCAGTGAAGTGCGTATAGATTATTCTTTTTTTAATGAAATATGCCCTATACGTTTTCACCAGGAAAAAATTAAGCAGTTAAGTGTGTATAGATTTTCTTATTGTTACAGAAATACTCCCCTATACGCTTTCACCGGAAAAAAATTAAGCAGTGAAGTGCGTATAGATTTTTCTTGTTGTTAATGAAATACACCCCTATACACTTTCACCAGAAAAAAATTCTTTTTTCTATGAAATACGTCCCTATATGTTTTTACCACCAAAAAAATAAGCAGTGAAATGTGTATAGACTTTTATTTTTCTTACAGAAAAATGACCCTATATGCTTTCACCAGGAAAAAAATTAAGCAGTGAAGTGTGTATAGATTTTTCTTTTTCTTACAGAAAAATGACCCTATATGCTTTCACCATGAAAAAATTAAGCAGTGAAGTGCGTATAGATTATTCTTTTTTTAATGAAATACGCCCTTATATGTTTTTACCAGGAGAAAATGAAGCAGTGAAGTGTGTATAGATTTTTCTTTTTGTTACAGAAATACGCCCCTATATATTTTCACCAGGAAAAAATTAAGCAGTGAAGTGCATATAGATTTTTCTTTTCTCTTTTCGTTTTTCAAACGGCAGGTGTCACGCATGAGCTGCCACTGGCTGACATCGAATTTACACAGGGGGGTACTCCTATCCGCTTGGATCATCAAGAAATCGTTGATGGCCTTTCTCTGTTCGTATAGTCAGTCCAACATATGGAGGGTGGAATTTAAACGGGTGGAAACTTCGCATATCAGCCTATGTTAAGCAGGGAAGTGCATAGATTTTTATTTTTGTTACAGAAAAATGCCCCTATACGCTTTCACTGGGAAAAAATTAAGCAGTGAAGTGCGTATAGATTATAATTTTTTTAATGAAATATGCCCCTATACGTTTTCACCAGGAAAAAATTAAGCAGTGAAGTGCGTATCGATTATTCTTTTTTTAATGAAATATGCCCCTATACGTTTTCACCAGGAAACAATTAAGCAGTGAAGTGCATATAGATTTTTCTTTTTGTTACAGAAAAATGTCCCTATACACTTTCAGCAGGAAAAAATTAAGCAGTGAACTGCGTAGAGATTATTCTTTTATTAATGAAATACGCCCCTATTTGCTTTCAACAGAAAAAACTTAAACAGTGAACTGCGTATATATTTCTCTTGTAGTACTAAAATACGCCCCTATACGCTTTAACCAGAAATGACTGCAACAGTGCAGTGTGTATATATTTTTCTTTTGTTACTGAAATACGCCCCTATACGCTTTCACCAGAACAAACTTAAACACTGAACTGCGTATATATTTTTCTTATAAGACTGAAATACGCCCCTATACGCTTTCACCAGAAAGAACTGCAACAGTGCAGTGCGTATATATTTTTCTTTTTTTACTGAAATACGCCCCTATACGCTTTCACAAGAAAAAATTGCAGCAGTGAAGTGCGTATATATTTATCTTTTTCCACAGATAAAAGCCACTAAAGGCTTTTCAACATAGCAGTTGCACCCCAAGAACAAATAGCTGGAATGACAGAGCTGTATAATGGCTATTTGGATCCCCAAATAATCTTTCCCTGCACTTGCAAATTGCTTTCCTATCACTGTCCCGAGCGCCTTATGACGTCTCTCCCTGCACTAAGATGCTGTGAAATGATTCCTCCCTATCCTTTCCCTGCACTTATAAATAGCTTTTTTTTTTTTTGTCACAATCAAGTTTTAAAAACACAGAAATATAGTGGCAAATCTGGGGGAGCTGCTCAACCCCTAACACTGTAGCGTGTTTTTCATTGGGGGAGCAGCCCCACCGCATGTGGACCGCAGCAAACGACTATCCCCAGCAAAAAATATTTTGCATACGGTGGAGGATGTCGGCGCGGTCCACATGCACCACAAAGGCATCCTACACAAAACGGAGCATTGTGCGGATGAAAATATAATCATAAATCACAGAAAAAATGCACCAAACGGATATGCCACTGACTATACTGGCTAGTCAAACACTCTCCTTTGCACCTGGTAGCCTCCATCACATGGTCTGATATGGGTGTGGCTTACAGTCTGGCTTTGTTCACATTGCACTAGTTGTCCTGCTAGGCGGTTGTGTGGAAGCTTGGCTGTGAGCTGGATTACATCACCTTCAGACCTTGTTCACACCATAGGTAGCGTAGTGCTAGGACCCCTTGCCATGCTGAGAGCCGTGACGTGGTGCATGTTGGGCTCCGATATCTTCCTGACAGGAATATATTGGCAAAAGTCTCAGCTTTTAATATCTGCATTTATGACTAGCCAGTATAGTCAGTGGCATATCCGTTTGGTGCATTTTTTCTGTGATTTATGATTATATTTTCATCCGCACAATGCTCCGTTTTGTGTAGGATGCCTTTGTGGTGCATGTGGACCGCGCCTCCACCGTATGCAAAATATTTTTTGCTGGGGATAGTCGTTTGCTGCGGTCCACATGCGGTGGGGCTGCTCCCCCAATGAAAAACACGCTACAGTGTTAGGGGTTGAGCAGCTCCCCCAGATTTGCCACTATATTTCTGTGTTTTTGTCTTGTTTTATATGTAGTGTATGTGCCTTTACCTGACATTCAAACACTCTCCTTTGCACCTGGTAGCCTCCATCACATGGTCTGATATGGGTGTGGCTTACAGTCTGGCTTTGTTCACATTGCACTAGTTGTCCTGCTAGGCGGTTGTGTGGAAGCTTGGCTGTGAGCTGGATTACATCACCTTCAGACCTTGTTCACACCATAGGTAGCGTAGTGGTAGGACCCCTTGCCATGCTGAGAGCCGTGACGTGGTGCATGTGGGCTCCGATATCTTCCTGACAGGAATATATTGGCAAAAGTCTCAGCTTTTAATATCTGCATTTATGACTAGCCAGTATAGTCAGTGGCATATCCGTTTGGTGCATTTTTTCTGTGATTCACAATCAAGTTTTGCCAATTGCTGTCCCTAGCGCCGTCTCATGTCTGTCCCTGCACCCAGAACTATGGAAAATGGCAGTGCTGGCTGGCTGCTGATTGGCTGCATGCATGCATGTCAATCTGGGTGGTCCCGCCTTCCCAGAATTCCTTGCCCCATGTCCTCAGTCCTCACACGTGTAGCCGCCATTTTAGGAAAAATGCGATTCGTTACCACAAATTTTTCCTGAAATTCGGATCGAATTCCAGTTTATCAGCTTCGATTCGCTCATCTCTACTGGCCACCATAAAATTCAGGGAATGCAGGTTCCACATGCATGCTGGGCCCACTCTGCCTTTTACCATTTTTGGTGCCATAAGGGCCTCCGTTAAATCCAGGGAATTGTCACGTACCGGCAGGACAGGTAGTGGATCCTCTGGACCAGAGAGGCGATGGCGCGGGTTGTACTAAAGGACCGGTTCTAAGCAGTTACTGGTCTTCACCAGAGCCCGCCGCAGTAAAGTGGATTTGCTGCGGCGGTAACTACCAGGTCGTGTCCCCTAGTAACAACTCGACCTCTCTGGCAGCTGATAAGGCGTGGTACACAGGGAGAAGGCAAGAGCGTAGTCGGACGTAGCAGAGGTCAGGGCAGGCGGCAAAGGTTCAAAGGCGAGTAGACGGTAGCAACGGGTTCGGCAACAGGCAAGGCAAACAAACTCAGTGGAACGCTTTCTCTGAGGCACAAGGCACAAAGATCCGGCAGGAAGCTGTGGGAGGAGAAGGTATAAATGGGCAGTGCACAGGTGCAGCCTAATTTAGTCAGCACTGCCTCTCACAAACCTTAACCCTTAATAACCCTTTTGGACCAGGCACCAATCACTGGTGCACTGGCCCTTTGAATCTAAGAGTCCCGGCGCATGCGCGCCCTAGAGGGCGAGGACGCACACGCCGAGACACTGGAGTGCTGCCTGGGGGCATACGCTGTGAGCGCTCCGAGGCCAGCAGGGGACCCGGAGCGCTCAGCGTAACAGTACCCCCCCCCCCTTTGGTCTCCCTCTCTTTTTGGTACCGAAGAACTTGCGGATGAGACTGCGGTCCAGGATGTTCTCCTCTGGCTCCCATGACCTCTCCTCAGGACCGCAGCCCTCCCAGTCAACCAAAAAAAATCTTTTTCCCCGGGAGATCTTGGTCGTCAAGATCTCCTTGACAGAGAATATATCGGAGGTACCGGCGACAGGGGTGGGAGAAACAAGCTTGGGAGAAAAACGGTTAAAGACAACAGGTTTAAGAAGGGAGACATGGAAGGAGTTATGGATTCGGAGGGAGGGAGGAAGATGGAGCTGATAAGAAACTTGATTGATACGACTCTTGATTTTATAGGGTCCCAAGAAACGAGGGCCCAACTTGTAACTTGGGACCCTAAATCGGATGTACCTAGAGGAGAGCCACACCTTGTCACCCGGGCGAAATTCCGGAGGAGATCTGCGTCTCTTGTCAGCTTGAACCTTCATACGGGCGGAAGCCTTGAGGAGAGCAGCGTGGGTTTCTCGCCAGATGGAGGAAAAATCCTGTACAAGACTGTCAACGGCAGGTACAGAAGAAGGAGTGGGAGACTGCGGCAGAGGTGGAAGAGGATGACGGCCAAAAACTACAAAGAAAGGAGACTTGTTAGAGGCAGAGGATTGTTTGTAGTTGTAGGAGAACTCCGCCCAGGGAAGTAGATCAGCCCAGTCGTCATGGCGTGAGGATACGCAGATAGTCACCCAAAATTTGGTTCACCCGTTCTACTTGGCCGTTAGACTGAGGATGGTACGAAGAAGAAAAGTCCAATTTGATCCCGAGCTGAGCACATAGAGCCCTCCAGAATTTGGAGACTAATTGTACCCCACGATCCGAGACAATATGTTTGGGAAGGCCATGGAGACGGAAGATGTGTTGGAAAAATTGTTTGGCCAACATGGGTGCAGAGGGTAGACCGGGCAGGGGTACAAAGTGAGCCATCTTGGAGAAGCGATCCACCACGACCCAAATAACGGACTTGCCATGGGAGGAGGGAAGATCTGTAATAAAGTCCATGGCGATGTGAGACCAGGGAACTTCAGGAACGGGTAGAGGCAAGAGGAGACCCGCTGGTTTCTGGCGAGGCGATTTATCCCGGGCGCAAATCATACAGGCCTGGACGAAGTCCGAGACATCTTTCTCTAGAGAAGACCACCAGTACCTTTAGGAGATTAGTTGGAGAGACTTTTGCACCCCTGGATGACCGGCAAAAGGGGAGGCGTGGCCCCACTTGAGAATTCGCAGCCGCTGACGTGGAGGTACGTAGGATTTGCCAGGAGGAAGAAGGCGCAGGTCCACGGGAGCGACTGTTATAAGGCGTTCTAGAGGGATAATATATCGAGGTGTTAACTCGTCGCCTACCACATCAGAGGAGCGAGACAGAGCATCTGCCCTAATGTTCTTACAAGCCGGACGGAAATGGATCTCAAAATTAAAGCGGGCGAAGAACAGAGACCAACGAGCCTGACGGGGATTTAGTCTCTGAGCAGACTGGAGATAAGCCAGGTTCTTGTGGTCCGTGAAGATGTACACAGGATGTGTGGCGCCCTCGAGTAAATGTCTCCATTCCTCCAGTGCCAATTTAATAGCCAGCAGTTCCCTGTCCCCAATGGAGTAATTTCTCTCTGCGGAAGAGAATGTTTTAGAAAAGAAGCCACAAGTAGAAGTCTTGCCCCGGGAAGACTTCTGGGTGAGGACAGCTCCGGCTCCCACCGAGGAGGCATCCACTTCAAGAGAGAAAGGCTTGGTGGAATCTGGTCTAGAGAGAACGGGTGCAGAGGCAAAGGCGCATTTCAGGGACTGGAAGGCTTCCTCGGCTTGGGAAGGCCAGGATTTGGGGTTAGCTCCTTTTCTTGTGAGGGCCACGATAGGAGCTACCAGAGTGGAATAGTGAGGGATGAATTGCCTGTAGTAATTCGCAAAGCCCAGAAATCTTTGTATGGCTCGGAGACCAGAGGGGCGTGGCCAATCCAGAACCGCCGAGAGCTTGGCTGGGTCCATTTGAAGTCCTTGGGCTGAGATAATGTATCCCAGGAAAGGCAGGGAGGACCGTTCAAAAAGACATTTTTCAAGTTTAGCGTACAGGCGATTTCTCCTAAGACGAGTAAGAACTTGTTGCACATGGACCCTGTGTTGATCCAAATTGGAGGAAAAGATGAGGATATCATCCAGGTATACGACCACGCAGGTGTAAAGTAAGTCCCTGAAAATATCATTAACGAATTCCTGAAAGACAGCAGGTGCGTTGCAGAGGCCGAAGGGCATCACCAAATACTCAAAATGGCCGTCCCTTGTGTTAAAGGCGGTCTTCCATTCGTCTCCCTCACGGATACGGATCAGATTATAGGCCCCTCGAAGGTCCAATTTAGTGAAGATCTTAGCCCCTCGGAGACGATCAAGACCTCTGTAGTCAATGCAGGGGTGGAGGGAGCCGTCTTTTTTTGTCACAAAGAAAAAACCGGCCCCAGCAGGAGAAGAAGATTTTCTTATGAATCCTCTCTGTAGGTTCTCACCTATATAGTCGGACATGGCAAGAGTCTCAGGAGGTGAGAGAGGATAAATTCTGCCCCGAGGTGGAGTAGAACCGGGTATCAGGTCGATCGGGCAATCATAGGATCGGTGAGGAGGAAGGACCTCAGCTTGTTTCTTGCAGAAGACATCCGCGAAGGAATGGTATGGCTTGGGCAGCCCAGAAGGCGGAGAAACTTGCGGGTTCTGTTTGACCAGAGCAGGCTTGAGACAGCGGTCCGAACAGGAGGAACCCCAACGCAGGATCTCACCGGTGGACCAATTCAGGATAGGACTATGACGTTGAAGCCACGGCAGACCCAGGAGGAGTTCGGAGGAACAGAAGGGAAGGACAAAGAACTCTATAGTCTCGGTATGAAATATTCCGATGTCCATCTGCAGAGGCTGGGTACGGAACTGCACGGTGGCAGAGAGTCTCTCACCGTTAACAGTAGAGATGAAAAACGGCTTGGGTAGACGGATTACTGGAATACGGTACTTGTCAACCAAGGAGGCGTGAATGAAGTTGCCAGCTGAACCGGAATCCAAGAAGGCGGCTGCGGAGAAAGAGGACTTGGAAGAGATGATCAACTGCACGGGTGTGATGAGACGTGGAGAGGAAGAATCCACACCTAGCAACGCCTCTCCCACGTTTACTAGGTGCGAGCGTTTCCCGAACGCGGTGGACGGAGAGGACAATCTCTAAGGAAGTGCTCGGTACTGGCACAGTACAGACACAGGTTCTCGTTTCTGCGGCGGCTTCGGAGTCAGGCGTGACCGATCCACCTGCATGGCTTCCACGGCGGAAAGCCCAGTAGCGGGTTGAGGTGGACGCAGAAAAACGGGAGCCAGACGAGGAAAGCGTCTAGGACGAGCTTTTTCCTTTTCAAGGAGGAGTTCCTTATGTCTTTCGGCGAAACGTTTGTCTATCCTAGTGGCCAGCAAGATGAGGTCACTAAGAGTGGAAGGAAGCTCACGTGCAGGCAGAACGTCCTTTACTTCACTATTAAGTCCCTTCTTGAAGGTGGCGCAAAGGGCTTCATTGTTCCAGTTCAGCTCAGAGGCCAGGGTGCGGAACTGAATGGCATAGTCACCCACGGAAGAACCTCCTTGGGTCAAATTTAGTAAGGCAGTCTCTGCGGAGGTAACCCGGGCAGGCTCCTCAAAAACATTCCGGAACTCTAGGCAGAAGCTCTGGACGGAAGCGGTGGCAGGATCTGCGCGGTCCCATAGTGGTGTAGCCCAGGCCAGGGCCTTCCCGGACAGCAAACTGAGAATAAAGGCTACCTTGGCTCGCTCAGAAGAAAACTGGTCGGACAGAAGCTCGAGGTGGAGAGAGCACTGCGACAAGAACCCACGGCACTGCTTAGGATCTCCGTCATATTTGTCTGGTAGGGACAAACGGATTCTGGAACCGGTGGCAACTGCAGGCGGAGGTGACGCAGCAGGAGCAGACGGAGGAGCTGGCTGTTGCTGAGAAGGCAGGAGCTGCTGCAACATAGCGGTCAACTGGGCCAGCTGTTGACCCTGCTGGGCCACAATAGTGGTGAGGTCCGCTAGGCTTGGCAGGGGAACATCAGCGGGATCCATGGCCGGATCTTACTGTCACGTACCGGCAGGACAGGTAGTGGATCCTCTGGACCAGAGAGGCGATGGCGCGGGTTGTACTAAAGGACCGGTTCTAAGCAGTTACTGGTCTCCACCAGAGCCCGCCGCAAGGCGGGATGGATTTGCTGCGGCGGTAACTACCAGGTCGTGTCCCCTAGTAACAACTCGACCTCTCTGGCAGCTGATAAGGCGTGGTACACAGGGAGAAGGCAAGAGCGTAGTCGGACGTAGCAGAGGTCAGGGCAGGCGGCAAAGGTTCAAAGGCGAGTAGACGGTAGCAACGGGTTCAGCAACAGGCAAGGCAAACAAACACAGTGGAACGCTTTCTCTGAGGCACAAGGCACAAAGATCCGGCAGGAAGCTGTGGGAGGAGAAGGTATAAATGGGCAGTGCACAGGTGCAGCCTAATTAAAAACCTTTTAAAACCTTAACCCTTAATAACCCTTTTGGACCAGGCACCAATCACTGGTGCACTGGCCCTTTGAATCTAAGAGTCCCGGCGCACGCGCGCCCTAGAGGGCGAGGACGCACACGCCGAGACACTGGAGTGCTGCCTGGGGGCATACGCTGTGAGCGCTCCGAGGCCAGCAGGGGACCAGGAGCGCTCAGCGTAACAGGAATGCAGGAACCAACATGCATTCTAAGGGCTCATGCACACGAACATATTTTCTTTTCGTGTCCGTTCCAGTTTTTTTGCGGGCCTTATACGGAACCATTCATTTCAATGGGTCCACAAAAAAATGAAGGTACTCCGTGTGCATTCCATTTACGTATGTCATTATTTCTGTTCCTCAAAAAAATAGAACATGTCCTATTATTATTATAATAGCTGTTCCGTTCCACAAAATATGGAATGCACACCGATTTCATCCGTAATTTTTTGCGGATTTGTTTTTTTTGGACCGAAAAATACATACGGTCATGTGCATGAGTCCTAAGCCCACTCTTTACCTCTCCTGGTGCCAGATGGCTACCTGAATTTTATGGTGGCAGTTATGGCACATACCAGGTAGTATTTAGCGTTAGGTTCCCGTCTTACAGAGATCGCCTTGACGTTTGGCAGACGGGCCCAAATAATTTTGTGCAAAATGTATTTGCCAAGAATTTCAAATTTACAAAATAAGCGTAGCATTAGCACCAGAATATTTTCTATAAATATGGCATTATTGTACTTCATTTGGTTTGCAGAGTGTTGTTGCATTGTCTTTTGTTTCTTCAGCTCCACACATTGTACAATCACAGTATTTGGCAGGAAGGGAAAGACACATCCTAGGTTTGGTCATAAGGATGCAGCATTTTATTTTCATCACCACATTGCAGAAGCCATTCTTCTATAAATGTAGCCATATGAGATATTTGAGATTTGTTTCTTACAGGGTTCACTGTGTGGTATAAAGACATGTCTGGTCAATCTATTTTCTTTTAAAGGTTCAGAGTGGCATTGAATAAAAAGTCATACTCACCTGCACCAATCTACTGCCCCTCCCATTCTGAAGCTCACTGGGTCACTTCAGTGATTGGCTGAGCAGTAATTTTGTGGAGACCAACTGGTAACCTAAGAAGTATTGGAACAAGAGAGGTGGGAGATCAGTCGAGTATGACCTATATTGTTTTTTTCCTTTTTAAATCCTACTCTAAGTCTTAAATAAAGGATCGACTGAATGGCCCCTTTAAGTTATTTTTGAGGAACAACTTGTTTTTATTCATACAACTTGATTATTTTTTTGTTTGGATTTTTTCCTAGCACTTTATTGTTACAAATTTCACTTTTTTCAAGTCCCACTATGGGAACTGACACTGGTTATGTAATACATGTATTACATTGTCATGCCAGACCTTAAGGTCTAATAAGCTTAGTTACATGCCAGACCTGGAGACCTTTGCTAGGTCATCATCACCAATGTCTTAGGCTCCATTCAGACGTCCGTAGAATGGGTCCACGTCCGTTCCGCAATTATCCGGAACGGGTGCGGACCCATTCATTCTCTATGCGCATCTCCAGAGAGCGGCCCCGATCTTCCGGTCCGCAGCTCTGCAAGAAAATAGAGCGGACAATTGCGGACAAGAATAGGCAGTTCTATGGGGGTGCCTGCCAGGTGTATTGGGGATCCGCAATGCACTACCAACGTCTGAATGGAGCCTTACAGAGGGAATCCCCTCTGCTTCAGTTGCTGTTTATGACTTCTAACAGGTTAAACAGCTGGGATTGGAATTATCTCCTATCTAGGCATTAGAGCAGGGTAGTCGGCTGCAGGGCAAAAAGGACTTCAAAGGAGATTTTGCATTTCCACAGCTTGACTTTCTCCATATCTTCTACAGACTTTGGGCTCGTTCACACAAATGTTTTTTGTGTTCCGCATATGAAACCATTCATTTTAATGGTTCTACAAAAAAAACGGAATGTACTCTGCATGCATTCCGTTTCCGTTCCATTGAAAGATAGAACATGTCCTAATATTGCCCACAAATCACGTTCTGTGGCTCCATTCAAGTCAATGGGTCCGCAAAAAAAAAAAATGAACACATACGGAATGTACTCTGTAAGTCTTCCGTATCCGTTGCGTTTTTGCGGAACCATCTATTGAAAATTTTATGCCAAGCCCAATTTTTTTCTATGTGATTACTATATACTGTATATGCCATGCGAAAAACAGAACGGAAAAACGGAACAAAACCAGAAACACTGCTGAAACAAAAAACGGATCTGTTAAAAACGGCCCGCAAAACACTGAGAAAGCCATACGGTCGTGTGAACGAGCCCTTTAATCGAGGGAGCCATAAGCATGGATGGCCACCTCTCCATCTGCATGAAGCTCTCGACTGTCAGGACTGGGATCTGGAAACTCTTGTTTCCCCTTCACCCATGAAACATGTATGGCACATCCCTTGGTTGGTCGGAGGAATGGATTATGTGTGTGTCCTGTGTAGGAATTATCTCACATGCATTTGTTACAGTTTATACAAACTGGAATATCCATACGGGAAAGAAGTGAAAACCCTTTAGCTCTTGTATCTGTTTAGCTTTGCAGAAACTCTCATAAACCAGATGAAATAACATGTCCACTGATGTGCAGTGGGAAGTGAAGGAACATTTGTCTCTTTTAATCTTTTATTAGCCTGATTTATTGACAAGATGGAAGCACAAACTCTACAAAGGTTCTTCAGAAGTCATATAGACATAATAACAGAGAAAGTTGTGACTCCCGTCTAAAGATAATGAATAGAGATATCAGTGGCTGTTCAGACCAGATATGCTAAGCCTTGCTCCCCACGTAGATCCATAAGTCTTGGTCACCCATGATCCTGTTGTCCTTTCACCTGTTGTCCCAACTTGGATCACTTTTGGTAGGTATTAACCACTCCATACAAGACCTGTCTTTTTGGAGATGCTCTGACCCAGTCATCAAGAACATTACACTTACCATATTTCCTGCTTCCAATACAAAAACTTCAAGAATTGACTGTTCCCTGGAGCTAAGGGGAGAGAAATGGGTAGGGGGTCAGCCTTCACTATTGTAGTAGCATTCTTTTCATCAGCCAGGAGGCTACACGGCCCACCCTTAGAGGGTAACATAATAAAACAGAATGGAAGTTCTTTCTTCTGTGATTTTCTTTGGAATAAAATGAGATCATTTTCTGTGGCTGCAGTCCATGGGCCTCCTGGCATCATGACAATGTACAGATCCTTCAATTAAAATATATTACTAAACAGAACTAAGGAAAAAGTACCATGAAATGACTCAGTATGGAAAACACGGAAGCAATTAGGGTACGCATGGAACATGTCTAAAGAAATAATGCTTCCTGACAAATGCACCTGCTACGTGGGGAAGAAGCCCTTAATCTTCTATAATGTGTGGTTATTAGGAAGAGTTACTATGAATACTATGACGGGTGGGTGTCTATGCTTTCCTTTCAGGTTATGCTACTGACAAACAGATTGTCTTTTGAAGATTACAATACAAGGATATCTGGAGGAGGGGGGGGGGGGCAGTGGCAATGTATGTACATAGATAAGAAAGGGGACATTGCTAAAGGAGAAATTCATATATTGGATGCATTATGTCCAGTGATGAGCGAAGTATTAGAAAATTCAATTCGGCTGCTTCACCGAATTCTACAAAAAAATTTGCCCTGTGACGAATTACTTTATCACGAAGCACATTTCTTTGTAAATAGTGGGTGCAATGACAGGGAGCGTCGAATGTGGCGCTCCCCATCATTGTAACCCTCAGATGCCGAGTTCGTAGCTGGTCGCGGCATCTGACAGCAATAACACAGTGTGAAATAAAAAAACTAATCGATGACATCATACTGACCTCATCCTTGGGATCCCGATGAACCGGCCGCCGCCATCTGGATTGAAGATCTAGTGCCAAAGCTTGCGCGGCTCGTGATGGCGTTATCACTTCGCCCAGCGCGGTGACGTCATATGTCACCGCACACAGGATTAAGTGCGAGATCTTTAATCAAGATGGCGGCAGCCGGCTGGTCGCAATTAAATGGATAAGGTAATTATGATTTCGCTATAACGAAGCACGAGGAAATTCGGTGTCACGGCGAATCCAAATTTTCATGAAATTTGTCTTTCCAAGTAGAGAAAAGATCTTTACATTAAGGTCAATCTACTTCCCTATATACATCAGTGATGTCATACCATGTCCAGCAATACTATTATTAAGAATACAGATAATTGTGCCCTATAACGCATCAATAAAACACACGGGGGGTCATTTATTAGGCCGCCCACACCACACCCCCTTATTAGACCTGGCGTGAGCTGGAAAAAGGCTCTGCTCTCTCTGCAACTGCCGCGCCCTCTGCACTTTGAATGACAGGGCCTGGTGTCATCATGTTTCCACTGCTTGGCCCTGTCAATCAAAGTACAGAGGGCGCAGCAGTTGCAGAGAGAGCAAAGTCTTTAGGTGTAACGGCAACGCCCCCATTGCTCCTAGAGGATCATTTGCATATATTTTTCTCAGTAATGCAGCGACATATGAACATGGGACCAATACAGATGCCTTCAGCAGTAGGAAGGCGCAGGGGTCCGACATTGACTGCTAGTTCTCGCTGACACTGTTTTACTTAGTGTGGCTGTAAAGCCAATCCGGGCCGGTTCTTATTGGGAGCAGCCAAAGAGCAGGGTGGGTGGCTGTTCCCCACATCCAAGCCAGGTTTTGGGTTGGGGTTTAAAAGCCCAGCCAGCAGCTCGGCTGAGTGTGGAATGAACCTCCAGGTAATAGTGGAGCTCTGTGTTTTGGGAGCTGCGGAGTTCTGCCATACTACAAGGCTGAGAGCTGCATGAGAGTCCCCTGCTGGGAGTCAGGCGTCCTAAAGCCTGCTGTGGACGGCCAGATGACGTCTTTTTGAGTTCTATGGATTTTTGCTGTGTGAATTAACACGAGGATTCCTGCGGTGTGAATTAACACCAGGGCCCTGCCTAGTATTGTGTTTCTTTTTTGCCTTTTTGTGTGAATAAACACTGACTTTTGCTTTTCAACCGTGGTCTTGCCTCTGTATTGCGTCCGCTTACCATGCTTCCAGAGCAAATCCCTACAACCTACAAATATGTATTTCTTGAGGAGTCTAAATCTGCCAACCTGCAATAAGGATTATCCTTTGATTTTCAGTAAAATATACGGTATGGTTGTAAACTGCCCAGAAAAAATTATTGTAAGGAGGAATAAAAGAATTGATCCAGCGTGAAGTAAAATCCAATTTCTCCCGTGAGACTCCAGGACCAACACATTTCCACCGCATGGGGTCCAGGAGTCTCACAGGATTTTTTTTTTTTATATTTCTTCAATAAATTGGATTTTACTTGACACCAGATCAATTTTATTATTCCTCCTTACAAGTATCTGAGCAGCCAGAGGATTCTGTAAGAGACATTGGTGAGCTGGTATTTTCCTCTTATCCTTGCACCAGAAAAATATTTTGCATGTGAATTTGTCATTAGTCATTTTTTTCCGCAGTGCGTGGATGAGATCTGATGAAATACTGTTACTGTAATAGGGCTCGTTGCAATACACCGGAACACTACGGAGTGCTTTGTGGGGTTCCGTTCCATGCTTCCGCACCGCAAAAAAGATAGAACTTGCTCTATCTTTTTGCGGAATGGAAGGATTGCGGACCCATTCAAGTTAATGGGTCTGCAATCCCCGTGCGCCTGCCCCACGGATGGTGCCCGTGCATTTTGGACTGCAATTTGCGGGGGTTTCACATGTTCGTGTGAACGAGCTCATACTCTGAGAATTTTCTATCTGCAAAATCTGGACAGAATATCTGCAGCATTTCCACTCCGCTGTATGTGTACATACCCTTAGTTTCCATTGTGGAACCCATTAGCCAGGTGCAGGCTGGGAATTTAAGTAGAATCTGATTTTATTATAGTTTCATCATTACAGAAAATACAAGGAGATACATTGAAAACATGTATTGTCTGGTCAGAGTAGTGCTAGCTGTAAACGGTCTTGACTGCATGCCATTTACTCGTAGTCAACAACAAAGTTAGAATCGCCTCCTGCTCCTATTTCCGCTAGGGACAGTGTATGCTGAAGTAACATCATGTTAGCGCAAGGTTCTTGCTTCAATGCAGTCATTAAACCAAAGAAACAAATCCTTGACGGTAGTCTGGTCTTCATAAAACAGAGAATTACCTACATATAGCAATTCACTCAAAAGACCATGTGATAATGGCGATCTGAATAGGAACAGGATTACAACTTGGCATAGAGAAAGAGAAAAGAAGAGACCTTCCAGCATAAAGGAGAAAGAAAGAAAATGAGGAAAGGAAAACGAATAGAGAGAGAAAAAAAATATATACAGGTGAAACTCGAAAAATTAGAATATTGTGCAAAGTTCATTTATTTCAGTAATGCACATTAAAAGGTGAAACAGATGAGACTCATTACAGGCAAAGTGAGATATTTCAAGCCTTTTTTGTTATAATTTGGATGATTATGGCTTACAGCTTATGAAACCCCAAAGTCACAATTTTGAGGTACCCTTTGCTCAGGGGGTACGGATTAATTAGCTGGCTAGAGTGTGACACTTTCAGCCTAGATTATTGAACCTTTTCACAATATTCTAATTTTAAGCTGCATTAATGCAATTCCTTTTAATTTGCATTACTGAAATAAATGGACTTTTGCACAATGTTCTAATTTTTTCGAGTTTCACCTGTATATCCCCTCACAACAGCAGTTCTCATCCCCCCTCTGTAAAACCACTGGATCACCTATGTGCCATGAGGGGAGTTCGCTGGAAGACCCTCTTGTAAACGACTTGGAAGCAGAGAAGTGAATTCCGCGGTCCATGAATACCATCCATGGGCTCCACAATGCTAAAAATGCAGAAGTGCATTCGTGTGCGGCCGCGACTAGTTCTTCCAATCTATGGATGTGCCTGACTTCCTCTGTCCATTCATGTAGAGAGGACGCTAGAGTTGACCTCCAATGTCTGGGGATGACCATTCTAGTTGCCACTAATAAATGTCGCCGAATGTTCGTTTTGAAAGTTCCAGGTATGAGAGAAAAGAGAGCGGATTGAGGAGTATTAGTTAACCTCTTCCCTGAATAGTGCCTGTAGATCTGAAGATCGTCTTCCCAAAACCTATTAATATCAGGGCAAACCCACCAAATATGTAACATAGTACCCCATTCACTACCACAATGCCAACATGCCTCTGAAACTGAAGGGTACATACGATGTACCTGTACCGGGCAATAATACCACCTTGTTAATATTTTTCGCCTGAGATACCAAGGACATATTGTGTGTCAAGGTACATCTCTTTAGGGCCTCAGGCCCAGAGATGGTAACCCCCAAATCATCTTCCCATTTTCAGGCTAGAAACTTAAAGTGGCCCTGGAATTAAAAAAAACCTCAAAGTAGCCCCATTTTGTACCTGGATCCAGACTAACAGAAGGCAGGGCCAACACAAGTAGTCAGGGCCAGCAATGCCATACTGTGGCACATTATGCCACCCAAGCACAGACAAATACCACAGTGTATGACAAAATATAGCCCAAGCAGCACAAAATACCTGCCCAAAAATTGACTCTTTATGGTGGTCAGGATCAGCTGCCACGTTCTGTCCTCAGGATGGCAATACAGTTAAATTCAAGAGTCAGGAGAAGCATCAGATCATTACTTACCATGGCTGGCAGCTGTGAGGAGGGCTCAGGCGGCCCTCTGGGCATTGGCCCACTGGGAAATTTCCCAGAAGGGTCTATAGCCAGTCCACCCCTGCCATTAGCAGACAGATAACTCCATTGCTGATGGACCTTCCTGATGGGGCGTAGCTATAGGGGGTGCTGAGGCAGCAGTCGATACCAGGCCCAGGTGCCTGAGGGGGCCCAAAGACCCTTGTGTTGCATAAGAAGACATTGGTATTATAGAAAGTGCATGCAAGTCAAGTTACACCTCTGGCTGGAGAATAATTTGGCATAGGAGGGGGGGGGGGTCTGTTTCAATTTTTGCATCAGGCAGCATGAAGGCCACACAGCACTGTAGGAAGGGGGCCCAAGCTGAACTCTTGCAGCAGGGCCCATGAGCCTTTAGCTACGCCCCTGATGGCCAAATGCAGGAAGGCAGATATATATTTCGTGACTGTTTAGTCCAGGCATCCCTCACTACAGCGTCATGGACCATACAAGTGACTGCCTGCTTGGAGAGACGTGCTCACTTGAAGAGGGGAAGGATGACGGCCGCACTACAACTACACGTGAAACAATATTTGCCAATATTTTTCCGGAGACTGCGGCCACATAAATCTTTCATGAATGACGTTTAGCAGGCAATTAGATTTTTTTAATTAAATCTGGAGCGTCACCATAAACACAAACACATGAATAGTCAGTGCCTATGAGCTGCGAGGAGCAGGACTGGGTCTTTGTTGTGGGTGCCAAAACACCATGTTCCACCACTGCAATTATTGCATTGTCAGAATTGGGAACAGTTGGTAGCTATGCAATAACAAATGATTGCTTTGTTCACATGTACGGTTTAAATACATTTACTGTTCCAAAATGATCTTAATTAGCTTGTCATTGCAGAGAACAGCAATCCTGAACAGTTTCCAAAATTCTCCATGTTTACGGAAAACATATACTTTATTCTTCATAAGGAGCACCTGCCACCTTTGCAGACATATCTGTTTTAGTAACTAATTGTATTCCCCATGTAAAAAGAATTCTGAAGCATCTATTCAAATGACTCTATATTGTACCATTCCTCTATTATTCCTGCTGGAAGTTTATGAAGGAATTGTCTGCAATGAAGGTCCAGTTGGGGGGGGGGGGGGGGGGGTCCCTGCATAGTCTGACACTGGCAGCACTGATTGGATAATGTCAGACAGTACAGGAACACCCCTTCCTCCAACTGGTAACACCCAGCTGGGCCTTCATTGCAGACTGTTGGAAATGTATTCATAAAATTGTAGCAGGAATAACAGAGGAATAGATATAAATAGATGCTCCAGAATTGTTATTACATGGGGAATGCAAGTAGTTAGTAAAGCAGACATGTCAGGAGAGGTGACAGCTCCTCTTGAAGGGGTATTCTCATCTTGCTACTTCATCCCCAATTGCTGCCAGCTAGCTGTTCACTTCCTGGTTTTCTGGGCGGGCTTAGGCAGCTAGAGTGAAGGCCGGCCACGCCTCCTTATGACATCACACTGAGAGCTGAGTCCTGCGTGCTAGGTCATGTGGATAGTATGACTCATCAGTCTGGCAGCCTGCAGTGTGTGTGAGGCCCCTATCCCTGCCGGGGAATCAGAGAGCCATGTGAAGTGAGCTCAGTGCACAGTAACACGTGGCTGTCATGCAGTTTTACACACAAAATCTCTGTCTGATCTTTATAAACCCATTCTGGTCAAAAACTATAATTCCATATTATACATTAGCTCAAAAGCTTGACCATCCCCCACCCTCCAGCACTGATGCAGATTTGTTTCCATTACAGCTGTACTCCAGTTGTGTATAAACCTTACACTATGTATCTTTATAGATGCATATACAGCTCAGCTACATGTGTCTTCTCCAGTCCCCTAACATCACTTTGGCTGAATGGCTTTCTATACAGCCCTGCTATATCTTTATTCTACTCCCCCACTACCACTGTGTCTGAAAAGCTCCATATACAGCTCTGCTACATCTGCAGCACGCCAGACCTGCAGGGTATAGCGAGAGTGAGGTCACGGTTATGGGCAATCGAGGGTTACTCACTTTTCTGAGGAGAACCCTGGGCAGGCATGCGGCAGTGAAGTAGAGGTAGACACTAGTTCCTCTGGGGCACACTCTGTAAATAGGGACCAGGCCTGATGGTGTGTGAGGTGCCCTGGATGTTGCAGGTATTTTGAGTGCCTGAGGTAAGGTCCCTTTAAGGATCGTGATGCCAGTGCCTGTACCAAAGTTAATTAAACGGACAGGCACTTTACCTTGAGACACGGTCACCAGGCTCTTGGCTGTCCGTATGAAGGGATGATTCTCAATGGGAATAGGTTCCACTAGAGCTTGATAGTCCTGGCGCTGGATCCCTAACACAGCACGGCACCACAGGATGATCTGGGAATTTGGAGGCAGAATTACCGTCCGGTTATCCCGGATCCGGACAGTACAAATTTCTCCTTTTTTGTTGGCGAACCTTTGTTGTGCACACAGCACACTGATAGTCTTTTGAATAACTCTTCTGGAAGCAGGTGAGGCTGAAGATATAGTTTGATTCAATGCGTCAAGCACTTCGGAGTAACAATTTTTAAGAACGTTAGTCCCTAAGATCACAGGGTGTCCTCCTTTATCTCCTGATTGTACCACAATCACGCCTTGCTGTGGCAGGGTGGCTTCTCCCACCTGAAGGGTAGGTTCCCAATACCCATGGACTTTCACTGGCTTACCGTTGCTAGCGATGATATCTAGCCAGGACTCTGGTGGCTGGGTGAGGAGACTTGGATCCCAGAACTTGTCAAAAACAGGTCGTTGAATGGTGGTGACCTGTGACCCAGTGTCCAACAGGGCTTCAAAGGGTATCCCGTTGATACATATTTTAATTTTTGGACGGGATCCTACATACTTAGGCATCCAGCTTGGATCCTTTGGACCTACTGTTCTACCTCCCGAGGGGCGGTCCTCTGCCTCAGGGGTTGCCCGTTTAACTGCCAGCACATTGATTCAGTATGTCCATATTTCTTACAATGGTGGCAGACAGGCTGCTTTCTACTTCTGGACCGGTAACTCGGTCCCCCATCAGGTTCTTTTGGATATACATCTCTATATGCAGGTGGGAGTCTTGGAGGAAAAGGGCCTTCATCTTCCAGTAACAATGGTCTCTCCCACTCCTCTATTTTCTTGCACACTTTCTCTAAGCTTAGAGTAAGATGGTTTACTTGCTCCATTAATGCTGCCACTACATCCGTGACTGGAGCCTGGGTAGCCTGACTGACTCCTGCAGGCCCCACATTAACAGTCTTTGGCTGACAAGCCTGAGGTTCAGGGAAGACTGCTGGCCCTGCGGCAGGGTTCTGACCTAGTATACTGATGGTCAATTCTTTAAAATCCAAAAATGTGCAGTGGGGGTGTTGAGCTGACAACATCCGCAGCTGGCCCTTTAAATGCTCAGTACTTATGCCCGCAATGAACTGCTCTCTAAAAGTCCATTCCTGGTCCTCAGCCTCTTTGGGATCCACTTGGACAACAGCTCTTAATGTCTCTTGTAAGGACAGGGCAAAATCGCGGAGCGACTCCCCAGGCTGCTGCTTTCTGCTGAAGAAACGCATTTTAACTTCTGACACCGTTCTGGCCTCAAATGTGGTGCCCAAGCGATCAAAAATCTGTTCCAGGCTACTCTTCTCAGAACGGGGCCATGACATGACTTCCCTGCGGGTGGTCCCTTCTAACTGAGCTAGGAGGATCTCCATTTTTTGTTCGGCAGTATCTGATCCCTAAAGTCCTTTAACTTATGGGCTTCCCCTGAATAACGTGGGAACTAGGGGGCCCCAAAATAATACGGCATGGTTAGCGGCATCAGGCTTGGCGGTGCCGCGGCGGCAGGGGCCCTAGGGTCGGCTGTGGGTACTTCAAAAGGCACGACTGGGGCCACCTGCCCGATTTCTTCAGGTGCGGGCATGGCGTTAATAGGCGGGTATGGCCCTTTAAATGTAGCGGAGCGGACCGGAGCGGCAATGTAATATTTTTTTCAGGTAAAGTCTTTGGTCACTAATAGGGAACCCTCTCCGGTGCCCTGGCAGGGGTCGGGAATGTTCCGGTAAGGTAATCAGAAGGGCCGGCAAAAGATTAAAGTTGGTACTTACTCCGGTGATGCTCGCTCCAGATCTCGGGAGATGCGTGGCTACGTGCGTTGGGCGTCCTACGTACAGCGTCAGCAGGTAGGCGCGGCCTCTCGCAGCTCCGGGACTCAGGTAGGCGGCACCTTTTTCTTCCAGACAGGGCAGCGTTCTTCCTCCTTGTCCTTTTTCGCGCCAAAGTCCTTTTTTTCGCGCCAAACGGGTCCCACGAGGCGCACTTGTAATCCAGTCAGGTTAAGCGGCCATCTTTGGACAAATCGCTGTCTATTCACTGACAGCAAGCGGTGGCTTACGCAAACGGCAAACAGTCCATGCAATATAATCTTCACACCGCAGATTATTACAGTTCTCTTTGGCCCAGCAATTTTTAATAAAGCAATTAGGGCTTGGTCACTTTAAGGCAAATAATGGCACACAGTTTTTGTATCCGCAATGGTGCAGGAATGATGGGCAGGCAAGCGACAGTGAAGGAGAGGTAGACACTAGTTCCTCTGGGGCACACTCTGGATGTAGGGACCAGGCCTGATGGTGTGTGAGGTGCCCTGGATGTTGCAGGTATTTTGAGTGCCTTAGGTAAGGTCCCTTTAAGGATTGTGATGCCAGTGCCTGTAACGGTGGCACACCGGTTTGCAGGAGGATTAATGGAGTACACAGTTGGTAAACCAAACGTTGCTTTACTTCAGGAAACAGTCCAACTTTATACAAGTAATTGCAGTGGTGTATAATGCAGTCCTTTACAGTACAAACGCACAGCAGGTTTACTTCACAGCACAGCAGGTTTACTTCACAGCACAGCAGGTTTCAATCTTGCAAGATACTTGGAGGGTAAACAGTTAATGCTTTGCAGTGCAATGCTGCTCTATCCCCACAGCTATTCTAGCTGGCTGGATCCCAAGGCCCGGATGCCTAATTGCTGGCTTGAATCCTTGGTATATAAAATCCTTCCTCCAGTGTTGGCACTTGCTTTAAATATTACAGTACCTCTGCTTCCTAGCTGGATTCTCTGCTGGAGTGGAAAGGTGGCTGCAGGTTTCTCCCAGGAGGTGCTCTCCTACTACTGGGATGTCTCTACTGAGCTAAGCTTAGCCTCAGGAGCTTCAGGCTGACTAGGTGTCGCTTCTAGTCCCCTGGCATTCACTAACTCTCCCCTGTCTGGGCCTTCCTATATATAACTAGGGCTCTCTAGCTCCCTCTAACGTCTGGGAGGCTAAACTGCACCCCGACAGGCCTGACATCCAGTTAACACAGGGAAATGCAACACATGACAGTAAATGCAATAAACACATTAACCCTCGTGTAGTGCCCACCTTTACCTAGTGGGACACTACACATCTGTTTATCTCTTCAACCAGCACTGTCTCAGAACAGCCGCATATTCAGCTCTGCTACATCCGTTTTTTCTCTTCCACCAGCATTGATACTGACCCGCCACATATACAGCTCTGCTACACCAGTTTCTCTCTTCCACCAGCATTAATGCTGACCCGCAACATATACAGCTCTGCTACATCAGTTTCTCTCTTCCACCAGCATTGATGCTGACCTGCAACATATACAGCTCTGCTACATAAGTTTCTCTCTTCCACTAGCATATGCTGACCCGCAACATATACAGCACTGCTACATCAGTTTATCTCTTCCACCAGCATTGATCCTGACCCGACACATATACAGCACTGCTACATCTGTCTATTCCCTTCCCCACTAAAACTATGGCTGAACAGCAGCATATTCAGCTCTGCTACATCCATCAGCCCCCAAGTGCCCCCATCAGCCCCCATATGCCTCAAATAGCCCCCCATATGCCTCAATCAGCCTCCATATGCCTCAAATAGCCCCCCATATGCTTCAATCAGCCCCCATCAGCCCCCCATGTGCCTCAAACAGCCCCCCAAGTGCCTCCATAAGCCCCCATTCAAATAGCCCCCCAAGTGCCTCCATCTGCCCCCCAAGTGCCTCCATCAGCAGGCACCTACCAGACTTTTCTTCTCCCGGTCACGTCCGCTCTCCTGCGTGCTACGATCCTCTCTCCCCAGCTCTGTATCAGACGCAACGTGAATGAAGTGAACTGCGCATGCGCGGCTGGCAGTGTGCTCGCTAATGAGAAAAAGACCGTCCGCCTGGGTGAAAATAAGGTCCTGTCTGCGCAAGCGTGGTCCATAGATGCGGCTGAGGAGCAGGCCGTATGTATGGGAAACAAAAGGCAAACTATGAAAACTCTGAATGGAATTATTTCAACATGGGTGCATTTTTGGTAATACAATCAAAATTTGAAAAATGATGGAGGGCATTAGTTTTATTAAATTAAATATGATCTTAAAAATGAGAATACCCCTTTTAAGGGGTTATCCCTTGGCTAATGTAAAAACAGAAAATCAAACATCATATTTCTAACAAAGCTAGAACCAGCCCTGTACCTCACATGGATCCAGAGATCTCCACATTCATTGCTCTGCTAGATTTTTATCAAGCTGACAGCTCAGGGGGAGGGTCTTTTCTGCTGCAGCTGAGGGGGCGTGTCTCAGCTCTCCCTATCACAGCTCAGGGGGCGTGTCTCAGCTCTCCCTATCACAGCTCAGGAGGCAGTTCAAAGATGAAACTGAGCATGTGCGGCCTTCTCAGTGAGCAGGACAAAGAAATAAGGAAAAAACAAACAGAAAGTGGCGTATACAGATACATTTTAGTGAATAATTCAGCAGCTATACTAAATTTTTAGTTAAATGCAATTACAAATGTGTTCAGATCTAGGTGCTGGCTTGAGAACTGTAGAATATTTTTCGTGGGACAACCCCTTTAACCCCTTAAGGACTCAGCCCTATTTCACCTTAAGGACTTGGCCATTTTTTGCAAATCTGACCAGTGTCACATTTACCGATTTTTAAAAAAAAAATCAGATTTCCAAGTTTCAATTTCTCTACTTCTATAATACATAGTAATACCTCCAAAAATAGTTATTACTTTACATTCCCCATATGTCTACTTCATATTTAGATCATTTTGGGAATTACATTTTTTGCGGATGTTACAAGGCTTAGAAGTTTAGAAGCAAATCTTGAAATGTTTCAGAAATTTTCAAAAACCCAATTTTTAGGGACCAGTTCAGGTCTTAAGTCACTTTGCGAGGCTTACATAATAGAAACCACCCAAATTCTATAAACTACACCCCTCAAGGTTCTCAAAACTGATTTTACTAATGTCTTTAACCCTTTAGGTGTTCCACAAGAATTAATGGAAAATAGAGATACAATTTCAAAATTTCACTTTTTTGGCAGATTTTCCATTTTAATAATTTTTTTCCAGTTACAAAGCAAGGGTTAACAGCCAAACCAAACTCAACATTTATGGCACTGATTCTGTAGTTTACATAAACACCCCATATGTGGTCGTAAACCACTGTACGGGCACACGGCAGGGCGCAGAAGGAAAGGAATGCCATAAAGTTTTTGGAAGGCAGATTTTGCTGGACGTTTCTTTTTGACACCATGTCCCATTTGAAGCCCCCCTGATGCACCCCTAGAGTAGAAACTCCCAAAAGGTGACCCCATTTTAGAAACTAAGGGATAGGGTGGCAGTATTGTTGGTACTAGTTTAGGGTACATATGATTTTTGGTTGCTCTATATTACATTTTTTGTGAGGCAAGGTAACAAGAAATAGCTGTTTTGGCACCGTTTTTATTTTTTGTTATTTACAACATTCATCTGACAGGTTAGATCATGTGATATTTTTATAGACCAGGTTGTCACGGATGCGGCGATACCTAATATGTATACAATTTTTTTATTTACGTACGTTTTACACAATGATTTATTTTTTTTAAACAAAAAAATCATGTTTTAGTGTTTCCATAGTCTGAGAGCCATAATTTTTTCAGTTTTTGGGCGATTACCTTGGGTAGGGTATGATTTTTGTGGGATGAGATGACGGTTTTATTGGCACTATTTTGGGGTGCGTGTGACTTTTTGATCGCTTGCTATTACACTTTTTGTGATGTAAGGTGACAAAAAATGGTTTATTTAGCACCGTTCTTATTTTTTACGGTGTTCATCTGAGGGGTTAGGTCATGTAATATGTTTATAGAGCCGGTCGATACGGACGCGGCGATACCTAATATGTATACTTTTTTTTTACCCCTATTTTTTACCAATTTTTTTAACTTTATTTGGGGATAATTGGACATTTTTGTTTATTTTTACTTGAAACTTTTAATTTTTGGGGGGGGGGGACTTTATTTTTTCAACTTTTTTTTCACTTTATTTTTTGTCCCACTTTGGGACTTGAACTTTACAATGCATTGAACTTTACAATGCAATCCAATACTTCTGTATTGGAATGCATTGGCTGTATGAGTAATACAGTGAGTATTACCCATACAGCTTCCGGCTGGCTTCCGAGCCATCGGGTCCCCCCTACAGCTGCATGGGGACCCGATGGCACCGCCGATGGGCGCCGCAAACCGCAGGTAAAGCCGCAAACCGCAGGTCTTAATTGACCTGCGGTTTGCTGCGACAGGATGCCCGCTGAATGATTTCAGCGGACATCCTGTTCCTATTAACCCCCGCTGCGCCGCAATCTAGTTCCGCCGCTGCGCCGGTACGTCATGGGTCCTTAAGGACTCGGGAAACATGCCGTACCGTTACGTCATAAGTCCTTAAGGGGTTAATTGTGGTTGCCATAGAGGAAGCCCTGCTTTGCATTACATGGATATGGATAATATTACATTTTTGCCCCTGGTATAGGGGGAAATGCAAGAACATACGCAGCATCTCTAACTATATCTGATCGCTGGGTGTTAGGATTTCGATTGCCTTCATTGTCACCAGGGAGAGTGACCTGTTTCTCCTGCAGTGGAAATGTTTTGTTGCCTATTAAGATGAATGTAACGTTCTGTTCACACCAGCAACAATATTACACGACGAGTCCAACACATAAAAGGAATGATCTCTTATCTATTCTTGCAGTGTTTCTGCTCACTCAGAAGCCTTCCTCAGGTTCTTCTGAAGGCTTGTACCAGATATATTCAGAATTTTTCACGTGCGCTGTTCATACTGTCATCATGACTTCCATCTATGCTGGGGAGATAACAGCTATCCCAGTTCCGGATGCCACCCGGCGGACCCCATTGACATGGGTTCTGGTCATTGTGATGGCAGGAATATTGCGGGGGCCATAATTGACGGCCCTTACCAACCTAAGCACCACCAGGGAAGATATCAGATCACAGGACGAGAAGTACTACAAGAAGTACCGTAGGACCTGTTTAAGTCTTCTGGTCATTACAGGGTTAACGTTCAGTGGTAAGAAGACGATTCTAAGAGGTTTCCCTGAATGGAGATCTTTCCCTAATAAACCCCGGAAAGATCCTTGTATTGTTTGCCTAACAATGCGTTCACATAGGGAGCTGGTGCTTTAATATGGCGTGAGAAGGCAGTGTAAGGTCAGACAGGGTTCATAGATGGGAAGTGAAAAAAGTGAGAGAATGGTCAGCTGCGGTCAGACATGTGGCCTGATGACATCATCGGTCTCAGCAGAAGGCAGGGGAATTGTCATTTAAATCATGGGAGACTTCAATGGAGTATGGAGACACAGAGGTTTGCACATGAAGTGTGACCTGGATCAGTACCGGGATATTGTTGGAGATGTCATCAATGTTTCCTATTTCTAATGTGAACGATATGAACAATGCATTAGGCTTCATTCACACGTCCGCAAATGGGTCCGCATCCGTTCCGGGTCCGGACCCATTCATTCTCTATGGGGACAGAAAAGATGCGGACAGCACACAGTGTGTTGTCCGCATGCGCATTTCCGTGCCGCGATCTCGAACTTCCGGGCCGCAGCTCCGCAAAAAATAGAACATGTCCTATTCTTGTCCACAATTGCAGACAAGAATAGGCAGTTCTATGGGGGTGCCGGCCGTGTTTATTGCGGATCCGCAATACACCACGGACGTGTGAATGGACCCTAAGACCACCTGCATGGATTCTCGTATGGAAAACGCGCAGTGTAATACAGTACCAGAAAGGCGTATGAGATTTCATACACATTGCTTTTTCAGAAACTGACTGGTTTGGATAAATCTCCCCCTATGTTTTTGAATTCTTTCCAGTTTCCAACATCTCTACTTGCTGTCAACCAAAAAAATGGAATTATCCTTACTTCTATTCAAAGCTGAAAACCGATTCTCCTAACTTCCCGCTGCCCATAAGACTGACAGGTTAGGCGGGGTTCACATCGCCATTTGGTTTTCCGTTCTTCTGATTCATCCAAAAAACCTGATCCTGTATTTTAAGCATCCATTATGCTCAGTTATGCACATTTTGCGTCTATTTTTGCCATTTCCGTCTGAGATCTGTTATTTTAGTTGGCAAAAAAAGACTGTGGAAGATTTTTTTTTTCTGCCTAAAATTTTGTTTTTTGTTCTTTTCTGTTCTTCTGACGGATCAGAAGAACGGAAAACCAAACGGTAATGTGACTAGGCAATCCTCTACGAGGTGAAGCCTGAGCTCCGGACCATAATCTGCAGGCTCAGTGACCGATGGCATCTTTTGGACCCTCAATTATATGATTGAGTGTAAATTATTTTTTCATATATTTTCTCTATTTTTCATCTTCCATTTCTGTTGCGGGTTTTTGATTCTTCTCCAAGAGGCACATGTGGCTTACGTTATCATTAACTAGTGATGTGGTGACCGAGCGTCTTAAGCCCCCCATAAACAGCATGTGTGCCCAGCCTGAACCATCTGCCATGTGCAGGCTCATTAGAACTACCTGATAAGAGATATCAGGGACCCGTTAGTATCTAAAGAAAAAAATGACAGCCTGGTGGCATATACATAACAATGCCAGGACTTACTTTATGCTAATGGGCCTTATTAAAAGAAATCCCTACTTGCCACCATTCATTTCAACTGGCTAATCTTTAAATATTTTGACTTGGTACAAAATAGATCTAGACTTAAAGGGGTTGTCCCACGAAAAATATTCTACAGTTTTCAAACCAGCACCTGCATCTGAATACTTTTATAATTGCATGTAATTGAAAATTTAGCATAACCACTGAGTTATTCAGTAAAATGTGTCTGTATAGCGCCACCTGCTATTTGTTTATTTTCTTATTTCTTTGACCTGCTCACTGAGAAGGCCGCACATGCTCAGTTTCATCCTTCAGCTGCCTCCTGAGCTGTGATAGGGAGGGCTGAGACACGCCCCCTGAGCTGTGATAGGGGGAGCTGAGACACGCCCCCTGAGCTGCAGCAGAAAAGACCCTCCCCCTGAGCTTTTAGCTTGATATAAATCTAGAAGAGCAATGAATGTGGGGATCTCTGGATCCATGTGAGGTACAGGGCTGGTTCTAGCTTTATTAGAAAGGTATCATCATGTACTATATAATGTCTAATTTTTATTTTTTTACATTAGTCATGGGATAACCCCTTTAAAATAGGCACAAAACACGCCTTTGTGGACCAAGGATACAAGAACGATAGCTTAAAGTCACAGTAGAAGAAGCGGGCACCGTGTGACACCACCATGTGTACAGTGCCAGCTTCTTCAGGCTGTGGCATACATAGAGAAGTAAGGGCCCCATAGCAAGGATCAAACCAGGCCCCCTACACAGGACAGAAGGGTTTCTGCCTAAACCCTGTTCAATGACCCTTGGGCCATTTTTCCACTGCCTCGTTTTTCCTTTAGAAGGTAGAGTCCTGACCAAGTTTTCACCTCTAGTAGAAGAAGGGATGATCCCAACTGGGCCCCATAGCAGCCGCATGGTCCACTGCTATGGTAGTTACGTCCCTGTCTCCAGGCCCTGGATCATATCTGTAACCTCACTTTCTGGGCACTACAATAGCCAATACTATGTGAGAAGAAAATTGAGGAAAATGTTTTATTCTATAAAGATTTTTTTAATGTGCTTATTCAATGTGTGATCGCAGTGTGAGTTAACTATGTATATGTTAATAGAGGACATATACATATAATAGACATATATATTAATATGTGTGGTAGAAGAACACCCACATTCCCTGTTACATGTGCTGTCACACTTCAGCAAGTCTTCTTACACAAGTCCATGTCTGTGATGACATCTGTGACAAGATGGTCTGTGGTTCATCCGTGAAGATGTTTGGTCTGTGTGTCCATTTTTGCCCTCCTTGTCTCATCTGTATTTTATGTGCACTGCTAGGCTGAAAATTACCACCAGAACATTTCCTAGCAACAATTCGTGAAAACCCTGACAAAACATGGATGGCGCCTGTGTTGTGTCGGTGGTTTTCACAGATCCATAGACGTGCGTGAGGGATCAAATGGGGACAAAAATAAGGCATGTCTCCGTGGTGTCGGTGGAAAACCACTGGTGTATAAATACATCCAGGAATTTATATTGATGACCTGTCCTCAGGAAAGAGGCCTATGCGTGCATTCACACGACTGTATGTATTTTGTGGTTTGCAAAACGGGGATACGCAAACAATACGGATGACGTCCATGTTGCATCTGTTTTTTTTTGCAGACCCATTGTCCACAAAACGGACAAGAATAGGACATGTTCTATCTTTTTTGCTGGACTGTGGAACAGACATAAGGATGCTGATAGCACGCGGTGTGCGGTCTGCACTTTTTGCAGCCCTATTGAAATGAATGGGTCAGCAAAAAATACGTATCGGATGTAGACCAAAAATACAGTTGTGTGAATGGGGCCTAATGATGACTTTAATTTTGGTTCTTCTCCAGGCATGATAATGGGGGGTCTCATATCTAGGAAAAATAAAACTGGACATAAGTCACACAGACAGCAGTTTATGTTACAAGGGAGGTTTTAGGGTGAAAAATTCTCAGAAATGATAGAACTAGAGCATCCTGCAGTCTGAACCGTGGCTACATCTGTCACGGGGGGGTTATCATTAAAAAATAAGTACAGTACAACACTTAGGGCTCATGCACACGACGGTATGCCCTCCGTGAGCGGGCGATATGTCCCGGAGTGGCATACATCGTGCGCAACAGAGCGCACAGCATCATAGGTTATGGATTAAAAGTACTTTATCTTCAGAATTAAGAAATGGATAATTGGACATGTTTTGGAAAGATACACACCTAACTACATGAGGTCTCAGCCATGAGCCATGAGGAGGAAAGAACTGCCTGTAGAGCTCAGAGACAGGATTGTGTGGAGGCACAGATCTGGAGAAGGGGACAAAAAAATTCTGCTGCACTGAAAGCTCCCAAGGGCAAAAGGGCCTCCATAATTGTTAAATGCAAGACGTTTAGAACAACCAGGACTCTTCCTAGAGCTGGCTGCCCCACCAAAGTATAGCTTCCTCTTCATGCCCAATAAATACACAAGAATAGTACATGTTCTATCATTTCTGAAATGGCCACACGGTTGTGGACAGCACATGGATGCATCCGTGTGTTGTCTGCATTTTCTGCATAATAGAAATGAATGGGTCAGCATGCTATCCGAAAAAAAATGCAGATCGGGCATGGACCAAAAACTATGGTCATTTGCTTGAGGCCTTAGAAAGGGTGATGGGGGGCTTCATATATGGCATTTGTCCCAAAAATCATATCATAAAGTTAAAAAAAAAAGTCTGATGCATTTATAAATCTGTAGGATAAAGGCAAAAATGATTGTATAGGAGCTGCTGATACAATTTACACACATATGAAATATCTTTGAAGACTCATAACTGGAGACATATGTCATAAAGTAGTAAATCATGGGGAAAAACAAATTTCTAGGCTTGTTAATTGCACCATCTCAGCCTCTCCCTTGCTTTAAATAGCGGATGACATGCAACAAGAGCTTGTATTCAGCAATACAGCAAATTTAGACCTGACATGCTACATGCCGAATGACCACAAGACACAAAAACGTTGTGTACATACACACAACCGTTGTTTTGGTCCGCATCCAAGCCGCAGTTTTTGCGGCTTGGATGCGGACCCATTCACTTCAATGAAGCCACAAAAGACGGGGACAGCATTCCGTGTGCTGGCCGCATCCGTTGCTCCGTTCCGTGGCACGCAAAAAAAATATAGCATGTCCTATTCTTGTCTGTTTTGCGGACAAGAATAGGCAGTTATATTAATGGATGTACGTGAAAATTGCGGAATGCACACTGACGCCATCCATGTTTTGCGCATCTGCAATTTGCGGACCGCAAAACACACAACGGTCGTGTGCATGTAGCCTAAAAAAAAAAAACATTCAACTTAAAGGGACTTTCCAGGGCCCTAAAAATGTTAGATAATTGCAGGGATTATTATGAAAGCACAAAAGAATATTTACTGACCCGTCCGCTCCCCCTCTATTCCAGCATTGCTGCTCCTGTACTGCCCACCACCGATTTCCCGCAATGCATCGATGACTTTCCAAACTATTCCATGTTATCTCTGCAGCCATTCAAACATCTGTCACATGAAGTAGTTGTGAACTAGGGACGGGCGATTTTAAAAAATTTGATTCGGATCCAATTAAATTCGACGGGAATCGAAAGTGTTCTGATTGTCTGGAAACGTCTCTCTCTTCCTCTCTGTCTCCACCAATCTGCATCTCTCTCTCCCTCCCTCTCATTGTCTTTCTCTGCCTCTTTTTCTATGTCTCTCACTCCCTCTGTATCTTTCACTGACTCCCTCTATCTCTCTCTCCCTCCCTCTCTTCCCCCCCCCCACTCTCTCTCTTCTCTCCCTTTCCTCCTCTCTCTATCCCCCCTCTCTGTCTCTCTCTTCTTCTCTCTGTCTCTCTCACTGACTCCCTCTATCTCTCCCTCTATGTCTCTGTCCCTCTCTCTTTCCCCCTTTCTCTCTCTCCCTCCTTTTCTGTCTCTCTAGCCCCCCCTCTCTCTCTCTCTCCCTCTGTCTTTCTCTCTTTCCTCCTCTCTCTATCCCCCTCTCTGTCTCTCTTCTTCTCTCTGTCTTTCTCACTCTCTCTCTCTGTCTTTCTCTCTTTCCTCCTCTCTCTATCCCCCTCTCTGTCTCTCCTCTCTCTCTCTTTCTTTCTTTCTTTCTTTCTCTCTCTCTCTCTCTCACTCCTCACTCTTTCGCACTCCATGATTCTCTGGAATCAAATCTTACAAAATTTAGGTTTGGTAGAATCAGAACTTCTTGAAAAATTCTGCTTGAATTTACAATTTTAGAAATTATTTCCTCCTCTCTATTGGGAACGTCATTGCTGCTGCCGCTCTCTCAGTATCGATGATATCCCAGAATGACTGGCTGCAGGAATCCTGTGGGACCTGTGGCAGCACTACAGCGCGGGCAGGTGAGTAATAGCGGGATTAAAAGGCAGATTATCGGGGATGAACGAAGGGGACAAACAATTTTTTTTTATACAATGTTGCTATAAATATATATATACACTCACCTAAAGAATTATTAGGAACACCTGTTCTATTTCTCATTAATGCGATTATCTAGTCAACCAATCACATGGCAGTTGCTTCAATGCATGTAGGGTTGTGGTCCTGGTCAAGACAATCTCCTGAACTCCAAACTGAATGTCAGAATGGGAAAGAAAGGTGATTTAAGCAATTTTGAGCGTGGCATGGTTGTTGGTGCCAGACGGGCCGGTCTGAGTATTTCACAAGCTGCTCAGTTACTGGGATTTTCACGCACAACCATTTCTAGGGTTTACAAAGAATGGTGTGAAAAGGGAAAAACATCCAGTATGCGGCAGTCCTGTGGGCGAAAATGCCTTGTTGATGCTAGAGGTCAGAGGAGAATGGGCCGACTGATTCAAGCTGATAGAAGAGCAACGTTGACTGAAATAACCACTCGTTACAACCGAGGTATGCAGCAAAGCATTTGTGAAGCCACAACACGCACAACCTTGAGGCGGATGGGCTACAACAGCAGAAGACCCCACCAGGTACCACTCATCTCCACTACAAATAGGAAAAAGAGGCTACAATTTGCACAAGCTCACCAAAATTGGACTGTTGAAGACTGTAAAAATGTTGCCTGGTCTGATGAGTCTCGATTTCTGTTGAGACATCCAAATGGTAGAGTCCGAATTTGGCGTAAACAGAGTGAGAACATGTATCCATCATGCCTTGTTACCACTGTGCAGGCTGGTGGTGGTGGTGTAATGGTGTGGGGGATGTTTTCTGGGCACACTTTAGGCCCCTTAGTGCCAATTGGCCATCGTTTAAATGCCACGGGCTACCTGAGCATTGTTTCTGACCATGTCCATCCCTTCATGACCACCATGTACCCATCCTCTGATGGCTACTTCCAGCAGGATAATGCACCATGTCACAAAGCTCAAATCATTTCAAATTGGTTTCTTGAACATGACAATGAGTTCACTGTACTAAAATGGCCCCCACAGTCACCAGATCTCAACCCAATAGAGCATCTTTGGGATGTGGTGGAACGGGAGCTTCGTGCCCTGGATGTGCATCCCTCGAATCTCCATCAACTGCAAGATGCTATCCTATCAATATGGGCCAACATTTCTAAAGAATGCTTGCAGCACCTTGTTGAATCAATGCCACGTAGAATTAAGGCAGTTCTGAAGGCAAAAGGGGGTCCAACACCGTATTAGTATGGTGCTCCTAATAATTCATTAGGTGAGTGTATATATTTCCAAATATACAATATACTGGATACACAGTATACATTGCAGTACTGGAGCATAAAATACGGTACTGTCATGAGTACTGGCTAATCATTTTTAACAAGAGGTGTGTGTCCCACAACACTGACACAATGTGCTATAAACCAGGAGACAAGGCATCAGCAAGCTCAGGGCTTTTCCACAGAGGCAGGAGACGTAATCCTGTTCTGCTTATATTACATAATGTTGCAGACAAAAGATGTGACTCTCAGCTGTTTGCGGTAAACTTGGCAGCATGGCGCGGTGTCACCTGACCTCTGCGCCAATTTCACACCTTGCTGTCCTGGTTTTCCGTATTACCCAGAATGCCTCTGGAGCTCAGCCAATGCTCCTTTCAGCAATCACAGCTCGGCACTTCAGCTGCAGACATGTTCCTTCAGCATTACCCTGGAACTAATTCAAGGTGAATTAAGCTGCACGTGCATAGAAATGGAGGCAGACGTAATTATCTCTGGTGTCAAGTTCTGAGGAGGACTAAACATCAAGAAACAAAAACAAGAGGTAAAGAATAAAAAATGCAAGCATTGAGGGTGTTCAGGGGCATTAAAGGGGCGGTCTGGTTCAGAGCAGCCATTTTCAGGACCCTCGTCTATTAGACTGGGCTAGGAACAGTTGCATCTCTCCATCTGAAGGACCCAGCACGTTCACACATTACACTCACTTCAAAGGAAATTGTGTAATGCTTCATTTCTCCTGCAGGGGCGCTGTTGTCGATTCCTACACAGAAGGTCATCAAGTTATTCTCCTGACAAAAAAAAGTATTGTCAACTCCTTAAACCTCCTTACAATTCCATTAAAATTGGTAAAACGATATCACTTTTTATTGTACATTTTTAATATATGTCTGAAGTAAATATAGCTGGCGCAAAACTCACAGGATGCAATTGCTCTTTTAACCCCTTGCTGAAAAAACACATTTTAGCCTTAAAGGGGTTTTGTCACTTCAGCAAATGGCATTTATCATGTAGAGAAAGTTAATACAAGGCACTTACTAATGTATTTTTATTATCCTTATTGTCTCCTTTGCTGGCTGGATTCATTTTTCCATCACATTATATACTACTCGTTTCCATGGTTACGACCACCCTGCAATACATCAGAAGTGGCCGTGCTTGCACACTGTAGAAAAAAGTGCCAGCCTCTTTGGTGGCTGGGACTGTGAGAGCGCACATATCATATAGTGTGCAAGAACGACCACTTCTGCTGGATTGCAGGGTGGTCGTAACCATTGAAACTAGTAGTGTATAATGTGATGGAAAAATGACTCAAGCCGGCAAAGGAGGCAATATGGACAATCACAATACATTAGTAAGTGCCTTGTATTAATTTTCTCTACATGATAAATGCCATTTGCTGAAGTGACAAAACCCCTTTAAGGACCAGTAACATTTACCCCAGTTAAAGTAGTTGTCCGGGTTTAGAGCCCCTCTTCACTCATTTACCATGTATGAGCATTTCTAGCTCTGATGCTCCCCCTTGCCCTGCGCTGCATCGCACAAAGCAAGGGCTTTTTCTTTACTACCAGTGACGTCTCGGGCTTCACCTGGGTATGCTAGGTGGAGGCTTCTGCCTAGCAGTGAGCCGGGTGATGTCACCATCACAGATGCGCGGTCTTCAGCACTGCCCTAGGCTATTTGACAGGATAGAGCAGTGCTAAAGACCGCCCATTAGTGCTGGTGAGGTCACCGGAATCACTGCTAGATGGAAGCCTCTGTCTAGCATACTGAGAAAAAGCAGCCCGTCTCCTGCACAATGCAGCGCAGGCCAAGGGGGAGCATCAGAGCAAGCAATGCTCCGCTCATATCGTACATGGTAAATGAGTGAAGGGGAGCTTATGTCCGGTTTTCAGCTCTGAACCTGGACAACCCCTTTAAAGTTTTTTTTCATTTTTTCTTCAAATTTTTTTTCTAGATTTTACAGGATAAGCAGTAACTTTTTAGGAACCATTTTGTGGTATCAAATAACTTTTATTATTTTATTTTTAGGAGGAAAGATAAAACAGCAATTTTAACATTATTTTGTGGAATTTATTTACTGTGTGGTATAAGTAACATGATAACTTTATTCTGAGGTTCAGTGGAAATGGACGCAGCTCAGCCCCATTGAAGAGAATAGTCATGGCGTCGCAGGCCTGCAGGACGCGGCGAGAAGGCTGCGGTGCTACTATAGTGTGAACTCGCCTCTAACAATAATTCCTTGACCCTGAAATGAGTAAGGCAGGACCTTCTGACGTGTGTATGATCGGTGTCCAGCTCATGGGTCCTCACCTCACAGTTGGACACTCGACTCACTATGGTTATCTTTTTGAAGGTCTCAGTGACATTAGCACATTTTCAGCCAAGCATGAATGTTTATGGAGGAGCTTTTGGCTTAATGCTATGTCTATCTAATATGTCCGACCGGCCACCGAACTAAGCTTGTAATGGCATCAATATTCATAAGCTCCGTCCAGATGCATTGGACCTGATATCACACTTTGGGAGGAGATCTTTCAATGACAATCCACAGCTGCCAAGGTTGTGAAGAGCCCTGGGAGGTAAGGTAGCATGTATGACTATACAAGGCGAGAGGAGACTGACATACAGCGAGACAAAGGGCACTCGTATAATGACAAAGGAGGCGAAGATAGAGAAAGCAGATGCAGGCCAGAGGCAGGCTGGATAATGGTGGGAATACGCAAGTGGTGAGAGACGAGGAGCAGGGCGGAAGGGAAACAAGGATCCCCACTAAGAGCAATCTGCTAAACTGATGACTAGTGGAACCGCATAAGGCACATTTTACATTATTTGTACAGACCAAGGTTATTCACTGTCAGTAAACTGACTAAATGCAGGAAACCATACCATTAAATGAGGATTAGAGGGAACCTGTCACCATGAACATATAGCACAGCAGGTTATAGAGAAGGATTTATGGGGAAGGATTCAGGATAACTTGTCATTTATTTAAGTCACTGCTTGCTCTGGGCTTAGGAGTCCAGTGGGCGGTCCTATGAGTGATTGACAGCATTCTATATATGCATAGTCACTATAGTCTGCACTATATACAATAATGTTACATAACCACGGCAAATCATAACCGGATAGAGGAGGTAACAGGGGCTGGGTGCCAATTGCCATTTTGTACCCTTCTGACTGGCAAATATGCCTTGTACTGTACATATACAGTCAGTGACCCACCTTCCATGGAGGCAGACCCGAAGACTGCTATGGGATCCAGGTTGAGGGGGGCCTGATACTAAACTCCTTCTATTCCTGACACTGCATTTTCATACTGTCACCCTAGAAAGGGTTCTCAGTGCAAATATATTTTACAGCTTCCATTGCAGTCAATGTTAACTGTATACATTGCTATACACTGAGCTCCACCTAGTGGTGGCTTCAGGCAGGTATTTTTGCAATTAACTGGGGGAGAAGCCACAAACATAGACCTGTAAGGGGGGGATTTATCAGTGTATTTATGAGAGCTGTGTGATGTAAGTGAACTGAAAAATATAGGGGGGAATTTATCATATACTCTATGCCAGTTTTCTGGTTGCACCATGTTTGTGACTTTTTAAGTGCGATTGCAACAAAATATTGTCGCAAGTGGCATTTGTATGCCGCCCTTGACATTCGAAAATAATATGCAAAGAGGCATCTCCCAGGGAAAGAGAACCATCTGACTAGCGCCACCTTTTTGAAGTGGTTCCCAATGAGTGAAAATCCGACTTTTTAACAAGCTTTGGGACATAACAAAGGGAAATAGCCAAGCCAGATACCCATCTGCAGACAGCTTCCTGCTTAATAAAAAAAAAATCATATATTCATCAGAAATCTTTGGAGTTGTGCTTTCAGTTCTGCATTGCCTGGGAGTGTTTTACACATGCACATTGGGAAATCGGGTAGGGCAGGGGGCCCTAAGTTTTGCTATGGGGCCCTATGAGATCTGTGTATGTCCTTGTATACAGATGTAGAGAAGCTGAAACGGTATTATTACATGACAAATGAGCAATTCAGGAACTCTGGCAGACCATCCCTCTGGGAGCTGCAGCGGTGTCCTTATTCCTTACTGGTGTGAAAACCCCAAAACCCAAGCATCTGGTCATCAGCCATTGAAGGTGTATGGACACAGGTTAATGGATATAGTAGGTACTACTAATATAGTGATATAGGTAGCACTAATATATGCACTCCCTTGTCCTGTGCTGTATCGCGCAGGCTAAGGGCTTTTTTGTTTATAATACCACACCTCTGTGCGGAGGCTTCCGCCCAGCAGTGTTCCCAGTGACGTCACCGGCTCTGATGGGCGGGCTTTAGCGCTGCCCTAGCCGTTTTACAGGCTAGGGCAGCGCTAAAGCCTGCCCATTAGTGCCGGTGATGTCACCGGACTCAGTGCTGGGCGGAAGCCTCCACCTACCAGTCTTTATGGAGAGCCCAGTATATCACCGGAACGCCATAAAATGCCTTTGTCCTGCACAATCCACTGCAGGGCAAAGGACAGCATCGGAGCATGAAATTATCCGAAGCTCATATTAGGGGGGCTGCCTGCGTGAAAATGTGGTTATGTCCGAGTTCAGCTCAACCCCTTTAATATAATGACATACAATAGGTACTACTAATATAGTTCTATAGTTACTACTAATATTGTGATATATGTATTACTAATACAGTTATACTGGTACTACTATATAGGATGTAGGTACTAATAATATCTAATGATATAACCATATAGGTAGTAATTATATAGTTATTTTAGTACTAATAATATAGTGATATAGGTATTACAAATATAGTTATATAGGTAGCACTAATATAGTGATACCAGTGTTACTAATGAATTGATATAGCTACTAATAATGACATATAGTAGGTACTACTAACATAGCTCTATAGCTACTACTAATATTGTGGTATATTTATTAATAATACAGTTATATAGGTGGTACTAATATAGTTATATAGGTACTACTAATAGTTATAGAGGTAGTATTAATATAGTGATACAGGTACTAATAATATCTAATCATATAGTTATATAGATACTAATTATATAGTGATTTACATACTAATGGTATAGTTATACAGGTATTACTAGCATAGTAATATAGGTACTAATAATATAGTGCGAGTGCTAATGATATATTGCTATAGATACTAATCAAATAGTAATAGATACGAATACAGTGATACAGGTAGTGCTAATATAGTGATCTAGATACTACCAATAGTTACACAGGTAGCATTATTATAGTGATATAGGTACTACTAATAAAGCGACATAATCTAGTTGTTATTAACCCTTTATGAAATACAGTATAAGAATAGTAATAAAGCCATCTAATATATAAAGCTGAGTGTATGTGTGTATGTATGTCCGCTAAAGGAATCCGCACCATCACATTTAAAATCACAAAATTTGGCACACAGGTACATCAGGTGTCCGGGAAGGTTTTAGAGCAGGTCTCAGCTCTCTAGGACACACTGTTCCTGACATATTCCCAGAAAAATGCATTAGCCAATAGAAGCGTGGTCACATGAGCCTTATCAGCCAATGAAGCTGTCAGGCCCTTAGTCCACACATACACACAGTTTTACACCAGGTTTCCACAACCCAGCCACTTTTCTTCACTGCTGTAGGTCAGCTTTCACTGTTAAGGAGATGGGGTACTGTGGAGGTCACTAATAAAGGGGAGGCGCTTTGGAGGTCACTGTAAAGGGGATGGGATGCTGTGGAGGTCACAGTTAAGGGGATGGTCCGCTATGGAGGTCAGTGTTAAGGGGCAGGGTGCTATAGAGGTCACTGTTAAGCGGGTGGGGTGTAGTGGAGGTCACATTTTAAGGGAACGGAGCTCTGTGGAGGTCACTGTTAAGGGGGTGGGTTATTGTGCAAATCACTGTTAACAAGACGGGGTACTGTAGAGGTCACAAATAAGGGGCAGGCCATTGTGGAGGTCACTGTTAAAGGGGCGTGTGCTTTGGCGGTCATTGTGGAAATCCCTGTTAAAGAGACAGTGTTGTGGAGGTCACTAATAGGGGCGGCCATTGTGGAGGTCACTGTTAAAGGGGCGGGCACTGTGGAGGTCACTGTTAAGGGAGGAGGGGACTGTGGAGGCCACAATTAAAGGGGCAGCGGTGTACTGTGAGGTCACTGTTAAGGGAGCCGGGTACTGTGAGGTTACTGTTAAGGCAACGGGGTACTGTGAGGTCACTGTTAAGGGAGCAGGGTACTGTGGCAGTCACTGTTAAAGGGGCAGTCGCTGTGGAGGTCTCTGTTAAGGGGGCCGGGAATGGTGGAGGTCACAGTTAAGAGGACTGTAACCTATGGTCAGTGTTAAGGGCAGGGTGCTGTGGAGCTCACTCTCAAGGGGGTGGGCCCCTGCGGAGGTCACTCTCAAGGGGGTGGGGTGCTGTGGAACTCACTGTTAAAGGGGCATGCTGCTGTGAAGGTCAAAGTTAAGGGGGTGGGCTGCTGTGGAGGTCCCATTTTAAGGAGGCGGGGCACTGTGGGGGGTCAGTGTTAAGGGGTGGGGGCTGTAGAGGTCACTGTTATAGTAGATACTGTCGATATCTTTTAATAACGCACACAAACATTAAATGAAATAGATGAAATATACCCGAGCGAAGACGGGACCTTCTGCTAGTTGTATATGTATATGAACACTAGAAATGATGAAAAATGGTAACAATCATTGTTACTACTGTTAATAAAGCCTATAGAGGGGTGGATCTATTAGGCCCCTTGCAGAAGAGCGTGTTCGGATTAGGTCCGGATGCGTTGCGGATGCGTTCTGTAAAAACTGCGCGATTTCGCAAGCAACTCTATTCAGTTTTGTTTGCAATCGCGTTTAGTTGTTCAGTTTTATCACGCCGGGTGCAATGCGATTTAATGCATGTTGCATGCGCGTGATACAAAACTGAATGTATACAAACATTTCTTAGCAACCATCCGTGAAAAACGCACTGCATCCGCACTTGCTTGCGGATGCGATTTTTACGCAGCTCCATTCACTTCTATGAGGCCAGCGTTGTGTGAAAATCACTGAATATAGAACATGCTGCAATTTTCACGCAACGCACAAGTGATGCATGAAAACCAACGCCCATGTGCACAGCCCCATTTAAATGAATGGGTCCGGATTCCGTGCGGGTGCAATGCGTTTGCATCGCGCATTGCACCCGCGCGGAATACTCGCTCGTGTGAAAGGGGCCTTAGACTGCCATGGCTCCCTTGTATACACCACTCCTGCCTGGGATTGAGTAATTTTGGAATACGTATCTATTCTCGTCATCTGCATTATTCCTGGTCCCTCTCAGCAAACACCGGACCTGCCAGAGTCCACCCTTTCTTATCTGTCAGGTGCACATTTCGTGGTCTCTCCTCTGCTTCCAAAGGAGGGACTTATCACCAGTCATCAAGACTGGGAACTCTAGCTTCCCTTCTTTCAAGGTGTTGATGGCTTTACGAGAGATAATGCTGCTGACCTAACCTGGCTTTTCCAGAATTTCCTACTGTGTTCTTGGACTGATATTAGGAAAACTCTTTCATGACAGGTGGTTTCATTGATACAAAGCAGATTCACACCCCAAACAGGCTCGACTTGTCCAATCTGTCCAGGTTCTGTGCATTGTTAATGAGTAGACATGCAGTCCAGAGTCTACTATACAAGAACAGGACAAGTGCTGACATGTCTGAGGCCAAAACCCTGCTTGTCTTAACAAGTTCCTAGCTATTTCCTCAAACTGTATCAAGTGAATTTCTTTGAGGTTTCACTTTTGATGTACTCTACACATTACATAGTTACATAGTTAATACGGTTGGAAAAAAGACATAAGTCCATCAAGTTCAACAAGGGATGCAAATCCCAGAAGGAAATTAAACTAAGATTTCTACACGTTTTCATAAGCATTAATGTTGTTTTCTTTTAAGAATTCATCTAAACCCTTTTTAAAACCGTCCACTGTTCCTACTATGACCACGTCCTGAGGAAGTCTATTCCACAGCTTCACCGTTCTTACAGTAAAGAAGCTTTGATGCTTCCGGAGACTGAGGTATTTCTTCTCCAGTCGGAGGCAGTGCCCCTTGTCTTTTGAGGGCATTTTACATGGAACAGTTTTTCACAGTATTTTTTGTAGTGGCCCATTTATATATTTGTATAGGTTAATCATGCCCCCCCCCCCCCCACCTTAGTCGTCTCTTCTCAAAACTTAATAAATTTAATTATTTTGATATTTTTTTCATAGCTAAGCCCCTCCATGCCCCTTATCAGTTTAGTCGCTCTCCCCTGTACTATTTCCAGCTGCAGAGCGTCCTTTCTATGGACTGGTGCCCAGAACTGAACTGCATATTCCAGATGAGGCCGCACCAACGCTTTGTAAAGTGGTAATATCACATCCCTGCCCCGCGAGTCCATGCCTCGTTTAATGCATGACAATATCCTGGTGGCCTTAGAAGCAGCTGATTGACATTGTATGCTGTTATTCAATCTTTGATCTACAAGGACACCCAAATCCTTCTCTATAAGTGACTCTCCAAGTGTTACATCCCCTAGGACATATGAAGCACAGAGACTATTATTGCCAAGATGCATAACTTTACATTTATCCACATTGAACCTCATTTGCCAAGTTGATGCCCAATCACTCAGAGTGTTCAAGTCAGCTTGTAGTTTATGGACATCTTCCATAGACTGCACAGTACTACACAGCTTAGTGTCATCTGAAAAAATAGATATGGTGCTATTAATCCCGTCCTCAGTATCATTAATAAATAAATTAAATAATAGAGGGCCCAGCATTGAACCTTGGGGTACACCACTTATAACCCGGGACCATTCTGAATAGGAATCATTGACCACAACTCTCTGGACATGGTCAGTTTTCAATCCAATTACAAACGATACTTTCCAAGCCAATAGACCTTACTTTACCTATTAAACATTTATGAGGGACAGTATCAAAAGCCTTTGCAAAATCCAGAAACACTACATCCACAGCCGCCCCTCTGTCCAGGCTACTACTTACCTCCTCATAAAAACAAATCAGGTTAAAGTCTGACAACTTCTGTCCTTGGTAAACCCATGTTGGTTATTACAGTCACATACTCCTGTGTATAGTCCCTTTAGAGTCCTTCAAACATTTTTCCCACATAAGAAGTTAAACTAACTGGTCTATAATTATCTGTGAAGGACCCAGATCCTTTTTTGAATAAGGGCCCCACATTTGCCTTGCGCCAATCACTTGGCACTGCACCAGTCCCTAGAGAATCTTTATAAATTATAAACAGGGGCACAGCAATGACTGAACTGAGCTCTTTAAGCACTCTTGGGTGTAATCCATCTGGACCCGGAGCCTTGTTCACATTTACTTTATTTAACTTATCTTGGACAATATCTACCGTTAGCCAATTAAGTATATTATATATATTATAATATTATATTACGTGATGTCCTCTCTACTCATACACTAGAATAGCAGAAATGGGCTTCCAAAGAGATGGTCAGTTTGACTCGCTAGGGGCCCATTTTCTGGGGTTGTGGAGCTACAGGTCTCAGGTGGACAGAATTCACTTGTATACCAGCCAGGGATTAATTATCCTCCCTACCTGCCCCCGGTTCTGATATAATCAAGGACCCATGAAGACAACGCCACCTAAATATATAAACTTTTGGACTTTGGACTAGACCCGTTGCCTTGGGTCTAGCAGATTTTCATTTTTTTTCCTCCCCATCTTCCAAGAGCTAAAACTTTTTAAATTTTCCATTGATATAGCCTTATGAGGGCTTATTTTTCTGCAGATCAAGTTGTATTTTTTAATGGCACCGTATAATTTACTAGAACTTGTATTGGAAAATGGGAAAAAAAAGGAAAGTTTTTGTGTTTTGGTTTTAGCATTCCATATGTGCTAAAAATGACATGATGACCCTATGCTGTGGGTTGGTACAAAAATAAATAGTTTCTGTTACATTTTACTGCTTTAAAAAAAACAACATAATTTTTTCTTGAATCACCATATTGACTTTCACAGTCTGCCTGTCAGGCTATGCCTCAGGCAGGGCTTTTCAGACAGTTCACTATGGCAGGCCTGGGAGCCTTCACAAAGCCCTAGGCTGTAATAGAAATCGATCGGAGCCCCACAATTTTGCTGTAGGGGCTCCAATCGGAGGACAGAGGGAGCCCTCTCCCTTTGTCTAATCACACAAATGATGTGGTAGCTACTGACAGGGGCATGTGATGGGTTAAATAAATGGAATTGGAGTCATCTCTATACCCGGCCACTACCATAATGAGCTCCGATTGACAAGTCTATCTGCACTCATTTAGAGGAGTTTTTACATTGCCAGATGCAAATAGTATGAACAAGATCATTCAGTCCCCTTACGGTTTGAATATTGTTGGCAGCAGATCTCCAGTAGAAATGGGGAGACATGCTGCCATCGACAATGATTTTAAGGCCCACATTAAAAAAATGTATAACTCCTTTAAGAGTGTTGTCTGTGACTTTAAAACAGAGGTCTAACACTCAGGACCCCAACCAATCGTCAGATCGGCAGACCCCCCTTAGCTGATTATTCAGACACCACACCGGATCGCTCAGCACCATTTGCTTGAATAGGCATAGGTGCAGTACCTGGCACACATACACCTGCGCAGACTGAAGGAGCTCCTGGGGGTGGGGGTCCCAGGGGTCAGACCAAGATAAGCCATCATTTTAAGGTCCTACGCAACTACTTTATGGCCTCAGGCACTGTGAATGGTGCCAAAGATCCTACCGTTCTGTACTACTGAGTCATAGTTATGGATGGAACATGCCTCCACATAAAATCAGAGGTATACTATGTGCACATTGGAATCCATGGGTAAAACAATGGATCCGAAATAGGGCGGTGTACCTGGCCTTTATATTATTCCAGGAAGTACTTCCTAATATCATATAATATAATAATTAGGCATGTGGTATGGGAATGCAGTGAGGTAAGCCGGTACAATATGTGGCTATACAGGTAGAGGGATTAAGGTCAGAAGACGGTGGTTGTCTTGCCACTTTAAAGTCATTAGCAAGTACTTGCCTTGGGTATTGCACATACACAGGTACTACGTCCAAAATAAATCCATTATAAAGGTGCGGCCAAAATGCTATTTCACTTATTAACCCCTAGGTCACCTGTCAGTTGTGCATGTACAATGTTAATAAAATATTTATCCTGTACAGTGCATGGTGTGAAAAAAATAAAAATAAGACCAAATTGTCGTTTTTTTATGTCTTCACTTCCCAAAAGAACTGCAAAAAAAAGTGATCAGAAAGTGATACATAACCCAAAATGGTTTCAATAACAACTAATGCACTTCCGACAAAAAAGAGCCCTCACAGCTACATAGACAAAACTATAAAAAAAAAAGGTTATGGCTGTGAGAGTACGGTGATCCCAATACATTTAAGGATTAAAGCAAAACTATATAAATCTGGTATTGCTGTAAACATACTAACCCTCACAATGAAGGTGGCACACAGGGCACCGGCCGTGTCTTCTCCACATCGCGATGCAGACCCACTGACCTCAATAGGTCTTAGAATAGGAACATGTCTTATCTTTTGCGGCCGCATGGATCTGGAAGCACACGGAAGATAACACATGCCCTATTCTTTTGCCGCATCTTGCGTATTGCAGACCCATTGAAGTCAATGGGTCTGCACCACAACATGCATGTCCATGTTTTGCAGATCCACGGTTTGAGGTCTGCAAAACAGACACAGTTGTGTGAACAAACCCTTATGTATATGTGGTAATTGTGTTAATCTAATGGACATTCATCGCAAAAATGTTTAGGAAATGTATAAAAAGCCTGAGTACAATGACTCTTCTATGATAGGACAGGGCTGAGTACTGCAGCTCCGGAGGGACTGACCTACTTGAATTCTAGCATTTTTCTAGCTCTGAAGGTTCATGTGTTGAAGGACTACCTTGTAGAAGGCCCCTTTCTGCCACGCAGTGTATATACTCAGGTTTGGGACAAGGTGAAGCCATATAAGTATTACTAATGAACCAGTCCTAATGTATTTAACAATTCTAGTTCTGTGGTGCAGTTGACCATATAAGTGTGTCCTTTGGGAGCACAATCATTTCTCCAGCTCCTTGTATCCGAAGTAGAGGCTCAGTTTCCATTTTCCGGTTTGCATGGTTTCTAAAGTCAAATCTGGAAACCATGAGATTCTTGCTGGGATCAAGACAGTAAATACCTTGCCACTGCAGAAGAGCCTATGGAGAGCAGTAGGTGACCCCAGCTCAGGTTGGAACTTGGCCTTGTCCTCACTTTAGCATATAAGACATGAGAAAAAGGCTGGAAGGTCACAGTCTTCTTCCTTGCTACATGAGATGGATAAGAAACACTGTGCCCCCTGTCATGGGATGTGCTGGTATTGGCGATGGGGGCATGAATAGTGGTAAGGTCAAGGATGGACTGTTAGTGGTCCAGGCCTTGCATATACTCTAGGCCCATACTTCACTCAGAGGACAGATGACCAGGGCTCAAGAAGGGACAACACAGAGTCATTTCTTCTTCTACCATCGATCACAGCTTCTGACCCAGCTCTTAAAACCATATCCTCACAGATAGGGCTGAGGTCCCTCAGGATGGTTAAAGATAGGGTTCTAGTTATGTACATAATTTACCTACACCGATCACCATCCTAGCTATAACAATCACTGGGACTGATGGTTTTAATCCCTAGGACAATCCCCATAAGAGCTCCTTCACACGCTCTTAAGCCTGTATTACACTGCCCGATTTTTCGGCAGATAATCGCTAACAAGCGTTAATCGGGCAAACGCTCGTTCATTGGGCGATCCAAATCTTTTGACAAGTTAAAAAGTCATCCTTTGCAGGCGGCAGATCGTGGTGTGTAATCATGATCTGCTGCCGGCAAACAAGGATTCAGTATAGGGAAGAGCGACGGTATAACGATTCCTACTCCCTATACTGAGGAGGAGATCGCTGCATGTAATAGCGAGCACAAGATTGCCAGGAAGGAAAGCGTCCCTCCCGACAATTGCCTGTTAAATTGGCCAGTCTAGTACACAGATAAGGGCTAGAGATCGAGCTGTCAGAGCAGCTCTCTGATGGATTCACTGAGAAAGCAACAGTCTGTAGAGGCATTGAAAGTGAGAGATGTATAGGAAAAATTGTTTAAAATTTGTTCTAAAGATCATCATGAAAACATGATTTCAGACGAAAATTAGTTGAATGCCGTGACCATAATCTTTAAGGCGTACCTTACAGGTAATAAGAATGAAAAAATGTCTCCTAGTAAGACACGGACATTTTTAAAGTATAATAATACAGTATATAAACAGTTAAAAAGGGTAAACAGAACACAACATAAAAAACTGCTTCCATGAAAAAAATAAAAAGTTATAACTTTTGGAATGCAGTGAAGGACAGAACACCAAATAAAAAACAATCTGCATGTTATTAGTACATAGGATGAGGTGGCAGTGGTTGTTGGGGGTAGTAGTACCTGTGTGTTGGAGATGTACCGTATATAAAGCAAGTTTCAGAACTACCATGGTTGCATCTTGATGCCGTCGGTATCCTGGACGCCTAGGCCTATAGGTTACCGTGAGCTTTGTAGCTACTGCTGTGCTTTTATAGTAACATGCTGTGTTCTAGAAGCATGGCACAGAGAGACCATTCATACAGTCTGTAGGTGCTGTAGATATACTGTATCCACCATGGACGAGCCACACACAAACCACTACCTGACCAGTAACATTAGCACAATACTACCCCACAGTAGTAAATAAATGATAGTATATCAAAGGCAGTTGAATAGTTTCCTTCATAGTGCCAACATAATATGTACAGAGGTTCCAGTATCTAACACGTTGCAGATCTACAAGAGATCCTTCCTTCAATTAGCACACGAAATCGCACCTCTAACGCATTTCAGGTTCACAAGCAGGCATTCCGTACATAGGGAAAGACCGCTTGGAGGTCCAAAACACATTAGCAGTGTGGTTTCCTGTGCAACTTGGAGGAAGGACTGATAGTAGGTCCGAAATGCGTTAGCAGTACGTTTTCTTGTGTTCCCCGGATTTTAATAATGTCCAAATAAAGCCTGGATTTTTTAACTGATTTAAATGCTGAAACCCCTCCACAAATTGGTAATATGCTGGACCCTCAGCATTTTCGAGCATCCTATTAGTCATGGGTGAGCTGAACTTTCTATTACATTACCAATAGTGTTGAGCGAATCGAAGTTCACAAAATGGACTTCGATATAAATTTCAGGGAAAATTTGATTCGTCGAATTTAATCGTGCTTCGTGGTAACAAATACATTTTCCCTAAAATGGTGATAAAACAAATAAAATTCTTACTCACCTCATCCATTTTGTACGCAAAGAGTCCTTCCCGGCAATCTTGATTGAAGATCCCATGCACAATCTTGTGCGCGGTGCTGTATGATGTCACCACGCCGGACAGTATGATGATGCTATCACGTACTGTCCATTTCGCACTGGATCTTCAAGCAAGATGGCGGCAGTGCGATCAAATGGATGAAGGTGAGTATTTTTTTTTAACAGATTAATTCCTGACAGCCCTCAATAGCCAATCTTAGGTGCCGTGATCAGAGTTGAACGCACAATCGCCGTTCATCGTCATTGTGCCCACGACTCACAAAGAAATGCACTTCGTGATAAAGTAATTAGTCACAAAGCGAATTTCTTTATGAAATTTGGCGGAGCAGCAAAACCGAAGTTCTGAGTACTTCACTCATCTCTGATTACCACCATAGCATGTAGCGCTCTAGGCTTTCTGCCTGCTCTCATCTTGTAATAGCTGTTCAGTACCACTCTCTACAGAGAGACTGCGGATTACAAAATGTGAGCACTCCATTAAACTGGGGCGCAGCTATAGTGGAAGCAGATGCTAAGGGGCCCGAACTCAGAAGGGGCCCGCCTGGGAAGAGGACTGAAAATTTTTAATGTCAGGCCCGTTCGAAATTCTGCTGTGGGGCCCAGTCGCTTCTAGTTACACCAGTGCATTAACCCATATAGGTCTACTCTCTCACACCTGAGAGTTTGCTACGAGGGTCCAGTGGAGGTAATCCCCTGAGAGATAAGAAAGAGTCGCAGCTCGATTTTCCTTTACCCAGGGCAAAGTTTCTGTTTGCTGCCCTAAGGGCCTATTCTCACACGACCGCGCCGTGTTTTGCAGACTACAAATTGTGGATGCGCAAAACACAGATGCCGCATATATGTATGTTCTGCAATTTGCATAATGGAATGGGCGGCCCATTATAGAAATGCTTATTCTTGTCCGTGATTGCGGAAAAAAATAGGTCATGCTCTAGATTTTTTGCACGCTGCATTGCATTGAAATGAATGGGTCCGCACCCATTCCGCAAAATTGCAGAACGGATGCGGACTCATTCATACAGTCATGTGAATGAGCCCTAACCCTGTATCTAAATCTCCTATCCAAGCAGTGCAGCTTGTTAGCAGGACAGTTTCTATTATTTATTTTTACGAGGCACTGGAAAGCAAACAAAACATGTATGCTTAGGTGTATCACTTGTTTTTTTTTATTTTTTTTAACTAATTAAAACCAATTAGTGACACACATTTATTTCTCACTTGTTTTATTGTAGATAGACACAATGGACAGGAGAAGTTCGTCAACTTTCACGGGGGAGGTTTCTAGGCATGCTCTGTGACCTGTGCAGAGGTCATTGTGCAGGGAGGGGGAGTATAAGATCTGTGTCCATTACCTATTGTAAATGGAGGATCCCGTATTATCTATACAGGGGTGCTATATGTCACTGTAAGGGCTCATGCACACGACCGATTTACCAGTCAGGATACATTGTAGGAAACGGGGAGGAGCAGAAAATCTGTACAAGATTACAGTTCTCTGGATGCTACTAAGGGCTGATGCACACAACCGTGCAAAATGTGGATTCGCAAAACACGGATGCCGCCCGTGAGTGTTCCGCAATTATCAGAACAGAATGGGCCGCCCATAATAGAAATGCCTATTCTTGTCCTCAAAACGGACAAGAATAGGACATGCTCTATATAAGTGAATGGGTCCGCATCCTAGCCACAAAAAATGTGGCTCATATGTGGACCCAAACAACATTTGTGTGCATGAGCCCTAAGATTGTCTCTGTTCACTGACAGAAAGCAGAAATTGTGTTATTATGAGGAAAAGGGGTCACCTGCAGCTGTTTTTATTTTTCTAAGGATTTTTTTTTTAATTTTGTAAAACTGGTAACAAATAAAAGCCAACGTTGTAAGAATAAAAATGGTCAGTGCAAGAGGGAAAAAACATAAAAAAGCCAGACACACCAGGCTCTGAAATAAAGTACCACACCACAAAAATGCCCCAAACACTCTCAATGAACATGGCATCAATGTGTTACACGATTGAGGGCTCCGAATGTGGTTCATGACAGCACAATAAAAGCAGGAAAAATATGCATAAAATATTTGGCAAAATTTGACAATTGGGTGTTACCAGTTGAGGCTGGGTCCCTATCTAGTCTAAAATTGCCCATACACATTACATGCATGAACCCATTGATTTTGGCAGGATGGACCGACCATATAAATAAATCAGGACCAATACATAGGGATTGGGCAGTTAGATGTCAATATGCCTGATCCTTTTGATTTTATTTATTTATTTTACGCACTTAGGCCCCATGCACACGGCCGTGTTTCACAGCCGTGTGCGGGCCGTGGAACCGCGGCCTGGATCCCTCCTGAGAGCAGGAGCGTACGGCGTCACTGGTTGCTATGACGCCGTGCACTCCCTGCTGCTGCCGCAATACAGTAATACACTGGTATGATCTATACCAGTGTATTACTGTACTGTGCCGGCAGCAGGGAGCGCACGGCGTCATAGCAACCAGTGACGCCGTGCGCTCCTGCTCTCAGGAGGGATCCAGGCCGCGGTTCCACGGCCCGCACACGGCTGTGAAACACGGCCGTGTGCATGGGGCCTTATATAGCGCTACTATATTCCGCAGCATCACACTGTCCCCAGTGGGGCTCACAATCTAAGGTCCCTATCAGTGTGTCTTTGGAGATGAGCCGCCACCAGAGGTATCTGACAGCGGCTTTCTCCCGTTTCCCGTTCAGAATACATTCATGCTTGTCCAAGCTGAGTGTGTACAGTCGTGGCCAAAAGTTTTGAGAATGACACAAATATTAGTTTTCACAAAGTTTGCTGCTAAACTGCTTTTAGATCTTTGTTTCAGTTGTTTCTGTGATGTAGTGAAATATAATTACACGCACTTCATACGTTTCAAAGGCTTTTATCGACAATTACATGACATTTATGCAAAGAGTCAGTATTTGCAGTGTTGGCCCTTCTTTTTCAGGACCTCTGCAATTCGACTGGGCATGCTCTCAATCAACTTCTGGGCCAATTCCTGACTGATAGCAACCCATTCTTTCATAATCACTTCTCAGAGTTTGTCAGAATTAGTGGGTTTTTGTTTGTCCACCCGCCTCTTGAGGATTGACCACAAGTTCTCAACGGGATTAAGATCTGGGGAGTTTCCAGGCCATGGACCCAAAATGTCAAGGTTTTGGTCCCCGAGCCACTTAGTTATCACTTTTGCCTTATGGCGCGGTGCTCCATCGTGCTGGAAAATGCATTGTTCTTCACCAAACTGTTGTTGGGTTGTTGGAAGAAGTTGCTGTTGGAGGGTGTTTTGGTACCATTCTTTATTCATGGCTGTGTTTTTGGGCAAAATTGTGAGTGAGCCCACTCCCTTGGATGAGAAGCAACCCCAGAAATGACTGGTCTCAGGATGCTTTACTGTTGGCATGACACAGGACTGATGGTAGCGCTCACCTTTTCTTCTCCGGACAAGCCTTTTTCCTGATGCCCCAAACAATCGGAAAGAGGCTTCGGAGAATATGACTTTGCCCCAGTCCTCAGCAGTCCATTCACCATATTTTCTGCTGAAGATGAATCTGTCCCTGATGTTTTTTTTGGAGAGAAGTGGCTTCATTGCTGTCCTTCCTGACACCAGGCCATCTTCCAAAAGTCTTCGCCTCACTGTGCGTGCAGATGCGCTTACACCTGCCTGCTGCCATTCCTGAGCAAGCTCTGCACTGGTGGCACTCCGATCCCGCAGCTGAATCCTCTTTAGGAGACGATCCTGGCGCTTGCTGGACTTTCTTGGACGCCCTGAAGCCTTCTTAACAAGAATTGAACCTCTTTCCTTGAAGTTCTTGATGATCCTATAAATTGTTGATTGAGGTGCAATCTTAGTATCCACAATATCCTTGCCTGTGAAGCCATTTTTATGCAACGCAATGATGGCTGCACGCGTTTCTTTGCAGGTCACCATGGTTAACAATGGAAGAACAATGATTTCAAGCATCACCCTCCTTTTAACAGGTCAGGTCTGCCATTTTAACCCAATCAGCCTGACATAATGATCTCCAGCCTTGTGCTCGTCAACATTCTCACCTGAGTTAACAAGACGATTACTGAAATGATCTCAGCAGGTCCTTTAATGACAGCAATGAAATGCAGTGGAAAGCTTTTTTTGGGATTAAGTTAATTTTCATGGCAAAGAAGGACTATGCAATTCATCTGATCACTCTTCATAACATTCTGGAGTTTATGCAAATTGCCATTATAAAAACTTAAGCAGCAACTTTTCCAATTTCCAATATTTATGTAATTCTCAAAACTTTTGGCCACCACTGTATGTGGAGTGTAAGCCACTTTACAACCCCCTCTGACAAGAGGAATAGTAAAACCTAGAATTCCTACAATTCTAGGAGGAATAACAGGGGAACGGTACATGGCTGAGTCCTATAAAAACCTGATCCAGAGTTGTTATTTCATGGGAAATACACGTAGTAAAACAGACAAGTCAGGCGAGGTGACAGCTCCTCTTTAAAGCCCCTGCCCTGATGATTCTTATCTATAACATACAAGCACAAGGCCTAAGCTTTGTTCACCCCTTCTCCTCCCGAAGGCCAGGGAAGCTGCAGATGGATTAGTTATTTGCTTTGGGCGCAGACAGATCTGTGCTCTCACTAGGGAAAAATCCCATGTCTCAGCAAGTCTCTGAAAGTAGCACTTTCTCCCATTACTGCCTGCTCTACCCTCCCATAGCTGGAGGCATCTCGCACAGTACAAAACACATAGACGGGTCAGAAAAACCAAGGAGAATCCTGCAAGTTACTTTAACCCTTTGTATCCATGACTGCTGTGCGGTCAAGTCCTGACACTTAACTAGCCCCCTGCAACGCTCTCCGCACGCTGAGGGTCGGTAAATGGTGCAGAAATAACACTGAGTGCCGAGTCAGCTATGAGGCATTAGTCAGCGTTCACCACCCCATGTACTAAGTATACAGCTGGGCCAAATGTATGACCTGTCCATGCAGGGGTGCACCTAGCCTTTCTGCTGCCTGAGGAGAAAATTAAAAACAGCCCCCCCCCCCCCCCTCAATACCAAATTCTCAACCTAACCCCTCTCCTCCTAACATTACATATATCACTACAGAACATACAGGGTAATACAGCGCCCCATACCTCTTACATCCAGTGACGTCTCTTTGATGTAGAGGTTCTCTTTCCTCATCTTCTCCTTTCAGACCTTCAGACCAGACCACCATTTTTCAGCCATTTCTCGTCTCTGCAGTTTGAAAATAAATAAATCTTAGTTTACTACTTTTCCATCATCCTCCCATGATCTGGACAAATCATCCTACCACCCCCAATACTGTGCCGCTGTGCTCCCCAATACTATACTGCAGAAACAGATAGACCCCCTGATAATAGTAGTACCATGCAGATAGTGCCCTTCAATAATTATTGGCCCACAGTGCCCTAAAATAACTGCGCCCAGCAAATAGTGCCCCTCACACTAATAGTGTAAGCATAACGTCCCCCAAAAATAATTGTGGTAAGCTGATACTGTGCCAAGGTGCCCCCACAGTAATAGTGCTCCCAAAAGTCCCACCAATAGGAATAATTCTCTGCTAGAGCACACATGGTAGTAATAGTGCTCCTACAGTGCCCCCAACATGTCCCCACTGTGCCCTAGAAGTAATAATGCTCCCATAATGCCCATACTAGTAATCATGTTCCCCATAGACCCCCAGTAGTAATAAAGCCCATTATAATGCCCCCAGTAGTAATAATTCTCCTTATAATGTGACAGTATAAAAAAATGCCCCCTTATAATGTATGCCAGTGCAAAAATACCCCCTTTTAATGCCCCCAGTTGAGCTGTCTCCATAGTGCTTCCATAATGTGTCAGTATAAAATACCCCTATATAGTGCGCCCAGTAAATGCCCCCATAGTGCTCCTCTCCTCCTTGTGCCCTGCATAATGTACCACTATAAAATGCCCCCTATATATAGTGCCCCAGTAGATGCCCTCAGTGTCCCCCATAATTTGCAAGTATAAAATACCCCTTCTTAGTGCCCCCCCGTAGATGACCCCGTAGTACTCCTCTCCCCCGTTCCCCATAGTACCCACCATAATGTGTCCCAATATAAAATACCCCTTTTTGTGGCCTCAGTAGATGCCCCCCGTACTAGTAAAAAGTGCCCACATAGTACCATCCAATAATGTGCCAGTAACAAGTGTCCCCATAGATGCCCCCCAATCATGTGCCGGTAAGAAGTGCCCCCCAATCATGTGCCAGTAAGAAGTGCCCCCCCCCATAGATGCCCCCAAATCATGTGCCAGTAACAAGTGCCCCCACAGTGCTCCTCTCCTGTATTGTACCGTATAAAAAAATATAAACACATACCTCCATCAGGCTGGCAGTGATGCAATGCAGGCCTCTTCCGGCCTGTGTCCCGCTCTGTACGGCTCAGGCGGCGGGATGATGTCATCGCGCCGCTTGCACTGGCCTCTGATAGGCCAGAGGAACGGAGATGTCTCTCCCCTGCCCCACAGCATCCATCTGTATCGCTGTCCTGAGGACGGCGATACAGATGACTATGGATATGGGTGCCTCCACAATGAAAGCGCTCATCTCCCTGTGCCCTGCCGCTCCCCACTTGTCACCAGGGCCGCGCCGCCTGAGGCCATCGCCTCACCTCGCCTAATTGGTGGTGCGGCCCTGTGTCCATGCACCCTACATGATGAAGGGGCGTATCCTGCACAGGACCTCCCCTTATAAGCCCATTTTCCTAGCCCGGCCAATTATTGCTAACTAACATTTGTACAAAAGCTCGTTCGCAAGGATCGGCTTGTGTAGAGGCGTCGCCGATTGCCCGCCAAATGAGCAAATGAGGATGGGCCGTCACTAGCTGACCGGTGGGGGTCCGCCACTCTGCACCTCCGCCAATCAGCTAGTGATGGCCTAGCCTGAGGATAGGCATCATGTAATAAAAGGGGGACAATCCCCTTAAGGGCTCATGCACACGACCCTATGTATTTTACGGTCCGCCAAAAATAATGATGACGTCCGCGTGCATTACGTATTTTACGGTCTGGAATAGCTGGCTCCTAATAGAACAGTACTATCCTTGTCTGTAATGCGGACAATAATAGGACATGTTCTATTTTTTGGGCGGAACGGAAATACGGACATATGGAAACGGAATGCACACAGAGTAACTTCAGTTTTTTTGTGGACCCATTGAAATAAATAGTTCTGCATACGGTCCGCAACCCCCCCCCCCCCCCAAAAAACCCCCCCCCCTGAAATGGCACGGAAAGGAAATGCGTTTGTGTGCATGAGGCCTTACATGTAACATCACCATTTCAGCATGATGTGATGGTCTGCACCTTGTTCTCCACCCAATGGCCTGTGCTCTGGATAATGTGTACATGGGGCTGCCTTTCATGTAGCAGTGCTGGTGCAGGATATGGCAAGTGGATGGGATGAAGCTGTGATATCTTACACTGCCGCCACTAAGTACACGGTGTACAGACCCATGTACACAATGAAGAGGCCTCAGAGGCGGCACGAGCTGCGATCCCTGATCGGCGGTGGTGCCGAGAGTTGGATTCTCACTGATCTGATACTGATGTCCTCTTCTGATAGAACATCAATATCCTGATCCCAGAAAACCCCTTTAAAAGAGCACTGAAGGTAAAATGGACGCCCTGTTATACGTACAGCAGGGTCGAAGGGGGTGGGGCACGACACAAGGATTGTCTCTGTGGCTGGTCTTGTCATGCTCCGCCCCCTCAGTCCCTGCACTACCTAGAACGCAGTGTAGAGGCTTTACCTGGAGGGTTACGGCACCCAGCGGGTTACAGGGAAGGCAAAGCAAACGTTCCGACCGCTGATTTCATAATGGTTGTTTAATGAGCTAACAATGAGCTGGAATCCTAAAAATCAAGACAAAAAGGGGCAAGGTCGCTACGCCCGACATGGCGGTGACGAGATATCTCAAGGCAAGGCCTCTCCGTTGTGTTTGATCTGTATTTAACCCTTTGTTACTCTACCTCTCCAGTAAAGAATATCCGCCCTGAGACACAGGGCGAGATTTATCAAAACTGGGGTAAAGGAAAACCGGTTTAGTTGCCCATAGCAACCAGATTCCACCTTTCAGAGTGCCTTTGGAAAATGGTTGCTATGGTTTTCCTTTAACCTCCCCCAATATTATAAATATGCGGCAGCGGGCGCTGGTTTGTGGCTGTAAACCGTTTCCTGATACGGTTTTCGTGTGATCATGGCGGTCATACGACATTACATCACTTCGTAAAGTGATAACGATGACTAACATTGCGCAATGTTTTCAGCATGTGACTCCTGCCGATGACATCACACAATACAGGCCACTGTCCCAGTAATATGCATCTAGCAGTAGTCTATATACTGCAATCTACACTCCCATATCTGCACAGCCCGAGCAGAGAGCTCCAGCCCCTGCTCCTCGCAGCTTCTCTCCGGCAGTGAAGGGGTTACGCGCGAGCTCCCGGCCTGCGTTTTCCCACGGCTGGCTATCGGCCCCGCCCACACTCTGCATTGTGACGTCACGGAGCTGGAGTCGAGGCAGCCCACAGCCTGACAGGACGGGCTCCGGGACGCATGCGCAGCCCGGTCTGTGCTGCAGGGACCACGTCACTTGGTCAAGCTCTACTACTGCAGTGAAATAAAGGCTGGGAGCCGGGCTCTGCAGTGTGTGACATCAGCTCTGTGCACATTCATATGAAGGCTATGGAGCCTCCAGACCACCAAAAACACGCGCAAGCAGTGGCGTACACACAACCGATGGGGCCCCGGTGCAAAACCGATGTACTTTTACTCAGAACTGCAGGTGTCAGCATCAGGTACCAGCAATGCATTTCCCACGTAAAACCAGCTACATTATGTAGCAGAGCTGGTTTTGTCATGCATTTCTTTTGCCTTCATATGGTAAAATACTCCATTGGCCCATCAATGGCTTTATAACTAAGGCTACTTTCACACCTGCGTTTAGGTGCGGATCTGTCTTGTATCTGCACAGACGGATCCGCACCTATAATGCAAACGCTTGTGTCCGTTCAGAACGGATCCGTTTGCATTATTCTTAAAAAAAAGTCTAAGTCAAAACAGATCCGTCCTGACTTACATTGAAAGTCAATAGGGGACGGATCAGTTTTCAATTGCGCCATATTGTGTCAGTGAAAATGGATCCGTCCCCATTGACTTACATTTATTTTACAAATCTTAAAAATCTTATCTAGTAACAATCCGGACGGTCGGCACCGGTTTCTTTGCGCGCTCCCTTCTCCCTGCTGCGTCTCGGCATCGTTGTGCGCCTGTGCAGCCTAGGGAAACGTCATGTCCCGCACGAGGATGAGACTGACGGGGGAGGAGACTCAAGGGAGGGTAGGCCTGGCTCTACAGCGAAACACTGGGCGGTGGGCCCCAGGCCGCCCGCCCGGGTTATTATACTGGCAGGCGCAGCGCCAGCACACACAGTACTACTGCAGGGCGGGGCGAGGGGTCCACAGGCGGCCGGGCCCCCTGGAGTGCCGGGCCCGGTCGCAACTGCGACCCCTATATGTACGCCACTGCGCGCAAGGTCCACATTAGGCTGTTGTGCACACGGATTACCGCCCTCATCCGTAATTTTGAGTACAAACATGGATGTGACCTGAGGTGCAGTGCAGACCATGATAGCTTATGGTGCACCATGTATTGGGCGTTCCTGTTGGAAGGTTTGGGGGTAGCACCGCTACACAAACCAAGCTAATGCTTAGGGCCCCAGGGGGCCCCTTGCTGGCCACAAGGCAATGAAAGGGGTGCATATACCGCCTGTTCAGCTACTGTAAAGGGGGGCACTGCTAAGCTAAAAATAGGGCACAGTGGGCCAACAGAGGTGGGGTGATGGGGATCCCCAGAACTCCATACATGACCCACTGTTTACATGAGCTGTTCTTCTAGATATGCGGGATGAATTGGATCCATAATTGAAGGACCTACAGGATCCATACACGAAGGACCTACAGGATCCATAAACAAAGGATCTACAGGATCTATACACAAAGGACCTACAGGATCCATAAACAAAGGATCTACAGGATCCATAAACAAAGGACCTACAGGAACCATACACGAAGGACCTACAGGATCCATAAACAAAGGACCTACAGGAACCATACACGAAGGACCTTCAGGATCCTTTTACTACAGGACCTACAGGATCCATAAACAAAGGACCTCCAGGATCCATAAACAAAGGATCTACAAACAAAGGACCTGCAGGTATGATAACCAGAGGCCTTGTCCCTTCTGGACATTTATAAATGACTGCTAGGTGCCACCTCTGGGACCCCCTCCTCTCTCTAGGTCGGGAATGGAGAGACGGCTCCCCATGGACAGCTCCACAGAACATCTGAATACAGCCGAGCGTGCTTGTAGGTGGGACCCGCATCTATTGGACAGATAGGACAACCCCTTTAAGTGTCAGACTGCTGAATAGCATTTTTAGCACCTTGACAGAATAGGGGATTGGTCATCAGCATCTGATCGGTGGGGTCCGACACCCAGGACCCCCGCCGATCAGCTGCTTTAGAATGCAGCGGTGCTTGCAGTATCACCAAGGCCTTCTTGCTGCTTTCCCTAGGCCCAAGGGACATCATAGTCATTGGTCACATGGACAAGGAGCAGCTCAGCCCCATAGACGTGAATGGTCCACCTATCAGAATTAGGGCTCATGCACACGACGGTATACGAGACATACGGGCCATATGTCCTGGAGCGGCATACATCGCGTGCACGGCATCATAGGTTCCTGTGACACTGTGCGCCCGCGGGGCTATTGTCCTACACTCACATTATCATATGTACAGCGCTATGGATATAATATGATATTATTCTGCTGGCCTGGTATATGACATGCTGGCCTGTGGCTCAGTGGTTAGCACTGGTGCCTTGCAGCACTGGGGTCCTGGGTTCGAACCTGACCAAGGACACTTTTGCATGGAGTCTGTATGTTCTCCGGTTCCCCCCCACACTCGAGGATACACTGACAGGACCTTAGATTGTGAGCCCCATTGGGGACAGCCTGATGCTAATGTCTGTGGAATATAGAAGTGCCTGTAATATTCATCTTCTCTCCCTATAGACTAGGACACACTGGCCCATATCTGCTATAGCCCGTCACACACGTGTACTACCCCATATCGCGCACACACAAGTGCCCTGCCCCCTCCTGTTGTCAGGGCTGCAGGTGTCACCCTCACGCAGGCCCCGCCCCCTGTGTCAGCAGCAGCACGTCGCCGTCACGCTGACGTCTCTTCCTGCCTTTATAAGGCGGCGCTGCAGTCAGGGAGCCGGCATAAGGAGGAGTGGAGGGGGGTAGTAAAGAACACACAGGGCAACATCACCAGGGAGCCCCCCCAAACCGAGGACAGTAACGTAAGCCCCGACCCTCCTCAGCCGGCGCCTCTCATGTCTTCTTCTGTAACACTGTAACGAGAAGCCAGCTGTGCAGTAGTAACGTTGTACATAGAGACCATATATCCGAGCTCCTCTGTTCTTAGCTGCTCTGCCCATAGAGGTGTCAATGGGGGATTACGGGTTCGGGTTACTGCAGACGGCCGGCAGCGGAGCTGGCAGCAGCGGGGGCACCGGCTTATTCGGTGGGGGAGCCTTCAGGAGCAGCCAGCAGTTCCCCTCGTCGGGGGGCAGCGCCCTCTTCTTGCCCAGCTACCCGCAGGTGATGCAGGATGAGCTGCTGTTAGGGGTGAGCTGTGCCCACAGTAAGAACGGCGGAGGGCATCACCAGGTGTCGCCGCCCGCCCTGCTGCTGCAGCACGGTGCCCAGGACAAGCAGCTGGGGCACAAGAGGAAGGACTACAACCCCCAGGAGAGCTCGGCTGCGTTCAGGGAGGAGCTGAAGAAGCCTGGGGAGGTTAATCATCGCCAGGGATCTCCCAAAGCGGAGGATCTGGGTGTGGAGGGTCCTGACAAGCTGCTGCCAGCCTCCCCTTCATCGTCCTCCTCTTCCTGCTCCAGCTCCTGTTCTGCAGAGGAGGTGGTCGCCGCTGCTGGAGACCCCCATGTGTCAGGGTCTCCTCCATCTCTGGGTGGTCACCAGCTGCCAGCCAAGAACAAGCTCCAGATGGACGGACAGAGTGGGCACCTACTGAGCGGGAGCACCAACCTGCTGGGCAGCCCCTTCCCCGGCTCTCCTGACTTACCCAGCACTCAGAGCCCCGGAGGATCCAGTTCTTCTCCCTCACTGCCCGGCTTTGGCACCCCCTGGTCCGTGCAGACCTCATCCCCTCCACCGCCCCCACCATCCCAGCTCCCCCAGCAGCAGCCAGCTGCGCCCCACCCTACCGGGCACAACCTGAACGCCCTGCAGAGCCCGGAGCCCGACGGCTACTACCCTGGCATCCCCTCCTCCATCAACCCGGCTTTCTTCCACAGCTTCTCCCCTGTGTCTGCCAACCCTTGCCCTGGCATGAACGTGCCTGGATTCAGCAGCCCCTTCTCGGCTCAGATCAACCTGACCCAGCAGCAGCAGAGCAGGAGGTCCCCTGTCAGCCCCCAGCTCAACCCTCAGCACCACCAGGCTGCAGCCTTCCTACAGCAGAGGAACAACTACAACCACCATCAGGTAATGTCCTCTCTACTGTCACCGCTGCTGCTTGCGTTAACCCTGTAGTGGCCGCGCTGCATGCATTGTCTCCGTATTTCTAAGCCATACGCGTTAAAATTTATTCTGGTGATAGGCAGCGTCAGAATGAGTACGATCGCCCTTGTTTCGGGGAACAGTCACTCTCAACAGACACTAATCCGTCTTATTGGTCTCGGATGTGCGTAAAATCCAAGCTTTTATTGGTAAGTGATTGCGGGACGATGTGGATATCCCAGCGTGTCATACGTGTGTGTATATGGCGGTCATGGCAGGATAAGATATGGGACTGCGGTCTAATGCGGTTTATAGCGTCACCTCAAATGTCAATTGTGCCTCTTCTAACACTGGGTGCCAATGGGCTTCATTGTGCTATAGTGGCATCTGTAGCGCCTGGGCCGCATGTCAGTCACCAAATGATAGATACCCCCTTGAGTGTGTACCCCCCATTGTTACATAGCCCCCTTGCATCCCTTTCAGAGGCCTAGTGACGCGGGTCCCCCGTGTCACCTTGCTGTGCTCACCGTCATTGTGATGGGTCCTTATCTGCAGCGTGACATATGGGTGCCTCATCGGATTAGGTGGCATCTTCCTATTTCCAGATACACACCGACCGATGTAGCAGAGCTGAGTTTAACATTCGGGATATCACCATCTCTTTTTTTTTTTTTTTTTTTTTTTTTACATAGGACTGCAGGTGCGTAGGGATGCAAGAACAATGACAAACTGGGCTCTGCTACATGGGTGTCTATGTTTGACCCCTGTGTGTGAGCAGAATAGGCTGTCGTGGCCAGGGTGATGTATGGCTGAGCTGCGCTAGGCCCTAATTACGATGCGGTAGACTGCGATAGATGACTGGTATCACTGGCGGATATAGCCCTGCCCTCCGCGTACAGAGTCCTACGGTGTGGGCTCCTCATGTCACATGAAGCTGTCATTATCATGCACTTTTCCTCCCACCCCGGGCACTGCTGCTTTGTGGCCTTTCCAGCTGCCATTTTGTGTGTGCTCAGTGTATACGTTACTATTTTGTATATGGAAATGCTCCCTGGGGTAAATAGGATGCGTGCTCGGCTCATACAGGATGTGGCTTGTAACCGCCCTGCGTGATAAATACGGCGTATTGTCTGCCTATTCCGTGATCTGTCCGGTACAGTGACCTTGGAGATGGCATAGGGTATTATAATGTAGGGTCTTGTTCTCTTCAGACATGGACGCCGCGCTTTAAGAATGGCCGTCTCTGCATTTGCGGCGCGTCCAGTGAGCTTATAGAACGCTCTACGTAAAGCTGGGTTTGTCATTTTGGCACAATGGGTTTTCCAGTTCAGTGAGAGATGGTGCAGGAGAGAGCGGAATGACGGCTCTGCTACATCTGTCACATCGCTGCTAATTAGCGCAAGGAGCCTCTGTGACATTCCTGGGTCAAGCCTATGACTATTGTTCACACCCAGCAATGGTCTGACACATCTCACTCGTGACTTGTGTATTTCCGTGCAGCCTTTTCTCTGCTAGGCCACGCTGGAGGACACGTCTGGCCATTAGAGAAGACAGACTGACTGATAGATGGATAACAGAGAGGGATAAGACTGATAGAAATATATGAAATATACAGATTGATAGATTATGGTGGATATATATGAGACAGGCAGTAGATGGTCACAAATAATTAGATTAGACAGAAACCTGGATGCAGAATTTGATAGATACAATATTAGGCTACATTGGATCCGCGAAAAAATGTCATCCGTCTTTTCTTCTTTTTTTTTTGGGCAGATCGCATAACACATACGGTCGTGTGCATGTAGCCTTAGATTGTCGATAGATACAGTATTATACAGATACAATACTATAGATTAGATCGATAGCTGAGATATATAATGACATGGATATTAGATAGAGATAGATAATAGATGGATACATACAATATTAGGCTACACGCACACGACACGACCGTATGTGTTTTGCAGAGCGCAAATAAAAATGGATGACATCCGTATGCCATCCCTTTTTTTTTTTTGCAGATCCATTGTAAGGGTCCATTCACACGTCCGTAATTTTGTTCCACAATTTCCGGAACGGAATTGTGGACCTATTCATTCCTATGGGGCAGCACGATGTGCTGCCCGGATCCGCACTTCCGGGTCCGCAATTCCGATCCCCAAAAATATAGAACATGTCCTATTCTTGTCCGCAATTTCGGAAAAGATTAGGCATTTTCTATTTAGTGCCGGTGATGTGCGGTCCTAAAAATGCGGAACGCACATCGCCGATTTCCGTGTTTTGCGGATCCGTGGACGGACGTGTGAATGGACCCTTACAATGCCTAAAACGGACAAGAATAGGCCATGTTCTATTTTTTTTGCAGGGCTACGGAACGGACATACTGATGTGGACGGCACACGCGGTGTGCTATCCGCATTTTTTGCGGACCCATTGAAATGAATGGGTCTGCATCCTATCCGCAAAAAAAAAATGGAACGGACACAGAAACAAACATTGTTCGCTTGCATGTAGCCTCAGGCTACTTTCACATCTGCGGCATGGATTCCTCCGGCACTGCCAGATGCGACCGGAATGCCGGAGATCTGGCTGTAGTCCGGCAAACATGCAGAGAATTGGCCGGACAGAAACCGCTGCGGTTTGCGTCTGGCTGATTCCTGGCATTGTCTGCCAGATCTGGCAGCCGGATTGCAGTGCTGGAGATTTGAAAGTAGCTTGAGATAGATGTGGTATTATACCAATAGTAGATGGATATTAGAGTGATAGGATATTACATAGATACGATATTAGATAGCTAGATAGATGGGTACATGCGATATAATATACCGTAGATATTAGATGAGATATTACATAGATTTAAGATGGAATATTACAAAGAGGTATTAGATAGATGACATTTAAATGAGACCGACATTAGATATGACAGATAAATGATAGATACTAGATAGATATTAGACAGATAATAGATAATACATAAAAGGAATATTATATATATTACGGTAGATCGATAGATTACTTATGTGACACACTAGATATGACATAGATATTACGGTAGATAATGATATTAGATACATGCGGTATTAGATACAGATAATATTGGATAGATACATGGATAGATATGATACTAGATGGATATATTAGTTAGATACAGTGATAAATAGTAGATTTTCTTTTATTTTAATAGTCTACACTCCACGGCCTGTAGATGGGATTGGTCCTCATAATTATCCTTTTCCAGGTATTTTCTGCGCCCCTCGTGTGCCCCCCTCACATCAGCACTAGAAGTGCCGTCCTTTTGTCTCTCATTCATTTATTAATAGACGTGTACAGCTTGAACACGCTTTGATACGCGAGGGGATTTTGCAGGACATCACAGAGCGGGGGATGTAGTCCTCTCCGTCAGCACAGGGATTAAATGGCATTCAGGATCTGAAACTGAACAAGGGAGGGCAAAGCCTTTAATACCCCAATTGTTTTCCCTTTTTTTCCCCATGTTTTGCTGAGGTATATCTTACAGGGTAAAAACCCCACGTCACGATCTGCTGATGTACACACTGGTAATTACTGCCCTGGAAATATCCGCTCGTTGACTGGGGCTTGTGTCTGCAATGGGGGAGGTAGTGGCGACCTTCTACATTGATATAGAGACGGTATATAGATGTGAGGTAGTGGCGGCCTTCTACATTGATATAGAGACGGTATATAGATATGAGGTAGCGGCGGCCTTCTACATAGATATAGCGACGGTATATAGACGTGAGGTAATGGCGGCCTTCTACATAGATATATAGACGTGAGGTAGTGGTGGCATTCTACATTGATATAGAGATGGTATATAGATGTGAGGTAGTGGCGGCCTTCTACATTGATATAGAGACTATATATAGATGTGAGGTAGTGGCGGACTTCTACATTGATATAAAGACGGTATATAGATGTGAGGTAGTGGCGGCCTTCTACATTGATATAGAGATGGTATATAGATGTGAGGTAGTGGCGGCCTTCTACATTGATATAGAGATGGTATATAGATGTGAGGTAGTGGCGGCCTTCTACATTGATATAGAGACTATATAGATGTGAGGTAGTGGCGGACTTCTACATTGATATAAAGACGGTATATAGATGTGAGATAGTGGCGGCCTTCTACATTGATATAGAGATGGTATATAGATGTGAGGTAGCGGCGGCCTTCTACATAGATATACAGATGGAATATAGAAGTGAGGTAGTGGTGGCATTCTACATAGATATAGAGACGGTATATAGATGTGAGGTAGTGGCGGCCTTTTACATTGATATAGAGACGGTATATAGATGTGAGGTAGTGGCGGCCTTCTACATAGATATAGCGACTGTATATAGATGTGAGGTAGTGGCGGCCTTTTACATTGATATAGAGACGGTATATAGATGTGAGGTAGTGGTGGACTTCTACATAGATATAGCGACTGTATATAGATGTGAGGTAGTGGCGGCCTTCTACATATATATAGAGACGGTATATAGACATGAGGTAGTGATGGCCTTCTACATTGATCTACAGATGGTATATAGACGTGAGGTGGTGGCGGCCTTCTACAGTACATTGATATAGAGACGGTATATAGACATGAGGTAGTGACGGCCTTCTACATTGAACTACAGATGGTATATAGACGTGAGGTGGTGGCGGCCTTCTACAGTACATTGATATAAAGACGGTATATAGATGTGAGGTAGTGGCGACCTTCTACATTGATATATTGGAGGAGGCACAACCTTCCTTCCTTGACATGCAGATGTAGCAGAGCTGAGTTCAGTGTGATTTTTACATATCACTCATTGAGCTCGGCCTACATAACAAGAATATCCAGAGGGCAGAGTGGCCATGATAACAAAATCATGACTTCAAAAAACGTAGGGGCAGATTTATCAAAACTAGTGTGAAGGAAAACTGACTTAGTTGCCCATAGCAACCAATCAGATTCCACCTTTAATTTTTCAGAGCTCCTTTGCAAAACAAAAGGTGGATTCTGATTGGTTGCCAGTTTTGATGAATCTCCCCTGTAGTGTCTATACAATGTATAGCCGCATGATGGAGGTGAAGTAAGGGGTTCGTTTATGTTTATAGGATTAGTTTATGGTTTTTACAGGAGCCATGACGGATCCATGTTGTGTGACTTTCCAAGGCTCTGTCATTTTTTCTTATGCAACATGCTACACTATAGAGTCCTTTAATGAACAGACGTCTGTATATATACATGATGCAGCCATAGTATATAGTTTCCTATGGCAGCACATGGCTTCTCCACATGTTACAGACCAGTACATACACTGGGGGGGCAGGTTTGTCAATCTATCTGGGAGAAAAGCGTTGTTGCCTATAGCAACCAATCACAGTGCAGCCTTCATTTCTTCATGTGCTCTTGAGAAATGAAAGCTGCCCTGTGATTGGTTGCAATTGGAAACAAAGACAATATGAATGCCATGTTGCCCTATACGAGACTTTAGCTGCGGTTTGAGTAGGCGCTCATTGCTCTGTGTCACCTACCAGTGATCACAACCCAAATTACAGTCTGTGATTATCGCCTCCTACGGTACATGCTAACGTCCTACATCCAACATCACACAGATGTGCTTGCTGACTAGAAAGCAAGGAAGGAGTTAATCTACTTAGCCTTCGCTTATCAGTGACCGGGAATAGAAGCAGATGAGGGTTCAGGTCATCTCCATTACGTTGCAGTTTGTCAGGTCAGGTGACCAGCCTGCAGCGTAGCGCCCCCCACAGGTTTGTAGCGTAGGGTGCTGGTCGGCGGTGGGTGTAAAAATAAGGGAGCTGGCAGTAGACCCCTGTACATGCCGCAGTCATGTTTCCTTCCTCCATTACTTGACTCAACCTTGCATGGATTGATGGCGGTGCAGGATTAACCCTTTGCGTCTGCTTCTGGTTTGGCCATTATATGGCAACTGTGCAAGATTAGTGACACACAAAGTGATGAGAAGACAACACCGCACACGATAAACCTCTAGTCTTCTTTGCGCAGTCTTATATTTTACGATGTACGAGCTAAGAGCTGGACTACCAGAGGCCGGATTTAAAGGAGTTGTCCAGGATTAGAAAAACGTGGCTGCCTTCTTACAAAAACAGCCCCCACCCCTGTCCAAGGGTTGTGTCTGGAATTACAGCTTGGCTCCATTCAAGTCAACGTGGCTGCAATACAGCACACACCCTGTGGACAGGGGTGGTGCTGTTCTTGGAGGAAAGCAGCCATGTTTTTTTTTTTCCTAATCCTGGACAACCCCTTTAAGGCTACATGCACACAGCAGTGTCATCTATACAGATTTCTCTGTGTTTCTGCACCAGAATCCCCATGTGTAACTTGCAGATTTGCCCCAGAGCTCACCTGCAATTCCGCTCGGCAGCGTCGATTTCCATGTGTACAAAATGCGCAGCGTGTACATGACATTTAGAAAAACTCATTAACTTTGTCGGTACTGTATCACGCCTCCGATTTTCCGCCAGAAAATCCACGTAGGTAATATGCACCGTACGCATATACCTATATGCGCACAGTTCATATTACCTACTTGGATTTTCTGGCGGAAAATCGGAGGCGTGATACAGTACCGGCAAAGTTAATGAGTTTTTCTAAATGTCATGTACACGCTGCGCATTTTGTACACATGGAAATCGACGCTGCCGAGCGGAATTGCAGGTGAGCTCTGGGGCAAATCTGCAAGTTACATCAGCACAAATTGAATGCATTTCTGTAAGTTCCTCTAGAAGAGATGTGATCTGAGTGTACAGGAGGACATAGGCCCTGTACTGTATATTCCAGCATATATACATAACATTGTGGGAGGATCCCGACAGAACCGTCCCCTATCCGCTGCTGACCACTTCTAGTCGAGCAGATCTTGGCATTGTGCCGTTTACCATGCCTTCTGCTGTTCTCTGTTATCAGCCATTTCCAGCTGGAGAGGCTGGCCGTGTGCTCTGCCCTTTAAGCCATGGTTACTATCTTCCACTGACACAGTTTAGTCATGAGGTATGAAACGCGTCAACCTCAGGGATTCCTAATGAATGGATGAATATTACTGCAGATTATTTCGAGGTCGGTGTTCCCGTGCCCCTTCCAATGTTCTCCACGGCTATTAATGGACGCTGTTTATAGACCTGATGACTGTAGGTTTTTAATATATCCTGGCTGGATCTTTACAGGCAGCAAAAATGATCCCGGTGCGACTGGGCGGCTGTGAAAAAAAAGCGATGATCCCTTAATCCTTTGCATTAATTTTAGTTACTGTGGTGAACCAGTCGCCCTCCCCCCAGGTCAGACATAGAGCGGCGCTCACTTGGGCTCGCTTTCAAAAATTTGGTAGGCAGAGCCCGAGAGGGTCAGCTTTCTGTAAACTAAAGCTTTGTTTTTTGGCAGTGTACATGCGATGCATAATAGCCGGTTATCAATGGGGGGAGGATGAGCAATTCAGAGGCCTTTTTTATTTATTTATTTATTTTGCCGTTTTTGGGAACAGTACAAGATGTTCTGAGTGTTTTTAAGAGGAAAATATAAAATATGGGGGAGATTTATCAAACTGGTGTAAAGCAGAACTGGCTTAGTTGTCCATAGCAACCAATCAGATTCCACCTTTCATGTTCCAAAGGAGCTGTGAAAAGTGAAAGGTGGAATCTGATTGGTTGCTATGGGCAACTAAGCCAGTTCTAATTACACCAGTTTGATAATTCTCCTGCACTGTCTTTATTTTTAAGAATAAATTAGATGCTTTCATGCCAATCTGTAGCACAGGAATATTCTCCAAATTTATCATCCTTTTAAATATGAAACCATCCGGTCCCACATCTCTTACCCCTGCAATTACTGGGGGTGAGAAAAAGATTGGCTATATAATGTGACGACACATGGCCGCCATTACCTGATTGCCTGCCCTGACTTAAAGGGGTTGTTCAAGTGCTTAGTATTGATGACCTATCCTCAGTATCTTATTGGTGGCAGTTCGACGCCTGGCACCCTCACGATCAACTGTTTGAAGAGGCCACAGCCAGACATGTTCATTAGTCACATGGCCCATCTGCAGCTCGCTCCCATTCACGTTAATAGAGCTACGGCTACTTTCACACTGGCGTTTCTGGGTCCGCTTGTGAGATCCGTTTCAGGGCTCTCACAAGCGGCCCAAACCGGATCAGTTCAGCCCCAATGCATTCTGAATGGATAAGGATCCGTTCAGAATGCATCAATTTGGCTGCGCTTGGTGCCCGTTACGTTTTTTAGACGTTGCAGCGTTTTGGTGTCCGCCTGGCGATGCAGAGCCAAACGGATCCGTCCTGATTTAGAATGTAAGTCTATGGGGACGGATCTGTTTTCACTGACACAATATGGCGCAATTGAAAACTGATCCGTCTCCCATAGACTTTCAATGTAAGTCAAGTTTTGACTTAGACTTTTTTTTTTTTTATGAATAATGCAAACAGTCTGCAGATACAAGACGGATCCGCACCGCACGCCAGTGTGAAAGTAGCCTAAGCTGCAATACCATGCATAGCCCCCCACCGATGAGATACTGATGACCTTTCCTGAGGATAGATAGTCAGTATTAAACACTTGGACAACCCCTTTAATATTTAGCTTGTGTTGTGTTTATGCTTTAACATAGCAACCAATCTTAACAGGCAATGCTGTAGTATAAAGCATGATGGAGAGGCAACTAGCTTCATGAAGCTCTAATGAGACTGCACAAAACTCCTCAGCCAATACACCTGAAATCGCCTTCACGTCGCATTCTTTGGGGGCAAAGGACTGTCCTGACAGGTTGACGTCATGGTACATGGTACTCCATCAGGAGAACTATACAGGGTTAAAAAGGAGATGCATATGTCAGCCATTGACTTTAATAGTAAAATTAAAAAAGCACAAATGTTAGCATATATAGTATTAGTATAGTGTGTATGTATGTGTGTGTATATATATATATATATATATATATATATATATATATATTGTGTTTTTTGTTTTTGTTTTGTTTTTTACAATGAAAGTCAATAGCTGACATGCGTCTCCTTTTTAACCCTGTATAGTTCTCCTGATGAAGTATTTCTGAACCTGCTCCCCTATTATCCATAGACTATCATGTACATACAGAGCTCCTTATGCAGTGTACCAGTAAGCTATGGACTGTAATCCTGTACGACCGTCACTCAGCCGACATGTGCAGCCTCAGTAAGGTCACTAGTTTACTGTGACATGACACCTTCCATGAAACTTGGCTCTAGAAATAAAATGGCTGTCTGCAGTGTGTAGGTGAGGAGTACTATATAAAGCTAGAACGCCTCTAATATAGTACAGGGCACTCACTATGCTCGGCTACCGACGGCCGCAGAAACCAGCATCATCCTAAAAAGCAAAGCCTTAGAAATAGACGTTCTTCATGTTTGTGGGTTACAGACCAGTCTTTGTGGAGGAGGCCTGATGTTAGGAGAAGGTCGGCTGGGCCTAGCACTTGTGAGGGTTATGCTTGTTTAATGATAGTTACCTTTTCCTGTATATTGACTAGTTCCTCCAGATGTTATATACTGATTACCCCGCTCCTAATATGAGCAAGCGTGGTCTTATTCACATTCTGCAGATTTGACGAGGTCTGTTCAGAATCAACATGGAAGATTCATTTACTTTAGGACACCTTATCAAAACTGTGTCCTGGTTATTCAGTATTGCCAAGGGACCTCATGCCTCCTCACAGACCGACCCCTTTTTATGAAGCAGGAGTCCTTTTTCGAGGGCTGAAAGGGGGTTACTGGACTATTGACCCTCTGACCCGATGGCGCAGTAGTCAGAGAGTTCGCTAGGCTTTTTCTCATCAGGGCTAAGATTTGGTTTGCTTCCTCAGCACAGGCAGAGTAGCTTGTTGGAACCCAGTCTTGCACCCAATGGTCAGGGTCTTATCGCCCATCAGACACTCCCTTCCTACTCCCCTGGTACCAGGGGGTAGTACAGTAGGGTTCTGTTCTTCCCATTTGCATTAGACGAAGGAAAGTTTAGGTTGTCACAAGTTTCACATGTTGTAAGTCTCTTTTGAGCATATTGAATTTTCCAAAGCTCTTGCATGGCGGTATTATCAGCCTGACCACAATGTGCCATGTCTGACCGGAGGCCCCACATGTACATGACTGTATTACAGCTACCTATATCCTCCGGACTTCTTTGGGATTCTGCTGTTCCTCAAAGCGTCTTTGATCTGTTATGGAGGTACAGAGAGGTATTTCTGTCAGATTACACATGAATCCATCACATTATCTCAGGTGCAATTTTCACCAGTCCTGACCATGAAGAGCTTCGCACTGTGTCCCTGTTTAAGTTTGCCTTCATGGTGGTACCCTGACCTCCCACAGCCAGATGGCCAGGGCTATTGCTGAGGTAAACCTGGCGGAGATGCTTCCTAAATCAGAGATACCTAGTATGAGATATAGAGCTAAATGGACTCCATTTTCCTCTGTACAAGCTTCACACACACGCCATTTCCATATTTGAGGCCATGGACTCTCTATGCTGCCCAGCCTCTGCCATTTCTTGTACTCAAACCTTCAGTTCTGTATCCGTAGCTTCCATAGGGCATCTCGTGTATGGCCAGCCTTAGGGTCCTTTTTCACCGGCAGATATACTACGGTACTTGTATCTTGCCTTCATTGACAATTTAGCAAGTTCACAGTTCTACAGTATTTTCACATTGCAATAACAGCTCGTGGGATCATTCATCCCCATACAATCTGCATTACTGTTAGCAGCACATCCTGGTTGATTGGCAGACGAGAAAGAGGGTTCATATGAGCGATTATTCTGGAGATCATCCCCCTACCTCCATGTAAAAGGGCCCTTCACTCTTATGTGATCTCGTTCTGGTAAGAGGCATGATGGGATTTCTAGATTGCCATGGTTGGTGATTTTTTTTCTTTGCCCCATGTCAGCTATTGTTTGTGAGGAAATGGACGACGCGGTTGCTCTTTGTCCTTTATAACGACAACATTTTCCTGTAGCAGACAGCTGACTTCAGCATGGGGACGGAGTCATAAGGACGTCACGTGCCCTGCACACTGTCTCTTTTCTTAAAATATGTCCATGCCGGGGAACTGAGAATCCTGGGCACTTTTACTTTCAGCAGCTCTGCCAGAAGAGCCCATTCTTATCCTTTTTACCAGTATACAAAAGGTGTGTACAGTGTATATTCACACTGCACCAGTCCATGGAAGGCAGTGGTCTCCAACTTGTGACGAGGAAGGCAGTAGTCTCCAACTTGTGACGAGGAAGGCAGTAGTCTCCAACTTGTGACGTGGAAGGCAGTGGTCTCCAACTTGTGACGAGGAAGGCAGTAGTCTCCAACTTGTGATGTGGAAGGCAGTGGTCTCCAACCTGTGACAGACCAACGACTCCCATTCAAGAGAGTCCGCTGATAAGAGACCACTGACGTAAGGTGAACTGTGCAACCGGTACTACGCTTGCGTTTCCAGTACATCTATGGCGTAGGACTTGCTGTTCTGTGTATTGAGACCAGTGACTGTTAGGTGGGCATGCCAGGAGGTAATCCAGGTGGCCACCAGCATTGATTGATCAGATTACAAAATTGGTTGGCAGAAAGGACTGCGTGCCAATGCTGGGGTTGGCACGTTGCCATTTTGCTGTGTGAGTCCTTTCATGCCCTGTCCTTTTATGCATTTTGTTATGCCCACCTCCTAAGCCGGACAGCATTGATAAGGGTGGGTATCACAGGTGTCCACTGGACTTCTATTTGCTTCATGTGACCTCTTATCGGCATGGATTCGGTTAACTTCAGAATCTCCTACAATTACATCTCCTCCGTCATCCCTTAATTCTCCAGTACAATGTGACACCCGCAATAACACCCTCCTCAATTACTCATTCATCTGCAGACTTCTGTCTCCTTGCCAAGTGTTGAGTCTTCTGCGTGTTAATATCCTCTATTTATGGAGCCCCGATACACCCATCACATGCCTGGCACCACCATGCCGTGTCTCTGTATACATCTGCCATCTAAATGTATGTTCAGATGCTCCTTTAGAGAATTATTGGGGGGTCCTCTAAAGGATTATCATTTATAACTCAAAGTATATTAGACTAGAGTGGCTTCAAAAAGTGTCCATTGATTTTAATCTCTCTCTGATACCAAGTGCCCCAACAACTGTCCATCCGATTGTCTGGGGACCCTTCTCACAAAAATGAATTGTCCAAAATGGACATCCCCTTTAAGTGACAACATCGTTACAGGACTGTAAATAACGTGTGATAGTTGGAAGGCTTTGTAACAGTTCTTCACGTTTGTCCCTTGGTTGTATAGATTGGGGAGGATTTCATGGTATGAACCTCTGAGGAATTCCACATTATGGAGTTCTAGGTCCGTCCCACTGTGCAAACCATATACCTCATGGTGTCCTTTTTTCTGCTGTATGTGTCCATATAGAATAGGGCTTTCTGCTGCACTATTGCATACAAAAAAACAAACGTCTGATGGAGGCTAAAAGAGCGCACTTTTGGCCTCTCTTCCGTTGGGTGGATGAGGGCCTATGAATACGCATACACTGGGAGCTTTCCTGGTGCATGCGCCACTGAAAAACACGTTGTGAAAGCAAATAGAGTGATTTATCACCCCCCCCCCCAGCTTTGTGGGATAAAAAAGGTTGAAAACTTCGCGTTTGTGACTTTTTAAACACCACTTGTGACAATTTGTGTTGCAAGTGCTGCTTCTCTGTCGCCCTCATCACTTTCCCGAAAAAAGGGCTAGCTGGAATTTTTATTTACCTTTGTGCCAGTTTTCTTCAGTTAAAGAGGACTGCAATCTATGTCAGCTAGGGGTCAGCGTAGATTTCAGCTTGGACGCACAGACTTAGGGCCCATTCACACGACCGTACTGCTTTGCGGAACCATTCTTCCACAAAAAAAAAAACTGAACAAAGAGTTGTTAATATGTTCCGTTTTTTTGCGGATCCAGGACATTGAAGTTTATTTTTTGCAGAGCTGCGGTACGGAATAACGGATGCGGACAGCACACGGTGTACTGTCCGCATCTTTTGAGGGCCCATAAAAAATCCAAAATTGCGGAATGGGTACGTAGGGGCAGCCTCCGCCAGCAAATCGGCTCCACAGGTGTAAAATGCTGGTCAGCGATAAATTCCCCCTATAGTGTCTTGACAGCGTAATTTTTTTGGAAGATTCTGCACCAAAAAGTTGCTGGCGGCCACACTGCTGTTCATGAGGTGGTGGTTCATAGGTGCGACCATGCCAGGACGTGCACTTTTATTGCGCTGTTGTGGCACGGCCTCCCATTGAAAACGGTGGGAGTTCGATTCCACGTGGGTGCTGGTGGGTTTTTGGCATATTCCATTGTCAAAAGACAAATGGCCCCTACAGATTCTGTATTGGGGCAGAGGCGTCAAGTTACGCCTTTGGGTCCTGCTGCCTATAGTGGCCGATGAGGTTCCAACTTGTGACAGTCCCTCATAACTAGACATGGTCTTGGGAGACAACTCCCTGATGGAGCTCAGATTGCAGCCATATTGGTTGTCAAATATTGACGGAACAGACCTATATTGTATGACTACCTTAGTGGAGGAACAGGTGGGCAGGCCATGTTTGATGGTAGCACAGGCATGACTTGATACTTAGGTGTGGCCTGCCTGTAAACAGAGTTGGTTTATCGAGCTCTGTAGCACTCGACGCCTAGGATTCCTGCCGTTCTGGACTTGTGTGTCCCCCACCCAGTCACCTGAAACAAAACCTTTCATTGACAGCCCCATTACCATTAATGAGTGCCTGGAATAGCTGTGTCCTCTCATTATGACTCTACCTTGTTGGTTTGGCCGGTTCCGTCACATTGTTGCAGTTGTTCACGTGTTGCTTTTTGTTGTCTTGTGTTGGAGTCTTGGTTGCTGGAAAACACTTTCTTGTTGGTGTTTCCCTGTAGAAACACAGAAGACATTCTTCACATTGTGTTAGGGTGACGTACGCAAGCACGCTGCTTTCTGGCATGACGACGGTTAATATACTGAGCCAGCGAGCAGCTAGACGTGGCCCCCCCATCTGCCCCCGCCGTTGCACTCCATAAAAGTGAAGGGAAAACATAAGGAGGAGATTTATCAAAACTAGTGTAAAGTAGAACTGGCTTAGTTAGTTGCCAATAGCAACCAATCAGATTCCACCTTTCATTTTCCAAAGGAGCTCTGATAAATGAAAGGTGGAATCTGATTGGTTGCTATGTGATTACTTAGTAAGGCTCCTTCATGGGAGAATATGGACATCCTGCAGAGCTTTATGGATGAGGAGTTGGACGCATGTTCTAGGCTTTCACCTCTGTTTATGCAGTACATTCCCGGAGAACACTTGTAAATTCCCTTTTTGCAGACCTTTGATGTAACCAGCATAACCAGACTGTAAACCCAAAGATAACATGACAGTAGATTAGATAAAATCTGATGCAAACGTCTTCATTAAGATATTTCTAGATCTGTATCACACAGAACTTTCTACGGCTACGTGCTCATAACTATGTCTTGGTTTCTCTTGCAGCCGATGGTCAAGCAGTCTCCATGGAGCAGCCACCAAGGCAGCGGCTGGAGTACGGGCAGCATGTCCTGGGGAGGGATGCATGGCAGAGACCGCCGTACTGCTAATATGGGAATGCCTGGCACCATGAACCAAATCTCCCCTTTAAAGAAGCCCTTTTCTGGGAACGTCATCGCCCCACCCAAATTCACACGATCTGCACCATCGCTCACACCTAAGTCTTGGATTGATGACAATGTGTTCAGGACGGACAACAACAGCAACTCTCTCTTACCCTTACAGGTAAGAATGGTATGTACCTGCACTTTACCCTTAATGCATGCGTCCATATCCTATACATGCACTTTACACTTCAACAGTCAGATGACACCCGGGCAGTGCATACTGTCCCCATCCTCTGAGATTCCACAAGTTCTTATGTTTTCTTTGTTTCCACCCTAACATCCTAAAATCCTATAAAACCTCATATTGCAAGGCTCATCTATCAGTATATACTAGTACAGTGTATGACGCCATATTTACATACTCTCGGTTCACTAGAAGTAATGATAATGGGGGACCACAGTGACAAATAGCATAACAGCCGTGTTATGTCATCATATCCGATGTGCACCAAACATCTAAAATGGGCCAAACCAATGATATTTCCCCTAGACTATTGACCTGTTAGCTCCTACCCTAACCTTCTTTGTGGACCTTGGAGAGGACCAAATTACCATATGTTGTTTTTTTGGAAATCTTTTGGCGACACCTGCTGAAGACTGCTGTTTACTTGGTATGTGGGACCATATTGGTTAAGGTGATTTTCCAACCACAGTAAGTGATGGCATATTGAAGGATAGGCTATCATTTACGTATTGATGTGGCTGCATCTGCTTGGACCTCCACTGATCCTTAAAGGGGTTGTCTAAGTTCGATTTATTGATGGCCTGGCCACCGTGCCAGCGCTGCCTCCTCTTCATTGTTTACCTGCTAGCCGTTGCATCTGCAGTGGTGAGCAGATGTAATTACACACAACCTGTCCCATTCATTTCAATGGGACGGCTCGTAACTATACACTTGTATAGGAGCGATTCGTACAATTGAAATGAGCGCGCCTTCTCTTCAAACAGCTGATCGGCGGGGGTGGCGATCTGATATTGATGACCTATCCTGAGGATAGGTAATCAATAAATATAACTTGGACAACCCCTTTAACCCTTTTCATTTTTGTGTTTTCATTTATCTACCCTATACAGGTCCTTCTAAAAAAATTAGCATATTGTGATAATGTTCATTATTTTCTGTAATGTACTGATAAACATTAGACTTTCATATATTTTAGATTCATTACACACAACTGAAGTAGTTCAAGCCTTTTATTGTTTTAATATTGATGATTTTGGCATACAGCTAATGAAAACCCAAATTTCCTATCTAAAAAAATTAGCATATCATGAAAAGGTTCTCTAAACGAGCTATTAACCTAATCATCTGAATCAACTAATTAACTCTAAACACCTGCAAAAGATTCCTGAGGCTTTTAAATTACTCAAAACCGCAATCATGGGTAAGACTGCCGACCTGACTGCTGTCCAGAAGGCCATCATTGACACCCTCAAGCAAGAGGGTAAGACACAGAAAGAAATTTCTGAACGAATAGGCTGTTCCCAGAGTGCTGTATCAAGGCACCTCAGTGGGAAGTCTGTGGGAAGGAAAAAGTGTGGCAGAAAACGCTGCACAACGAGAAGAGGTGACCGGACCCTGAGGAAGATTGTGGAGAAGGACCGATTCCAGACCTTGGGGGACCTGCGGAAGCAGTGGACTGAGTCTGGAGTAGAAACATCCAGAGCCACCGTGTACAGGCGTGTGCAGGAAATGGGCTACAGGTGCCGCATTCCCCAGGTCAAGCCACTTTTGAACCAGAAACAGCGGCAGAAGCGCCTGACCTGGGCTACAGAGAAGCAGCACTGGACTGTTGCTCAGTGGTCCAAAGTACTTTTTTCGGTTGAAAGCAAATTTTGCATGTCATTCGGAAATCAAGGTGCCAGAGTCTGGAGGAAGACTGGGGAGAGGGAAATGCCAAAATGCCTGAAGTCCAGTGTCAAGTACCCACAGTCAGTGATGGTCTGGGGTGCCATGTCAGCTGCTGGTGTTGGTCCGCTGTGTTTTATCAAGGGCAGGGTCAATGCAGCTAGCTATCAGGAGATTTTGGAGCACTTCATGCTTCCATCTGCTGAAAAGCTTTATGGAGATGAAGATTTCATTTTTCAGCACGACCTGGCACCTGCTCACAGTGCCAAAACCACTGGTAAATGGTTTACTGACCATGGTATTACTGTGCTCAATTGGCCTGCCAACTCTCCTGACCTCTGAACCCCATAGAGAATCGGTGGGATATTGGGAAGAGAAAGTTGAGACGCAAGACCCAACACTCTGGATGAGCTTAAAGGAAACCTGTCACCAGGATTTTGTGTATAAGGCTGAGGACATGGGCTGCTAGATGGCCACTAGCACATCCGCAATACCCATTACCCATAGCTCTGTGTGCTTTTATTGTGTAAAAAAAAAGATTTGATACATATGCAAATTAACCTGAGATGAGTCCTGTCCCTGACTCATCTCACATACAGGACTCATCTCAGGTTAATTTGCATATGTATCAAATCAGTTTTTTGACACAATAAAAGCACACAGAGCTATGGGGACTGGGTATTGCAGATGTGTTAGCGGCCATCTAGCAGCCCATGTCCTCAGCCTTATACACAAAATCCTGGTGACAGGTTCCCTTTAAGGCCGCTATTGAAGCATCCTGGGCCTCCATAACACCTCAGCAGTGCCACAGGCTGATTGCCTCCATGCCACGCCGCATTGAAGCAGTCATTTCTGCAAAAGGATTCCCGACCAAGTATTGAGTGCATAACTGAACATAATTATTTGAAGGTTGACTTTTTTTGTATTAAAAACACTTTTCTTTTATTGGTCGGATGAAATATGCTAATTTTTTTAGATAGGAAATTTGGGTTTTCATGAGCTGTATGCCAAAATCATCAATATTAAAACAATAAAAGGCTTGAACTACTTCAGTTGGTGTGTAATGAATCTAAAATATATGAAAGTCTAATGTTTATCAGTACATTACAGAAAATAATGAACTTTATCACAATATGCAAATTTTTTGAGAAGGACCTGTATTCCTTGAGCCATAATTTTTTGCAGGCCAAGTTGTCCTTTTTTTTTTACATCACCATATTCTGACCCTCATAACTTTTTAATGGTTATATCTATTGAGCTGTGTGGGGGCTCATTTTTTGAGCTTTAATGCCCTGGGTCAGCATATTAAAATCTATTACTGGCATCCTCACAGGCCAGTAAGAAGCACGGCATCTAAAGGCTTTTATTACAGCGATCGGCATTATTGCCGGTTGTGGTAATTAGCTGTGGGTTTCAAAGAGCAGAGACCCGCCCGCCAAAACACCCGCTGCACGTGCAGGCGGGCGCCATGTTTGCCCATCGTCCCCCCGCCGTACATGTAGCGAAGAGGTTAAAGGGGACGTCTCACCACCTCGGTCTGCAGGTTGCATGTAGTAGAGCAGGAGATGCTGAGCAGCTCGATATATGGATTGTGGGAGAATATTCAGTAAATCCTTTTATTCATACTTTTATATCAGAGTTTTCTGTATTCCAGTTATAGAAAGTTATCCCCTATCCACAGGATAAGGGGATAACTGTCAGATCGGTGGGGTCTTACCGAAGGGACCTCCACCAGTTACTCTGTAGAGTTCCTATCCACAGGATAAGGGGATAACTGTCAGATCGGTGGGGGTCTTACCGAAGGGACCTCCACCAGTTACTCTGTAGAGTTCCCTGAAAAGCACGCCACCGCTCCATTCAGACAAGCACTGTTCTCTACTATCTCCAACTTCTCATTTGATGCGACTTTTTAGGGGGTTGAAGTGTACCTCTCATTTCTGATAGTACATGGGGTGAAACCCAATACCTACTATTAGCTGCTGAATCATGTCTGTCTGCACTCCCTGCCTCTTCTCTCGATAGATTTCTATAGGATGGTGTAATCTGATCCTTCGCTGACCAGGCAGCTGGTGGATAACTAGAACAAGGCTTTTCTGTCCGATTAGATATATTACACATTTTCTTGCGTTTGCTTGTACTTTTCAAGTGTGAAAGTATAGTGACCATTTAAAATAATGATTGGGCTACCATCACGTTATCTGAAAATACACAACAAAGGTGCCCTTCACATATGTCCAGAGATCCGGTTTAGTTCCCCTCTGGTGTGAATCAGAAAAAGCTGGAGGGGAACTTAAGCGAAAACTGATCCCATAGTCTTCTATGTGGTCGTTCTCCTACATCCAGCGTATCGGTTGTGATGCCGGATGTCAAATAACGGCAAACAGAAAAAATGATTAAATAAATAATGCTGCATACTCACTTCCTGTCCAGCGCTATCAGTGTATAGACATAGCTGTGCACTGACATGCAGCACACGTATATCAGTTGTGTCCGTCTCCCGACCTAAAGTAACTGGCCAGGCACAACTGATATACTGTATGTAAAGCGGGCCAAATGCACAGCCTTTTTTTGTTCCATATTATATCGAATTTTATTCCATATTGTTTTTTTTGTTAGTTTTTGTAATCTTGCTGTGTGATACGGATGTACGGCCACATTCACTTTTCCACTAGTTATTTCCATTGTTCTGCAGTGTTAGAGATGAAGTGCTGGATTAGGCATGTAGCTGAAAGCAACGGAGCCTAACTGATCCTGTGACTATAATGGGGTCCATTCAGTTTCCGTTTGGGTGTCCACTTTAAGGACTCATGCCCACGAACGTAAGGGCTCCGTGCCGTGCTGCAGACTGCATACAGCGGTCCTGCAATACACGGGTCACTAGCCATGTGCATTTCGCTTCACGGATGCGAACCCATTCACTTGAATGGGTCCGCAAATCCGGAGATGCGGTGCAGAAGCACGGATCAGAACCGTGCCTCCGCACCGCACAAAAGTATGCACGCACTACTTTTTTGCGGTGCGGACCGTCGGATGCAGATCGCAGAACCTATTAAGGTTGTTGCGATTATTGAAATATCGATACCCAATCGATACTATATGATACTTTATCAATATGATACTGGGATTTTACATTAATCGATACTAGGCTGCCCTACTGCACAGCCTAGCATCAGAGAACATGGAGTACGCTGCTGTCAGCGCGCTCATGTTCCCTCAGCAGCACAGGGGAAAAGGCAGCCCCCCCTGACTTGTGCATCAGAGCAGTTCATGCTCCAAAGCTCTTCTTTGCCCTGCGCCAAATCGCGCAGTGCAAAGGCTCTTTTGTTTACAATAACACATTGCCGGGCGGAGGCTTCCGTCCGGAAGTGTTTGGTGGCATCACCGGCTCTGATGGGCAGGCTTTAGCGCTGCCCTAGCCGTTTTACTGGCTAGAGCAGCGCTAAAGCCCGCCCATCAGTGACGGTGATGTCACCGGGCTCCCTGAGCAGCTGGAAGAAGAGGCTTCAGCTCGCCTGCAAGAGACCCTGCAAACAGTCACTTCCGGCTAAGAATTTCCTATATGAAAACGGGGCTTCAGAAATATGTGGCAAAGGTAGGGCATGCAGGTATGTAATATGTATGTCACTCTAGTACTATTACACCAATGTCCCCAATCCCGGACAACCCCTTTAATACAGGAGGCAGGTGCCGGCAGCAGAATCACATACCCGACACCCTGCCTCTGACAGGGAGCTGCGATCAGCGGCAGTGGTAGTTAACCCCTCAGGTGCAGCAGCTGAGGGGTTAACTGCCGCTTATCTGCTGCCGACACCCGCCTCCTGTATTAAAGGTTAATTATCATTGGGGGGGCAGTGCGCCCCCCCCCCCCAACCCCAGTATTAAAATCATTGGTGGCAGTGGCCACAGGGTCCCCTCCCCTCCTCCTCATTGGTGGCAGTGGCAGCTTCTGAGCGGAGACCCAGCAGTGTAATCCTGTGGCTCTGATCAGTTACCATGGCAGCCAGGACGCTACTGAAGCCCTGGCTGCCATGGTAAGCTCCCTGCTGCCGTGTGTACTATACACAGGGCAGCAGGGAGAGTGTGAGGTCCTATTCACCCTAAGGGTCCATTCACATGTCCGTAGTGTATTGCGGATCCGCAATGCACCCGGCTGGCACCCCATAGAACTGCCTATTCTTCTCCGCAATTCCTGCTCTCCTGCCCACCTGCTGATGACTGACAGGCTTCTACCTGGTTTTCTCCCTTTCTCTCTAGGAGAGAACTGCCAATCATCAGCAGGAGATTATAATAACCAGGACTCTTCTCAGGTAGATTTGACTCTTTACAAGGCCTGGGCTGCAATGATTATGATGCTGGTTCTCGGCAACCACTCAGCTCCTGAGTGACACACCGCTGAGATCAGCTTTTCTGTCACTAATTTATGCTGCCCTCAGTGAGGTCAGGAGAAAGTTGATGACAGGTTCCCTTTAAATAAAAAGTAAAAAAAAAAAAAAAGTTTTAAATAAAACACCAAAATATTAAGTATTAATCACCCCCTTTCCCAATTTTACATATAAGATATATAAACAATAAATAAATAAACATATCACATATCGCCACGTCCGAAAAGTCCAAACTATTAAAATATAAAAAAATCTCCTATGCGATGAATGCCAGAATGCGGAATATACGTGGCTTTTTTTGTTTTATTTTTTTTTGCATGGTATCGACTATCGCAATACTTTTTTATGGTATAAAATTTTTTGTATCGCAACAACCCTAGACCCCATTCAAGTGAATGGGTCCGCGATCCGCATGTGGCTTCCCCACGGTCGGTGCCCATGCACTGCAGGCCGCAATTTGTGGGCCGCAGCACGGGCATGGAGCCCTTACGTTCGTGCATGAGCCCAGGGAGTATTTTTTTCTGTCTGTTTTTTGAGAGCAATCTGTGATTGAGGCCTTGTAATGATTCTCATTGTCGTGCTGAGGAGGCAACTGTAACATGATCTCATTCACTTCCATGGGGTTATGTGGCAAATGTAACATGATGTCTTTCACTTATATGGGGCTGTGTGTCAATTCACTGCATAGCAAGAGCACGTTTGTGGAGGAGAGAAGCCAAAGGCACCCGAATCCCTTCGTTCTCTGGATCGCCAGTGGTCCCCCAGGTAAGGCTACTTTCACACTAGCGCTCCGATCATATTAATGCAGACGGAGGCTCCGTTCAGTACGGATCCGTCTGCATTAATAACTTAGAAAAATTTCTAAGTGCGCAAGATGCCTGAGCGGATCCGTTCAGACCTTCAATGTAAAGTCAATGGGGGACGGATCCGCTTGAAGATTGAGCCATATGGTGTCATCTTCAAGCGGATCCGTTCCCATTGACTTACATTGTAAGTCTGAACGGATCCGCTCGCCTCCGCACGGCCAGGCGGACAGCTGAACGCTGCAAGCAGCGTTCAGCTGTCCGCCTGGCCGTGCGGAGGCGAGCGGAGCGGAGGCTGAACGCCGCCAGACTGGTGCAGTCTGAGCGGATCCGCTCCATTCAGACTGCATCAGGGCTGGATGGAGGTGTTCGGGTCCGCTCGTGAGCTCCTTCAAACGGAGCTCACAAGCAGACCGACAAACGCTAGTGTGAAAGTAGCCTAAGACCCACACTAATAGCCCACCAATATGCCATAACATTCAGGAATAAGAATACCCCTTTAATAGTTGTGGCTCCAGCATATCCTATACACAGTATGTAAATTTCACATCATTTGCAGATCCTCAGGTTACCCATACCGAATATATCCCGGGCTTCAAACCCATGGAGCCGATGCACATTCAGTGTGGCTGCCAGTGAAGCAGGTGTGCTCAGTGGCAGTCTTCCCCTGGCAGGATGCCATCCTCCTGCATGCACTCAATGCCTTACATGGCCGTTCTGCTGTGAAGGGCGAGCGTGTTTGTCAGCTTTGTTTTCCTATGGGCAGTAAGAATGGCTTTGGGATAATTGCAGAGTCCTTAAACTGGGTGAAACCAGCTTAGTTCCGGAGGAATTATCTTCTGTGTCTATGGATAAATATAGCTATTGTAGCCCGTATGTCACACAAGGACGGTAGTATGTCCGTAGCTGATTAGGTGGGGGGGTATATACAAGATTGCATAGTGCTGAACAGGTGTGTCCTGCATGCCCCCATGTTTAATGATAGTTCTTGTCGTTGGGTGGAGTTAACCAGTCAAGGGCACAAATCTTTATTAAAGGCAGAAAATGCAAATCTGCGGCCACGCTAGCCTTGTAGTACATTTGGCTCCTATCACTCTGACAAACTTTGCTTTAATGCCGGGCTTAATAAATTCTATTTAATAACCTTTTAAAAATCGGTCCGTGGCCTCCTCAGAAAAAAAAACTATTGTTTAAATGAAGTTTTAATGTTAAACATCTATTTTTTTTTATTTTTTTTTTACAATCTTTGTAGATTTTATTAAAAAAATTTTTTCCATGTCACCTATATTTAAAAAAATATAAATAAAAAATCCTAACATCCTGCAGTTTTCACACTGATCAGTAAGCCTAATAAACGCCCTCACTTTATGCTTTTCAGTAGTCTCATTATCATAGGCAGGATTGCATTGACAGAATATCGCCTGTATATAGATAACACCGTATCTACCATTGGAACTGTAATGCGCTGCGGAATACGTTGGCGCTATATAAATATTATTATTATTCACCATAGGTGACATCACAGCTCACCTCCCCCCCCTCCCTGCACAATGACCTCTGCAAAGGTTATGGAGCATGCCTTGAAAACTCTCCCATGGATGTCGATAAACATCACCAGTCTATTGTGTGTGTAGGGGGCTGCTGTAAAGCATATCTCTAAATGCTGTTATTACAGCTCAGGCAAGATGGCTGGCCACATAATCAGGCCCAGAAATAGAATTAAAAAAAAATCTACAGTCAGATTATAATATATTTTTTTTCAGTATCTGGTTTTAATTGGTAAAAAATAAAGGTGACGCATTCCCTTTAAGGTTTTAAGTACTCAGTTGTAAGTTACTGAGCAGTAGGGGCACATGGGTTAATACTTTATCTCGTCCATACAGCTCAGTGGTCTGGCATGTGGTGGTCTTCGTCTTCAGGAGGGTGATGTGATTTCAGCCAGGGTTGGATACACTGGTGTCAGCTGCCGTCCTTAGTCCTTTTGTCCTTACAAGGCCTGGTATTTAGAGGGCATCTTCCTTCCTTGTGACCTAGCAATGCAGCATTGTTTGCCTCCAGTCTGTAGTAGTTAAATATTCATTGTTTCCACCTTTGTAGACCAGGGCCTGATGCATCCATAGAGTCTTCTCCTTAGCCCTGGGGAGTCTGTGACCATAACTACAAACCGTTTTGCACTGGCCGGTTTCTTGGATTATGAGCTACTCGGGACACTCCACCACCTGTTCCCTCAGTTTATTATAGAGAGATCGGACGCTATTGTCCTCTTCCTGGCCGTTCTCCTGATCCATGACGTCAAAAACATTACATCACGTTGCACCCAGAGCAAGACAGAGTTTTTGTTTTGGGCTGGGTTTCCACGTTCAGGTTCCTTGATGCACTTTTTGAAGCCAAAGCCGCATCATGAATGGAGGACATGACCAGGATTTTGAATCCACTCCTGGCTTTGCTTTCAAAAACCTGAATGTGGACACCCGCCTAAGTGTCTAGGACTATATTAGATTTTTTTTATCTGGTCCTTTGCTGATGGAGAGCAGATGTTGAGGGTGTCTGGCAGCTCCTCCTACACATTACAAAATAATCTAATCTGTGTAGACAGCTTAAAGGGGTTCTCCGGGAATAATGCCTTTTTCTGTCCTGCCTGCAGCCTGCCTCTGTAAATAGAAGATTGTTTTACCCCCCCCCCCCGGGCCTTCACAGCAATCACTTGGGTGTCGCGTCCTTTTCAAACACTTGATTGTGGGGTGCTGGGATCCTTTAAGCAAAGCCTTCTCCTCGCACCTTGCCAAGAACAGCTCTGTCCATTGGATATAGTGGCTGTGCTTGGTATCACTTGGCTGCGCCTGGCCTGGGCCACGTGACCAATAAATGTGACGTCACTGGCCTAGGGAGAGGCCGCGGCGGTCACCGGATAACTGCGTTCTCTTCTAACAGCGGATTGGCAGGGGGTCCAAGGTGTTAGACCCCCCCCCACCGATCTGAAGATAGGTAATCTCAGTAAACCCCTTTTAATCCCATACGATTCAGGCCTCTTGATAAATTCTGGGCATTTTCTGCCAGTCCATGCGCCAGAAAAGCAAAGATGAGCTAGCGTAGATTTTTTACGCTATAAAAAATGGCAAAAAGTAGCACAATTATGTACAAAATGTGGCTAAAATCTAGGCCAGACACATGATTTTCCCCTATATATACACCCTGTAGATTTGATATCAGTGCACCATTTTGTAACCACTGTCCCCCACAACCCCCATAGCATTTGCTCCCCCGCTGTGTTTCAGCCCAGGCGTTGGGAGGAATAGACCCTTTGAGTGCATGCACTGGCTAATGTGGGCATACCCGAAGTCCAGCAGGTTGTGCCCCCCGCTGTGCACTGAGCAGGTGTACGTGCAGTTTGCTGTTGTGTTTTTGCACTGGTGATTGACAGTCGTGAGCAGTGTAAATAACGCATTGTGTGCGAGCCCGGCTGTGATTGTGGACCTCTTTCCTTTACATTATTTTGCGTATTTAGCTGCCCCTTGACCCCCCCCCAGTTACTGGCTTTCTGTGTTCTAGGTCACTTCATTCCTGTATTTATTGAAGTGTGACAACTGAACTGGTGACATATTGATGGATCCACAGCTCGGTCAGCGCTCTGCAGTGAAATAGAAAGCGAGCGCTGTTGTATGATTTGGCAGTGTGTCCTAATACTCCTAAATTATAGTGATGCTGTGTTCAGATGATTAAAGGGGTTATGCCATAATGTAAAAAAAAAAAAAATCGCATCATATAGGACAGGCATGCTCAACCTGTGGCCCTCCAGCTGTTGCAAAACTACAACTCCCAGGATGCCCAAACAGCCTACAGGTATCAGCCTACAGCAGGGCATTGTAGGAGTTGTAGTTTTACAACAGCTGGAGGGCCGCAGTTAGAGCATGCCTGATATAGGACATGACGACCTCTTTCCAACAAAGCTAGAACCAGCCCTGTACCTCGCCCGGATTCAGAGATCTCCCCATTCATTGCTCTGCTAGATAATCATTAACCTGGGAGCTTAGGGGGGGCGTGTCCTTAATGCTGCAGCTCAGGGGGCGTGTCCTTAATGCTGCAGCTCTCTCCCTGTAACTGCCACAGCTTCTAACAGAACCGATGGTGGGTGGCAGTTGAAGATTTAAACTGAGCATGTTCGACCACCTCAGTGAGACGGACACAAAATAAGGAAAAGAACAAACAGCAGGTGGCGCTATACAGATACATTTTATTGAATAACTCAGAGGCTATACAAAATTTTTAATTACATGAAATTACAAAAATATTCAGATCCAGGTGCTAGTTTGAAAAATGTAGCATATGCTTCATGACACAACCCCTGTAAGGGCTGCTCAGATCCAATGTGCTCGGACATGATCCCCACAGTTACCATTTTTTCACCCCATACATCACTTCGTACATAGTTTTTTCCGGACGGAGCACTTAGACTGTAGTACAATTTTGACAAGTCCACTCCACATGGGGAAGTCCCCCCCTCCCCGATTTGCATACGATATTGACCTAGAAAATGCTTCAGAATTAAAAAACCAGCAGATTAGAAATGCGCTGCCCTTGGTGCAACAAATGAACCTGATTTGCATAAAAATGGATACACTTGACTTGTTCTTGGCGCTTCTTGCCGTTATGCTGTAGCTAGCGCATTTCAGCCGTGTACATGTGTCAGAGTGATTGCCAGGGGAAGCCTTCTATATTGCAGATCTCTGATGTGGCCCTTGTTGAACAAACATCTGCAAATTTGAGTTTTTCTTGGTACAAGTTGTGGACGCGCAGATCGTGGACTAAAATCGGACAATGAGTCCCCGTCTCCATCTGGCAGATAAATTAGGCCGGGCTTGCATGTTGCAGTGTTGGGATTGGGATCACGTGTGAATACAATGTTCTGCTCCTGCAATCTCATAGTCGTGTATAATCTAGTGGTGTTGGGTTCTTTGGGATGACTACAGAAACCGAGCGTCCCCTCCCCCACCTTCTGACACATGTGGCTTGCAGTACAACCTATTGCGGGTGATGTGGTATATTCACGCCCCATGCTTAGGCTTTTACACTGTGCATGTATGCCGTATATGATGGGAAAACACCAGGTGAATACACCAAAACCATGTAGAGGCCAAAAGTGTGCTCTTTTAGTCTCCGTCGAGCTGGTATATACCCGTTTTTGCCGTATCTGTTTTAATGTAGCAGTGAAAACGTATATATTTTTGAACATGGGAGCCTATGGGCAATGGATGCCACTGTATACCTGTATGCCACTGTATACCTTTTTTAATGGTCCTCAACCTTCTGTAAACATTCTTCTCTCAGGGTATAATCCTAAGCAAAGTAGCTTTTCTAGCAGTTTTCCCCCCAGGAATGGTGTTTTCCTGGATAACTTCTGTCTTGGCCTACTTTTCAGCAGGGCACACAAAATAGGCCTGACTCTTGCCTGTTCAGTACCAGACTGTCAGCCCACTACCAGGCAGCTGTAGCGAACAATTGCCAGTTAACTATTTCCTACTTATACATAGCCGTTTGGGATACATGGTGCACAGATCATCTCAGTAATCTCTTTTAAAGTGTGAACCATGGCATTAACCGTTTAGCAGTGAACCAGCAGGTCACTGCCCATATATCCGGAGATCCTTCCAACGTATACCACAAGAGATGAGCGGCGGTATCTTCTCAGTTAGCCATCCCACAGAATACAATGGGCTATTAGATTCACCTATTATTCTTTTGAATTTCTCCTTTGCCAGATGCCAACCTCAAATATGTGACGCTAATTTGCCCAGTATATCTCAGCGGCAGGTGGGATGGAAAATGTAAATCAGCAAATTAAGAATTAAAGCTATAGCGGGCACAGAGGTAGCACTGGCAGAGACAAGACCAGGGAAATGGAGATAAGGCAGAGGATCCATGCCGCTTCCATCCAGCTCAGCTGTTTTTGGATTATTTGCCTGGGTAGTTTTGCAGAATTTAGACGGTTTGCTTCTTGCTTGGTTGGTTTTGATGTGCAGTAAAAACCTTTTGTTTCCAGTGGGACAAGATAGATGAATATTTCATGGCAGGATGATCAGCACGGCGCTTATCTGCTAGGTTTCAGCATGCTGGGGGACTCACAATTGCTATGTATCTGTTTGAAAGGGACATTCATTGGGCAGTGCCAGCTGCTGGAGATCCAGGGTGGTTTTATGTGGAAATGATCCCTCATGGCAAGAATGCCCAACCTGAGGCCCTCCAGCTGTTGCAAAACTACAACTCCCAGCATGCCCCTACAGCAGGGCATGATGGGAGTTGTAGTTTTACAACAGCTGGAGGGCCGCAGGTTGAGCATTCCTGTCTTAGGGTATTTCCACTCATGACAGATACACTTCAGATTCTCTGCAGAGTAAACCGATCTGCGGTGTTGATTTCACATCCGCAGTACGTTAATTTATGCTGCAAATATCCACCGCTCCGCAATTCACTGTGTCAAATCCGTTGCAAAATCTGCCCCGCGTGGCCGCAACCTAAGGCTCCATTCACACGACCATATTATCAGTCCGCATTTTTTGCGGATTAGACACGGACCCATAAGGGTCCATTCACACGTCCGTTTTTTCTTTCCTGATCTGTTCCGTTTTTTTGCGGAACAGATCTGGACCAGTTCTGTACCCATTCATTTTCAATGGGTCCTGAAAAAAATCGGACAGCTCAATGTCTGATTTTTTTTTCAGGACCCATTGAAAATGAATGGGTACAGAACTGGTCCAGATCTGTTCCGCAAAAAACGGAACAGATCAGGAAAGAAACAACGGACGTGTGAATGGACCCTTAATGTCAGTGGGGCCGCAAAAGATGTGGACAGCACACTGCGCACTGTCTGCATCCGCACGTCCGTTCGGCAGTCCCACAGAAAATATAGAATGTGTCCTATTGTTCATTTGGCAGACAAGAATAGGCAGTGTCACAATGGGTCTTCAAAAAAACGGATGTAATACGCACATCCGTTGTTGTTTTGTAGTCCGCTACCGGCCATGTGCATTCTGCATTTTGCGTAACAGAACAGCTGGCCCCTTCTAGAATAGAACAGTCCTATCCGTGTCTGTAATGCGGACAGTAATAGGACATGTTCTTTTTGTAAGTGGAACGGACATGGGAACATACGGACACAGAATGCACTTTTTTTTCTGCAGCCCCATTGAAGTGAATGGTTCTGCATACGAGCCTCATAAAAAATGGAACGGACGTGTTCAAAAAGTACGTTTGTGTGCATGAGCCCTTAGGCTGTATTCAGATGTAGCAGTTCAGGTGCAGTTAAGGCTAGGTCTACACAACGACATTTGTCGCGTGACATTTTGTTGCACTAATGTCGCGCGACAATATTTATAATGGCAGTCTATGGTGTCGCACTGCAACATTTGAGATGGATTTTTTTTGCGACTTTCGCGTTGCAGTTGCAGCATGTTGCAGTGCGACACCATAGACTGCCATTATAAAAATTGTTGCGCGACATTGGTGCAACGTATTGTCACGCGACAAATGTCGTCGTGTAGACCTAGCCTAAAACCACACGGTTTTGCTGCGTTTTTTTTTTTTTTCTTGTGGTTGCATTGATTACAGGTGGAACATGTAAATGAAATGATTCCCGTGTTAACCTGCAAAGGTTGAGCTTACACAGAACTGCTGCATCCGGAGGTGAAAGGTAAGACCTCAGCTTCACCTGCCATACCGTGGAGCCACTGTCGTGGGTGCGCAGAGTTTTGGACGCATGTGGCAGCTAGAGCGTGTAAACCTGCCCCGAGTGCATGGAAACGTTGGTGGGGGAGGGGGTACGTGGAATTCTGCCCCATTAACCTTTTGGCTGCCGCACAGGACAGCTGGCTGCTGCTGGCAGGAGCTGTGAAGGCAGCAGGTGTGCAGTGAATTGTTTGGAGGCAATGTCGCATCACGCTGGTATCGCTCTTTATACGTGGCCGTGGGATTTACAGGCCGACACCTTTTTCTTGGCCCCGCGTTTTGTTTGTTCATTTTATGTCTATTTTATTGCTATTAAAATAGAAAGGACGGCAGTGAGTAAATATTCCCTGGAGATAGTCTATCCGTCGTGTGCCGATTTACTGCAGCTGCCTCCCCAGACCTTCACCAGGTCCAGTACCTTTACTCGTTAAGATTGGACCCCCCACAATTCTTCTAATCATATTACAACCAGTGTATGTACGATGTACATGGAGCTGCCATGTCCAAATCAGTGCTTGCAGGCACCGCACAGCGCCCTGCGTATTGTCTGCTGGCCCATAATGGCGACTCCATGTGCCACCAAGAAGGGTCCATGACCCGCAGTGCGGTCGTGTGGATCCTCGTTATGATTGCTCGGAATTTTGCAAATCGTAAGGATAATTGCCATAAAGATCATTCCTGTCCGTTCAGCGAGTCCTCTGCTGCCATTTACTTCATCTACGTCTGGAAGTACACAGAAGATTTGTCAGTCAAAGTGCCACCCATGAATCGCGAGCCGTCATCAACATGGCAGAGTAACCCGGCAGATCAGGGACAGAGTTATAAAGGTAACCATCTAAGCGGGCTGGTGCAAAGTGGCAGAGGATCAGCTGTAGTCACCAGTCGTGGCATAATCATGGAGCCATCCGCCAGATGGGTGTTACCAATTGGGGGTGGATCCTTGCACAGGCTGGCATTGATTGGATATTGTCAGACTGAAGGGACACACCCTCTACTGGTAACACCCATCTGGACCTGCATTGTGGACAGCTAGTAATAAAGGTCTAACTTCTAGTAGGAATAATAAAGGAATGGCACAGCATCGTCATAAGAACAGATGGTCCACAATGGGGAACGCAAGTAGTTATGAAAACAGACCCATAGACACCCATGGAGGTATGATACGGGCACATTGCAGGCTGTGAGTCCTGTATTAAAGGGGTTATCCTATGATTACTGTAAAGAATGAAAAATTAAGACCTCTTATAGTAGGTGACAATCTCTTTGCAACAAAGATATTACGGATCCTGACCTCTCCCCATGCGTTACGCCAACTGCTCTGCTACATTTAGCTGGCATCTCAGGGGTGTGTCCTTTCAGCTGCAGCTCTCCCTGTCACAGCTCAGGGGGCAATTGAAGGTCAGAAATGAGCATGTGCGTCCACCTCAATGAGAAGCAGACAGCAGGTGGCGCTATACAGATACATTTTAGTGAATAACTCAGTGGGCACGTGTCATTACAGAGGTATTCGGAGCCAGGTGCTGGTTTAAAAACTGGGGGGGACAACCGCTATAAGGATTTCTGTAACAGCTGCATACACAGGACCTTACTCTAGCTTGCTTGGATAGGAAGGAGTTAAAATTGGATATTTGCAGTGGTTAAAAGAAAAAAAAATTCTATAATACGCATGAATTAAAATAAAAGCGTGTAGTGGCCTGTGTCTGTGTAATATCCATAAATCCATATTGCGGTGCACATGCTATTTCCGGCCGGTCAGTAAATCTGGATGCTTGTGTCGCTGTGCCGTTCACCTTGAGCTGTCCTTCTCACATGGTGCATTCAGCTCCAGGCCTCCTCCCTCCGCCGCCTCACTGCGTCACCCAGAGTAATGTGATACGACTGCGTCTAGAGCACCGTTCCTTTCATTCGGTATCCAGTAATCTAGAATATCTCCTAATTTGATTACACACGTCTAAGGACTCAAGCAGACTTCCATTGTTTTTGTCCGCATCCGATCCACATTTTTTGAGGGTCGGATGCGGACCCATTCACTGCAGTGGTGCCGCAAAAGATGCGGACAGCACACCGAGTGTTGTCCACATCTGTATGTCCGTTGCGTCCACAAAAATATAGAACATGTCCTATCCTAGGACAGTTCTATAGAGGGTTCTATAGACAGTTCTTTACATTCTGCAAAATGCACACGGCTACGGCCATGTGCCTGAGCCCTAACCCATATGACAGTATAGTGTGGAATTTGGCAGGACCAGAAGCAGAAGAGGTATCAGTGCTATGGTCGCCTCCCAGGGGTGCAGCAGGGGGATAGCACCGGTATACAGTGTGTTCGGAAGGTCTTTTGTGACTTTTAATTTTTGTTAAATGGGTGCATGGGTGTTTTTGCGCAATGCTGACCACGAGGGGGTGACGGGGGCCAGAACATCAGGCCCTACACATTTACATTGGAAACAGGGATACTCCAGTCAGGGGCTATAGTCGTTTTTACTCCAGGCGCACGGACTGCCGGCGGTGCATCTGATTTGACAAGGCCCGAGCCTCATCATAAATTTGGTGCTTTCTCCAATAGCATCGGTCTTTGTAAATGGCCCTCATTGTCTTGTTGGAAGGTGAACCTTCAGCCCAGTCTGAGGTCCAGAGCTCTCAGGATCAGGTTTTCATTAAGAATATCTCTGTACTTTGCTCCTCTCTGTCCAGTCTCCCTGTTCCAACCAGTGACAAACACCCCACAGCATCATGCTACCACCACCATACTCCACTGTAGGGATGGTGTTTGGCAGGCGATGAGAGATGCTTGGCTTCCTCCAGACATGATGCTCAGAATCTTGGTTTCATCAGACCAGAGAATCTTGTTTCTCATAGTCTGAGAGTCCTTTAGGTGCTTTTTTTGTTGCAAACTTTCATGTGTCTTACTGGTGGAGTGCTGCAGTAATGTGCCCAATGTACGGCACGTGATCCTGGAAGTGGTGGCCGCATGGGATCGCCGCTAATCTTGGATAACCCCTTTAATTGGGCCTAATGTTTCTTAGGTGACGTTGGATTTGTTTGGTACTGGGAATGACTGTGTACAGCGCTATGGAGTACGTTGGTGCTATATAATCCACAGGAGATGAATATTGTGTTCTGTATGAATGTGTTGTAGACGAGGAGGGTACGGAGCAGATATTTGTGTGCAGTACTATTTACTGTATTATCATATTGACCTTCATTCCCAAATGACTCGTTAATGTCTTCTTCTAATTGGTCGGCTGTTTGTTCAGGGACTGGTCTCGGCGGCGTCCCTGGCTGTGAAGGCCCATGATGTGGAGCCCTATGGAAGGACTTGTAATCTCCCACAACAATGCCCCTCTGTATTAAAAAGCGCCGAGTGGTGCACAGAGCGGACTTAATAAGGATAATCTGATTATCTCTCTGAAATACGATTCCAGCTCAGAAATTGTTGCCTTCCAGTTTGATTTCACTTTTCCACTCAGCGGCAGTTTGAGGCGTTGTCCTACAGAGCCTCGTAAATTAGGCTTGTTGGATTTTATATACTGGGCATCGTTTAGGCACCCACACCGTATACCGCCTCACACGTGAAACGCAGCGTCCGGACACTGTTCTGCATCCATTGCACCACAGATCCCTTGGGCTGTGTTCACACTTCTGACACAGGAGCAGAAAAATGAAAATAATGCTCAACAGAGGCCATTGACGTCTCAACGAAATACGATGGAGCTTTCAGCAGAAGTGTGAAAAGAGCCTTATAATGAGGCCTGTGGGATTTCTGCCACTTTGATGCTGCCCTTAAGATAATTTGGAACTGATTATGGAGCCCCTAATACCAGTGTGAACATAGCCGAAGACTGTTAACATTACAGGCAACCTACTCTAAAGCACTGACCCCCCAAACTGTGTATAACCACAAGTCTCAGCATACCCCGACAGCCACAACGCTGTGTGCACAGACCCTGTACAATACAGTATGTAGTCCCCGCTGCACTTTTAGGCACCGTAGCCTCCCCTCATACCTCTATCATATCTGATCACTTTTTTTTTTTTTTCACACGTATGAGAAAAAAAACTTGTTGTACACCCCTGAAATGAAATAAGAGGTATGCCACTTATATGGATCCCCATATAGTGCATAAGAGGAAATACCAGATGCTACAGAAATAGAACAGCGCACCATTCTAAATACAGTACCAGCGTTTCTTCTCCGTCCTATACCTTCATAGGTATTTTACAGATTATATTTGTATATCTAGTAATGAGATCTGGACACGGTGCTTCCTCTCTGGTATAAATAGTCTTTCGTACACTCGCCAGATGTTTAAAGGGGGGGATTTTTCCACCAGGTTTATCAAAAATTGCCGTATGTTTATTTTAGCCAGGCTGACAATTTATTTTCCTGGAGGTCTCCTGCGTCGCTACTCGGCTATGGAAGATATTTCAGAAATGCCAGATACCTCCTGACAGACGTAAAGAGGATGAGTCCCCAAATAGGACGACCTGATTTATGTATATAGCGCGTATGTGTGTGTGCATATATGTGTGTATATATATATACACACACACACACTGTATATAGTTTAGTGATAATATAGAAAGACCAAAAACTAAAGCCATCATGTCTTACTGTGACCCTTATCACAAGGGGTTTATATATACTTTTAGTTGACTTCTGATATCCTTATAATAAGGAAGCACTCCAGCATAACGTAGAGGCTGTAGTACACGGATCTACTTGATGTGCCATACTTGAGTCATCTACTTATTTAGCCCCTTCTTCCTCTCTGATATGGTTCCCCCTAATGTAATCTCATGTGTCGCCCTTCAGCCTTCATTTCCCATGATGCCGTTGGCTTTCCAGAGGCAGGGGGGGGTGGAGGCTCATCACACTTCCGTCCCCTAGTTCACATGATGCACAGCTGTGTATTCTGGTGTGTATTCACACTGCTCTCCTCTGAAAGTGAGAAATCTATTAATCACAAGCAGGGAGCAGGGAAGGCAGGGTAAGCCCAGGAGAAGATTCTAACACTCCCCTGACTGACTGCCTGTCTGCTGTTTGTGAGTGCTGTGTGGACAGTCTGTTCTTATTCCTATGTGATCCAGCTTCAGCCTGCCTTCCCTGTCTCCTGCTTGTGATATGTGCATCATTACACTGCTAGAACATTACTGGGCTGTTCCATTATAATATCTTATGTTACCTTACTGTGTACCAGAAAACAACTCCAAATTGTACTTGATCACCGTAGACTATGACATACTAATACAGATCTGCTGCTGTTCTCTTCTAGGATCGTAGCCGAATGTATGACAGCTTGAATATGCACTCACTGGAAAACTCCCTCATTGAAATCATGAGAGCTGAACATGATCCCTTAAAAGGTGAGTAGACTTTCCAGGTAAATAATGTGAATATCTGTTGGCGTGTATGTGAATACTGTATGTTGCTATGCTTATCTCGCTTCTGTCCAAAACGTGGCTGTGTAGTGAATGATAACGGGTGATGGCTTTGTTCAGACGGCCATCATGGCGCCTAGCGGACTCTAGTGTTCAGGGCATCAAAAGCATTTCATTCAAGCCTGACAGAAGAGAACCCAGCTCGAGTGTGAACAGATTCTTATGTAGAGCTTAAAAGGGCTGGGAGCATTTATCTCTTATTCATTGGATGGGTTATAAGTACTAGATCAGTGAAGGTCCAACCAGTGGGACCCCCACCAATCTCCAGAATGGAGGACGGGGAGTCCACAGCGAGGAGGAGTTTGAATAAAGTGACAGTCGAATATATGGCCACTGACTGAAACGGCAGAGTACACCGCTTATCCGCTGTATCCAACCCCTGCCGAGCTAGCGTTTACCTCCTTTCCAGAAAATAGTTGATAAATGCCCATGGCTGGAAAGAATGGGTATCCAGTTTTGGATTAAATACAGGAAAGATCCTGTCCTTACGGCCTGTTAGGCCAACAGGACACCTACGGTCGTGTGAATGAGCCCCTAGGGTGCGAGTGAGGTAGAAGTATCACGGTGCTGCTTTGGGTCTTCCCCGGACGAGTGAGTGGGGTTATTGATCCACTCCCTGGCCTGACATTTCAGGACTGTAACCGACTCCACCAAATTCCACGTCTTATCTCTGTGCTGTGGTGTTAGTGAAACCTCCCAAGTTCTATCTTTCGGCTAATCGCTTGGCTGTTTCTGACTTTATGAAAAGTTCTTATGATCTCGGAGATCTCCTATACCTGGTAGCCACGAGAGCGTAGTGTGGACGACAGTATTCTCATTATACTATAATGCCCTTATGGGAAATGTTATATTTTTCACACATGGTCACGCCGAGTCCTTTGGAACAACAGATGCTCTTTGCAACAGCTCTGTTCTTAGGCTAATAGAAGGGGAACCTTGTGTAGAGACTTCCACATTCCCAAGCAGGTAGAGAACAAGATATGCCTTGTCCTGGTGGGACCGCTACTGTAATGGGAATAGGTCATTCAAAATGACTTATTATTTAAATCAAATTTTTATGCTAATCATGTTTTTTACAAGATTTGGCAAGTTTTCTTTTAATTTTCCATTTCACTATCTATGTTTAAAAAATAAATAAACCTAAAACCATGATTTTTTTGCACAGGCCGATGAGCCTAAAACTACGTGCAGACTTCCTGTTCTGTACAGGTAACTTTTCAGTTGTCATCGCATTATTATCACAAGCAGGATTACAATGACAGATATCACCTCTGTGTAGATAACACAGTATTCACCATACCCAATAGGTGATATCACAGCTTATCTACTCCCTCCAGACCTCTGCACAGGTCACAGAGCATGCCTAGACAACTCTCCCATGTAGGTCCCTACCACAGTATCTGTGGCTGCTCTTAAAGAACAGAGTTGAAGTTGATAAAGATAGGATCGGGGGAAAAATACAAAATAACAAAACTCTAACTTGATTTAAACAATAGGTCATTTTGATGATACATCCCCTTAAAGTACCTGTGTTATGCCTAGTACGGGGCTTGAGGGGGTGGAGCATGACTAAGGTTTTTAAAAAGGGATTCCCTGCATCATGCACCGACTTTGCACACTCTACACTAGGCATAAAATGGTGTATCGGAGTGCTCCTTTAATTCTTCAGGGCTTCTTGGTAATTGAACTGTGGCAAGGGGCTCAGCCCATTGTAACGCAGCGGGGTTTGTTCAGTGGCGTAGTCATCTGTTCCATGACGGATGTGACACAGCGTTGCGGCTTCAATTATAAGTCTTTACGCGCGTCCGAATTTAAGTCTGCAAACGACGGATCTGCCAAATTCCATGTGCACTCTACATTTTCTTCACTCCCATTAAGAGAAATGGCTCTTCTCGTCTGCAACGCGGTCGGAATAGGAAATGTTCAGTAACAAAAAATACGGCAGTGTGCATAGCCGCATAGAAATGAATGGGTCAGCGTGCTATCTGCAAAAAGTTTGGATGCAGATGGCGCACGAATGAAAAATACGTCCTAAAGTGAACAGAGCCGTGGCTGGATGGTGAGCTGTGGGCTTTATAAATGAGTCACTTTATGATTCCCGTCCCTTTAGTGTCCCTTTCTTGTGTTTTCATGACCGACATCTCGCCTCGGGCACAGTGCCTTCTAACCTTGAAAGGCTTGGCTTGTTCTTGCCGGGTGAGGTAGGTGCCCCCGCCACTGAGTAGTCCTTGTGTCTTGGAGGGTCTGAGGAGATGCAGATTCATAAATGCTAACATTTACATGCCGCTGGCCGGCTCTATAGCTGGGAATGTGTATGTGTATACTCCTAGGCACATTCTTCTGCTGGAAGAAAGCAAGCCTTTGTGTCTCGTAATAACTCCCCTCTCATCGGAATAATCAAAACAGGCACGGACAGTGCATCTTGTGTGCAGCACCGCAGAACCGAGGAGAAAGTGCCTGGAATGTGAGGCACGAGGTTCACAGCGCACCCCTGTGACTGAGCATCTTGTCTATGCGTGTGTTTGGGCGCACACAGAAAACTCTTGTGTTGTAGTACACCCCGCGCCCTTCCCATCCACTCTAGCAGGTCATTGGATGTACACGCAGCCCGGCAGCCAGGAGTCCTAATTGCATTTTGGAAGGTCTACCATTATGTATTATACACAAAAAGAACAAAAAAGTCATATAAAGGTATACATAGTAACATGGGGTGTGAGGCTGAAAAAAAGACCCATCCAGTTCAGCCTGTTATCCTGTTCATCCAAAGCAAGGGGAAACACACTCTCAGCCAATTTTCTTCATTTTAGGGGAAAAGATTCCTTCCCGACTCTAACCAGAATAACTCCCTGGATCAACGACCCCTCTCTAGTAGCTATAGCCTGTAATATTATTACACTCCAGAAATACATCCAGGCCCCTCTTGAATTCCTTTATTGTACTCACCATCACCACCTCCTCCGGCAGAGAGTTCCATAGTCTCACTGCTCTTACCGTAAAGAATCCTCTTCTATGTTTGTGTACAAACCTTCTTTCCTCCAGACGCAGAGGATGTCCCCTCGTCACGCTCCTTAGTCGTCTTTTTTCTAAAGTGAATAACCCTAATGGTGATAATCTTTCAGGGTACTGTAGTTGCCCCATTCCAGTTATTACTTAAGTTGCCCTACTCTGGACCCTCTCCAGCTCTGCTATGTCTGCCTGGTTCACAGGAGCCCAGAACTGTACACAGTACTCCATGTGTGGTCTGACTAGTGATTTGTAAAGTGGTAGGACTATGTTCTCATCACGGGCATCTATGCCCCTTCTGATGCAACCCATTATCTTATTGGCCTTGGCAGCAGCTGCCTGACACTGGTTTTTGCAGCTTAGTTTGCTGTTCACCAAAATTCCCAGGTCCTTTTCCATGTCAGTGTTACCCAGTGTTTTACCATTTAGTATGTACGGGTGACTTGGTTTTAGGGAACAACGCGGTACAATTTTTTTCCCATATACTGTAGATGAAAATGTGGCACTTTGCCTGCTTCTATAGGAACACCTTACTGCTGTATTTAGGATCCGTATCACACATTGCGTGGCTCCTTCCCCAGATGAAGTGCCCATGTAGCGGTCGCGTGGTGCTTATACAAGAATGGGACCTAAAGCCCATGGGGGGAAACTTTTTAATGCCACTTGCACAAAAACTTTGGAGCAAATGATGTTGCTGTGCCCCCCTCGCCACTTTTCCAAAGTGAGGGCATGGCAAGGGCAGGGACGGGCGAAGCTAGCGGCCATGTATATTTATCTTCTTTTACACCAGCTTTCTGGCTTAAAGAAGACTGAACTCTACGCCAGCTGGAGGCACGGACTGCCGGAGTTGCACCTAATTTATGACTAGGTGTGAGCAGCCTCCGGCAGTGCACGGGATTATCACAGACCGGCCTGAAACGCTGGTCAGTGACGAATCCCCCCACTTGCCTCTGTTTTTACTAACTACCATTTCGCACCCTTGCGGCGAGTTGTTTTTTGGGTTTTCACAGCTGTGGAGTTGACTGTGTAAATGAACTATTGTCCTTTATTCTCCTATTCGTGTTTATTTTAAGATCATTTGGGCCGGGGCGGCACAGTAGGAGTACTATGTCAATGTTAGTCTAATTCTGAAATCACCTGGAGCACATTTCCTGAGCGGATAATGATATTTTTTTCCTAATATGTATTTTGTGGTTGCGCAAACACACACAGCCAGTGTGCAGTAACGTGGACCTCCTGTTTCGTAAAACCTCTCGTTTGCGCGTTATGGTTTTATTAAAGTTTTTTGAAACACCAGAAGCATTGGAGATCCTTTATCTTCAAGCTAAAGTTTGAAGAGCCGCCTCTCATAAGGGTCCTAGCCCACAGACCTGTACTAATGCCATTTTTGGACGTGTCTCCTTAAAGGGGTTTTCAGACATCTTTACTGGATAATAACCTATCCAGTAAAAGGGGTTGTCTCACGTCAGTAAGTTGCATTTATCATGTAGAGAAAGTTATTATAAATATTATCCATATTGCTTCCTTTGCTGGCTGGATTAATTTTTCCATCAAGCACGACCACTACTGATGGATTGCAGGGTGGTCTGTAACCATAGAAACGAGCAGTGTATAATGTGATAGAAAAATGAATCCAGCCAGAAAGGAAGCAATATAGATAATAACAATACATTAGTAAGTGCCTTGTATTAATTTTCTCTACATGATAAATGCCACTTACTGAAGTGAGACAACCCCTTTAAGATATCCGATCTGATCGGTGGGGGGTCTGACACCTGGGACTGTTTGAGAAGGCACCAACATTCGCAGTAACGCCACGGCTTTCTCGCAGTTTAGTATAGGCCCGGGATGCTCAACCTGTGGCCCTCCAGCTGTTGTAAAACTACAACTCCCAACATGCCCTGCTGTAGGCTGTCTGGGCATGCTGGGAGTTGTAGTTTTGCAACAGCTAGAGGGCCGCTGGTTGGGCATTAGGCCATGTGACATCACGTTCATCGGTCACATGGTCTAGCCATAGCTCAGCACCAGTGAAGTGAATGCGGATGAGCTGCGATACCAAGCACAGCCACTATACAATGTAGAAGCTGAGAGAAGGCCACCGCTCTACTGTTATCACCGCTGCCTTCTCCAACAGCTAATTGGCAGGGGTCCTGGGTGTCAGACCCGCACCCATCAGATACTGATGACCTTTCCAGAGGATCAGTTAAAAAATCTCGGAACACCCTTTAAATGCCAGAGAAATACTGTACATAGACTTAAAATTTTGTTGTTCAAAGGTTCTTGAAGAAGTTCTCCAGAACTTAGATTTACTGAGCAGATTAAAGGGAATCTGTCACCAGGAACTTCTCATAAACCAGGCACAAGGTCTAGTAGGGCTAGCTCAGCTGAATGTAGTGATATCATTTACTTAGCGATATGGCGTTTCATTCTGGATAAAAGGTACTTTTAATCCATAAGTAAATGAGCAATAAGTGCACCGAGGGCGGGCTCAAGCCACTCTGTGCACTACTGCTCCTCCTGATTCCTCTGCCAGCCCCTCCTTCTCTTTCCTGATTGGCAGGGCCAGATGACTTTGTAGAAACCTGGCCCTGTCAATCCATAAGGAGAGAGAGGGGCTTCCAAAGGTAACAGCAGGAGCATGGGTGCACAGAGTGGCTTGGGCCCGCCCTCGGTGCACTTAACTGCTCATTTGCATATGGATTAAAATAACTTTTTTTCCAGGATAAAGCAGCAGATCGTTAAGTGATGAGATAGTCCTGCAAGACATGAGGGGGGGGGGGGGGTGGCGGTTAGTATTTTTTTGGTGCGAATTACCTATTTCTCTCTATTTGTGACCAATGGCACTAAGAAACCCCCCCCCACTGCCAGACCACACTTGAGACATTTGGAACATATTTGCAGCATTTCTAGTGGTAAATTGCGACTTTTGTCTCAGACTCGGGGCGTTGTTGTTTTATTTTTGTTGGATGTCAATTTACTGACAAAACCCTGCAGTTTCGCTCATTTCTAAATGTGTCCTGTTTTAATACAAGTTGGCTTTCTTTTTATAATTGCGACTTTTCGACAAAAAGTCCTATCTTTCTGCCATAAATGCGACTTTTTTGCACAAAACACCACCACATAAGACGGCTTAATTGTCAACTACAATTTGAGCTATTTCTGCCGATAAGAGGATGATAAATGAGGTGTATAATATGCGCAAATTTGATAGCCCCGCCCACTTTGACATTTTAGAATGCGTGATGCATTCTTTACGGTGAAAATTCTGGAGAAACCAGTTGATATTTTTGGCGCAAATGAAAACGCCATTCTTTTTGACGCATTTTAAACCATAATTCTGGCGCAACATGCTTAGTAAATGTCCCCCCTAGTGTCTGGTTAATCAGTGACTTTTCCGGTTCTCTTTAAGGCACTTGCAGTAATTTCCGCCCAGTGTCTCCGTGTGACGGGTCTTCTAGCTAGACATTTGTAGGGAACCACCTGGAGTAGGTAAAGGGTGTGCAGAGGTAGCGGTCACATCTGTATCACTGGACGTGCAGAGGTCTAGGAAAGCTGAGCCACAAGAAAATGGACGACAAACCCTTTTAATAAATTGACGATGACCTCCTATGAGGCCTGGGTCACCTTGTGTGGTGCTGGAAGGTGGCGGGACACACAGGGGACCAGGAATGTTAGCTTGATGTCACAACATGAAGAAATTGTTCTTTTGCGGATTATGTTTCTGCCTGTTGGTTTATTGGCTACAGGGGGAGCTGCCTGCTGCTCAGGATCCAGAGGGGGTACAGGGGAAGTGGGGGGCAGATCTCCCGAGGTCAGCACATTTCCGGACTGCTTGTCCCATTGGATCACATGCAGGGTGTAGCACTGAACATTACTTAACTCCGTTACTTAACAATTCTTTTTTTTTTTTTTTTCCAGGTCGTTTGAACTACCCCCATCCGGGGACGGACAGTCTTCTCATGCTGAATGGTAAATAATTTAGTTACTTGATTAAATATTAGCTCAGCGTATCATCCTGCGTGTGTTCCTGGTGTAGTACGTCCACCTATATGTAGCAGAGCTGAAATAACAGCAGATAATTAAGTTTGTTCTTGGCGCTGGTTGCGTGCCAAGTAATCTGTCATTCGGTAGTGAGCACGGTAGTCCCTGACGGGCACGATATTGAGCAGTATGATCACGTACGTTGGGATCGGTATACCTCCGTGTACACCGCTCTGTGCCGGATTCATGATGGCTCCGTTTAGTAATGCATGACTAATAAGGGATCTCTTAAATGACTCAGACATTAGTCTTGTTATGGCAGTTCACCATTATTTTGGCAGGGTCTGCTCAGGATCTCTAGTGGCCTTTCAGAAGCCAAACCCCACCTTTGATGTTAGGAGAAATATAGCTATATCAGGATGGGATTTTCTGCAGTAATGGAGGAATCGGGGCAGATAAGTGGTGAATGGCTAAGGCTACTTTCACATTAGCGGCAGGACGGATCCGACAGGCTGTTCACCCTGTGGGATCAGTCCTGCCGCTATTTCGCCGTGCAGCCGGACCGCTGCTCCTTCGGACATGCAGTACTTTTAGTACGACGGCCTCTCGCCATGCACTGCTGCTTATAGTCAATGGGGACGGAGCGGCAGTCCGGCGGCACGGCGAAATAGCGGCAGGACGGATCCGACTGGGTGAACAGCCTGTCAGATCCGTCCTGCTGCTAGTGTGAAAGTAGCCTAAAGGTGCCCATACACCTTCATGACATTCATGGAGGCACCACTGATCATAGTTTCTGGGCAGCAGATTGTGTGGTCGAAAAAGCGTCCTCCTACAGTGAAGGAGATCACTGCATGTAAATGCGCTGCCTTCGTCACTAAGCGAGCAGCCGACTGTCAGGAAGGAACGCTTTCTTCCTGAGAATCAGCTGCAGAATCGTCCTGTCTAAATCCACCTTCAGTCTGGGTTTTCTTACAGCGGCAGATACATGCAGCCCAACTGCGGCGGTCAGTGGCCAGACAAATTTGCAGGTTAACAGAGGTATTACTCTTAAAAGTATGCAACTGTTGGCCAGACATTGTGGGGATGAATGACTTGTCATACGATCATTCATCCTCATGCCGTTTACATTTCTGAGCGCCACATTCCCTTCTTACATGCCGCCATGTGCTGCTGACAGATTATGATTGGTGGCATGTGTTCACAGGGCTATGATCGTTCCCGATCAATGGCCCATGTATAAAGGGCCTAGTTGGCCAAATCTGCCAATTTTGGTGGGATCAGCCGGCTGTCTAATGTGAGGTGCCCTTATTTTCTGTTAACATCAGATGGTGGGTGAAAGAAGGATCAGGCGTGTTATGCTGGCCGTACACATGATGCTTGGAGACGGGAGAGATAGCCGTCGTTCGGCTAGCATTGAATTTGCATGGGCAGCTTTAGATTTCAAAATGCCTTTATCCACACAAGATGGAGGCCTCCGCCAGAGGAGTCATATAGCGGCTTATTCCCCTTTCCTCAAGGCTGAGGATGCAGGTGTATGAGGGAGTCTGAAATATCTAAGTAAAACCTCATGCACACAACAGCGCCGTGTTTTGCGGTCCACATATTACGGATATGCAAAACAATTATGCTGCCCGAGTGCGTTCCGCAATTTACGGAATGGGCCATCCATAATTGAACGGACAAGAATAGGACATGTTCTAATTTTTTGCGGGGCCATGGAATAGAGCAATGCAGAGTGCTGTCTGCATCTATTGCGAATGGGTCCGCATCCGAGCGGCATTTTTTGCAGAACCCAACAACGTTTGTGTGCATGAGGCCTAAGGTGTATGGACTTTTAGGGTGTCCCATTGCGACAGCCTGTTTCAAAGACGCTCCAGATTTTGGCTATGCCACGGTTGACAAGCCTCCTTGCCGCACGGCTTGGCAGATTTGCCATTCAGGATTCTGGGAAAGCTGAGTGATGAATGTTGCAGTGACGGCCATGTTGGTTACTACCCAGATCTACCAGTGGAATATTTCACTACTGGACAACTCAAGGTGATTTTTGTTTCCGTGAGACATGCTGAACCCGTCTAGCTCCGGAGCGCACTGCTTGTCCTATCTGTTTGTCTTCATGGTTGGCTTTTACTTTTTACACCAAAGCTGTATGTTGGTTGTTAACGTCTGACCTTTGGCTCCAGGGGTTAATAAGCAGAGGGCAATAGAAGTGGTGACCTTTCGCCCCTGCAGGAATAATGATCTGCGTCCATGGCTATTGATCTAGTGACTGATTACTAGAACCTTTCCTCGCTAAATTCCCCTTAGCAGCAATTTATGTGGTGCTAAATCTAAAACATGAGGACTGTTTGGATGATCTTGTCATCTGCAGCCACCAGAAACCTACTTTATAGCCGCACGCCCTGGCTCCTGAGCCCAGGTCCTCCCAGAAATATTTCCTAATTTATTGCTGGGAAAGAATAATTGCAGCTATCGCAAACGACTCGTATTTACGCGCGCCCCTCCGCATTTACATAAATGTAAGGCCTGGATAACCTGACAATGATGTGCATGTAAGTCACCGACTCCACTATTATGTTCCTGACCCCAGCAGCATAGGTTGTCCTGGGTATATCTAGGCCTACTCTTGGAAAATTAGATTGTTAGCTCTGTTGCCAAGGATTCGGTCTCGCTATCAGGGCACCCAGCGATCCGCTATCTGTATATGAGAAAGCTGGGTGACAACCAACAGCTGTCATCTGGGTAGTCAGCTGACTTTCCTAGTCTCCTTCATATAAAATCTGCCTAGAGGTTCAGTAATATGCTCACATCAGTCCAGGAAGCTGAGATATTGGGGCTGTTTGACAGGGGTTCACATTTCCCCTGGCAGTCATGGCCATTTTCTTTCTCTGAGTACCAGAATATCGGCTCTACAGGGTTAAAACGTATATAACATTGACTACTTAAATCAAATCTCCATGCAATAAAAACATATCCCCTTTCTTGTGGATGGGGGATAGGTTTCTGATCGATGGGGGTTCAGTTGCTGCGAATAGGGGTCTTATGTCCCCCATATTAATAGACTGGCCATTGAGCATGTGCGCTGTCGCTCTGTTCATCTCTACCAGACTGCCATAAGTATCTTAAGTACAGTGTTCTGTCCCACAGAGAATCAATGAAGCTTGTATAGGCTCCCCTGTAGGTAGGGGGATACGTTTAAAGGGGGTCAGTCAGCATTTTTAACCATGCTGAACTGCTGACAGCACTAGGTAAGAGCTGGGGACCGCAGGACAAACATAGCTTTTGTGGCGCTTTTCTCATCAGGAGTAGTGAGAAAATGAAGTTTTATTCAGCAGCATTCTGCTCCTGCACTTCAATGCCTGCTTCACAGCCCCTCCCCTCTGCTCTGAGAGACCACTAGGAGCCCTGTATAACTGTGACTCATATCAGAGGGGCGGGGCTTGGAAGCAGCGCAAATCGGAGAACACTTCACTGTGAAGCCCCTCCTTCTGGGCACTTGGTGCAGCAAAATCTGGCAGGATAAAACTTCATACTCACACTGCACTTGAGAAAAGCTCCACAAACGTTGTGTTTGTCCTGCTTTCCCAGCCCCTACCTAGTGCTGGCGTCAGTTTAGCATGGTGCCAACTGCAGTCAGACTCCATTAAATCTTGGGACTTCCCCTTTAAGGCTCTTGATTTTCCTGATAATCCACTTTTTTTCTCGCTGGAGGTTCAGGTGACACTGTACTAATCTCCAGCTAAACTTGTGGTGCGGTTGTATTTGTACATAGCAATCAATGTGCATAGCATGGGGAAGCAGCCTGATGAAACTGGCTACACCCCTGGAACAGAGCCAACACTGAACAATGACTCCATAACTCAGAAAAATCCTAATATAAGAGAAAATTTAGATTTAAGTAAAATAAGCAGAAAAGTAAGACAAAGTGAGTCCTTACTTATGAGTCAGGAATGGCACTGCTGAAAACTGGAAATCGCCTATGGCGGGGACAGGAGCTTCTTCAGGGTCATGTGCTGTACGTAAATGTACCAAAAACATAACATGGGTCCGCCCTCCCCTGGTGTAAATAGGAGCAGGTATAGAGCAGTACAGGACATGTAGTACCGCACGGTACTGTAGAGAGGAGCCACTAGACAGCCAATACAGAAATGGCCATAATGATTTGTTGGATCTGAACTTTTGATGTCCTAGGAAAGACCATTGTATGTTGAAAATATTGTGTCCTGAGGCCATTGTATCTTGAGGGACCACTGTATGTGTTTAGAGGGGGGTTTCAGCCCAAAACATTTATCTATCCTCTGGATAGGTGATAAATGTTGTATCGTAGGGGCTCTGATCACTGGGACCCCACTCAATGCTAGAACAGGGGACCAGGTTCCACCTATCCCACACAGCCACACGACCACAGCAAGGAGGAGTCTGAATGGAGTGGACATATTTATACCCGATGACTGTATCTGATTCCAAAGGGTTTTCCATCAAATTATTATTTTTTTTTTTTAATAACAAAAGCTCAGAAATGGTTAAAAAATTAAACAAAAAGCGCAGTTACTCACCTTCACTGATCCCCCTGCTGCTGTGTCACGCTTCTTCAGTACCCACTGCTCTCCTCTTACTGGTCCTGGGTCATGCCACAAAATGCCCACTCAGTCAATCCCTGGCTTAGGCGAGTCACCGCTAAGGCCAATGATTGGCTGAGCGAGCCCTTTCTGGGATATCTGGCTTGTCAAACAGGAGCAGGAAGTGGGGAGCAGCAGGGATCCTTGGGGGTGAGTAATGATTTAGTTTTTACTTTTAACATTATTATTTTTTTTTTTTATCATCTTCTTGAAAAACTCCTTCAACCTTACAGCGCTACTGTTAGTCGAGGAAAGTAGAATTACCAGTGGCCACTGGTCTTTAGTCTGGCGTAACTCTATTCTGACTGGTGTTGAGGCATGTCGGAAATGTATATTGCACCAATTATTTCTACTTAACATTATATATGGCCAAGTTTTACAGTCCCGAGGCCTTTACAACCTCCGTAAGGGCTCCCCGTGATCCATGATTTACTTTGGTTTGGCTTGAAATCTCCAGGAGCTTAACACAACCAGCTAAGAGGCCTCTGGGGTGGAGTGGAATTAAGACCTTTACTGTACCTCACGCGTTTTCCATCTATTCGTGCTGACATCACTTTTCACCTGGCAGGGGATCTAGGCTGTTGGGAAAGAAAACAGAGTTAGGTAATTGAGTGAAAATGAGTGCAGGCAAATTTCATGCAAATCTCCGGATTGCCTGCAGCGCAACTACCATTTAACGTGAGTTGGACATTTGTAGGTCAATGCAGCCATTTCATTCCCGCTCTCCAACATCAGAACTGCTTTTCCTGCATGAGAAGCGTTCTGAATCAGAGAGGTTATTTATTCCTTACCATTACACAGATGGACTATGGCTTCATTCATGGTTTACAAGGGTATGAGGGGTGTGACTGTGTGTGGGGTTATATATGAGGCATGGCGTTCCTATAGGCACATACCTACAGTTTACATGCTCCGAATCCTACAGGTTTTAAGCATATGATGACCTTATTTTCTTGGTGCCCTTAGGCCTCATGCACACGACAGTTTTTTTTCACGGCCCGCAAAAACGGGGTCCGTGGGTCCGTGATCCGTGACCGTTTTTTCGTCCGTGGGTCTTCCTTGATTTTTGGAGGATCCACGGACATGAAAAAAAAGTCGTTTTGGTGTCCGCCTGGCCGTGCGGAGCCAAACGGATCCGTCCTGAATTACAATGCAAGTCAATGGGGACGGATCCGTTTGATGTTGACACAATATGGTGCCATTTCAAACGGATCCGTCCCCATTGACTTTCAATGTAAAGTCTGGAGTTCTTTTATACCATCGGATTGGAGTTTTCTCCAATCCGATGGTATATTTTAACTTGAAGCGTCCCCATCACCATGGGAACGCCTCTATGTTAGAATATACTGTCGGATATGAGCTACTTCGTGAACCTCAGATCCGACAGTATATTCTAACACAGAGGCGTTCCCATGGTGATGGGGACGCTTCAGGTTAGAATACACTACAAACTTTGTACAAGACTGCCCCCTGCTGCCTGGCAGCACCCGATCTCTTACTGGGGGATATGATAGCACAATTAACCCCTTTAGGTGCGGCACCTAAAGGGGTTAATTGTACTATCATATTCCCCTGTAAGAGATCAGGGCTGCCAGGCAGCAGGGGGCAGCCCCCTCCCCAGTTTGAATATCGTTGGTGGCACAGTGTGCCCCCACCATCGCCCCCCCCTCCCTCCCTCTATTGTATTAAATCGTTGGTGGCACAGTGTGCCAACCACCATCGCCCCCCCCCCCCCCCTCTATAGCAGTAACATTGGTGGCAGTGTGCGGTCTCAACAGTAGAAGATCCATACTTACCTGCTTGCTGCTGCGATGTCTGTGTCCGGCCGGGAGCTCCTCCTACTGGTAAGTGAAAGGTCTGTGCGGCGCATTGCTAAAGAACTGTCACTTACCAGGAGGAGGAGCTCCCGGCCGTTCACAGACATCGCAGCAGCAAGCAGGTAAGTATGGATCTTCTACTGTTGAGACCGCACACTGCCACCAATGTTACTGCTATAGAGGGAGGGGGGGGGGCGATGGTGGTTGGCACACTGTGCCACCAACGATTTAATACAATAGAGGGAGGGAGGGGGGCCGATGGTGGTTGGCACACTGTGCCACCAACGATTTAATACAATAGAGGGAGGGGGGCCGATGGTGGTTGGCACACTGTGCCACCAACGATTTAATACAATAGAGGGAGGGAGGGGGGGGCGATGGTGGGGGCACACTGTGCCACCAACGATATTCAAACTGGGGAGGGGGGGGGGGGCTGCCCCCTGCTGCCTGGCAGCCCTGATCTCTTACAGGGGAATATGATAGTACAATTAACCCCTTTAGGTGCCGCAAGACAGCAGGGGGCAGTCTTGTACAAAGTTTGCAGTGTATTCTAACTAGAAGCGTCCCCATCACCATGGGAACGCTTCTGTGTTAGAATATACTGTCGGAAATGAGTTTTCACGAAGTGAAAACTTAGATCAGAAAAAGCTTTTATGCAGACGGATCTTCGGATCCGTCTGTATGAAAGCAACCTACGGCCACGGATCACGGACACGGATGCCAATCTTGTGTGCATCCGTGTTCTTTCACGGACCCATTGACTTGAATGGGTCCGTGAACCGTTGTCTGTCAAAAAAATAGGACAGGTCATATTTTTTTGACGGACAGGATACACGGATCACGGCCTCGGCTGCAAAACGGTGCATTTTCCGATTTTTCCACGGACCCATTGAAAGTCAATGGGTCCGCGAAAAAAACCGGAAAACGGCACAACGGCCACGGATGCACACAACGGTCGTGTGCATGAGGCCTTAGACTGCGGATATAGCAGTGCTGAATTTGTGGAGCTGAACAGTTGGTGCATTTCAGTAACGGTCTGGATGTTCAGATGAAATGGCGAGAAGCTGAAATTTTTTTTAATTATGGTGCAAATATGGTATGCGGCATGCGCCATAATTTACGATTTTTGTTAAGGCCACAATAGTGGTGTAAATATATTGATAATTGCCCCTCTTTGTCTAACTGTTATACAGACTACTGGTTGGTTTTCTTTCACAATCAAAATTGTGATGCTAAATTTGGGTCTTAGGTCATGCGGTTTTTGCCGCTGAGCCTCGCACGGTATGGGAGAGATGGGTAGACATGGTAGACGTGGATGGACAGATAATGAGCGACATTGCCACCATACAGTCCCAAATTCTGGTTCTCTAGATTCGGCCTTTAAAATCCATATGACAACCGGAGTCACAAAGCAGTCTACGCATTTCATGATTAAGACACTACGTCGAAACGCATAGACCGCTTTGTGACTCCGGTTGCCATATGGATTTTAAAAGTAAGGCTACTTTCACACTGGCGTTTTGGCTTTCCGTTTTGAGATCCATTCAGGGCTCTCACAAGCGGCCCAAAACTGATCAGTTTTGCCCTAATGCATTCTGAATGGAAGAGGATCCGCTCAGAATGCCTCAGTTTGCCTCCGTTCAGTCACCATTCCACTCTGGCGGCGGACATCAAAACGCTGCCTGTAAGTCAATTGGAACGGATCAGTTTTCTCTTACATAATAGAAAATGGATCCGTCCCCCATTGACTTTCAATGACTGATCTGTCATAGCTATAGAAGACATAATACAACCGGATCCGTTCATGACGGATGCAGGCGGTTGTATTGTTGTAACGGAAGCGTTTTTGCACATCCATGACGGATCCGCAAAAAACGCTAGTGTGAAAGTAGTCTGAGGAATAAAGGTTTGGGATTTTAACTGCGGTCTGGTTGCTGGAATCTTGTTCTTGTTTTGGAATTTTCCCTGGTCCAGGGGTCCCGTGCATGGCAAGCGTGGGTGAGCTGAAGTGTTTGTTATTTACTAGAGTCGGCCTGATACAGGGCCCAAAGATCTGCAGTCTAGTCATATTTGCCAACTCACCTGGACTCCTGGAAGAGCCGGCAAATATCCGAGAAGGCATCCATGATCTTAAAAGCTGTCAATTACGCGTAGAGCCTGAGCCGTGACCTAGACTGCCAGCTCTCCACCATGGATGAGCAGAGGCTGCTGTGGCTCGTACAGTAAGGCCATGTAGCACTGGTATTTGTTAGCTATTGGCGGTATCATACGGCAGTTATCTATACCTGAATGAGATGGGAAAAGGGCTAAAAGGCCTTGTTTGTCCATCGACTCCCTGTCAGCAGACATCCGCCGACCTTCCAGCTTTCCAGTATCCACGTTTATTTTGTCTGGGCCAGGGATTCATCTGTGTACACATTCTTCTTACCTCGGGTCTGGTGATTTGTGCCGCCCTCCCAGATGAGACGCATCATTGTAGAAATCAGAGCGTGCACATGAATGGACGTGTAATGCAAGTGGGATCATGCCGCCCCCCTCTGTCAGACTCCTGGCCCTGGTATTGTTTCCAGGTGGCAGTAAAAATGGATATGGCATTGGAAATTGTCTTTTAGTGCTCTGGATCATCAAATGGACATGAAATATTAGGACACACTTGCTGCCACAAATTAGTACCAGATTATCAGTATTCCAGATTCCGAATGTCAGATTAAAGGAATTTTACTACATTTTAAGGCTACTTTCACACTAGCGTTCGGGGCTCCGCTTGTGAGTTCCGTTTAAAGGCTCTCACAAGCGGCCCCGAACGGAAACGTCCAGCCCTAATGCATTCTGAGTGGACGCGGATCCGCTCAAAATGCATCAGTCTGGCAGCGTTCAGCCTCCGCTCCGCTCAGCAGGCGGACACCCGAACGCTGCTTGCAGCGTTCGGGTGTCCGCCTGGCTGTGCGGAGGCAAACGGATCCGTCCAGACTTACAATGTAAGTCAATGGGGACGGATCCGTTTGAAGTTGACACTATATGGCTCAATTTTCAAACGGATCCGTCCCCCATTGACTTTCAATGTAAAGTCAAAACGGATCCGTTTGCATTATCATGAACATTATTGTTCATGGTAATGCAAACGGATCCGTTCTGAACGGATCTAAGCGTTTGCATTATAGGTGCGGATCCGTCTGTGCAGATACCAGATGGATCCGCTCCGAACGCAAGTGTGAAAGTAGCCTAAAGGGAATCTATCCGCTCCAAACCAGAGTAAGCGGTGTATAGTGTAAGAAACGCTAATTCCTTTTATCTCATTTTATCTTCATACTCGCTTGCTTTCTTGTGCTGGGCTCCAACAAACCAGCGATAAAATACATTGAGAGGACTGCTTTTTGAGTCCTCTCCCTTATTTGTGTGAGCTCAGGAGTCCTCTCGATGCCTTTTACTGCTGGTTTGTGGGAGCCCAGCGTCGAAGAGATTATGAAGAAAAAGAAATGACATAATCGGACTTGGCGTCACACTTACACACGGCTTACGTTTTAAAGGAAGCTGACCGATTCCCTTTAAAAAAAATTTTTTTTTTTTTACATTTTTATTTAGTTACCTGTAAATGCATAAAATGAGGAAAAGTTAAGTAGTCAGACATAAGCTCCTCAAAATTTCCCTCAGTGGCACAAGCCATGTGATGAATTTGGTGCAGCTCACATGATATGTTAGAGCCTGTTCACGTCGCTCTACTTTTGCAGTATGTATCGGGAAAGCTGGAGGCCACCATTCACCTGACAGAGGCCAAAAAAAGTGTCTTTGCGCCAAATTTGGAAGTTATAATTGTAACTCAAAAAATGTTGCCATTTTTTGCAGTGTTTTTAAGTTTTTCTTTACTTTTTTTATATGCTGTCATTTTGTTTTAAAGTCTAAAGTGCGTTAGATTATGCAGTACATATGAAACATTTTTGTGGAGTGTTCTTTGTGCTGCACTTCTGGTTTTTACAGTTTTCAGTGTATTATTTTAATTTATTTTTTTCTACCGTTTTTCTCATAGGCTTCCCTATAAGCCTTGAAAAAGAGCCAGAAAAATAATGTTTTGTTCCGAGTGCTAGAGCCCAGGCACACTACCGTATTTTCTTTCAGTGTCCGTTCATTTTTTTATTTTATTTTTTTCAGCCCGTATGCGGAACCATTCCCTTCAAAGGGTCCGCAAAAAAGATGGAAATGACTTCGTGTGCATTCCATTTTCATGTGTCCGCAAGTCCCTTCCGCGAAAAAAAATAGAACATGTCCTATTCTTGTCCGTTTTGCAGATAAGGATAGGCATTGTTACAATGGATCCGCGAAGAAAAATAGATGTCATCAGTTGTTTTTTTTTTTTTTGCGGAGCTGTGTTTTGTGGACCGCAAAATACATACGATTGTGTGCGTGAGCCCTTAGAAGAAAAAAAATGCAAAAAAAAAAAAAAAAAGATAAATGATAAAATAAAAGCATGGTCTTAAAGGAAGCAAAGTAAGAGCTACTTATTTACCTACAGTTTACCTAATCGCCCTGATAAACTACTCTCACCAATCTGGGCCACAAGTACCAGACTGCCAGAAGTTTCAGACAGATTTTGTTGTATTTTTGTACTTTTTTTTTTTTTTTTCTTTTTAAACCTTTTGGAAGCTTTTATATTTTCAAAGGGAATCGGCCCCCACCACCTCCCTATCTTACTAAGGGCATATAGGCACATAGCTGTGGTCCACTTGATTAAAACGCTGGTTTTCTCTTCTTGATCCGAGGATCTGTTCCAGAGGTATACTTCTTCGTTCATATGCAAATTAGGAGTTTGGTGCAACATGGGTGTCACTGGTGCTCTTGTTGCACCGAAACCCAGCTCGTTTCCGTGGGCAGCGACTTTGATTGACAGGGTCAAGCACTGGCGACTTAATCTCGTCTTACGCAGTGTTCTTGTACATGCGCCGTTGGGACACGTATCGACGCATTCGCAGCTTTCATTCTAGACAGGGATGAAAATAACTTACTACGCATGCTCCACTGTCTCCTCTGTTATGTCCATGTCCATCTCTTATGCTTACATCATCAGCGCCTGCGCAGTTCACTTGTTTTCGGCCCTGACTACTGCACCGATATGTGAACCGACGACTGATGCGCGAGAAGACCTGTCCAAGAGACATTATGTCTGCACTGCCTGGCCCCGTCACTCAAAGCAACTAGTGAGGGGCTGGGCACAGAAAGGAGAGAAGCTTTGGTGCAACAAGAGCAATAATGGTGCCCTCGTTGCACCTAATTTACATAGAATTAAAAAGTATCATAACTCAAGAAGGGAGCCTCGGATCAAGAAATGAAAAACAGAGTTTAAATCAGGTGAACCACAGCTTGGTGTCGAGGCCCCTACTCGGATAGGGAGGTCGCTGGTGAGAGAATCCCTTTAAAGCGCACGCAGTCTCCTGAGAGAGAGGCAGAAAGACCTGATTCACCAGTTTGGGCAAAAAAATAAAAATAAAAACAGACAACAAATAGATATAGAAATGACTCCTGCTGTTCATCAAGCCCTAGCCCTGCAGGGTTGAGCTCAAGGTGTACCATAAGATGCTGTGCGGGGTGGGATTATTTCCAAAAACTTGCTGGTATGTGTGTCCAAGCCAAATGCTTACATAAACGAGGATTTTCGTTTCCTTTATCCTCTTCCGCACAGTGGAATTTTTTTTTTTGATCATTTGTTTAAAGATTTGTTTATTCCCACAAGGGGCTTTTGTCGAGCGGACAATGGGCGAGAGGGTGAAAAAGTCTTCATGCAATTTTTTCGTCCGGTCGCATTGGGCAGATAAAGGTCAGACATTACAACTATTATATTGTATGTGGCGAATGTACAAGATGTTCTTTGGAGCATGTGATATTTTTTTATGAAGACTTTTTTGTTCTTTTGGAAAAATGACATTTTCGCCCTGGGGTCTGACAGTTGACACAATGTAATATCGGAAATAAATGCAGAAGTCAAACTTTTATGGTGTGTTTTATGTCATATTATTTTTTTTTTTAGTTAAAGGCCTCTTTCACACGGGCGTCCCGGATTTGCTCCGGATGCGTCACGTGTGCATTGCGGGAAACCCGCGCGAGTAGGCACGCAATTGCAGTCAGTTTTGACTGCGATTGCATTCCGATGTTCAGTTTTCTCCGCGCGAGTGCAATGTGTTTTGCACGCGCGTGAGAAAAAAAACTGAATGTAATACCCAGATCCGAACCCGGACTTCTTCACTAAATGTGAATGTGCCTTGAGGGGTTAAAAAATAAAATAAAGAATTAACTCACCTCATCCACTCGATCGCGTAGCCGGCATAGTCTTCTTTCTTCTTCTTGCAGGACCTGCAAAAGGACCTTTAACGTAATCGCACTCACCACGACTTCAGCGCAGGTCCTGCTTCAGCAGGACCTGCGCTGACGTCATTAAAGGTCCTGAAAGAAGAAAAAAGAAGACTATGACGGCTGCGCGATCAAGTGGATGAGGCGAGTTAATTTTTTTATTTTATATTTTTTTTAACCTCTCAAGACACATTTTAGTAAGCATTATATATTAAGAATACTATTATTTTGGCCTCATGCACACGGCCGTTTTGGTCCGCAACCGAGCCGCAGTTTTGGAGGCTCGGATGCGGACCCATTGACTTCAAAATACACAACGGTCGTGTGCATGTAGCCTTTCCCTTATAACCATGTTATAAGGGGAAATAATAGTGATTAGACTTTAATTGGGTTGCTCAACCCTATCATCTCCTAGCAACCATGTGTGAAAATCGCACCGCATCTGCACTTGCTTGCGGATGATTGCGATTTTCACGCAGACCCATTCATTTCTATGGGGCCTGCGTTGGGTGAAAAACGCTGAATATAGAACATGCTGCAATTTTTACGCAACGCACAAGTGATGCATGAAAATCACCGCTCATGTGCACAGCCCCATAGAAATGAATGGGTCCGGATTCAGTGCGGGCACAATGCGTTCAACTCGCGCATTGCACCCACGCGGAAAACTCGCCCATGTGAAAGGGGCCAAAGGGAATGTGTCAACTATAACGTTTTTTTCTTCCAGTTAAGACCTGATAGTGTCCTTTTTTTTTTTTTTTTTCCTCATCTGTTTTTATTTTCTGATTGTAGATTTTTTGTAAATTCTATTTCCTGAACATGATTATGGGGGCGGCCATCTTGCCAAAGCTGCTGTTAACAGCCTATAGAGAGATGCTTTACAGCAGCCACCATGAGCCATAGACACAATAGATGGGAGGGGACCTCACTGACTTGATCTGTGACCTGTGCAGAGGTCATTGTGCAGGGATAGGGAATAGATAATCTGTGGTATCACCTCTAGTGAATAGTGGATCCTGTGTTTTCTCTATAGTCTTGCTTGTGATGATAATGAGATGACTGCTGAGAAGTGATCTGTGCAGCCTTAGTGGCCGGTGCAAAAACCTGGATCTAAGGGGTAGTGAGTGACAGAAATGTAGAGTTTAAATTTTTTTGAAATGTAAAAAAAAAGGCCCTATTAGACTCTTGTCGACCAAACCGGCTGTTGTGGGTGGGACCGACCAACAATCTAATATGTATGGGGAGCTCCCGACTCTTCCCCGGCAGATGATGTGGGGGAAGTGGAGGATGGGCTGCGTTAAATTTAAACGCCCAATTCTTTTCTTCTCCAGGGAGATGAGCCTCCTCCAGAGCCTGGCAGCTGAATTCTTGTCTCTCTCCCCCACTGACGTCACATTCATACTTAGGCTACATGCACACCAACGTTGTTTGTTTGCGGATAGGATGAGAACCCATTCATTTCAATGGGTCCGCAAAAAAATTCGGGCAGCACACCGTGTGCTGTCCGCATAAGTTTGTCTGTTCCGTAGCCCCGCAAAAAAAAAAAAAAAGAACATGTGCTATTCTTGTCCGTTTAAGGGTACTTTCACACTTGCGGCAGGCAGTTCCGGCAATCCGGCCGCAAACGGATGGCATTTGTCAGACGGATCCAGATGCAGATCCGTCTGACAAATGCATTGAAATACCAGATCCGTCTCTCCGGTGTCATCTGGAAAAACGAATCCGGTATGTATTTATTTTTATTTTTTTTGCATTTTTAAAGGTCCGCACATGCACAGACCGGAAAACTGGATCCGTTTTGCCGGAACACTTAATTCCAGATTTGGCACTAATACATTTCAATGGAAATAATGCCGGATCCTGCATTCCGGCAAGTGTTCAGGATTTTTGGCCGGAGAGAAAACTGCAGCATGCGGCGGTATTTTCTCCGGCCAAAAAACATAAGAGGGACTGAACTGATGCATCCTGAACGGAATGCTCTCTATTCAGAATGCATGGGGATAAACTGATCAGTTCTTTTCCGGTATTGAGCCCCTGTGACGGAACTCAATACCGGAAAAGCAAAACGCTAGTGTGAAGGTACCCTTAGGCATTGTTACAATGGATCCGTAAAAAAAAAAAAAAGGATGGCATACGGATGTCATCCGTTTTTTTTTTTTTTTTTTGCGGACCGCAAAACGCATACGGTTTTGTGTATGTAGCCTCAGTCAAACTGGTCATACATGTATGTGGGGTGGTCCCCGCCGGTGTATGGTCGTTCAGAGTTGTACAGGCCTAATAAATAAACCCTTCCTCCTCTGGATATCACACGATTCAGCGGAGGATGATTTATAAATACAGAGGACATGGCAAGTCTCATGACTGGCAAGAAACCCTGAGCTCTCCGCACAGCAGGGACAGATCTATGGGGGAATGTGCCTTATTTAACCCTTGTTTGGTAAATTTAGATGACCATTGCTTATTCTGAGCAGAGTATTGTTACTCCCAGTATGTACAGTATTCAAGCCACTCATCAAAACTCATTGCAACACTGCCCCCAGAGGCCAACCGTTGCATTTCTCATAATTAAGAAAACCCTTTTTCAAGCTCATCACAGCAAAAAAGCCATTTAATTAGTGAGAGACCTATAACATGAATCTTCTATTAAAATCCTATGTAAATATGAATTTATCATGTCTATTTCTGGTTGGGCATCTTACCTAAGGGGTGTTCTAATTTGAGCAAGTAAAGGCTATTCTTTGCATAATGAAAATTTATACAATTTTCTCATCTCTTTTCCTAATCAGTTTCTTATTTTTCAAGATCTCTGCTGGCTGTCATTTAATAGAAGAGATCTTGAACGTCGTAGAGGAATTGATGCAGAAAGTATATTGGAAAATTGTATAACCTTTCTTTTCTAAATTTGTAATGCCCCTTTTAAAAGAGTTGTCCAGGTTCGGAAAAACATATTTTGCTTTCTTTCAAAAACAGCACCGCCCCTGTGCACAGGTTGAGCGCAGCATTGCAGCTCTGCTCTATGGAATCCAGTGAAGGTGACCTGCAAGACCAGACACAACCCATGGACAGGGGTGGTGCTATTTTAGGAAGAAAGCAGCCATGTTTTTCTACTCCTGAACAATTCCTTTAAATCTGTCAGCAGATTTGTAGCTATGACACTGGCTGACCTGTTACATATCCGCTTGGCAGCTGAAGATATTGTGTTGGTCCCATGTTCATATGTGTCTGCTTTGCAACTGAGCCTCTAGGAGCAACGGGGGCGTTGCCGTTGCACCTAGAGGCTCTTCTCACTCTGTGCCCTCTCTACTTTGACATGGTCATGCACTATAAACGTCCTCACACCTGGCCCTGTTAATCAAAGTGCAAAGAGAGCACAGCCTCTAGGAGTAATGACAACGCCCCCGTTGCTCCTAGAGACTCATTTGCATATGTTAAAACCACATTTTTTTCAGCAATGTGGACACATATGAACATGGGACCAACACCGATGTCTTCAGCTGCCAAGTGCACATGTAACAGGTCAGCCAGTGTCATAGGTACAAAACTGCTGACAGATGCTCTTTAAGTCCTGTTGTTTGATATTGGGTCTTCATTGCCGTATATTAGTTTTCTTAGCGCTTTGACTATATAAAAGATTGATCATATTATCCTTTGTTTACATGCAGCAAGGAGTTATGGGAGAAGACGAGGTAATTCATCTATCCATTTATTACTAAAGCTGAGTTAACCATTAATTTGCCTGATCAGTTTTGATTTCTCTCTCATCCTGTCCTCAATCAGAACTTCTGGATGTCCCTCACGGATGAATGATGTGCTTTGATTAACACATATCTACTGATTACTAATAGAATGCGTCCTATAAAACCTTATCAGATGATTACACCACAAGCTGTAGTTATATCAGGGCTATAGGAATTACATTCTTTCTGACCACATGCAATGTATGGCCCACATCAGAGACAAGGGGCCTAAAAATTGTCCATCATTGCTTTCAGTCACTGGCGCTGATGCATGGTCAGGTTAGAACATCTGACCGTGCCACGAAATGTCAGCAGATTAGCGCCTTGGACGTGAAATAGATACACATTGCAGCTGCTGACAGCTTCCCTGAATGAGGAGAGGGATGGAAGCTGCTGTCAGACACTTCTGGTGCACTTATCTCCTCTGAAAACATACAAAGACGGGTCTCCCAAGTAAGAGAACCATATTACCACCTCTTGGAGGTGGCCAGCCAGAAACCTACGTACTGACGAGGGGCAAGCACCCTGAAACAGCTGTCTACAGATGGATATCTGGCTTGGCTATATTCCCAAGGTTTGTTGGAAAGTTGGATTTTGACTCTTGCTGCTTCCACGATGAGGCACTGGCAAGATGGTTCTCTTCCTTGGGAAATGCCTCTTTGGATATTCTTTTCCTATGGAGCCTTTCTAATAAGCCCCCATACCATGGAGAGCTTCGGGTCTCCATAAGGAGATTCAGCACCCTGCCTAACCCTACTCCGAAAAGAAAGTGATTGGGCATGTTAAAAACCACGTGTGTGATCCTTTGTATGACAAATGGAGCTACCACAGCTTTAACAATATGTTAAGAAATTGATCAAAAATGTAATGTTAAAGTGGAGGTTCACTTTAATCAAGTCATATGTGTTATGTGTGTAGACATGGAAGAACATAAGAGTTGCAGATTTAGAATCCCCTAAACGCGTATTATCCAAATCTTTCAGATCATTACCTTCCCTTACCCACAATGCACGTTATCAGAACGATGGGTTTGATCATGCATATTCTGATGTGTGCAGCCATCCAGAGATTGTGACTATGATGAAATCTCTTGGACATTTACAGTGCGTTGACCTTTGTAGACTTGCTGTAGGACCAAGGTAGTAACCACCCCAGGCAGCGAGATGTTACTGAAAGGACACATGGTCAGTATGAACCATGAAGTCACACCCTCCCATAGCAACTTACAAGCCTCATAGACTGTGGCACCTACGTCATCGACTCCCCGGGTGACAGTGAACACAAGTGGCAGCTAACCAATTCCTGGCATGGCTGAGTTATGTTTAGCTGCAATCTCTTGGAAAACATCTCCTAAAGGGGTATTCTAGTTCCAGAAAGTTATCCCCTATTCACTGGTAGGACCCCCACCAATTGCAAGAATGGGGGCCCCACACCCCGTGTAGCTTCCCTTGAAATGGATGGAGTGGCTGGTCAGAATGCCCACCGCCACTCTATTCATTTTCCATTGAAATGCATTAATGCCCAACTGTTCTGGAAAAACGGATGCGGTCTGCACATGCGCAGACCTTTTAAAAATGTGAAAAAAATAAATACCGGATCCGTTTTTCCAGATTACAACCGGAGAAACGGATCCGGATCCGTCTACAAATGGAATCCGTTTGCATACAGATGGAACGGAACTGCCTGCCGGAATCCAACAACGCAAGTGTGAAAGTACGCTAAGTTCACCGAGGGAAGGCCCTAACCTCTCTGAACCTTAGCTTCTCTGCTCTGCTTCCCTGGAGTCTCCTAGCAAGCACTGAGTAGCTAAGGCCTGTCCACGGGCGCTCTTCATATTTTAAAACCCTTATTTCTCGTGCGTGGCATTGGGGGACACAGCACCATGGGTATATGCCCAGCTGCCACTAGGAGGCTGACACTAGAAACAAAAAAGTGTTGGCTCCACCCAGGTGGGCTATACCCCTCTGCTAGAGCCAGAACAACTCAGTCTAGTTCTAGTGTCCGTAGGAGGCAGACATGACCTGCTAGCAGGTCCTTTTTCTGCTAATTTTTTATTTTATTTTTATTTCTTTTAATTTTTTCCTCTACAGGTAGCAGGGGCGGCTCCATCGTGTTCCACCTTAGTTGCCCCCCTGCGGGCGCGTACTCGGTACCTTGCAGCCACCCAGTCCCCAACGTGACCTGCTTCTGCAGTGGATTCCGGCGGACCCACGGTTCCGTGTTGAGTCCGCCGAGGGGGTGGTCATGCTGCGCCTGAACTAATCGGAGGGTGAGTATGAGCTTCAGCCCCAACCCATCTTCCCCTAGTATAGCTGGGCCTTTGGGGGGGCACCTCTCCTTCACTCTCCTTCTCAGGGGGGTCTCCCTTCTGGAGCCTTTTTTAATGGAGATCGGCTCCTTTAAGACGGCCATTTTCGGCCTTCGCCCTTTCCTACCTCGGTGGCTGTGTCCTCTCCTCTGCCTGTCCTCGGCGCTGTCTGTTTTATTCCTGCGCTGGCGGGCGGGGGTTGCCGGCGGCGGCGCTTTCCTCTGCGTCCGACTGCGCCCTGAGGATGGGGAGCGCATACTAGAGGCCGCGGCTTTTGCTCGGCCTAGGCCGCGGTCACGTGGGCGGGCGTCGTCTCCGCCTCCTGCGCTTCCCGGGCTTCCTCTCTTGCCCCTCCCCTTGTGGGCGTTCCTCCCGAGGTCTCTCTTCCTTCCGCCCAATCCAGCGCCAGCGCGGGCTGCTAGGGGGGCGGTTCTTCTGCCGAACGGCTTCTCTGTGCCTGGGCTGAGCGGTCGCGTGCGTCGCCATATCCTCCTGCGCTCCGGATCCTCCAGCGCTCGTTTTTTCTGGGACACAGCACCATTGGTCGTGGTAGGCAGCCTCTGGCTGACTTCTTCTTTTCAGGTTCCACCACCGCCATCATGTCTTCCTCTGGTCAGGCCCCCACTCCCCCTGCCGCCATTTCCACTCATTACGCCTGCTCTGTGTGTAATAGGAAGTTCCCATGCGGCCAGCCTACGTCCCTCTGTGTGCAGTGCCTCACCCCCGGGCCCGCCCAGTCCGCTCCTGCGGCCTCTACCTTGTCGGTTCTCCCGGAATGGGCTGCTACCCTGTCCCAGGCCATAGGTAGCCTTGCTAGCCTCTCCCAATCCCTGGCACAGTCTCTGGACAGTCTCCCTGCCCAGATTGCGGCCGCTTCTGGCAGGGCCTCTACCGCTGGTGATGCGCCTGGCGATGGTTCCCATCCTCGCTCCGGCTCTCGGTCCCGCAAACGACCACGTACGGTCTCGGCTGGGTCCCACTCCTCCTCAGTTTCCCCGGATCGCTCCCCGGCTAGGTCTGAGTCCGGTGAGATTTCTTCTTCAGCCGCTTCCGCCGCTCCTGGGGACTCCTCCGCTTCAGATTCTGAATCTGAGCGGTGTTCGGCGATGTCGGCAGCCGTGCAGGATCTCATCAGGGCCGTTCGGGACGCACTCCACGTACAGGACGTCCCCTCGTCCTCCTCCCTGGAGGCGGTGTCCTTCCGCCGCTCTAAGCGGTCCACGGTGGTTTTTCCCAATCACGAGGATCTGGACGCTCTCCTTGCCAAGGAGTGGCGTCACCCTGACCGGCGCCTTCATCTCACCAAGGCTTCTGATGTCCCTTATCCTTTCTCTGAGGATTCGGTCAATCTCTGGACGATTCCCCCCCTGGTGGATCCTCAGGTCGCTCGTCTGGCGAAGGCTACTACGCTTCCCCTGGCTGATGCGGCTTCCTTGTCGGATCCCGCTGATAAACGGGTCGACTCCTTGGCCAAGTCCGTTTTCATAGCGGCGGGCGCCGCCATCCGCCCTGCGTTTGCCGCCTCTTGGGTCGCCAAGGCATGCGCTGTTTGGGCAAAGCAGCTTCTCCGTGCCTTACCTGCTGACTCTGACCAGGGGGACTTGGCAGTGCTTGCCTCCCAGATCTATCAGGCCTCCAAGTTTCTTTGTGACGCCTCTATGGAATCGGCTCGCCGCTCTGGGCGTGCGGCCGCCAACTCTGTGGCTATCCGCCGCACCATCTGGCTTCGTTCCTGGGCGGCGGACGCCGCCTCTAAGAAGGCTCTTATCTCTCTTCCCTTTCTCGGTGGAAAGCTTTTTGGGAAACGCTTAGAGGAGCTCATCTCCGAGGCCACTGGAGGTAAGAGTTCTCTTCTTCCTCAGAATCAGCCTCGCCGCCGTCGTTTCCCCGGGTCGTCCTCCCGGACGCAGTCCTTTCGGTCCTCTCGGGCCCCCCCTGCCCGATCTGACAAGAAGCCTTCCAGGCCTTCCTTCAAGTCCAGGCCCTCTTGGCACGCCAAGCCCAAGCCCGCTCGTCCCCAGTCCACTAAGCCTCCTTCAGCATGACTCGATCCCCGTCATGGTGGGAGGGCGCCTGCTCGTCTTTCGGGATGTTTGGCGGGCAAACGTAGAAGACGCCTGGGTTCTCGAGGTGGTCTCTTCTGGGTACAGAATCGAATTCACCGACCTTCCGCCCAGTCGTTTCTTCTTGACGTCCCCCCCCATGTCTCCCGCCCGGGCAGACAGTTTTTTTCAGGCCATTCATTCCCTGCGCGCTCTGGGGGTCATCGTTCCGGTTCCAGAGTCAGAACGTTTTCGGGGCTTCTACTCGAACCTGTTCACCGTCCCCAAAAAGGACGGCTCACTCCGTCCTATCCTGGATCTGAAGGCGCTCAATCGGTTTGTCCGGGTCCGTCATTTCCGCATGGAGTCCCTCCGGTCCGTGATCGCCTCCCTGGAGTTGGGCGAGTTCCTGTCGTCGGTCGACATTCAGGATGCCTATCTCCACGTTCCCATCGCCCTCTCCCATCAAAGGTTCCTTCGCTTCGCGGTGGGTTCGCTTCATTTCCAATTTGTAGCCCTTCCCTTCGGTCTGGCCTCCGCACCAAGGGTTTTCACCAAGGTGTTAGCTCCCCTAGTGGCTCTTCTTCGTGCCAGGGGGGTCGCCCTGGTGCCTTACCTGGACGACCTTCTGATTCGGGCCCCGTCTCCCGAGGACAATCTGTCCAGCCTGAGCATCACCCTCTCGGCTCTTGCTCAGTTCGGGTGGCTTGTCAACCACTCCAAGTCCTCCCTTGTCCCACGCCAGAAGATGCTCTTTCTGGGAATGCTGTTCGATACTCGCCTCGGGCGGGTGTTCCTTCCCCCGGAGAAGGTGTCTTCTCTTCAGGCGGGGGTACATCTTCTCCGCAGGCCGTCCTCTCTGACCATCAGGACATGTATGCGCGTCCTGGGGAGGATGGTGGCCTCATTCGAAGCCATTCCTTATTCCCAATTCCACTCTCGGGACCTGCAGATGTTCATCTTGTCCAGGTGGGACAAGTCCCCGGAGGGTCTCGAGCGCCTCGTTCGTCTCCCTCCTCAGATTCGCCTGGATCTCTCCTGGTGGTTGCTTCCCCGGACGGTGTCCCTGGGCCGGTCCTTCCTCCCCCCCAGTTGGCGCGTGATCACGACCGATGCCAGCCTCTCGGGATGGGGAGCGGTGTTCGAGTCCCTCACGGTTCAGGGTCTGTGGTCTGTTCAGGAATCCTCCCTGCAGATCAACGTTCTCGAACTCAGGGCAATTTTCTTAGCACTGTCGCACTGGACTTCCCGTCTGCGCGGCCTCCCGATCCGGATTCAAACGGACAACTCCACCGCCGTGGCTTATCTGAATCATCAGGGGGGCACCAGGAGCGTGATGGCCCTGCGCGAGGCCTCTCAGATCCTGCGATGGGCGGAGGAACACGTTCCCGTTCTCTCCGCCGTCCACATTCCCGGGGTCGACAATTGGGCGGCAGACTTTCTCAGTCGTCAGCTCGTCGACCCGGGCGAATGGTCTCTCCACCCGGAAGTGTTTCATCAACTGTGTCTCCGGTGGGGAGTTCCGGACGTGGATCTCTTCGCGTCTCGCCTGAATCACAGACTTCCGCGCTATGTTGCGCGGTCCAGGGATCCGCAAGCTCTTGCGGTCGATGCCCTGGTTCTGCCTTGGTCCCAGTTCGACCTTCTGTATCTCTTTCCGCCCATCCCTCTTCTGCCTCGAGTGCTCAAGCGTCTCAAGGCGGCCCGGGTGCCGGCGATTCTGGTGGCCCCAGATTGGCCCCGCAGGGCGTGGTACGCAGATCTCGTGTTCCTGCTCGCCGACGTTCCATGGCGTCTTCCCCTGCGTCGCGATCTCCTTTCGCAGGGCCCTCTGTTCCACCCGAATTTACCGCAGCTTCGTTTGACGGCGTGGCTGTTGAGACCGCGATCCTGAAGGCCCGTGGTCTCTCGGACTCTGTCGTTCAGACGATGCTTCGCGCTCGGAAGCCCCAGTCGGCCCGTATTTACTATCGGACCTGGAGGGCGTATTTTGCTTGGTGCGAGTCCGCACGTTCTCGTCCTCTCCTTTTTTCGGTCCCTAATATTCTGGCCTTTCTTCAGGCTGGTTTTGATAAGGGGCTTCGCCTGGCTTCTCTCAGGGGGCAGATTTCTGCCCTTTCGGTCCTTTTTCAACGTTCTGTGGCCGCGCGGGCTCAGGTTAAGACTTTTCTGCAGGGTGTCGCGCGCCGAGCCCCTCCTTTTCGTCCTCCGGTGGAGCCGTGGGACCTGAATCTTGTTCTTGATGCTCTTCAGTCCTCTCCTTTTGAGCCCTTGGCAGACATCTCTCTGTCGTTTGTGTCATTTAAGGTTGCCTTCCTTGTGGCTATCACCTCTATCCGTCGGGTTTCCGAACTGGCGGCGCTTTCCTGCCGGTCGCCTTTTCTGGTGTTCCATCGGGACAAGGTCGTTTTGCGTCCCGTTCCTTCTTTTCTCCCTAAGGTTGTCACCCCGTTTCACATCAATGAGGAGATTATCCTTCCTTCCTTCTGCCCTAATCCTTCTCACCCTCGGGAGAAGTCTCTCCATTGCCTGGATGTTGTTCGGGCTCTCCGCTGGTACCTTCGCCTCACGGAACCCTTCCGTCGTTCGGATTCTCTTTTCTTGGTTCCGGCGGGTCCTCGTAAAGGTCTGCCTGCCTCCAAGGCCACCATCTCTCGCTGGGTTCGGTCGGCTGTCAAGGAGGCCTACGCCGCGAAGGGTCGCGCTCCCCCTTCCAGGTTGACCGCTCATTCGACTAGGGCAGTCGGAGCTTCCTGGGCGGTGCGTCATCAGGCTTCGGCTGCCCAGCTTTGCCGGGCCGCCACCTGGGCGTCAGTTCACACTTTTGCTAAATTCTACCACATTCATTCCCTGGCTTCTGCTGATGCCAGCCTGGGGCGTAAGGTTCTGCAGGCAGCGGTGCTTTAGGTTGCCGTCTGGCGATCTTCTTCCCTCCCTCAGGGACTGCTTTGGGACGTCCCATGGTGCTGTGTCCCCCAATGCCACGCACGAGAAAAATGGATTTTTTGTACTCACCGTAAAATCCTTTTCTCGTAGTAGGCATTGGGGGACACAGATCCCTCCCTTTCCTTGGAGCATTTGTTCTTGTTCGTGGTTCCGGCGTTTGCTTGTGGTTGTCGGGTTCCCCAGTTCAAGACTTGTTGGCACTCCGTTTCTTTTTGGTTCAGGTGTGGCGTTCCTACTGCTTTTGGTACTGACTGAGTTGTTCTGGCTCTAGCAGAGGGGTATAGCCCACCTGGGTGGAGCCAACACTTTTTTGTTTCTAGTGTCAGCCTCCTAGTGGCAGCTGGGCATATACCCATGGTGCTGTGTCCCCCAATGCCTACTACGAGAAAAGGATTTTACGGTGAGTACAAAAAATCCATTTTTCTCCTAAAAACAGCAGCAGGTTGGGGAAAGAAGGGTATGCTCTCGATCAGTTGCGTCATCCGACCATTTTGCGGACACTGCCATGCAAAATTAAATATTGACCGTTAAAGTAGTTCAGACTGACCCATAAACATTCAATGAAATAGGGCGATGGACGATAGATCTTTCTCTGAACATTTAAAATAAATAAATAAATCTTTCTTCCACCCGTTTATCGGACAAAAATTTTGATCATGGCCACCTTCTTTTCAGACAGTGATAATCTGTCTTTGTATAACAAAAACAATCATTCGCTGATAGTTTCACCCAAAGAGCTATAATCTTGGTTTTATCATCGTTGGACGAATATATCATGGCCACCTTGAGTCTGGCCAATAAGTCTATTGGCGCATCAGATGCATTTCCCAACCACTTTAAAGTTTTTAGCATTTTTCAGACATGAAACAAATGTATCCTACAAAGGAAGTCTCAACATTATCCAGTTTATCAAAATTTAACTAAATAATTTGGTCAAATGGCCTCCAGGATTGGGATCCCATTGACATGAGCTAAAAGGAATGTTTGAACGCCCCCTTGAAGTACTATTGGTTTGCTTAGAGCAAAGAGCAGCTGGTGAGCAAATGTCACCCCCCATGTCTGTTGAAAACACATGCTAATTTGCAGTTCTATATATAAGGACCCAAGTATTTTTTTTAAATAGGTCGTCATCAATATCAGATCGCTTGGGGGTTCTACTCCCAGCAACCTGCCAATCAGCTGTTTGCAGGAGCTGCGGCCACCAGAACCAGGTACCATAACGCTGCAGTAACCAGGCAAGAGCCGAGGTGTTCCTGTGGTGGAGCCCCTACAGACAGGCAATCAGCGGAGGTGCTGGAAATGGGACCCCCACTGATCTGATATTGATGACCCATCTCTAAGTCATGGAGACTTCATGTATCAGTCCCTTGGTAAGTCCACCATCTACTACTGTTACTGGAAATATTGCCTATCGGTGTCTGGTCTATTTTCCTCCCGCACACTTGCATATGTATCAGATATTGATGCACAATTATAGATTTTTTTCTTTTTTTACCATTTGTTCCATCTTTGGATCCAGATTGTATCCATATCGGGCTGAAGACGGTACCAATACAGATCAGTGTTGAACACATTCTGCGCAAAAAAAAAAAAAACATATAAAAAGAGGAAATAAAGATATAAAATCAATGTAACCTGTCCAAACCAGGCGGCCAAAAATTGCATTTTGAAATTGTAGTAATTTGCAGCTAATGTGATTTTTGACTGGGCGCCACACTACCTGCCCATGTGAATATACCCTAATACAGTGCATAAAATGCCAATGTTATACCCGCAGCATGTCCTCGTCGCAAAATCACATTATCCTTGTAATACCAAGAGATGATGACATTGCTCATCCTTGCTACATTTTATCTCCATGTCCTTGGAGCCAGTTCATGGGAAGGACTCCTCTCCTGGTGGTATCATTCATCAGACCACAGAACCACAGTTCCTTATGTCTCGACACTCTGGGGGTTGCAATGCCAGTACCTTCTGGGTTATAAATTTAGCAGAACGTGTTTTTCGGACATTAGACACTTGCTCAGGAAGGCATTCTTCTCCCGCAGCTGGTCACTCGATCACAGTGAGCAGAGGGTCAGGTCTGTGAAATTCTAGCCCCATCTGCTTCACTTAAAGCTTCCAGACAAATGGCCGTAATAAAAACTAGTTTCAGGGTAAGATGTGTGCGCTGCTTCAGATTCCAACCTCAAATTAAAATCATAGGTCCTTTTAAAGGTCCTCAATTAGCACAGACTAAAAACAGACCTGTCTTGTAGTCCAAAGGACAAATGCTGATTATTATTCGGCCCCTTAAAGTTTGGGCAAGAGGCATTTGATTCAAACTGGTGCTGTTCTGACCCCACATCCTAGTGTATGGACGCCTGGTAGATGTGGTCATATGGAGTGTCTTGATATGATAGACTCGTCACTCGTAAGATAGAGTAACTACACTTACCGCTTATTGACTGATCAAATTAACCAAAAGGCGATGGCACATTTACAGACGGAAAACAGATGTTTTACAGAGGTACTTCCAGTAAGTCTCTATACAGGACGGGTCTCTTTAGGAAGATTCAGCACCCTACCTAAGCCACTTTTAAGGCATCCCACCCACCCAGCCAGAACGGAATCCTACTCTGTACTGATGAGACTAGAACCCCAAAACAGCTGTCTACGGATGGATATCTGGTCTCTTGTCAAATCGCAAGGCTTGTTGGAAAGTCAGGTTTTGATCATAGTGGCTTCCAATAGGTGGCACTGACAAGATTTTCTCTTTCTTGGGGGATACCTCTTTGCATACAGGAACACCCCAAAAACCTTGATACACTGTGTCATACATAGTGCATGGCTTAAAAGGTTGGTGCTTCACTTCTGTCTTTAGTGTTCAAGTCATGCAGCTTCCCTTCAGACTTTGTGTAATGGTGGCAGTCCGCGAATGCCACCATCTTAACTCCCCCGCCACACACAGCCACCAGTTATACTCCTGGTACCTTCGGGTGCGACTGCTGTTGCCTAATTGTTACTCAGCCAGTGGTGACCTTGCCCTGTGGGAAGGTGTCTGAGAATAGAGGTTTTTAGCTTGTCTTGTTCCTGCTGTTTGTGTTTTCTGAGCTCTTGTGCCTGAACTCTGCCTGTTTCCCATGTTGATCCTGTTCCTGACATCCTGACCACCACCTGTTCTTCATATTGACCCTATTCCGCCTGCACTTACCTATTGCCTGTTTACCAGATAGACCATACTCTGCCTGCCCTGGCCTCAGCTTGTCCACTGACCATCTGTCCCTTTGGTGCTCCGCCCTGGTGTCTCTTGACCTGCCTGCAGTCAGCTGTCTCTGAACGGAGACTACTTCAAGAGATAGCTTCCTGGTGGTTTCTCTGCATTGGAGTCCAAATCCCTGTACAGGGGTGAAAACCAGGGGAGCGACTTAGATAACGCCCTTAAGTCAGATCTGTTCAGCTATACAGTTGGTCCACACCAACTGACTTGCTTTAAGTCCTTTACGTAGCCCGATGTAGCAAGTGATTGTTGGGAATGAAGAGTTTCTTCCTGACAGTCGTCGGTGAAGATGACTGCTGCATGTAAATGTAGTAATCTCCTCCACTGTATGGGGAGGAATGATCGCTAATCCCATCGCTCGTCCCCATACTAAATATTGTTTGCCAAAAGCAGATGATTTAGGTGTCCACACGAGTGATCCAATCACCCAATAAACGTGCGTTTCACTTGTTCTGGTAATCTGTGCCACCTTTACACAGGCCTTGTTAGCGATAATCTGCCCTATCACTTTTAGGGTACTGTGAGTTATGGACAGGAGACCTTCTTTCTGTCTATGTCCTTGGAGCTTAATTGGACTGATGGCTACATCTTATGTCATACATACTAGTATTGTGTCTTTGCATATACATTATAATGTAAGTAATGAGTATTGCACTGGAGCTGTGTATCAGGCTGCCTACAAAAAAGTACTGCTAGACTTTACAAAGTGCTGTATATGGCTCCTAACATATATCATCTGCTCAAAAGGGTGGAAATTATATATATCATAGATAAATCGATCGATCAGTAGATGCTGTATGTACAGTATGTAGGCCTATCCTATGCTTTAACCTTGGAATTTGCAGACTTTCAAAAAAACTATTCTGCTCATGTTAATGTAATAAAAATGCTTCATTCCCAAGGGAACACGTAAAGATTTTAAGATGAATGTCTCACTATGACATCACTTATGCGTCCAACATCATGTGCTGATTAATTCCTTAATATATCTGTATAGTATATTTATGATCCAGAGCATAGCTATAGATCTAAAACCTAATATACTGGCTACCTTCAGCCACCACTAGAGGGAGCCCATGAGCTTACTGCGTGCTGTGTTATTGAATTTAGTGTATGCAGTAAGCAGCTGTGCTCCCTCTAGTGGTGGCTACAGATAGGCAGCATGTTATCTTCTCTGTCTATGCAGGGGATGTGGAGACCTGTGCAGAATTGTGAACTTGTTCCTGTAGACTTAAAAAAAAAAAAATAATCCTTGAACAAACTTTCTTAAATTGCTCTGATTTGAGTTTAGCATTTTCTACGGTTTAGTGATAACCTAGTTCAGTGCTAATTGGTAAACTGGTCTGGTTTCTAGCAAATTGACGTGTCATGGATTTCTGTGAAAGTGCATGTTCTTGTAAGATTTTTCTCAGAGCATTTTCTGTGATATAAAATGGCCACTATATCGCCAGTGTAATCCATCATTCAGTCAGGCCGCTCACATCAACCAATCTCCTACCTGTCAGGTTACAGCACCGCGGAGGCATTTATTATACTGCTGCAGCCCAACACCATGTTGAAGCTGTGATTTATAGCCCTCTTTGAACTATACAGGTCCCTCCTGATTCAATGTAATGAAGCTTCCTGCTAGAATGTAATTGAGGGCTGTAAAACTGGGCGCTGTCAATGCTTTTTTCATTATTGGTTCGTTAACCTTTTTAAGAAATGATCTGCAATGTTTTTCTCACCTCAGCATCAAACTATACGGTGTGCAAAACCGCCATCTATGTGTTTTTGTATAACTATCAGTATATACAATGAACCTCCCTCAATCTGCTTTGTGCAACTGTGTCTACATATACAATGTGCTACCATCTATTATCTTGGTACAATTGTATCTGTATCTGCAATGAACCGCCATCTAACTGCTTTGTACAGTTCAGTATATACAATGAATTGCCATCTATTTGCTTTGTGCAACTGTGTTTGCATATACAATGAACGGCCATTCATGTGCTTGGTACAGTTGTAACTGTATATATATATAATGAACCACCATCTCTGCTTGTTACAGTTGTATCTGCATATACATTAAACCGCCATCTATCTGCTTGGTACAGTTGTATCTGCATATACAATGAACCGCCATCTATCTGCTTGGTACAGTTGTATCTGCATATACAATGAACCGCCATCTATCTACTTTGTACAATTTTATCTGTATATACAATAAACCGCCACCTGTCTGCTTTGTACAGTTTTTATCCGTATATACAATGAACCGCCACCTGTCTGCTTTGTACAGTTTTTATCCATATATACAATGAACCGCCACCTGTCTGCTTTGTACAGTTTTTATCCGTATATACAATGAACCGCCACCTGTCTGCTTTGTACAGTTTTTATCCGTATATACAATGAACCGCCACCTGTCTGCTTTGTACAGTTTTTATCCGTATATACAATGAACCGCCACCTGTCTGCTTTGTACAGTTGAGCAGTAAATATATTATCCTGAGCTTTCAAAGACAATACTAGAATGAGGTTGAAAAGTGACAACCACTGTTCTGAAAGTATCTCAGAAACGTTGTCACTTCATTGACTGGAGAAATACCGTATGTTGGTGCCATATTATAACTGTATGCCCCATGAGGTAGCCATATAACTCTTCTCTTTGTTTCCCTCAGGTCGCTCCTCTCTCTTCCCAATAGATGATGGTCTGCTTGATGATGGCCATAATGACCAAGTCGGCGTTCTGAATTCACCCAATTGCTACTCTGGACATCAAAACGGCGAGAGAATTGAACGCTTTTCACGAAAGGTGTTTGTTGGTGGACTTCCCCCTGATATAGATGAAGGTGAGATATGGTGGAAATGTTGAGGGGGTGGTGGGGAGGGGTTGTCACCGTTTTACGCTCCTTTTGTCTATCTGAATTATTGATTGGTTTCATTATTGGACGTGACGAATACTCTGCTGCTTTTTCTGTCTCTGCTGGTTACATGATGCAGTAATTTGGAAATGTTGCTTCTCTCTTCAGACGAGATCACTGCCAGTTTTCGTCGGTTTGGTCCCCTGGTGGTAGATTGGCCCCACAAGGCAGAAAGCAAATCTTACTTTCCACCAAAAGGTAACAAGTTGATTCCCTCCATCTTCATAGATACATTGATCTGCTGTAATGTGTAACACCTAGAACTTACATGGGAAGCTGCTTCCGTCCCTCAGCATCTAGATAAGCGCTCAGCCATGATGTTGCGAGGCCACACTGGATGCTGTTAGGGTTGTGTCTATGATGCTAGCTGCTTATGAAAGGGTGGTATCTGCTGTGATATGGCAAAGATATCATGATGGCCCTCACACTGGACTTCGGAAGTTGCGGCAACAGTTCTACACTGAATCTCTACCTCCTATAGAAGTGAATAGGAGATACGGAAATGATACAGCACGGCCCATTCACATAAGATGGGTATCTCAGCCACAAATGGTTCAGTTGGGAGCATCTCTATAAGTAGCAGGACCTGCACTGATCTGCTAGACACCAGGGTTTACTTTCCTTTATAAGGTGCCCATAGTACTGTATTTCAGCTGGTGATATTGCGTCCACTCAGTGGCCTCTGGAGCCTATGGCACCACTCGAAGTTGAGCACCATATGCTAATTAGGACATCTAACTGCCTGATTGGTAAAGAGGCTTCACATATGTGCAGAGAGGAGTGGTGCCCCATGGCCCGTCAGCCAGTTAGCATATGGCGCATGATCTTGACTGGCACTTATAAAAGGAGGTGCCTGGTTGGAGCACTCTTTTAGTCACATGACTATGAGCCACCTATGGATATTGCCGATTGAAGACGTTTTCCAAGACTGTAATATCGATGGCCTATCTGATTAGTAAGGTCCTGAGGATCTGATCAGTGGAGGTCCAGCTCCTAGCACCTGCAGTAGATAGATGAAGGATGCACCGCAATCCCCTTCGGCGTTTCATTACATTTAGTTGTGGCTGTGCCTGCTACTGCGCAACATCAGTCTCGAAAGCTGCAGTACCAGAAAGGGCTGTTTCACACGAGCGGATGCCATGCGTGTCATCCGCTGCGTGAAAGAGAGACGCACTCCGGACAGCAGAGACACGGAGCATTAACATGATTGACCACAGTGACAACTTTATCTCACTGTGATTTTGTAGTAAAAAGATCAGAGAGGCACGGAGCATTATCAATCATGTGAATGCTCCGTGTCCCTGCTGTCCAGAGCCCAGCTTGGCTGTCATTTACTCTGCGGATGACACGCACGGGATCCGCTCCTGTGAAAGAGCCCATACAGCCACTACCCAATGTAAGGCGCTGTGCCTAATAAACAATAAGGTGGACGCCATCTACTGCGAGGAATCAGTCCTCCACTGATCAGATATTGATGGCCTATCCTACAGATATCTGTCAGTGGGTACCTACTTCTTGTAGTAAGTATACTTTATTTGCCAAGGGTTATGCTACTTACTTTAACTTGTCATCAATTCTTACAAATTCAGAAATCAAGTGCTCGTATATTTCTGATGCCTCCATCTAAAACGCTTCCTATACCAGAATGGTTAATGATGTCATCAGCCAGCATTTTAGTAAAGATGATGTCATCAGCCAGCATTTTAGTAAAGATGTCATTTCTGTGGGCACAGCTTCTTATTACTCTTCTGGCCTAAAAGGATGTTCAGGCCTTCTAAAGGCAAATACTTTATCAGGAGGAGAGCCTTACTCGGAGCCAGGTCATGCTCACAAAGCCATTGTCTCTGGTTTCAAGCTGGTGTTTTGCATCCAGGAGCCTTCTCCTGCTGGTGCAGTTGTGTGACTATTTGACTAATCCCCGGCCGCCCGGAGGTGACTGACTTGCGGCTTATTTTAGCCATTTCAGTTTATAAATAACAGATCCCTGTGGCCTTTTGAGGCTAGGGGACAGCTGCCGGATCTGCCTCAGGATCTCATTCACACGCCATGGCCTGAATTTACAATACAAAGCCAGCTCAGCTACAGCTATTGTTCTCAGCCATGTCTCCTGTGTGGTGGATGTGGTAATTATGGGCACCGTCAATACAAATTATATGGTAGAAAATATTAGATGGACAGACCACCATACTGCTGTAGGTGAGGGTGAGGGCCTCATGCCGACAGTCACAGCCACTTCCTGCAGCCACCACTAGGTGGAGCTCATTACCTAGAGCATTTAACACCATGGAGTCATGTAGTAGCTGTGTAAATCCATCTGCTGTGAGCTCCCCCTAGTGGTGGCTTTAGGTACCAGAGTTTTAACTTCTTATTTGTACTGTGCCATGTTGTCAAGGCAAGCAGGGGATTTGGAGCTTGCAAAACTGAACTATGTACAACAAAATTATAGCAGACATTAGTACTTGGAAGGGTGTTTATGGTGACTATAAATATATATTGTGTGTGTATATATAATATAATATATATATATATATATATATATTAATTTTTTTAAAGCTACATTTTATTACTTGTAAATGTAATACATACAAGTGCATTATACACTATAAAACTGAAATATCTCATGTTTGTAATATGTTACCTGTGGTTGCTATTTTCTCAATATATATGTTTTTTATGTGTTTTTGCTGCAGGTTATGCATTTCTTCTTTTTCAAGAAGAAAGCTCAGTTCAAGCACTCATTGAAGCCTGCATCGAAGAAGATTCCAAACTTTATCTGTGCGTTTCTAGCCCCACCATCAAGGACAAGCCAGTAAGTAGACAATGATATTCTCCAGGCACTGGATGGAACATATCACACATCGTATTACCCAGGGGACCTGGATAAAACAAATCCCCAGAAAGCTTAGTGCTCAGTATTGATGGATCGTATTTGCACATTGGCCGTCTCCTTCTTGTTTGTTGGTTTGATTTACACAAATGGTTGTCAGAGGATGGGGAATGTAACGGTTATATCTACAAGCTTTGGTGCTAGCAGAGTTTATACTAGGACATTTATGGTGTATCTACAGAATGTCTATGCTGGGAATACCCCTTTAAGGCAATGCATACATTGTGCAGCTATCTTAGGTTAATATATGCATTGTTTGACTATATAAAGTCAATATACACATTGGAGGAGATGTATTAAAACTGGTGTAAAGGAAAACTGGCTTGGCTGCCCCCAGCAACTAATCAGAATCCACCTTTCATTTTTCAGAGCTCCTTTGAAAAATGAGAGGTGGAATCTGATTGGTTGCTGTGGGCAACTAAGCCTGTTTTCCTTTGCACCATTTTTGATAAATCTGCCCCATTGTGTAAGTTTTAAAGGGGTTGTCCAAGAGTTCAAAACAGCAAAAACACCCACAGAGCTCACCTCTTTTGTTCTTCACATATGTGCCACCTGCCATGTTTGTTCTCACGGACAACCTCTTTTTAACATTATTCACACAAAATCTCAGAGACACAGAGAGAGCAGTGAGAAGTGCCAGCTTATGTATGTTTGTCCAGGGTTACAGGTTTAGTAAGTAATTTTATCATTTCTGTAAAAAGGTTCAAATTCGCCCCTGGAATTTGAGTGACAGCGACTTTGTGATGGATGGGTCCCAGCCGCTTGATCCCCGGAAAACAATATTTGTAGGAGGAGTCCCCAGACCACTGCGAGCAGGTAAAATGTTATCAATATCGCTTTTTCCATGCCATGGTCTCCATCCTTTGCTTCTCCAGTGGTTTAAAAGCTCCCGGCGGCTGTCCATACATGCTGGGAGTTGTCACTGCAGAGGCTGATGGGCTGCAGGTTGTAGACCACCTGCATATCTTAAAGGGATTATCCTGGAAATGATAATGAGGGCTTATCCTCAGGACAGGTCATCACTATCACATCGGCGGGGGTCCAAGTCTCGGCACCCCTGCTTATCAGCTCTTGCAGGGAGCTGCTGCACCCATCGAAGCGCTGATGAGCGATGCAGGCTCCCGGCAGCTTTCCAAGGACAGCGCCGCACATCGTATAGTGGCAGTGCTTGGTATTGTAGCTCAGCCCCGATTGACTTGAATAGGGCTGAGCTGCAACTAGGCCATGTGACTGATATATGGTGACGTCACATGGCCTAGGAAGAGGTGGGGGAAGATTGGCAGGGGTCTGGGGTGTGGCACCCCCTGCAGATCTGATACTGCTGACCTATCCTGAGAATATCTTAAATATAAATATATTTTCCTGGATAACCCCTTTCAGATGATAATCTTTTCGGTATGGTTAGTGACTCCACTGGGATACAATAGTTTAACGGTGCATTTTAGTCCAGAAACGTGTTCGGCATAGGTTTTTTTCTTTTTGTATCTGAGAGAGAACCCTATTTCCATGGTGCTCATCAATCTGGGAAGAAGAGCTGCATTATGGTAGCAATTTCTATATTCGTGATCTGTCTGCTTCCACCCACTCACTCTCTAAACATAGACATTATACAGTGTGACATTAATATGTTAAATTCTGTTGTAAAAGTTTTTTTTTACGCTTTTATACATTTACCAGACAGGAGGCAGGTTTATAAAACATAGAAAAACTCATTCTATTAAAGGTGTTCCCTTTGTTCCAGTACAGCAGGACCGCCCCTTTAAAGGGGTTATCCAGGAATGGATAATAATGACCTAGCCCCATCATTATCATATTGGCGGAGAAATAAGTCCTGCTACCCCTGCCGATCAGCTGTTTGAAGGAGCTGTGGAGCTCCAGTAATCGCTTTGGCCACCTGGCAGCTTACCAAGCACAGCGCCATGCTAGGCGATGTGGCTTAGGGCTCATCCGGACGACCGCATATTCGTGTCCGCATCCATTCCGCAATTTTGCGGAACGGATGCGGACCTATTCATTTTGATATTGCTCCAAAATATGCGGACAGCACACCGTTCCGTGGCCCCACAATTGCGGACAAGAATAGGCATTTCTATCTATCATAGGGCTGGCCGTGCCATTCCCCAAAAGCGGAACACACATGGCAGATATCTGTGTTTTGTGGATCCGCAAATTAGATCTGGTTGTCTGAATGATCCCTTAGGATGAGACTGCGATGCACACAGAGTGCCCGGCCATTTCTAACAACTGATCGGGGGGCTCCTGGGTGTGAGACCCTGCAGATCTGATACTAGGGATAGGTGATCAATATCGATTCTCAGATAACGCCTTTAAGACAAAAAAGGTAAGACACCCTATTAAGGATCTCAATCTCCACATCTTTGTCAGAGTGGAGAGAATATACAGAGAGCGTCCCTCCTTCTAGAATACCAGACCAGTCCTTATATTGCATAGATTTCATTAAGAACTGTGTAATACTTCATTTTACTATTGGTGGTGCTGCAGTGAAATTGAACACTCGAAGCCAAGTTCCCCACAGATAACAGCTTTGGGGCACCCTGTCTTCAGTTTGATTGGGGAAACCTTTTAATAAAAAAGGAATTGTTCAAAGCATTATGGGAAATATGGAATCCAGAAAGGGTACTTACTGTACCAGCATTTAAATCTGCAAAATTGGGACATGTAACCCCCACCCCTAGGAATAATCCTAAAACGGGCCCTTTTGGGAGAATTTTTTATTTATTTATAGTCCAGTTGATGGAATAGTTCCAGCAAAATCAGGACTGTCAGCAGAAGAGAGAGAGTCACTTTCAGTTCTGGCTATTAATCAGTTTATTCTTATTCCTATAGTGGAACTGGCTATGATTATGGATCGTCTCTACGGGGGAGTTTGCTATGCCGGAATTGATACCGATCCAGAATTGAAGTATCCGAAAGGTGCCGGACGTGTTGCATTCTCCAATCAACAGAGCTACATCGCAGCCATCAGTGCTCGATTTGTGCAACTTCAGCATGGCGATATTGATAAAAGGGTAAGTGCTTGATTGTTAACCTGCATTTAGTCATGTCATAGATCCAGGGTTATTGACCCTTCTTCTTTTGCAGTCTGTGAACAGTTAGTCATTAGTGGTCACTGCCACGGAAATTCAATTTTACATGGTGGCTATTCAGATATATGGTTGTCTGTGTAATACTCGGACGGCTCATGTACTCCAGGGCAGATTTCTATTAGATCTCTACTAAAGGAGTTGTCCTAGGTTAGAAAAACATGTTTTTCCTAGAATGGCGTTCACAGCTTATGTTTCCTTGTCCCTTAAAATATGTAAAGACATTTTGACATAGCTGAGAGAATAAGGGTTTACTTGCTGCCGCTTCACTCCTCTAAAATCTAACTACCACAGTTTGTCCTACTTAGTGTCCAGCCCATGTCCGGTGTAAATGCTGCTGTCAGTGAGGCCATGTCCAGTGTAAATGCTGCTGTCAGTGAGGCCATGTCCAGTGTAAATGCTAAATGTAAAACAGACAGACAGCAGCTTCGGGGGAACTCTGACACAGTAACTCACCAATTAAGTGGATAGGAGGCCCACATGAATCCACTTCTGGTTGTAGGGAGGGATGAAGGACTGCTGCGCATTCCCCTTCTCCTCCCATCTCTTTTTACTTCAGAGCACCATGGACATGCAGGTCTCCTCTCCTGTGAAGAGGTAGCATTGCTGTGTAGTGCTGCCACCTACTGGCCGCCGCCACAGTTTTCTCTCCTTCATAATAGGAAAGGTGATTACAGCGCTGTACTTCTCTTCACTCCAGCCCCCATACAGTGCTAGGAATCAGCAGACTGCAGGTACAGCAGCTGTTCTCTCCTATTTGGGTCATAGTACAGCCTCCACTGTGATATCTGCAGGTTCGGAAGGAGCATCAGTCCAAACCTGCAGATCTGGTGGTGGAGGCCCTGGGGCGCTTGCCCTGGGCGCCATCCCTTTTAATCCAGCCCTGAATGGAGGAGAACTGTTGCTTTTGGATCATTGAATAAAGTCAGAATTATGTCCATCTTCTGATTACAGGTGGAGGTGAAGCCATACGTCTTGGATGACCAGATGTGCGATGAATGCCAGGGAGCCCGTTGCAGTGGAAAATTTGCTCCGTTTTTTTGTGCCAATGTCACATGCCTGCAGTATTACTGTGAGTTTTGTTGGGCGAACATCCACTCTCGCGCCGGGCGGGAATTCCATAAGCCACTGGTGAAGGAAGGAGCCGACCGGCCTCGTCAGATCCACTTCCGCTGGAACTAGACATCGCTTGTCTACCACTCACTGAGAGAAGGGTGCATGCGGCTTACTGTGTTTAAAGATACTGACCTGCAGAAGAAATAAGTGCATTCTTCTGCTTCTCACCCCAGTCCTCTACACGTGCATCTGTATCAGCAGCCAAAACACTAAAAGCCTCTTGTTTTTTCACCAAAACCCCACATCTCAGGCTTACTAATTCTTTGTGATATTTTCATGTTAATTTTTTTTTTTATATATATTTTTTTCAAAGTTCTTTTTATATGTAATGCTGAAATTAGATATGGGAATGTTCTGCATAGGGGCAACACAGTCTGCTGCTATATAAATATATATATCTATATAGATGAAGTGTGCACTTATTTCTAGACATGGATTTTTAACTTAAAAATCAGCCCCAGTTATTTACCAAAGGTAGCAATTAATAGTGAAAAACAAAAAATGGAAAATGTCTGCTACTAAAAGATTATTTTTATTGTTGATATTTTAAGTGTGTATGTAAATTTTAAAAAAAATATAGGGTTGATTTTTTTTGCTCTCCATTTTGACTTGCAAGAAATAATACCTCAGATAATCTGATTTTTATTAGCTATTTTTAATCATAAGCTGTATTAGCTTTGCTGCTACATAGGTGTTGTGTGTAATGCCACCTATTTATACAGGATTGAAAAGTTTTCAAAATCTGCATCGCAGAAAATAAAAAAGGCAGGCAGCACAATATGGCCGAAACTGCCATAGTTTTAGAATGTGAAATATGCATGTTTACCTACCTGTCTACACCATATGCATGCACTGGAACTATTAACTAACCACAAATACGGTATTGCAGATATAGAAAAAAAAAAATATATAAAAAAATAAAATAAAATAAAAAGCTCTTTTGAAACTAGGTACAGTAGCATGAGCAAAATGACAAAATTTTGTAAGAAAAAAAAAAGCATACTTGCATGAATTGTGACTCAAGTAAAACAGATGTCCTTAAATGTGTACAATATAAAAAAAAAAATGTTTTAGAATAGTAAGTGCAGCCATTTTGTGTCCTGGTCAGTAGTGGACATCAATTTACAAGGATTGGGTGTAATATTGTAATCCCCGTGCAATAGTCGTGGTGTGTGATTCTGAATCTTGTGACGTGAAGTAGCATAGAGGGAAAAAAAAACTGGAAAAATTTGAAATTTTATTCAAAAATAATTTTCTCTGCCCAATTAAAAAAAAAAATTCACGAATTTTAAAACTTTCTTTTATCTCAAAAACATAAGACCAAAGATGGCCAGCACACTTGTAATCAGCCACCAAATGTATAACCCACAAGCTACGTATTGACGCCTACTAGTTAGAAATAATATTACTATTAATAATAGAAAATGAATGCTTGACGCTTTAGATGAAAGTCAAAATGGAGATGGTATATCGCAGACGGCTAGTTGCATAACAATGCCCCTTCTACCTTCAAGACAACAGTGACGCGTGGCTAAAGTTGAATTTTGTAATTGATTCCCCTGTACACTTTTTTTTTATATATATTTTATTAAGGCTGCTATTTTTTTCTATTATTTTTCATAAAAATATATCTATTTATTTAAAAGGAAATTAATTTTGGCTAGGAAAAAAATATTTACAATATTTTAAATTAGGCCACGGGGTAATGCAACTAGCCCAAATTTTTTTTAAATCAGTACAAAAAGGCAATTTATATTTAATCCACAAAATACCAATTTTAACACAGAATTGAAAAGAAAAAAAAAAAGGGATTTTCCTGGTAAAATCCATGGGACAATCTTCTGTGTACGAAAAAAAAATTGTGTTCCTACCGGTTGTCAACAGCGTGCTTTTTTTGTACTGTACAACATGTGACTTGTCTCACTTTGCTGTTATGTGGTTGTAGTTCACGTTTTAAATGTTTGAAAATTGTTGCTGTTCCGAAGAGTACTTCTCTCTAATTTATTTATGTACCCTTAATCGTAACTTAATATGATCTGTCCTGTTCCCCAGGTCTTCAACTCTTAATAGTATTTACTCAATCTTCACCCTTCTTTCCACCTATACCCCCTCAAACAATCCCAGTTTTATTATGCACTATATTTTATATTTCTGAAAGAAACCTTTGACAGTCGGCTGTTTTTGGAACACGCTTGTTTTAATTCACATCTCGTTTTTGCAATACCTCGATTATTTGCTTTTACAAGGAGAAAAAAAAAAAGTTTCCATCAATCTTAATGAATTAAAATTTTTAGAGAGGTGAAAACGCAAAAATAAAGTTGAAACTGTCAGGTGAGGTTTTTATTTTTTTTTATTTTTTTTTAGCCAAATATTTGAAAATTAAATTCCTCAAAATGAAAATTAAAGGGAAAGATTGGCAAGAAAAGTCCTTTATATTATACGTCATTTCACTTCTGTGTGAGGCGGCCCTTGCTGCTTCTAGTTCCAATCCTGCTTTTTGTGTGTGTGTGTACTTATGTGTAGTAAATTCTTATTTTCTAATTGTTGAACACTGTATTGGATTTTTTATAAATCATATTTATTTTACTATTTTTGTAGAAGAATGCTAGTTGATTTTGATTGTATTTTTATATTTTTAAAGCTTCTCTTTTGTTTCCCCAATGTGCATATTGCTGCCCAAGTGTATGACTATGGAGGAAAAAAAAACTTTAAAATCCACACTTTTTGTTAAGAAGGAAACATTTAGCATTTATATATTTGTGTATGGACAACACTTGATATTGTATCCCTGTTGCATCTGGCTGCACAAAGCCTCTCCTCAAAGATGCTAGAAAACTTGAATATAACACATTTTGGAAGGCTGACTAACCTCGATTCTGTGTTGTGATGTGCAATACTGTTTCTAATATTTGTATAAAAACAGTGTAAACCTTTTTAATGCAAATTTATTTTTTTCATTGCATATTTTGCAGATTTTATCCACAGTGTCATTTTTTACTGTCAGAAAAGATACCCCTTTTGTCATTGCAACTATTTTTTAAAATCCAGAAATCTTTGTACTGATGTAAATGATTGTAGTTATTTTGGATAGTGTTTTGCTAACAAAAGGAGAGACTTTTTCATGCATATTTCTATTTTGTTGTTTTTTTTTGTTTGTTTTTCTTTTTGGTTTTTTAGAAGTAATATTCTTGTCATTAATATCATTTTGTATTTTTATGTGGGAAAAATATAATTTTATGACGCTAATTGCTAAAAGTTTTATTTTATTTTGAATTATTTTTGGAGCTGAAATCTTTGTACTATTAAAGCAACTAGTTTCTAATTCAGAGTTTCTGTATAGAATGGCACAAGTGGCTTACGGAGTGTTTGGATTGTAATTATTAAAGGTTCTTTGATATGCAAATTTAGTTGATTTCTATTTTATTTTTGGGTATTCTGTATAATTAAGAGCCCATGCTTAAGGACACTAGGTGATTGCCTTCAGCTTGAATTTTTATTTTTTATTTTTACGATATTTTAGTTAAAAATTTTACTGTTATCTTCCAGGTGTCTAAATCTCCAGTCTGTCTGTTGTACTGGTAATTTAACTCTGTAATGAAATAGTTTGCTGCCAACTATTTATATTAAGTAATTTTTAAATATTTGTAATATTGTTGACTGACTAATAAACTTAAGTTATTGGCATGTCTTCTTTTATTGTCTCGTTATTGCTTCTTATTATTTTCTTCACCATACTGATGTCGTCTTGGATATTTCTGGAGTACTTGTCACTATTGATTATTGTGTTTGTTAGGTAACCATATGGCACTTACTAATATAACCTTTGTAGATATTCTGCAGCTTTCTGTATTTAATAAGGTATGCCCCTTTGTTGGTCAAGTGTTTTGTGCTGTCCACACATAGATCCTGTCCATAAAATGGCTGATGATGATGGGTCGTGTGACCAATCAACCCACATCCATTCATATAAACTGGACCTGCCATCTGCACTTGCAGTGTTGGGAGTTTAGCACAGGTGCAGTGTATATGAACGGAGGAACCTGAGTGATGTGTCTGGTCTCATGACCCTCCATTAGCAGCCATCTTATGGACCGGGCCTCTGTACGGACAGCACAGAAGGGGGCATGGCTTATGAAATATAGCAGACGGCACAGAAAATGAACAAAGGCTATATTAGTAAGTGCCATATAGTCACCTTACATACACATTGGTCAACAGTAGCCAGAAAGTGGCCCACCCCTTTACAAAGATTCTGATTTAGGCCTCATGCACATGACTCTGTCCGTTTTGTGGTCTACAAATTGTGGATTTGCTAAAAAAAAAAAATTTGATATTTTTTTTAACAGACCCTTTGACTTCAGTTGGTCCATGGTCACCATATTGTACACATCGTATATATATATTTGTGGAAAGCACACAGATGCTCCATGTGCTTACTGCATCCATAGGCCCGTTCCGTAAAAAAAAAAATATTTGAACTTGTCCATGTTTTACGGCCAAGTATAGAACCTCTTGAAAATGCAACACAGATGGTATCCATATTTTGCACGCACAATTTTTAGAGGTAGAAAAATGACTTAATATGCAAATTCTGTTTTAAAACGCTAAGAGAGGGTTTAGGCCTGTATTAATCCAGCAGATAAGGCCGACGATTGTCGGGAAGGAAGTGTTCCTACCCAAACATTGCCTGCTCGACAGTGGAGGTGAAGGGCTGCATGTACATGCAGCGATCACATCCACCATATGAGGACGAGAGGTCGATATTGAGATCGCTCGTCCTCATGGCTACATTGTTTCAGCAGATCTCTGATAAGACAGCACGGCCTGCTGCCCAGAAACGATCATTTTTAGCCTGCACAAACGACAGTTTCATCCAATGAACAAGTGTTTCACTCGTTCATCAGGTGATCGGCTGCACCTTTACACGGGTGATTGTCGGGAACGAGCGTTCACAGGAACGTTTGTTTCCGATAATCTGCTCTATGATTGCACCATGTAAATTCATCTTAAACCTAGTAAACGAAAACTAGTAAACAAACTACTAAACCTAGTAAACGAAACCTAGTAAACGAACTACTAAATCTAGTAAACGAAATATAGTTGCCCTCACTGTTTCTCATCTGCAGCACTTTTTGCATGATCCTGACTAATGATGAGTGAAGCAAGCTTCGGATGCTATATCCGAAGTCGCTTTTTTTAAAACTTCGGATTAATGCTGTACGGAGATACGTCTCCTTACAGCATTAGAATGTATGGGCTCCGATGAGCCAAAGTTAGTTATTCGTGAAGTCACGCGAGACTCTGTTGAATAACTTCGGTAGTTGATTTTTAAAGAGGAAAACCACTTTAAAACTTAGAATCGAACCGAGCTTCAGTTCAGAGGTACCAGTCGGAACCAAAGTCAAGTTTAAAGTGGTTTTCCGCTTTAAAAATTAACTACCGAAGTTATTCAACGAAGTCTCGCACAACTTCGTGAATAACTGACTTCATTAATCCGAATTTTTCAACTAAGTCGCTTTGGATGTAGAATCCCAAGCTCGCTTCGCTCGTCACTAATCATGACACAAACCATGTTGTAGAAGACCTGCTGAGTGACACATTTTTATTTATTTTTTGTAACTTCTATTGACGGTACAGGTTGGAGGGTCCTGCTCCAGCCGCTTGTCATACAGGACAGTGAGGAGAAGGAGGTAGCCATGAGTTTCTGGGGCACGGATGTAGTTATTTCTTAGTTCAAAGCCTCATTCACACATCCATGTCTGTGATGTAATCTGTGATAAGATGGTTAGTGATTCATCTGTGAAGGATCAGTGTCCGTTTTTTGCTCTCCATGTGTCACCCGTGTTTCAGGGACACTGCACAGTTCAAAATTAATTTTCATTGCATCTCCTAGTGGTCCATGAAACTCAGATGGCATGTGTGAATGAGGCTTTACTGTAATATGAGACAAAATCAAAGGAAAGGAGGAATGCTGGGGTGTTCTTTTTGTTTTGTTTCTTTTCTTCCCTCTCCCTTCCTTTCTTTTGTGCTCAGCTGCAATATCTGGACTTCATGGGGTCCTACTAAGCTGTTCACCATACCATCCTAAAAATGGTCGCTATGTGCCAGTATTATGTGAATGCAGTCTTAGGCCAATTTCATATATGCTATTTTTGGTACATCTATTTCAGCCAGTACCTAATAGTAGAAATCAAAGAGTAGAAATTATTGTTTTTATGGGTTTTCTCCTGAACACAAAAAATGGATCAAAAGGTTTGCCACCTTTTATTCTTTTTTAGTGCAGCTTCCGTTCAGTGCTCATAATGTCATTCATATATATGTAAAAAAATGGGTTCGGTGGCTCACCTAATGGGCACAATGAAAATGGGTGCACACCTCACTGGAATCACCCGTCCCAAAGAAAGCAATAATAAATAAAAATGTGGAGGGGCACTCGCTAGATGGGAATATGGTAACAAAACAATTGCATAAAATAATTTATTATACTCTCTCTCTCTCTCTCTCTCTATATTAGTGCACAAATACTAAAATGACATAAAACCAGCAATTATACAACTTCACTCAAATGTTAAAATGATGTAACTAAATGGAATGAAAATCTTGCAGACCCCCGTAGAGCTCACAGGTCCGCAATCACCACATATATAATCACCACAAAAACACTGCTTGATGGTAGGATATTGCGGTATATTACTGTAGATATTGCACTTATTGTCTTATTGTGGTTGAGTGCACAAGCCTGCTATGTCCCATAAGTGGTATGGTAGACAGAATCCAGTTTAGTGAAAGCGGGTAAACAACAGCAGGATCGTAATCCTAAATGATGTATTTAATGGAGGGTATAATCCTCTTCTATTCAGGTACACGGTGTCTAATAAACAGTACTATATTGGTACATTACCGCTCCTGAGATCTCCGGTTGTCTGTTATGGGAGTTTGCTGCTCCTTGGTTTGGCTTACCCAGCGTGGCGTCCAGCGTGGTTTCTGAGTCAAACGTAGCGTCCCACGTGACTCTGCAGCCGCTTCCTGAAGTTAGTTTTCAGTTTCCTGGGTCCTAGATTCCCTCAGCCTCCGCTACCATTACCTTGAAGGTAAAGATATTAGCGGGAATGTTGCATCAAATGTCCATAAATAAATTCAAGAGCATAAAGTCTAATGTTCAGCACCAAATGCGTTTCAAGGTATACACCCCTTCATCAGTGGCTATAACATTAGACTACTTGTATGGGCTTTATATACCCCGAGATCTTTGGGATAATAGGGATTGTCAAAAATCCTGGAACCGGATTCAGTATTGTGTGAATAAATCTCAAGTTCATTTGCAACCCCTAATATATAAAAACTCCTAAGCATATATAATACATCTGCATAAATGATCATATATTAACTTCCAATTGCAAAACCATAAAATTTCAAAAACCGCATATAAAATGCATAAAAACCGCATAAAAGACCAATGAGTAAATATATAGATATACATTAATACATTATATCTAAATCCATATTTGCGGTTTTTTTCAATTTTATTTAAAAAACTTGTCTGGGCACCTTACTGTCTCATTTGCATATCAAATAAACTGGATTTTCAGAGGATAAAAACATCTATTGCTGGAACAAAGGCACATCTGGAAATAAGGTACTAAGTGCTATTAGGCCATGGCTTTACTGCAATAGCGATTATCATGGTGACAGATTTCCTTTAAAGCTCTCCTACAGCAGTGAAGTTAAATGGCTGGGTTGTTATGGAAACCTGGAGTAAAACTGTATGTGGAGGACCTGCGAGCTTCTATTGGCACATAAGGGTCATGTGACCAAGCTTCCAGTGGCTAATGCATTTTTTTTAACGAATATCTTAGGAACGGTACGTCCTAGAGAGCTGAGACCTGGTCCAAAACCTTCCCGGACACCTGATGTACCTGTGTGCCAAATTTTGTGATTGTAAATGCGACGGTGCGGATTCCTTTAGCGGACATACACACACATACACTCAGCTTTATATATTAGATTGTAGGAAGGCAGAAGGAACCATCGTTGATGGTAGATACGTGTCACCGAGGTTCCTGGCCTCGGTGAAGTAGGAGCCAGTATTTTCAGATGTCAGTGGAAGTAGGTGGTTGACACTTTGTTTATTTAGTATAGCTGTGAATAGCTAATCCTGGACGGCTCTTACTGGGAGTAGTTATAGTGCTGGGTGGGTGACTACTCCCCACTTTCAAGGCCAGGTTTTGACTGGCCTACAAAAAAAAAAGCCAGCAGTGTCAGGTGGGGTGAGCTCTGTGGAGGGCTGTGTGGGAACAGAGTCTGAGCTGAGTTGCTGTGCTTGAAAGACTGAGGACAAAGCGAAATCCACATACACCCCGTGGGGTTACTGTACTGTGCTAAACCATACCTGTGTTGTGCTATAGATACGGGACTTCATTGTTTCTCTGAGGCCGGCTGGAGCAAGCTGTTTACTGCCTTATTGTTTTGTCAAGAATAAAAGACAATCGTTGCTTTGCTTTCACCGCTAAAAGGCTGCTGCTGTGTTATTATTTGAGGCTACCATTGGGGCAGCTCCCTACTATATATACAGGTAAAACTCAAATAATTAGAATATCGTGCAAAGTTCATTTATTTCAGTAATGCAACTTAAAAGGTGAAACTAACAGATGAGACTCATTACAGGCAAAGCGAGATATTTCTAGCCTTTATTTGGTATAATTTGGATGATTATGGCTTACAGTTTATGAAACCCCAGTCACAATCTCAGGTCCCCTTTGCTCAGGGGGTATGGATTAATTAGCTGACTAGAGTGTGACACTTTGAGCCTAGAATATTGAACCTTTTCACAAAATTCTAATTTTAAGCTGCATGAATGCAATTCCTTTTAATTTGCATTACTGAAATGAATGGAGTTTTGCACAATATTCAAATTTTTCGAGTTTTAACTGTGTAGATATATAGGTGGCCAGGGGTTCTATGGACTCTCTAATAGGTGCGGGTCCCACCTCTGGGAGAACGGAGCGCGCACTGCACATGTGCAGCCGCCCTCCATTCATTTCTATGGGGCGCTGGCTCAGCTATTTACGTCTTCCTCATAGAAATGAATAGGAGCAGTCGCCACGCGTCGCTCCCATTCACTTCTAGGGGAACAGCGAGGAGCAGCGCTTGGTGGGAAATCCGGGGTCCTCCAGCCACAGCTCTCCCCGCACCGTTCTCGTTGTAGGTGCGGGTCCCAGAGGTGGGACCTGCACCTATCAGACAATGGGGGCATATCTTAGCGATATGCCCCCATTGTCTGTATAAGATCCTCACCTGTCTCGCACTCCGGTGTGGCTAAAAAGGGTCCTCGTGGAGCTGCGGGACAGGTTACGCGTGTCTCCATTGATACACCAGCTCCGACCCCTTTGCGAACCAACGCGGGGATGCGTTCGCATGTGCGCCGGAGGGGAAGATCGCATGGCTTTCGGGGACAGCTTGGCCAGGCTAGTGGCAGTACGTTCGGGCCGAGCTTGTCTCCGGTGCCTATTGCGTATTCCATTCCAGTTTCCATGTCGACGCGCTTGCGCACTCTTGCAGAGCCTATCGTGCATCCACATTTACGTTTAAAAAAAACGGGTTTGCAAGGGGATATGCGGTTGCGCGTACATGCTTCTTATGTGCTTCGCCGACCAGCGAAGGGAATAGCACCTGGCTGCAAGTTCAAAGCAGATTAGGGGGCCTGCATTGGTCTAATTGACTAATGACCAACCAAAGCCTTGTACACAGGTGTAGGGCAGGATTATGACCTATGGGAAGTGGACACTTGGCGCCCTGGGATTTGTTTGCAGGCACATAAAAGGTGGCCTCCCAGGTTGGTCAGTGCCCACTGTTATCCTTCCTTATCCAGGTGCAGGTCAGTACTGCTAGCTACTGACTGAAGTTTGCTGGGACTCCGTCCGTTCCAGTGGGACCCGGGACTTTCCGTGACGCATCTGTTTACCTGGCAACTTGCACAGAGACTTATGCACAGATCAGGACTACTGACTTTCCTTAGTTTTTTATTTGCCTGATGTTTGCCCAGTGAAGTTTACCTGGACTTTGTTTATTTAGTAAATAAACCCCTTTTACGTCATCCTCACTGGTCTGTTTTGTTGGTGCCTTGCATTACAGTCTGAGATGGGAATACCCCTTTGATGTTGTATGGGCTCTGAAGTCAGTTATTCGCTAAGTCACGCGAGACTTCGTTGAATACCTTCGCTACTTGATTTTTAAAGCGGAAAACCACTTTAAAACTTGGAACCGAACTTGGCTTTGGTTCCGACTTTTTGGAAAGTTCTATTTTTCTTCTGTTGAAGCCAAACCTGTTTCCAGGTGACTAAACTATAGTGACAATGTCAGCCACAGATACAACTTCGTAAAAAAAATAAAATAAGAAAAAAGTAATACGCTGACTATGTGTGCACATGCAAACCATGATGTCTGTGGCCCCTTGACCACAACCAATGCAGCATCTATGGAGATGACGGTTATGCTTTGGTTCTTCCAGTTTGCTTGTATTGACAGCACATTGTAATTTATCCGACTGCAGCTTGTAAAAAAGAGGTATATATAGATTTTTAGCATGAGGCGTAACAGGCGTGACATTAGTTCCAGATAAAAATAATCAATGCTTATTTTGCGGGGCCTATGGTATTCTGACAACCATTATGAGGATTTATTGCTGTATTCTGGATCCCGAGGTGTCAAAATGATTGCAGGGAGCAGCACTAAATGTGTCAGAGGATAATACATTTATATTAGATGCGGCCATCCTAAGAAAGTATGCTAAGGGTAGCGTATCCATTTAATAAAGCTGGCTGCAATGAATTTCACACAATGGAAAGTTAATATTCCTGCCATTAAAACTGTGAAGCAGATGGCAGCAAAAACCATTTTGACTGTGATAAGTAGCAGTAATTATCTAGAAATTCATGCTTGTGATCATCAACGCCGAGATACTTTCTATGCCGTTAATTCTGTTTTCACAGAGATATTATTTCACGTTATTTAAAATGAAAACAAAAGTCCATTTCCATCTGTTTATTTAGTTGCTGGTAGATAGATAGATAGATAGATAGATAGATAGATAGATAGATAGATAGATAATAAATAGATAAGATAGATAGGAGATAGATAATAAATAGATAGATAATAAATAGTTAGATAAGATAGATAGGAGATAGATAGATAATAGATAGATAGGTAGATATGAGATAGATAGGTAGATAATAGATAATAGATAGATAGATAGTTATGAGATAAATAGATAGATAGAGACATACTATAACATAAGGAATATTTTTCCAATCCATATCTCCTGGTCAACAATTCCAGGGTAACCCCTCCAGTGAGATCACCCTTAGGGCTAGCTTATTATGAGCACTGGTGTATGACAGCACTCTTTCATCTGACGTGGGATTGTGTTGCCTAGTATACATTTTCTAATTATAGCTTGCATTAAAAGTTATGCTTTAGGAAAGTTCCTTTGTTGGAGCCTCTTGGTAGCTCAAGTTGTATATAGATCTCTTATGGAACTATTTTGTCCATTTACGTGTCTGCTATGGTTTAGTGGTGTTGTTTCCAATGCCTCATTGAACTTTTCCACATTTTTTCACATTACACCCACAAACCTAAATGTATTTTTATTGAGATTTTATGTGATAGACCAACACAAAGTATCAAGTATTTATAGATAGATAGATATGAGATAGATAGATAGATAGTCCAAAATTAGGGCGGCAATGTCGGGTAGAGATGCACGGAGTGCCTGCAGTTTAGATGAAACCAATCATCTGTTCTAGTGTTGAGTGAAGCCGACTTCGGATTGCTGTTTTAAAATGGTTTTAAAGTTGTATAAACAAAGCCCGAAAGTTAACGAATTTCACCTCGGCGCATCCCATACATCTGAATGCTGTACAGACACTGGTCTCCATACAGCATTCAAACAAAGTTTTGAATGAAGTGACTTGAAATCTTGGATCCAAAGCGTGCTTCGCTCAATACTAATCTGTTCCATACTAAAGTAAAAAAGCCACGGCACATTCAAGTAAAGTGAGAAAAGTTCAAGTAAAGTGAGAAAAGTAGCGTCCTTTATTCACCCGAGTATCAACGTTTCAGTCCTCTTACTGGGATCATTATCTAATGGTCCCAGTAAAAAGACTGAAATGTCGCTACTCGGGTAAATAAAGGACACAACTTTTTTCACTTTACTTGGATGTGAGATGGATAGATAGATAGATAGATAGATAATACAATAAATAAAGAATAGCAGCAGCACAGTCAGTGATGAAGTTGGGTGCAATCCCTCCTGGACTTCAGACATAAATCCATAGACAATATCCAAAAAACAAATGATGAGGCAGCACTCACCCTTCACAGATACTGGAGTGCTGCCTCATCATTTGTTTTTTAGATAGCTAGATAGCAGGGGCGTAACTACCATAGCGCCAGACCATGCAACTGCTATGGGGCCCAGGGCAAGAGGGGGCCCAGTCTTAGTTGGGATCATATATAAATGGTTCAAAAACGTGAACCCGCGCTGACTAATTGAGTATCAAACAATACTGTATTGTTATAAGGCACACTAAAAACTGAACTGCATGTAACCCTGATGAAGGAATCAGAGTATTCCGAAACGTGTTGGAGGCACCTGCAGAGTGTGTGACATCACACTGAATACCCATCTTCTTGGTTACAGCATAGCTTCTCCCTGCACGTGTGTGCTACTGGCTGGAGCCGCACGTTGAGGTTAGAAGAAGCCGAAATTTTTGGGATTAGTTCTTATATATGTCTTTGGAGGAGATCAAAGAAAAAAAGACTCACCCTACAGCTTGAAAGGCAAGTGTAATGTAGTGTGTCTTATAACAATACAGTATTGTTTGATACTCAATTAGTCATCACGGGTTCACGTTTTTGAACCATTTATATATGCATATTATAGGGGGTACTGGCAGTCTACCCAGTTATTTGTGTACCCAGCAGCGACAAAATAAAATCTTGTGGTTGCCGAGGACAGCAGCGCTGGGATCATCTAACTCTTTGTAGTTTGAATACGCTTTTAGTTGGGATCATCTCCTCTTCTACTAGGGGTGAAAACTTGGTCAGGACTCTACCCTCTAAAGCAGGGGTGCACAACCTGGGGCCCGGGGGCCACATGCGTCCCTTGATACCATTCTGTGCGGCCCCCAACCATCTGGTAACAGACATGTATGCCTATGTCTTGTGGCTGCTCACATGTATTTTTCATGTATTTCTCCCATTAGATGGGAGTGCTGGAAGTGTAACTAGACATTAATGGTATATAATGTGTTCAATATGCCATAAGTACAATATTTCAGTTGTTAATACACCTTTAAATTGTAATTTCGGCCCTCGTCATTGGTTCAGTCTGGCAATGTGGCCCCCAACCAGGAAACGTTGTGCACCCCTGCTCTAAAGGAACAACTTATATCAAATGAAGCAGTGGAAAAATGGCCCAAGAGTCATTGAAAGGGGTTCAGGCGGAAACCCTTCTGTCCTGTGTTGGGCCTGGTATGATCCTTGCTATGGGGCACTTCTCTATGTACGACACTGATAAGATAGATAGATAGATAGACAGATAGATAGATTATAGAAGACTATAGAGAGATAGACACTACTACTGAACTTTTTTTTTTAGCAGTGCTGTGGAATTTCTCATACTACTGGCTAAGAACCAATTACCCAAAGCTGGACATGTAATTTACATTTACAAAATGTACAGTAGACAATGATGAACACACATCACAAGTGTATTTTAGGGTGACATGAGACTGTTAAAAGAAAAAGTTATGAAACCTTCAATTCAGCTGCTTCGCCAAATTTCACAAAAAAATTCACTTTGTGATGAAGCGCATTTCTTTGTAAGTAGCGGGCACAATGATGGGGAACAGTGATAGCACTGCCCCCTGTGACTGAACCACTCAGATGCTGTGTTTATTGCTGATCACAGCATCTGATGTAAAAATGGAGACCTTTCAATAGTTAAAAACAAAAACCTCCATTTGAGATTGGAGAAGCTGTCGCGGCCATCTTGATTAAAGATTCTGAGGAAAATCTCGTACAGTACATGATGACATTGTTATGCTGGCCGGTGTGGTGACGTCATACGTCACCGCGCCCAAGACTTCACGCGGGATCTTCAATCAAGATGGCCACAGCAACCTTTACGTGATCAAACGGATGAGGTGAGTATGTTTTTTTTTTTTTATGCCATTTCAGGGAAAATTGATTTGTTACAACGAAGCACGTGGAAATTCGGCTTCATGGTGAATCGACTTTTCCCTGTAATTCAGATCAAAGTCCTCTTCTGATACTTCGATTCTCTGAACTCCTTTTTTTAAAGCCTAAACATTCTAGAAATGGGCATAAACTATATGGATAAAAATAGGAACCCTGAATTATCCCCCTCAAAAACAATAAAAAAAAATAAGGTTACTAGTCCAACAAATACAAAGTTATGACTGTTAAACTATTGCATGCGATGAACTCCTATACTGTGTCTGGTCATGAAGACCAAAAATGTCCCTATTTCAGAACCAGTTGAATTGTGCCACACTGACTTATATAGTGCTGCTCCATCACATGCCCTGAACTGACTGACCATATTGACCATATTGAAGGTAGAAAAATGTCATAGCAAATGTCAAAAGAGGCAAAAAAGATTGGTCATCCTTAGCTCCTCAGTTCAGTTTTGGTGCAGTCCCTTATTTGAAGGAACGGGTCTTTTTTGGGCTTCCCCTATGTCATCCTCAGCCATATAATTCCCTGTTTCAGCTGCACATCTAAATGCATTTCTCTCAGGAGCAGTGGGCGTCTCCCTTCTGTGGAATCTGCCAGCGCTGTACTGTGGTGACCTTACCTCTCACTATATTTGTTTTCTTCTTGGGAGGTCAGAAAGCTGATAAGTAGGGGGAGATCAGACTTACAGACACACAGGAGCTTCTCTGCTCTTCAAAAGTACAAGCAGTGCTTCTATCAGGCTCAGCAAGTTCTGACATGCATCCATTTCCTGTGAATCATCTCTGTTACTAGAGACGGATCTAACAAGTGGACTGTTGAGACCCCTAGTGGCCATGACTTCACAGATTTTTTCAAGTGGGTGCAGGCAGATTTTTTAAGTAAATGATTTAGAAATGTGCTAATTACACCATTCTCTATTAAATTAAATTGTGTGAAAGTACAGTAACTTTAAATTCTTGTAGTTGAAGATTAGATCTGGATGGTGGCACTGTCACAAACAGTAACAGAATGAGGTTATGTTTAGCGTCCTGCTAATTGGTGTGTGGGTGCTGGTTTCACGTATAAGTAAAAAATATTTTGACACAGATCTGAGGAATGTTTCCCGGCTGTAAATGTTCTTATGTGCTGGGTGTTTATCTGCAGTAATTACTTCAGGCAAACCTGCTGAAATGTTCTTATTTAGACAGGCAGCCCACACTCAAAAGTGATGACACTGGATTTTCTATTGGTTTTGTAAGTTATATTAAAGTTTCATATTTTTGATCTGTGGCCACACAACTCATCAGAAAAGACATATACAGGAGTGTATCAGGCAGTGTGAAGCCACTTTACCAACTTACCGTTTTGGCTTTGGGCTAAACCCTAAGGTTGTCATTCTAGGCCCTTTCCCGGTTTTCACCCTTTAACCCCTATACAGGGATCTGGACTTCGATGCGGGTTAGCAACCTTTTGGGATAGTCCGAGTAGTGGGCAGCTATCCCACTGGTGTCGATTACTCCTGTTCCGAGATCTCTGGATATAGAAAATGCACCCCAAAAAAATGCCGGAAAACCACAGGTACAGTCTGAACAGGCACCAGGGCTTTAATGCCAGTTTTAAAGATCCAGGCAGCACATAGTTAGAACCCATTCCCATGACTGTATATTTCTGTCCACATCCATTCCGCAATTTTGCGGGAGGGATGTGGAACCGTTCATTTCAATGGGGCCGCAAAAAATGCGGACAGCACACTGTGCATCCGTACTTCCGTTCCATGGACCCGTAAAAAAGATAGAACATATCCTATTCTTGTCCGTAATTTCGGACAAGAATAGGCATTTCTACACAAGAGAAAGATGATCCGCTCTGTAAAATACGGAATGCACACAGCCGATATCTGTGTTTTACGGTTCTGAAATTTGTGGACTGCAAAAACGGATATGGTCTTTTGAATGAGCCCTTAACATAGACACAGAAATGTGCAAAAAAAATAATCAAAAAACACCGGATCGTACAGCCACACGCTATGCTGTGATCTCATAACTGCTACTCAGCAGGAACCAGCGCTACTTGGCGCATGTGTACCGCCTCCTATGCCACATGCTAACTGAGGCATTAGTGTACATTTTGATTAAAAGGCATAAGCTCACTCACCATGCCAAGGGTGCCTCTATTAGTGGAACCTACTCTAAATTTGGCGCGGCACTGCGTGGTGACTAGTGATGAGCGAACTTCTGTTTTAAGTTTGGCGTCTAAAGTTCGGCTTCCGGTTAGCGGAGAATCCCGATATGGATCCCGATATGGATTCCGACTTCCGTTGTGGTCCGTGGTAGCGGAATCAATAATGGCCGATTATTGATTCCGCTACCACGGACCACAACGGAAGTCGGAATCCATATCGGGATCCATATCGGGATTCTCCGCTAACCGGAAGCCGAACTTTAGACGCCGAACTTAAAACAGAAGTTCGCTCATCACTAGTGGTGACCACCGACCCAGCAGGCGGCGGGGCCCAGCAGCCAAACAGCACCCCTGCTGCCTGACAATGCCAAACTTAGCACTGGGCCCCCCAACCCACCCGGACAGCACCACAATGACAGTGGCCACCGCGGAGCACCTCACCATGTGAACAGATGTCAAAGCTCACCTTATCCAAAGCTCTCAGGAACTCCAACTGAGAGCATGGTAGTTTCATTTAAACCCTCATGCAAAATTTTTAAAATTAAAAACACCTGGACCGAATGGGAGGAGTGCTGATACCGGTATGCGGGTCGGCGCTGCGGGATTGGTTGTCGCGCGCAGTGCCGCGCCAAATTTAGAGTAGGTTCCACTTATTAGAGGCACCCTTGGCGTGGTGAGTGGGCTTATGCCTTTTAATCAAAAGGTACACTAATGCCTCAGTTAGCATGTAGCATAGGAGGCGGTACACATGCGCCAAGTAGCGCTGGTTCCCGCTGCGTAGCAGTTATGAGATCAAAGCATAGCATGTGGATTAATTTTTTTTTTTGCACATGTATAGACACAGAAATGACTTGCTAGCGAGGTAGTGGTGAGGCACACAAGGCAAGCAGACTAGGAACTTGACTGGAGCACAGAGAAGACAGACTGGGTTAACTTAAACACAAACTGAATGAACATGGACTTGAAAGTGTGGGAGCAGTGCAGTGATGAGCGGCAGGGGCAATATTAGAATTCACAATATTTTGCAAATATTTGGGTGAATATTCGCTAATTCGTGATCTCCAGTCATTATTTTCTTGATTCCGAAAATTGGAAATTTAAATTCGCAATACGAAAATTTGGGATCGACACTACTGCTAAAGTCAAAGATATTGCAGCTTTCTCATTGGCCCACAAGCAAGAAGCAGTGAGGGATCATGGGTACTGATGAAAAAAAATCTAGAATATTTGCAATTCCGAAGATATAGCACTCTATTCTAGATACTCGCGAATTCTCAAAGTGCCAATATTCGCGATAAAAATTAGCGATTAGAATATTCGCGATCAACACTAGAGCACACAGGCAGGATGGAAACAGAACTTGGAGCATGGCAGGGCACAGGCAGGAAATAACGCAGGATAAACGCAGATAAATTGCAATAGCACTAGATTATCAAACACCTTTGCCGGTCAGCAGAGAAACTAAAGATCAGGCACTCTAAGGGGACATCAGTCAGGAGCATGGAGAGGGTACGGGCTATCTGGATGCCGGATGGCAGGGTGAGTGGCGTGAAGTCTGCACCCGCAGGAGTGCAATGGGCATGGACTGCAAAACGAACACATTGTTGAGTAAAATAACCATAATATTGAGAACAGTAACCTGTTCCCTAAAGGGGTGTTCCAGCTAATCAGAAAATGTTGGCGGCGTGGTCACAAGCAGGGTTGTACTGGTCCAACCGAGCATCAAAAGTTAGATGAAGGTCCCAAAGTTCCAGGAAAAAAAATAATATTTGGAGCTGACTTTGGAGATAATCACTTGCCCCTAGGGTCTATTTCTTTAATTCAAAACTAATTAGACTACACTGATGATATAAAAATTCAGCCCCAAGAATAATTTCCTCTGTTTGGGCCTAAGGAAACCCAATCCGACACTGGTCACCAAGGCTTAAAAACATCCACTGATCATCCACTACTGCCGTTCCAACACTGCTCTCTACTTCCGCCTCTTATAGCGACATGCAGGAAATGCCCCAAAACGCCCTCTCATCCAGATTGGGGCAGCTCACCACTATGGACAGTGATTGGCTGAGAAGGCATTTACCGCATATTGAAGAGCAAGTAAAGAGCAGTGGGGACTCGGACAGCATTGGAACGGCAGCACTAGGGGATCGGTGGATTTAAGTATTCATTTATGATTTTAAGCCCTTCTGACCCCACTTCCACCTACTTCTTTTAGTTAGAACCAGGGGCGTTGCTAAGGTCTCAAAAGATCCAGGGCCCAAGCTCAAATTAATAAGGCCCAGTTCTCTAAGTCGCCCTCCCTCCCGCCACACACCGCATTTTCCTGTACTTGCTATATAGCAGCACATACCTCTCACATCCAGGGCCTCCAGGTGATGTCTCCTCAAATGTGGATCTTCTCTGTTATCATCTTCTCCATTCGATTTGTACAACTTCTCTCAGCCGTGCCTCGTGTTATCCTGCTGCTCGCTGTGCCCCCTAATACCCCCAGATACTATCCTGAAGAAAAAATTGTGCCTCCATAGTAATACTGCCCCTACAGTGCCCCCAACCGTGATAATGCTCCCCAAGAGTGCCCCCATTAGTAATACTGCCACCGTGATAACGCTCCCGAAGAGTGCCCCCATTAGTAGAAGAGCTCTCCTGTATTAATAATACCCTCACAGAGCCCCCAGTACAAATAAGGCCCCCTATTGTACCCCCAGTGGTAATAACGCTCTCTACAGACCCCTCAGTAGTAATAAGACTCTTAGTATAAATAAGGCGGATCTATAAGTCCCTTCTATAGAGCCCCCAGTAGTAATAAGAATGCCTATAATGTTCCCTGGATTTGCAGTGCCCCCTGTTATATTCCCGCCTCCACCATACAGTCCCATGTAAATAACATTACACCATCTCTCCTGCCCCCTCCAAAATACAGTCCTATGTAAATAACGTCACTCCCCTCCCTTCACTCCCTCCAACATAAAGTCCCATGTAAATAGCACTATTTCCCTCCGTCCGCCATACAGTCCCATGTAAATAACATCACACCATCTCTCCAGCCCCCTCCAATATACAGTCCCATGTAAATAACATCCTTCTCTGTCTACAGCCCCCTCCAAAATACAATCCCATGTAAATAACATCACTTCCTCCCCATTCGCCTTCAACATACAGTCCCAAGTAAACAATATCACCCCCTCCCCAGACTTCTCCAACATGCATTCCAATGTAAACATCACCTCCTCAACATTCAATCCCATGTAAATAACATCAATCCCCCCCAATAGCCACCTTCAACATTCATTCCCACGTAAATAACATTGCCCCCTGAACATTCAGTCCCATGTAAAAACCATCACTCCCTCCTTCAGGCCCCTGTAACATTCCGTCCCATGTAAATAACATCACTCCCTCCCAAAGCCGCCATCAACATACAGTTCCAGGTAAATAACATCACTGCCCTCCCCCAGCCCCCTCCGACATACAGTCCCATGTAAATAGCATCACTCCCTCCCACAGCCGCCTCCAACTTACAGTTTCATGTAAATAACATCCCCCAGCCCCCTCCAACATACAGTCCCATGTAAATAACATAATCCCCTACCACAGCCGCCTTTAACATACAGTCCCATGTAAATAACATCACCCTGACCCAGCCCCCTCCAACATACAGTCCTATGTAAATAACATCACTTCCTCCTACAGCCACTATCAACATACAGTCCCATGTAAATTACATGACCCCCTCCCCAGCCACCTCCAACACACAGTTCCATGTAAATAACATCCCTCCCTTCAGCCCTAACATACAGTACCAGGTAAATAACCACAACTCCCAGCATTGCTCTGCCTCTCCCTTCACTTACCTCTCCTGATGTAGCAGACATCACCTCAGCTTCTTCCTCTCTTCACTGCAGCCCTCTCCTGCAATGGTCACATGATGGTGACTTCATGTCATGTCCTTCTCAACCACTGACTGTTTTACTGGGCACATGACCTGTGATGTCACCACAGGTCCTTCAGCTCTTCCACCGCATTAGATTCAATTGTATTGCCGTTCTGTGGATGGCAATACAGTTGTATCTAGCAGGCAGGCAGGACATTCGGGGCCTGGGACAAAACATCAGGGGCCCCGAATGTTTTAACCTAGCAAAGCTCCTGGCTAGAACACTCCTTTAATGGACTAATGGCATGGTACCTGTTTCAGAAACCAGCTAATTTATGTGCTAGGTTTGATGGCACTACATTCTCCTGCATTCATTACCATCGGCAGGATTGGTTGTCGTACTGTTGGCTAGATCCTGTACTTTCCCAAGGAACTTAGAGTATTAGTTCACCGTCAGTAACAGCCCCTGAACACAGTGTTCATACTGAGTGCTGTGTTCCTTAAAAAGGGTTATCCCATGACTAATGTAAAAAATTAAAATCAGACATCATATAGTACATGACAATCTCTGTCTAACAAAGCTAGAACCAGCCCTGTACCTCACATGGATCCAGAGATCTCCCCATTCATTGCTCTGCTAGATTTATATCAAGCTGACAGCTCAAGGGGAGGGTCTTTTCTGCTGCAGCTAAGGGTGTGTGTCTCAGCTCTGCCTATCACAGCTCAGGGGGCGTGTCTCAGCTCTCCCTATCACAGCTCAGGAGGCGTGTCTCAGCTCTTCCTATCACAGCTCAGGAGGCGTGTCTCAGCTCTTCCTATCACAGCTCAGGAGGCAGTTGAAAGATGAAACTGAGCATGTGCGGCCATCTCACTAAGAAGGACAAAGAAATAAGAAAATAAACTAACAGCAGGTGGCGCTATATAGATATATTTTATTGAATAACTCAGTGTCTATGCAAATTTTTTTAATTACATGCAATTACAAAAGTATTCAGATCTAGGTGCTAGTTTGAAAACATTAGAATATATTTCATGGGATTGCTCCGCCATTTGGGTGGCCGATAGGGAACGCTGTGAAATCATATATGACGTTACAAGGATTCCCTGTGTGGGTACAGAGAGCTCAGATGCATGCAGAGTGGACAGGACCAGTGTCTATTCTGCATGTCTGTGCATACAGATCACAGTGATCTAATGGGCTATTACCAGGAGGTTCCTCTATAGATCTGGATATGGGGACAGTAGGGAACACATAGGTAACGCTCTCCTATTGTACAAACAAAAGGATGTAATATGTAAAGGATACATAAAATTAGAAAAATAAAAATGCCCACATGTCCAAACTCATGCACACCAATATATCTTACTTGGCATGAACACATTTTGCATAAGTGTCAGATGCTCAGATGTTAAAGCGGTTATCCCAGCATTACATGTTAGATCTCATATTCATTATATAGATCATAAAACAGAATTACCATTTACATGCTGTTAAAATAATGATCCAATCCAAAGAGTTATGACATTTACTTACACAGTATGGCGCCACCTGATGGTCAAAGTGCATAGCAATGTACATGTCCATGTGCTGCTGGTCACACATGCTTAGTCACTCTCCCCACAGCCAGGTCACCAAATAGCGATCCTCTTATCTGCAGGGACATTTTATTTATTTATTAGCATCTCTGCCGGGAACACCATAACAATGTTATACAGTAAACAATGTAAAAATATTACAGCAATCTGCATTTTTTTTCAGGCATTTTCACATCACCTTTTCTATAGAAAAAAAAAAACATGAAGAAAATGCTAGTTGAAAGACACACTATTTGCTTAAAGTGCCCAAAAAGCTACACAAAAATGAGCCAAAAGAACACGTGACCAAAAAATGTCCGTGGTTATTCTGGCATTTTTTTTACTGGTGAAAAAGCTCCAGACAAAATTCATGTGTGTAAGGACCCTAAAACATTACTCTAAAAAATTAGATATTTTTTTCTGACCATTTTCCCTAAATTAGACAGGAAAATTTAATGATATCAGCTCTGATTCTGAATAAGAAGAAAGTCCTACTTAAAAAAAAATTAATAAAAAAAAGAACAAAACAAAGCCCCTGCTCCTAACCCTGTCTTGACCGCCCAAAGTAAATATACATCGGGGGTGGGGTATTTAAAGATGGCAGCTGCTTGTCAGCGTCAGTTTTTGTTTTGTTGTACGATTATGACGATACCACATTTGTATAGTTTTTCTTGCGTTTTATTATTGAAAAAAAATTATAAACCTTGAAATAAATTTCTTTTTTCTTTTCATCGCCATCATCTGATCCTTATAACTTTTTTGAAGCTATGTGTACAGAGGTCTGCGAGGGCCCATTTTTTGCCGGGTGATCTGTACTTTTCAGTGATACCATTTTCAAGTGTGTGTAACTTTTTGATCACTTTTTATTCAATTCTTGGGGGAAGTTAAAGAGACATAAAATGGCGAATTGGCCATTTGAATTTTTTTCTGTTACGCCATTCGACACATGCGATAAATATTGTTATATTTTAATAGTATGGGCGTTTTCAGATGTGGCGATGCCTATGATGCTTTTTTTAATTATTATTTAATTTTGCTGAAGATTTGAACGTTTTTATTTATTTATTATTTTTACATTTTTATAAACTTTTTTATTTTAGATTTTTTTTAAAACTTTTTTTTAAGTCACCCTATACTTTGCAATCATCAGACTGCCAATTGTGTCCTGTTATGGGTATATATCCGGCACAGAACACGCCATTCACTGTATTCCAATGCGGCTCTGGGCCATCACTATGATATTACACCTTCCCACATCTCAGCCGGGGACCGCTGTTATGGCTCCCGCGTCACATTTTGACCACAGCATATGAGAGCTTAAATGTATGTGATTGGCGTTATGGCTGATCACACACATTCACCCCGGGCCTCTGCTGTTTGAAACAGCAGAAACCCAGCGGCTATGGCACCCACTGCACCCGTGAGTGTGCACCATCTATAAAGTGATGACTTCCGCCGTACTCTCCAAACCCCAGCCAATCAGCTGTTAGAAGATGAGCACCGCTGCCTCCTCAAACAGCTGATCAGGGGGATTGCAAGTTGATGGACCCCCACCGATCAGATATTGATGACCTATCCTGAGGAGAGGTCATCATATTAAAGGCTTGGAAAACCCCTTTAATATCCCGCTCTTCGCTGATAATCTTCAGTTTCAATTCTGTGTCAAAAGGATAAAAAAAAATGTCCATGTATCCCATGATGCATTTGTTTATTCTCCTTAGGCTTCTTTCACACTAGCGGCACGGACCTCCGGCAGGCTGTTCCGTCGGGTGAACAGCCTGTCGGATCCGTCCTGCCGCTAGTGACCGTGTGCCCCCGGACTGCCGCTCCGTCCCCGTTGACTCCAGTGGAGGCACGGCAGCGCATGGTAAGAGGCTGCCAGAATAAAACTACGACATGTTCGCCATTTATTCCAGCAGCCTCTCGCCCTGTGCGCTGCCGTGCCTCCGCACCGCCCCCATTATAGTCACCGGGGACGGAGCGGCGGTCCGGGGCTCACGGTCACTAGCGGCAGGACGGATCCGACATCTCTCATGTTGGATTTTTTTTTTTGGGTTGTTCTTGGCTAAAACTTCAAAACTGTACGGCACGTTGCCGATCATTTGCCAGATCATAACCGGATCTTTGTACGAACGATCCGATGGATGATTTATCGGTGTTGAAGGGGTCTTAAAGGGCTTTTGTCACTTCAGCAAGTAGCATTTATCATGTAGAGAAAGTGAATACAAGGCACTTACTAATGTATTGTGATTATCCATATTGCTTCCTTTGCTGGCTGAATTCATTTTTCCATCACATTATACACTGCTCGTTTCCATGATTACGACCACCCTGCAATCTATCAGTGGTGGTCGTGCTTGCACACTGTAGGAGAAGGCACCGGCCTCTCTGGTGGCCAGGACTGCAGGAGTACACATAGGCTGGTGCTTTTTCCTATAGAGTGCAAGCAGGACCACCGCTGATGGATTGCAGGGTGGTCGTAACCATGGAAAGGAGCAGTGTATAATGTGATGGAAAAATGCAGCCAGCAAAGGAGACAATATGGACAATCACAATACATTAGTAAGTGCCTTGTATTAACTTTCTCTACATGATAAATGCCACTTACTGAAGTGAGACAACCCCTTTAATAGCAATCAATCTCAATATTTATATCTATCATAAAATATATTTTTCTGTTTTTTAGAACTCTGCATAATACCACCCCTCAATTATTCCTCCAGGAAATGCATGTCTCATTTGGCAACTAGGTTTTCTATTCTCCTTGTCAAAGTGTATGTGTTTCTATACAGTCTAATGAGGGAAATGATAACACCCAGCCATACAGTTCCAGCAGGAATAACAGAGGAATGCCAAAATCCTAAGAAAGAAAATGTTATTTCAGCGAGGTGAGGAAGTTGGCAGCCTGCGAGCGTCTTACCCTCACGGCGCGAGATTTCACCGGAGCACAGGGCTGGCAGACAGATGCGAGCGCTGCCTGGCCCTGTCAATCAGAACTTGGAGGGAGGCGACAAAGGTGGGAGAACGGAGCCTCTAGGAGCAGGAACAACGAACCCCCCCCCCCCCCCCCCCCCCGCTCCTAGGGGCTAATTAGCATATTATAAAAGTTAGATTTCTGGCGTAACGGGGGCATAGATAAAAGTAGGAATAAACTAGTTAGTTTCAGCTGACATTAGCACATCGCTAATGTCAGCTAGCTTAATAGGGTTAAATCTGGGGAGAGAAAACCTTTAATTAATAGTCTCATTTTGCAGGAAAGAAATATCCATATTTCATTAAGAAAAATTATAACCAGATGGAAGGGAGAATGTGATTCAAATGGTAATATTTTTGCTGCAGCTGACTGATATTGGCAATAAATGTATTAAAGCTGTCGGAGCGTTCACAGCACAGCGGCCGCTATAATATTCTAGTGCAGGAGTAAATCACAGCCGCTCAGTCCGGGCGTAGAAGGTGTGAAGAAGTAATTACAGCCCTGTGATCTGAAATGTACAGACGTGTAAGGTCATCATGTTATAAAACGCCTGCAGATCTGACTGCGCTACCACTAGCCTCATGTTACAAGGTTTAAAGAAGGGAATTTTATTTAGTATTTTTTTTGGGGGGGGGGGGGGGGGGGGGAATCCTCACACTGCTGGGCACCAGTTCTCTTTTCATGGTATCATAAATGGGGTTTTGCTCCTACTGGCCTGCACTGATTGTAGTATCATAACACGAGCCACTAGATGGCAGCAAAACACATCAAATGTGAACAACGCTACTGTTCCTAATAATATATAGCGTTGTAATATCCGCATAGACTTTTTATATCCACTGTATATGTCATGTCACTGTATATACTGTCATTGTATACGGTTGAGGGGGCCCTGACAATCTTTTAGTTTTTCTCCTGAATGGGCCCCTTCTGAGTTCGGGCCCCAAAGCAGACGCTTCCCCTGCTTCCAATATAGCTATGCCCCTGATTTTTTCATGGCAGCTTCCTTGCTCTATTAACTCCCACTTTAATATCAAGTGATCAATGAAAGGGTGTATTTGTTTCATTTACTACTACATAGACATACCAATGCAATATGTATTTCAGTTTGGCCTCCAGGGGGCAGAAACATATGGACCTTGCAACAGTAGAGCAGCTCAGCAAAATTCACTCTCCCAAGAAACTTTTGATTTTATTCTCCCCCAATCTGAGGAGCCCCATTGTTATACTTTTCCGTTATACATTTTGCCCAATGTATTATGTCATAAAGCCTAGACTGATCTCCAGATTTTATTGTCTGGCTATCTAACCGAAGGAGGGGGTCACTCCAGTCTTAATCCAAGAAGCATGGAGGTATTTATCACGGAGGAAAGGTTTATCCAAGTGTAATCTTTAAGTCTCCCCGGCTGTGTAAACATTGCCGACCTCAGCACCTCTGGCAGTGAAAAATGTAATGGGTCTAAAGTTTTACATTGTTATTTTTCCCCTAAAACTTCTCTGCATAATTATTTCATACAAGACATGCAATTTTTTTGGCCACAAGTCTTCAGTCTTTCTCTGTTTGCATGTCTTATCTAATGAGGGTGCGGTCATCGGTTCTAATACCTAATACAAGTTGGAGGCAAATGATTTATGGGTCATACGTTGCAAATAAAGCTTAGTGATTGTGCGTTGCATGTTTCTAAAATACTTTGTTTTCCTATTAGTACGTTTTTTTTGTCTGTGAATGGAAACATCCTGCCCTGGCCTAATAATGAGAATGTGAGCTGGATACATCAGCAGCACAAATCTGTTTGCTACAATGTATCAGTGAAGGTAAAGTGGTTTAGCCTGTAATACAAGCTGTTGCAGATTATTACATATATTTTATTGATTCATTCAAGGAGGTTGTCTCACTTCAGTAAATGGCATTTATCATGTACAGAAAGTGAGTACAATCCACTTACTAATGTATTGTGATTGTCCATATTGCCTCCTTTGCTGGCTGGATTTATTTTTCCATCACATTATTCACTGCTCGTTTCCAGGGGTTACGACCACCCTGCAATACATCAATGGTGGTCGTGCTTGCACACTATAGGAAAGAACGCCTCTACCTCTAGTGGCCAGGACTCACCTTTACCTCTCTAGTGGCCAGGACTTGTCTCTACCTCTCTAGTGGCTAGGACTCATCTCGACCTCTCTAGTGGCCAGCACGCGCCTCTACCTTTTTAGTGGACAGGACTCATCTCTACCTCTCTAGTGGCCAGGACTCGTCTCTACCTCTCTAGTGGCCAGGATGCACCTCTACCTCTTTAGTGGCCAGAACTCGTCTCTACCTTTCTAGTGGCCAGGACGCGCTTCTACCTCTCTAGTGGCCAGGACGAGCCTCTACCTCTCTAGTGGCGAGGACGCACCTCTACCTCTTTAGTGGCCAGGACTCGTCTCTACTTTTCTAGTGGCCAGGATGCGCCTCTACCTCTCTAGTGGCCAGGACTCGTCTCTACCTTTCTAGTGGCGAGGACGCGCCTCTACCTCTTTAGTGGCCAGGACGCTCCTCTATCTCTTTAGTGGCCAGGATGCGCCTCTACCTCTCTAGTGGCCAGGACGCGCCTCTACCTCTCTAGTGGCCAGGACGCGCCTCTACCTCTCTAGTGGCCAGGATGCGCCTCTACCTCTCTAGTGGCCAGGACGCGCCTCTACCTCTCTAGTGGCCAGGACGCTCCTCTATCTCTTTAGTGGCCAGGATGCGCCTCTACCTCTCTAGTGGCCAGGACGAGCCTCTACCTCTCTAGTGGCGAGGACGCGCCTCTACCTCTTTAGTGGCCAGGATGCGCCTCTACCTCTCTAGTGGCCAGGACGCGCCTCTACCTCTCTAGAGGCCAGGACGCACCTCTACCTCTCTAGTGGCCAGGACTAGTCTCTACCTTTCTAGTGGCCAAGACTTTGCGAGTTTGCATAGGTCGACGCTTTTTCCTATAGTGTGCAAGCATGACCACGGCTGCTGGATTGCAGGGTGGTCGTAACCACGGAAATGAGCAGTGTATAATGTGATGGAAAAAATGAATCAAGCCAGCAAAGGAGGCAACATGTATAATCACAATACATTAATAAGTGCCTTGAATTAAAGGGGTTATATGCCGGGCCCCTCACACTGAATATATTTACCTGGCTTCCCGCTCCCATTGCTACTCCTGCACCCGCGATGCTAGGGAGGCTCATCCCGGTCCCCGCCTGCCATTGGCTGCTCCCCCCGACACCGGATGTTTTTATCCATGCAAGGGGAGAAGCTGCAGCAGCGGTGCAGGGACCAGAAGCGGCGCAGGGAGTGCGGAGCCAGGTAAGTATATTCAATGTGGGGGCCCATGGGTGCTTGGCCTCTTATTAACATTGACGCTATAAATAAGCAAGTATAAAGTATTGCATATTTGTGCCATATTGTAATTATTCCAGTTTTTCCCTTTTTTTTTTTTTTACTCTGTGTTGTAAAAAAAATGTTGTAAACATCGGCAAAAAAAAATACTCCAGCCAGGGGCTGGTCTAATTTCTCCGCCAGGTGCACAGATTGCTGAAGGTGCACCTAATTTATAACATCTTCTTTCAGCTAAGCCAGTGGAGAAGTGGACTGGAGTAAAAAGCCGATCTTTCTAAATGACCCCCATTGTGTTAGGCTGAGTTCACACGAGCGTGACAGATTTGGTCCGGATGCGTTCAGGGTGCGTTCAGTTAAACTCGCACCATTTTGCAAGCAAGTTCAGTCAGTTTTGGCTGCAATTGCGTTTAGTTGTTCAGTTTTTTCCGCGCGGGTGCAATGCGTTTTGATGCTTTTTTCACGCGCGTGATAAAAAACTGAAGGTTTACAAACAACATCTCCTAGCAACCATCAGTGAAAAACGCATCGCACCCGCACTTGCTTGCAGATGCAATGCGTTATTAACGCAGCCCCATTCACTTCTATGGAGCCAGGGCTGCGTGAAAAACGCAGAATATAGAACATGCTGCGATTTTAAAGCATTGCAGAAGTGATGCATGAAAAACAACACTCATGTACACAGACCCATTGAAATGAATGGGTCAGGATTCAGTGCAGGTGCAATGCGTTCACCTACTGCATTGCACCCGCGCGGAAATCTCGCCCGTGTGAACGCAGCCTTATAGTGTTCCCCAGGGCATGCACAGTTTCTAAGGCCTCTTTCACACGACCGTTTTTTTTTTCCGTTTTGCGGGCCGTTTTTTGCGGTCCGTATACGGTCCGTATACGGAACCATTCATTTCAATGGTTCCGCAAAAAAAACGGAATGTACTCCGTGTGCATTCCGTTTCCGTATTTCCGTTTTTCCGTTCCGTTTAAAGATAGAACATGTCCTATATTTGGCCGCAAATCACGTTCCGTGGCTCCATTAAAGTCTATGGGTCCGCAAAAAAACGGAATGCATACGGAAATGCATCCGTATGTCTTCCGTATCCGTTCCGTTTTTTGCGGAACCATCTATTGAAAATGTTATGCCCAGCCCAATTTTTAATATGAAATTACTGTATACTGTATTTGCCATACGGAAAAACGGAACGGAACAACGGAACGGAAACGGAACCACAACGGAAGCAAAAAACGGAACAACGGATCCGTGAAAAACGGACCGCAAAACACTGAAATGGACATACTGTCGTGTGAAAGAGGCCTAAGGCTGTATACAGTGAGTGATCTCTGTGGCCTTGCTGGTACTTGGAATATAACCACTGCTCTGCCTGGAGAATTACTGATCTCAACATCCTAAGGCCTCATGCACACAACCGTTGTTTTATTCCATGTCTGTTGTGCCGTTTTTCGTGATTTTCTGCCGACCCATTGCCTTTAATGGGTCTGTTAAAAACTCGGCTAATGTACCGTTTGCCATCCGCGTCTGTGATCCGTGGTTCGAGTCCGTCCAAAAAATATAACCTGTCCTATTATTTTCGCGGAAAACGGTTCGCGGACCCATTCAAGTCAATGGGACCGCAAAAAAACACTGAGGCACGCAAGATTGTCGTCCGTGTCTGTTTTTTTCCTATCATTTGCATGGCAAACCTGTCTTAGATTTTTTATTACTTTCCTTTATGTCTGGTGATCCTCCAAAAATAAAGGAAGACACACGGAAACAAAAACTGATCAAGGAACAACGAAACCCCATTTTGCGGAACGGAACACAACAACGGTCGTGTGCATGAGGCCTAAGTAATAGGGAAATCCTGCTCCTGTATGCTCCATCAGCTCTGTTGTTCTCTGTAAGTGAGTGTCCTTGCATCAGCGCAATCGTGAAACTTTTCATTTTCACGAGGACTTGTCTCTTCTTTGCTTCTCATCTGGGATAGTTGATATAACTTCCAGTAAGCCTGCACTTGTTCCATACATGCCCAAGACTACTACTTTCTTGCAGGATTTGGTAGGGAATTTAGTGCAGGTGCAATTTTCGATCTGGTGCTGCACTCTGCAAGGCAGCGTGGCTCTGAAATGAAAAGTCAATGGATCCTTGCTACATGTGTTTTTAGCAAGTCCTGTGTCTGGACTGCTTCTGTGCATTTTCTGCTGCAAAACTATAGTTTTTATCTACAATTAAGGCCTCATGCATACGACAGTATTTTTTTGCGGTCCGCAAAACGGGGTTCCGTTGTTCCGTGATCCGTTTCCGTTTTTGTTTCCGTGTGTCTTCCTTTATTTTTGGAGGATCACCAGACATGAAGGAAAGGAAAAAAAAATCTAAGTCAAGTTTGCCATGCAAATGAGAAGAAAAACGGGCGCGGACGCGCGGACGTGGATGACAATCTTGTGTGCCTCCGTGTTTTTTCACAGACCTATTGACTTCAATGGGTCCGCGAACCGTTGTCCGTGAAAAAAATAGGACAGGTCATATTTTTTTCACGGACCGGAAACACGGATCACGGACGCAGATGACAAACGGTGCATTAGCAGAGTTTTCCACGGACCTATTAAAAGTCAATGGGTCCGCAGAAAATCACAGAAAACGGAACAACGGACACGGGACACGACAGTTGTTTTTCTCGGCCTCCGTTCCGTTTTTTTTGCGGATAGGATGGGGATCAATTAATTTCAATGGGTCAGCAAAAAAATGCTGATAGTTCATCCGTTTGTCTTCCGCGTCTGTTGTCCGTGTTTCCCTTCAGCAAAAAAAATAGCGCATATCCTACTTTTTTCACATTTGCGGACAAGGATAGGCATTTATTACAAGGGATCTGTGGAAAAAAACGGATCCTCCCCAAACAAACGGATGCCGCATCAGTTTTTTTTTATCGGACGCAAAAAACAACTGTCGTGTGCATGAGGCCTAATACTGTCTGTTCTTTCTTTAGATGTCCCAGGAAACACCAAGGGCTGGAATGAGAAGCAGGACGTCCAGACAGGGATTGTCTGTCATTTCTTAAGCAGTGGCGAAGTGTGGAAGGGGGGGGGGGGGGCGTTGCCCCGGGCGGCAAATTGGAGGGGGCGCCAGGCAGCAGGAATTTCAATGAGGGCCACGGGAGCCTATGGCTCCTGTCCCCTTCGTTATGCTTCATAGGCTTCACACCACTAGGCCTGAAGCCTATAAGGCAGTAGAGCGATGTAGGACTGTGACCTCCTGCGTCGGATCTCGCGAGAAGACGCGATGACGCGGCGCGGGAAGTCACAGCGAGTCGTTCGTGACCGCCTGCGCCGGGACGCCACAAGCTGTGATGGAGAGAGGTAAGTATTTTTTTTTTTATGTACCCTACCCTAATTGCAGAGGTACTGGGGGCACTATGGGGGTGGGGGAGGAGCAGAAAGAGAAGGACCACCAAGGACATCATACTAATAAGAGTGGCCACTATATTTATAATAAAGAGGGGGCAATTACATTAATAATAAAGAGGGGGACATTATATTAATAAAAAATAGGGGGGCATTGTATTAATAATAATAATAATACAGAGGGGGTCATTAATATTAATAATAATACTAATACAGAGGGGGCAATTACATTAATAATAAAGGGGGGGGGGGTGTTCTGAATTCTGGGGCCTCACACCCATCTACTACATTATCTGTACTCAGAGAGTTATCACTGTGTTATCTGAGGTGTTACATAGGACTGCAGGGGACATCTACTACATTATCTGTACTCAGAGAGTTATTACTGTTATCTGTCGTGTTACATAGGACTGCAGGTTACATCTACATTATACTCAGATAGTTATCACTGTGTTATCTGAGGTGTTACATAGGACTGCACGTGACATCTACTACATTATCTGTACTCAGAGAGTTATCACTGTGTTATCTGTGGTATTACATAGGACTGCAAGTAATCTACTACATTATCTGTTAAAAGGGGCGTGCCCACTGGCTGGGGGGGCGGGGTGTGTGTGTGTGCAATTTTTGGCTTGCCCCGGGTGCTGGCAACCCATGCTACGCCACTGGTCTTAAGTCTTTGCTTGTGTAACTTGTGTAACTCGTATTTCGTCTACTACAGATGACGCTTTTCAATCTGAAGCCAAGAAGTTATTTGCATGCTTCCAGTCCCAGTTTTCTGAGAAGTTCATGGACACAAGACCAGAAAAAGAAGTCCAAACCTAATGGAAAAAATCCATCTCCTGAGGTTGTTTCTTCTTCTTCCTGGAATTGTACACCCTCAGACACAAGGATTCTGCTGATTCAAACATGGGAATTTCGGGTGGCTATTCCTTATTTTCTAACTATAATACTATAGACAAATTGTAGAAGGAGATAAAAATATCCAGGGCAAATGTAAAAATGAAGTGTTTCATTTCTCAGAGTAAGACCTTCCCAAATCTTCCTTTTTAGAAATCCTGGTTCGAGATGGAAAAGCCAGATAAAAAGGTGGATACAGGTTCCAGGTTCAAAGCAGTCTACCGATTAGACCCAAAGAACACTGTAGCATGTGAATTTCCTCCAAAAATTGACCAGTTCTAAACCTGAGTATGATATCACATCTCATCATGATATCATGACACAAAAGCCATTGAAAAAGTCAATCAGTAGTTTCTTGCCATTGTTTACTTAAAGGGTTAAGAATCAAGATGAAGATTGCTATATCTAAAAACTTGCCGAAATATCATACTTCCATCAGACAAGTCATCACTCTAAAGCAGGGGTGCACAACATGCGGCCCCCAGAGCCAAAGTTTTCTGCCCCCGTTCTACTGGACAGAAACACAGATGATCGTGCGATCAGCTGTGTTCCTGCCATGAGCGCCGCACAACAGCGCATTACAGCTCCTGCACTGTAGCAGGACGGGTCCTCAGCTGTCAGTGACAGCACGAGACCCGAGGAGAAGGCAGAAGCAGTGTATCAGCGCTTCTGCCTTCTCAGATAGGTGAGCGGTGCGCTATGCAGGGTGGACCTGGCTTGGGGACAGAGGAGCGCAGAGCTGCAGGGTCAGGAGACCCTGCTCAGCCCCACAGTAGGCTAGTTTCCCCTGTAATTTCCCCTCTTTTGGATGCCCCAGTTACAGTGGAAATAGTGCAAAAAAAAATCTTCTATTGATTGTCTCCCAAAGGTCTTTCAGTGACCTCTTGGGGACAAATTATGTGGAAAAAAATATATTACAAAAATAAGTAAAAAAATTATTTAAAATAAAAACAAAAAATATATTAAAACACAATTGAAAGAAAAAAATGAATAAAATATGATGTGGCAAAAAAATTGAAAATTATAAAAAATGTTTTAAAAAATGCAAATAAAAAAAGAAAAAATTGCTAAATATAAGAGTGTTCACTGTCCACCAACAGGCTTTTTATGATCTCTTGGGGGACATTTTATGTGGCAAAGATATATTAATAAAAATAAGTAATGAACCAATTATAAAAAAAAGAATACAATAAAATACAAATAAAAGTGAAAAATTAACAAAAAGTGTCAGTGTCCCCAAAGGTCTTTTTATTACCTCTTGGGGGATATATTTTGTAGCAGAAATATATAAAAAATTAAGTAAAAAAAATATAAAAATAAATAATACAATACATAAAAGAAAAAACACCCACACCAACCAAAACCGTCACCATTATCGCCCCATTCACGTGAAACCATACACATTATATAACAAAATGACCGACACAAAATAGGGAACGAATTACTGTATAATCATTTATTTTGGTGTCAGTTCGCAAATTTAAAGAATAAGGAGCTATAGTTTGAAAAAAAAAATACTTATTAAAAATGTTTTGTACAGCTTTTCCCCCAAATAAAACAAAAAAATAAATTATAAGGCCCTATATGTCAAGTATAAAATTGTTTAAAAAATTATTTTGGTAGTCCCAACACATAAAACATTAAAAAGTTCCAAATGTTTAAACCACCATGTGTGCTAAATCACAAAAAAAGTGTCTGTTCAGGCCTGGTTATTAAAGTGTTAACCATTAAGCGCTTACCCCACTAGCTTACTGGTTATTACATGGCGCCTGTAACCGGGGGGCAGTAGGTGGTAATACCAATGAGCGCAGTCCTCTGAAGTGAAGGAAAGCGCTCATTTATGAATAGGAGAAGGATGGAAGGAAATGGCGCCACTTTTCTAGGTTTTTCCTGTAAAAAAGATTTTTTAACAAGTTCCTGCAGCATGGCCCTGAAATAGAAGATTCATACTTACCTACTCCCTACCTCCTTGGTCCTTTGCGCTGCCCCCTCTGCCCCCTCACCCTTCTGGTTCCTGCCCTGTTTACACCTGTCAGTGCATGGACATGGTCACTTACACCGCCCCAGTCAATGACTGGCTTCAGTGGTGACACGCTGCTTGTGGCCACATCACCGCTGAAGCCAGTCATTGGCTGGAGAGGTGTATGTGACCATGTCCATGTACTGCCAGGTGAAAACAGCGCTGGGACCGGAAGATGAAGGCAGCAGGGGCAGTGCAGAGGATCGAATCGGCGGGGAGCAGGTAAGTTTAACTCTTCGGTTTCAGGGGCCATGCTGCAGGAACGTGTTAGAAAATCATTTTTACTGGGAAATCCCTTTAAGCCCCTAATACACTGTGAGCTATTCAGGTCAATTACTAGGAACAAGTCTTCAAAGGAATGCTCATTCGTGATAACTGGCCGGTATAATCGTGCCGCACATCTTACTGTGTAATCAGGGATGAAGGAGGAATGACTGTTAAGCCTCATGCAGATGTCCGTGCAACATGGTCCGTGAGATACCGGACTGGCATCCTGCTGAGTGCAGGAGCGCATGGCGTCATTGGTTGATATGACGCCGTGCGCTTTGTGCCTCTGTAAGATGGAAAAACAGCCACTGATTCTTGAATGCTGTTTCTGAAACTGTCATTTGGCATTCCGGGCACTAGAGGCCACTGTTTTGCAGCTACAGCCAGCACACTCAGGGATTTGACTCATGCTTCTGTGTGGGCCAGAGAGAGAGAAAATTGTGACATGAGGAGACATGCTTGCGCAGAGCCTGAAGACAGGATCCAGTGCCATCCTCAGGTCTGTGGGACTTGGAGTGGTCAAAGTGACTGTCAGAAGTGACTGATGCCTGTCAGCAATGCAGATGTTGCCAAGGGAGAAAGGATCGGTTCCCGGAAGGTCAGTTGGACCGTGGAATGTGGTTACAGACCCTGTGAGGCCTCATGGTGGATGGAAGGACCTGCAAGTTGGTGTAAGTCCCCATCAGATAAGGACCAGGCCAGGGTCAGCGATCCAGAAGGCTTCCCAGAGAGAGAGAGAGGACTGGGTCCCGGAAGGCTGAAAGAGCCATAGAACGGTTGGAGTTACTATGAGAGGTGGAGTTGCTCAGCTTGGAGAAGAAGTACGCCATTTTGTTAGCTGCATGAGAGAACCGTGTGGATCCGGATTCTGTTCGCAGGAATGAGTATCGGCGTCAGGAAGCTGATCGGAACAGAGGGTCAGAGTACCGGTTCTGCAGGGTCACATGTTGTGGCAGGGACTTGCTGTCTGTCCGGAGCAACCAGTAAACATAGGACATAACCAGGTCAGTGACTTAGCGGCACGGTTATTGACTTGCAGGCTCTGCCGTGTGCGCCAGCGGTCAGGTCCGTTACCCTGCGGCACAGTATCGACTTGCGGGCTCTGCTGTGTACGCCAGTTTTGGTACGGTTTTTAATTTGGGCTGGTACCGTGACTCTGATCCTGGGGTATAGGGTATTCTGGACACTCCACTGTTGCTACACTACAAGGCCACTCCAGCGTCTAGGCTGAGAGCATTGAGGGCACGTGAAACAGTGTAATTTGGGGGTTCAAGAGAAAGGAATGTGACATGTTGTTTTCATTGTATTTGATATATATGTGATATATATATATACTCTCTGTAACTAGTGTTATTGTTACTACTGTTAATACTACTGTTCAGTAAAGTTACTGTTTTTGCCTCAGGAGCTGGTGTCCGTGTCGCTTTCCTTATTCCATGACTTCGCTGTATCCTGGGGGTCCCTCCCCAGTTCACGGTCTTCCAACTTGGCGTAGTCGGCAGGATACAGTGACCGTTATGGATGGGAACGTGGCGACAGACTGTCCCCCGGCGCCAGTGGCACTGGATCAGGACCCAGCTCAGGGGGCGCTGTTGCGCCATCTTCTAAAATGTGAGAGAGTCCAAGGGGAGTGTGCCAAAGAACTACTGTGGCTGAGCCCCATTGCCCAACCTGTATGCCAACAGCCCCGTTATGTGGCACATTTAAGTGGGGTGGCGTCCGATAGTTCGATGTCGCTGGATGGTTGGGAGAGAGTCCTGAATGGCTGGCCAGCGGAGCAGGTCCGTCTGAACTAGAGGGCCAATGCTGGTTTACACCCCCAGTCCCCCCCACAGCGCTATGCACAGAAAGAGTGTGGATGGGGAGGGTTGCCGAGGACGACAACCTTTTAGTGGAGTGGTATGTAAGATGGAGAAACAGCCACTGATTCTTGAACGCTGTTTCTGAGACTGTCATTCCGTTTTTCTGCGACAAGAGGCTGCTGTTTTCCCACACAGTGAAGTTACTGCCGGATCTAGATATGCAAAACAGATGATAACTCATGCTGCTGTGTGCCAGACTGAGCAGGAAATGGTGACATGAGGAGACATGCTTGTGCAGAGGCTGAAGACAGGATCCAGTGTCATCCTCAGGTCTGTAGGACTTGGAGCGGTCAGAAGTGACTGATCCCTGTCAGCAATGCAGATGTTGTCAAGGAAGAAAGGATCGGTTCCTGGAAGGTCAGTTGGACCGTGGAACGTGGTTACAGACCCTGTGAGGCCTCATGGTGGATGGAAGGACTTGCGAGTTGGTGTAAGTCACCATTTGATAAAGACCAGGCCAGGGTCAGCGATCCAGAGGGCTTCCCAGAGAGCGAGAGAGAGAGAGGACTAGGTTCTGGAAGGCTGGAAGAGCCGTGGAACGGTCGGAGCTACCATGAGAGGTGGTGTTGCTGAGCTTGGAGCTGCATGAGAGGACCGTGTGGATCCGGGCACGTGAAACAGTGTCATATGGGGGCAATAGAAGGGAATGTGACTTTGTGTTGTTCATTGTATTTTATACTGTATGTGATATATACTCTCTCTGTAACTACTGTTGTAATTACTGTTAATACCACTGTTCAGTAAAGTTACTGTTTTTGCATTAAGAGCTGGTGTCCGTGTCGCTTTCCTTATTCCATGACTTCGCTGTATCCTGGGGATCCCTCCCTGGTTCATGGTCTTACACCTCCGCCGCAGTACAGTAATACACTCATATGATCTATACGAGTGTATTACTATACAGCAGCGGCCAATGACGCTGTAAGCTCCTTCACTCAGCAGGATGCCAGGCCGGTATCTCACGGACCGTGTTCCACGGACGTGTGAATGAGGCTTTATAGCGATCATTCCTCCCCAGTCATTTTACATTGGCCTACTTAATAGGCCAATGCCAATGAGTGCCGATCAACACTTTTTTTTTTATTTGCAGCCCCCTGAAATAGAGCGATGCGGCCCCTTAGACCTAAAAAAGTTGTGCACCCCTGCTCTAAAGGACCCAATGGATAAAAAGACAGACTGATTACCAAAGAAAGCTTACTCTACCCCATCAGCTTTGTGTAAAAACTGCCTCGGCTACAATGCTTGTTGTGAGAGCTTTGAAAATCTGTCTCAGCCAAACTTCAGGACATTTAGCGAAAGGTCTTCCTAGTCAAGACATTTTTAATAAAACTCCCCTTATAAAGATGAATGCAGAATTCCTTTGTGATGGACCTTTGGACTCCTTGAGAATGGATGGCTTCTAGAAGTCTGAAGTTGAACAATTCAACTGCAAAAGCTTTCTGGATCAAACAATGGATAGACAACCTACCATCCAAGCACACTGTCTGATCCCTGCCCTTTCAGCCAGAGTCTGTTTGGTCCTTAGCTTCAAACTATTTTTTAAAAACTTAAATAAAGACAAAGGAATTGCATTTCCTTTTTCTAGCAAGAAATACAACAGCAAACCATTTTGTGCCACATGCAGAGGTTCTCTAAAATGTAAAAGAAACTTCAAGCATTTTTGATTAACAAATGAATTTCAAGTCAAGACGTTCCTCTGTTTTTAACAAGAAAAAATCTCTAACCCAAAAAGCCTGGAGATGTGTAAAGCCAAGCCATCTTCTCTCCCACAGGCGTAAGACAAACTCCTTTTGCCTCCATTTGGGAAGCAACATCAGAGGACTTTTGGGTTTATTGTACCCTACACTTGGAGACACCGACAACAGGAACATGAAGAGGGCACTGGCTATATGTTCAGTCCCACTAACTCAACCAACATCTTACCCCCAACCCCACACCCTAACCCAGGAAATAAACACACCACACCACTGCTTGGATTTAATCGGCCACAGCAGCCGTTTATTAAATAAATACAAAATATATAACAATAAATTAACCAATGACGAGGGAGGTCCTAGAAGCCCCAATAACTCCATAAACGCTGGAACACCTGCGTCTCCATCTTGCCCCCAGCCGTTGAACCCAGCTCGGAGGCAGCAACTGATGGACGCGTAACTAGTTCCTACCAGCTCCTCAATGAGAGTCCAGCCCCTCCCGCGGGGCCCTCCCATCCTCAGGTACCACCATATTCCTCCACTTCAAGGACCTCCACCGCCTCCACGACTGCCGCGACACATAACACACCACCACTCCCCTACTTCCACATCCAACAGGGTCGGGTGGGTGGGCGTTTCGCTCCCCTGGCCGCACTGCCCCGACTTCCGCCTTCTTCCTCCGTCCCCGCTCTGGCCACGCCCCCCGCCGCCCTGGCAACTCGCGCCTCCGCTCCTATCCCGCCCCCACCACCAACTAACCCTTTCCTCACCTGTCCTTCACTGCCAGGCCTCCTCATGCGCGTCCTCCCCCATCGCTGCGCTCCAGTCCGGCCTGACTTGAAGAGGGCACTGGCTATATGTTCAGTCCCACTAACTCAACCAACATCTTACCCCCAACCCCACACCCTAACCCAGGAAATAAACACACCACACCACTGCTTGGATTTAATCGGCCACAGCAGCCGTTTATTAAATAAATACAAAATATATAACAATAAATTAACCAATGACGAGGGAGGTCCTAGAAGCCCCAATAACTCCATAAACGCTGGAACACCTGCGTCTCCATCTTGCCCCCAGCCGTTGAACCCAGCTCGGAGGCAGCAACTGATGGACGCGTAACTAGTTCCTACCAGCTCCTCAATGAGAGTCCAGCCCCTCCCGCGGGGCCCTCCCATCCTCAGGTACCACCATATTCCTCCACTTCAAGGACCTCCCCCGCCTCCACGAACGCGCAGCTTGACCACCTCAACCCTGCGCGTCTCTCCACATACGCAAAGCAATCTCCACACCACTCTGGAGCCCCAGAGCCCACAAATCCGTACCCACCGCATTCAGGTGCACCCCATCTGCCCTCCAAAATGCACCCTCACCTTTCTCCAACACCTCATGCCGCACCACCACACCGCCATTCCTCGCCATAAACCGGCCCACCGCTCTGTTCACCTTAATCCGAGCCTTGTTAAGGCTCTCCACCGACCTCGCACCCCTCCACGCCTTCCGCGGAACAATGTCCGACCAAACCGTTATTATACCCGGAAACAACGCCCAGATCCTGAGCAAATCAAACTTGACGTCTCGAATCAACTCCCGAAAAGGACGCCTGCCCAAATCGTTCCCCCCCACATGTAAAACTAACACATCCGGAGGCCGATCCAATCGCACAAAATGATGCACCTCCCGCAAAACTCCACCCCACAACATACCTCTCACACCTAACCACCTGACCGTAGCACACTCCTGACTAAAACCCAACTGACGCCCATTTGGCCTCACATCAGCCCTGACCGCACCCCAGAACACATAGGAGTGCCCCAGAATCCACACCAAAGCCGTCGCCGCCAAACCTGCGAACACAAAAAGGAAACATTAAAAACCCGCCTAACACCCCCCATACAACTACAATAATGCAGGCCTAACATATGATTTTAAACGCACCGACTCCCACCGCCCAATCCTCTTAATCACCTCCTCGCTGGCGCCCCACCTTGCCGCCTCAGTTGCCGCGCCAATTCTGAACGAATGACTAGAATAATCTTTCACCGGCACACCCAAGAGCTTCAAACATTTCCTAAAGACCGCCAAAAACTGAAACCTAGACAAAAAGGAGCCATCCTCATGCCTAAGAAAAGGAAACTCATTACGCGGTAACCCCGCCCCATAAGAACCTGCACACCGCACCGGACACATACTACAGCCTGGCACCGTGAACAACGTAAACCGCCGACCCCTGCCCTCCTGATCAGTCTTAGACCTACGAATCCGGACATATAACCTGTCCCCTGCCAACTCAACATCCTCACTTCTGAGTCCCCCCGCCCTGCTCACACTGTCACACACCAACTCCACCAAGCGAAAAGCACCGAAAAATGCCAAAGCAAATGCCGCCCTGAACAGCACTAACTCCCACCCAGAACTGCAAACCCCCTCCAACTTATCGCCCATTTGCAGCAGCAGCTCAAAGGACACCGGCCTCCGACAATCCGGCACCTTGCCCGAACCCCTGCGCCACCCTTTCAACACTTGCCTCACCAAAAAACCCTTAGTCCAATCCGGCAACCCCCGCAACTTAAGCCCAAACGCAACCCCCGCAATAAAATGATTAACCTTCGACACCGACCACCCCTCGCCCTTCAACTGTCCTAACAACATCAGCAACCGCACATCCTCATCACCCCCCCTAGCCCCCCAGGCTCCGTTCCAAGTTTCCCAGGTCGCCCACGCCTTACCATACTCCCTCCAAGTACCCGGGCTCAACGAATCCCTCAGCATACCCATCACCGCTCCTCGAGGATCCCCCACAGCCACGACGGACATTCCAGACCCTCCAGCTCCGCTTCTGGCGCAAGAAGCCGAAACCGCTCCCACTGTAGACAAGAAAGAGAATCCGCCACAGAGTTAGACACTCCCGCCACATGCTCCGCCACCAACCACATATTAATCGACAAACAACGCAGTACCAAAAACTGTAACAGCCTAACCACCGGCGGAGAAGATGCGGACAAACTGTTGATAGCCTGAACCACCCCCAAATTGTCACAATGAAACCGCACCTTCCTGTTTTCAAATTTCTCCCCCCACAACACGACCGCCATTACAATGGGAAACAGCTCCAACAACGCCATGTTCCTCACCTAACCCCGACTCACCCACGAATCCAGCCATACTCCCGCACACCACTGACCCTGGCAATAGGCCCCAAAACCCACTCCCCCCGACGCATCGGTATACAACTCGAACTCCACACTATCACACAACTCCGCCATCATCAAAGACCTGCCATTATAATGACCTAGAAACTCCGCCCACACCTTCAAGTCCCCTTTTAACTCTTTGCGTAACCTGATAAAATGATACGGACCCGCCACCCCCGCCGTAGCCGCAGCCAACCGTCTACAAAAAATCCTCCCCATTGGCATAATTCGACAAGCAAAATTCAATTTACCCAGCAAGGACTGCAATTCCCTCAACCTAATCTTCTCCTTGACCAAGGCCCTGCCAATCTCCAAACGCAAATCCACCAACTTATCCTGCGGAAGCCTACACTCCATCCGCTCCGTATCTATAACAATCCCCAAAAAACACAACTCCGTCACCGGCCCCAACGTCTTCTCCCGCGCCAACGGTACCCCAAAACGTGCAAAAACAGACTGCACCGTGTGCAGCAACAACGAACACACCCGCGAATTCGCAGGCCCTAAACACAAAAAATCATCCAAATAATGGATAACAGAGGAACAACCAGAAACGTCCACCACTACCCATTCCAAGAAAGAACTAAATGTCTCAAAGTATGCACACGACAGAGAGCACCCCATGGGCAAACACCTATCCACAAAGTATTCCCCCTCCCAAAAACACCCCAACAACCCCATGCTCTCCACGTGAACCGGAAGCAACCGAAAGGCCGCCTCCACATCAACCTTAGCCATCAACGTCCCCTGCCCCAACCGCCTCACCCACTTCACAGCCGCATCAAATGAGGTATACACCACCGAACAAAGTTCAGGGTCGATACCATCATTGACCGACGCCCCCTTTGGGTAAGACAAATGATGAATGAGCCGAAACTTGTTCGGCTCCTTTTTCGGCACCACACCTAACGGGGAAACCCGCAAACCCTGCACCGGCGGCACCTTGAACGGGCCCGCCATCCGCCCCAACTCCACCTCCTTTTTCAACTTTTCCGCCACAACATCCGCATGAACAAGCGCGGACCTAAGATTCCTCAGAACCGTAGGCCCCGCCGTAGCCACTGATGGAATACGAAAGCCAAACCTAAAACCATCCCCCAACAATCCGGCCGCAACCCGATCCGGGTACCTATCGAGGAACACCTGCATCTCTTCCACCCGCACCGGCGTCCGTCCCTTTTCCAGCCTCGTCACCCCCCCTGTTCCTTCCCCCTTTGAAGCAACGGTTAGCGCCATGTGCTCCCCCACACCCTGTGCACTCATGCTTAAATTTGCACTTGGCACCAAATCTGCAATTTCCTTCATTAAAAAGGAAGCACAGCCCTTTAGCCGCCGCCGCCGCCAACGCACCAGGGGATGACCCCCCGGACTCCCCCCGAAAGGACTGCCCAGCCCTAGGAGGCGCCGTCACCCTCAACCACAACCCAATATCCTTATGATCCCACCTGATATCAGGCCTCACCGCCTTACGCTGCCGGAACTGCTCGTCATAACGGAGCCAGCCCACACCCCCATACACCCTATAAGCCTCCCCAATAGCGTCTTGGTAGCAAAACAGCGCCGAACAGCATTCAGGCGCCCGTTCCCCAATGACACTCGCCAATATGGCAAATGCCTGTAGCCAATTAGCAAACGTACGCGGGATCAATCGATGTCGACGCTTATCCTAATCCTCCTTCTTCCCCTCATCCTTCTTGCCCTTATCCAAATTGAACCTTTCCAATGGGAGCAGCGAGAATATCTCCACATACTCCCCCTTCCAAATTTTTTCCCTCACCTCCTGCTTTAAATGAGCCCCCAGCGGCCCCTCAAAGCACACATAAACCTCACCCCGGGCCCTATCATCCAACCTCTGCACCTCCTCCTCCCCCCCCGCCTGCGTCTCCACCGACACCGACCCCGCCGTGACCACCTGCGACCCTGCACCCAACCCCGTCCCCACTCCCCACCCCGGTAAAGGAGACCCAGCACCCGCACCCATACCCGACAACCAACCCGCCAGTCCCCCCAAAAACTGACCCAAACCCTCACCAAACTCACCCATGTTCCCACCCCCCCCACCCGGGAAACCCTGCGCCAAAACAGATCCCCAACCAATCTCACCAGGCACCGCGGGCGCTGTGACTCCCGCTGCCGTCGATCCTGACTCCCGCCGTACCGACACTTCCCCGTCAAAGCTCCTGGAAGTCGACGGCTGCTCATCCTGGACCCTCTGCACCACGCTAGCCGGACGCCTGGACGATACCGCAGCACCCGCCACCGAAAAGGAATCCTCCTCCACACCGCTGGAATCTTCTCTGGGCCTGCCCAGGCAATCCTCTCCCACCAGGGCAGCCCGAGGAACCTGGATACTGTCCGACCGCCGAGTGGACCGCCCGCATGGGGGGGGACTGGGCCGGTCCACCGTGCCTGGTCCTGCATCCAATGCCACAGCCGCAGGGAACGGGGAAAGGGGCGTCCCGCTCCTCACAGGGCCCCGCCGAGAATCGGTATTCCTCCCACGGCGAGAGCGCCGAGGGTCCACAGGGGGGCTCCCTATCCGGCGCCGGGCCCGGGGGGTGATTTCAGGGCTTAGGCGCGCCGGCGGTATACTCCGCCGCGGCCGGGCAGCCCTAGCAACGGGGGTAGCCGCTGGATCAGGCAACACAACGCAGCCGCCCATCTGTTCCTGCAGCCAGCCAGGCCCCCTCACCTCCGCCTCCCGCCGCAGCCTCTCCAACAGCTCCTCCACGACAGTCCTGGCGCCGACATCTTCACGCTCGTCCTGCTCGTTTCGCTCCCCTGGCCGCACTGCCCCGACTTCCGCCTTCTTCCTCCGTCCCCGCTCTGGCCACGCCCCCCGCCGCCCTGGCAACTCGCACCTCCGCTCCTATCCCGCCCCCACCACCAACTAACCCTTTCCTCACCTGTCCTTCACTGCCAGGCCTCCTCATGCGCGTCCTCCCCCATCGCTGCGCTCCAGTCCGGCCTGACTGACTACTGGAACTAGGACTCTGTACAGACATAGCAGACTTGGCAAGACAAAGGTCAGGAGCTTCAACATAGTTCAGACATAACAGACTAGGCAAGACAGACTTCAGGAACAGGACACTGTACAGACACAGTAGACATGGCAGAACATGCACTAAAACACTCAGACAGACTGAAGCTCCATACAGAATAGAGCAATACTATGACAAGGACACAGACAGATTCCAAACGGATCAAGGCAAAACATGGTACAGCAGATAAGAAAGACATGACGTGACATGAATGCAAAACTTAGGCACATCATAGCCCTCAAGAGACAAATTAAATTATATATATTATAATATAGTCAGACAGGTGCACACGAACAGAAAGGTAGACACACAGAGCGCACAGCAAGCAAGACACAATTAACCCCTTCCTTGCTGAACAGAAAGGAGATCTATTGCAAACTAGTACATGGATTTCAGGATAAAACTTACCAGGAAAGATTAAAGGACCTTAACATGTATAGCTTGGAAGAAAGACAAGACAGAGGGGATATGATAGAAACTTTTAAACACATAAAGGGAATCAACAAGGTAAAAGAGGAGAGAATATTTAAAAGAAGAAAAACTGCTAGACAAGAGGACATAGTTTTAAATTAGAGGGGCAAAGGTTTAAAAGTAATATCAGGAAGTATTACTTTACTGAGAGAGTAGTGGATGCATGGAATAGCCTTCCTGCAGAAGTGGTAGCTGCAAATACAGTGAAGGAGTTTAACCCCTTAAGGACCGAGGACGTACCGGTACGCCCTATTTCCCGAGTCCTTAAGGACCGAGGACGTACCGGTACGTCCTGACTTAAAACCGTAACTCCGGCGCCGCGGGGGTTAATCGGAACGGGATTTCGGCTGAAATCATTCAGCCGGCATCCCGTAACAACGCAGGGGGGGGGTCATTTGACCCCCCCCGTATCGGCGATCGCAGAAAACCGCATGTCAATTCAGACCTGCGGTTTTCTGCGTTTCCGGTCCATTCGGGTGTCCTGTGACCCGATGAACCGGAAAAAGACTGCGATCGGTGGCGTAATTATACACCACCAATCGCAGTCCGAGGATTTGAGGAGGCGGTGCTGGCCCTGGTGCTGAACACTGCTGTCCAGGGTGCTGATTGGTGCAGGGGAGAGAGGCGCGAGATTCAAACTTCCTGCGCTCCTCTCTCCCCTCCTCTTCCTGTTCTGCACGAGCACCCGGCAGCATCGTCCAGCACCAGCTCCTGTGTCCCCCTAATCGGCATCCATCACCCTCCTGCACCCATCGCCACCCAGGTAGGTTAGGGTCAGTGAGGGAGAGGCACCGTTAGGCAGGGAAAGAAGGGAAAAGTAAGTTAGGAAAAAAAAAAAAAAAAAAGAAAACTTATCCAAACTTCCATCTATCCATCTAACCCTAACCCAGACCCCCCCCTGCCACTTGCCCCCCCCCACCAGCCCCCCCACCCCACACCAGCCCCACCCCACCCACCCCCCACCAGCCCCCCTCCTCACCACCACTTTTTTTTTTCTGCGTGCGCTGACTGGCCGGCACTTTTTAGCGTCCGTCCACTGTTAGCGCATCGCCCGCCCCACACCCCACCGACCGCTGATCAGCGTTGTACCGCTGATCAGCAAGTTTTAACTTTTTTTTTTCCTAACACTTGCCCTTTTTTTTTTGCCTTTTTTAGTACGCGAACACCCGTTGCCCACACACACACGCACATATAATAAAGTTTTACACACACGCACACCTACACGCACACACACCCATGGCCCGCCGGGTGTTCTCGGCCGAGGAGGCATATGCCCAGATTGCCTCCGACTCTGAGAGCCCCAGTGAGGATGAGGATGACCCCACGTTCCTCTTATCATCCGCATCCTCCTCATCATCATCGGATGACGATGAGCCACCAAGGCGGCGGAGACGCCGCCAGGCGGAGCCAGGGGCCCCACATGCTAGGGATCCTGTGGCCCACCCTAGTACGAGCCGCCCTGGGGTTCGTACTGGTTTCCCGGCCCACCAAATAAGTCCACCGGAGACCCCTGCCGATGAACTTAGCTGGTGTCCCCCAGTGGACTTTGAGCCTGAGATTCCGGATTTCGCTGGCAATCCTGGAATCCAGATTCCCACAGTGGGGTTTACTGAAATAGACTATTTTAGTTTTTTTTTCAGTAACCCACTGGTGAATTTGATGGTGGAGCAGACGAATCTGTACGCCCAACAGTTCGTCGCTCAAAACCCAGGCTCAGTTTTGGCTAGACCCGGTGGCTGGACGCCGGTCAGTGCAGCCGAAATGAGGACATTTTGGGGCCTCGTGCTGCATATGGGTCTAGTCCAAAAACCCAGTGTCAGACAATACTGGAGTGGGGACGTCTTGTACCAGACCCCACTGTACAGTATGGTCATGACACGTCACCGGTTTGAGGCCATCCGGAAATGTCTGCATTATTCCGATAATGCAGCATGTCCACCCCGAGGTGATCCTGCCTATGACCGGCTGTATAAGATACGGCCGGTCATCGATCACTTTGGGGCCACATTTCAGCAGGCCTACGTACCTGGAAGGGAGGTCGCGGTTGATGAGTCGCTCATTGCGTTCAAGGGGAGACTCAGTTTCCGCCAATATATTCCCACAAAGCGGGCGAGGTATGGCGTGAAGCTATACAAAATTTGTGAGAGTACCTCAGGGTACACTTACAAATTTCGTGTGTACGAGGGGCGAGATTCCCGTATTCAACCCCCAGAATGTCCCCCCACTCTGGGTGTTAGCGGGAAACTCGTGTGGGACCTTATGTACCCACTGCTGGATAGTGGTTACCACTTGTACGTGGATAACTTTTATACCAGCATTCCCTTGTTCAGGTCCCTTGCCGCCAGATCCACGTTCGCTTGTGGGACCGTGCGGAAAAATCAGCGCGGCCTCCCTGCCTACCCCCTCCAGGTACCTATCCCCAGGGGTGAGACCCGTGCACTTACCAGTGGAAACCTGTTGCTGGTCAGGTATAAGGACAAGAGGGATGTCCTTATGCTGTCCACAATCCACGGTAACGGCACCACCCCAGTCCCTGTGCGAGGTACCGCGGCAACGGTCCTCAAGCCCGATTGTATCGTCGACTACAATCGGTATATGGGAGGAGTTGATCTCTCTGATCAAGTCCTCACGCCATATAACGCCATGCGCAAAACCCGGGCATGGTACAAAAAAGTTGCGGTCTACTTGGTGCAGGTTGCCATGTACAACTCTTTTGTACTATCCCGAAGCGCTGGCAGCACAGGGACATTCCTCCAATTCTATGAGGCAGTCCTCAAGGACCTGATCTTTTCGGACCGGGAAAGAGCAGGCCGGAGTACCTCGGGAACTGGAGGCGCCCGGATCGTCCCTGGCCAACACTTTCCAGGTGTGGTCCCCCATACTGGAAAGAAGGGACGAACCCAAAAAAAGTGCAGAGTGTGTCACAAGAGGGGGATACGGAAGGACACCACAACTCAGTGTGACACGTGCCCCGATCATCCGGGCCTCTGCATTATCAATTGCTTCAGGGAGTATCACACTTCCATGGAGTACTAAATTTTTATAATCCCCAACAGTTCACTAGAGAACATAAAACACTATGGCTCTCAGACTTTGGAGACACGAAAACTATTTTTCTTTCCCCAAAAAATATTAGTTTTAGTGCAGGCATCCTCAAACTGCGGCCCTCCAGATGTTGTAAAACTATAACTCCCAGCATGCCCAGACAACCTACAGCCATCATCAGGGCATAGTGGGAATTGTAGTTTTACAACATCTGGAGGGCCGCAGTTTTAGGATGCCTGCTTAGTGTGTCCAAAGTCTGAGAGCCATACATATTGGGCATCGTCGCGTGCGTAAAAGTCGTCGCTATAAAAATAACTTTTGACCAAACGCCTCGGATGAACGGTGTTAAAAATATAAAATAAAAACTGTGCCAAAACACCTATTTTTGGGCAAAATTTCAATTTAAATCCATTTTGCCGGTAATAAAGCAAGGGTTAACAGCCAAACAAAACTCAATATTTATGGCCCTGATTCTGTAGTTTGCAGAAACACCCCATATGTGGTCGTAAATGGCTATATAGCCGCACGGCAGGGCATAGAACGAAGGGAACGCCATACGGTTTCTGGAAGGCAGATTTTGATGGACAGTTTTTTTTTTGACACCATGTCCCATTAGAAGCCCCCCCTGATGTAGCCTAGACTAGAAACTCCAAAAAAGTGACCCCATCTAAGAAACTACACCCCTCAAGGTATTCAAAAGTTACTTTACAAACTATGTTAACCCTTTAGGTGTTCCACAAAACTAAATAGCGAATGTAGAAACAATTTTAGAATTTAATTTTTTTGTTACATTGCCTCAAAAAAGAGTAATATAGAGCAACCAAAAATCATATTTACCCCTAAAATAGTCCCAAAACAACAACCACCTTATCCCGTAGTTTCCTAGATGGGGTCACTTTTATGGAGTTTCTACTCTAGGGGTGCATCAGGGGGCTTGAAAGGGTACATGGTGTAAATAAACCAGTCCAGCAAAATCTGCCTTCCAAAAACCATATGGCGTTCCCCTTCTTCTATGTCCTGCCGTTTAGCCAAATAGTAGTTTACCACCACATATGGGGTGTTTCTGCAAACTACAGAATCAGGGCAACCCATTTTGAGTGTTGTTTGGCAGTTAACCCTTCTTTTACTCCTGGAAAAAATTGATTATATTGGAAAATTTTCCAAAAAATTGAAATTTCAAAATTGTTTCTCCATCTGCCATTAACTCTTGTGGAACACCTAAAGGGTTAACAAAGTTTGTAAACCCAGTTTTGAATACCTTGAGGGGTGTACTTTCTTAGATGGAGTCACTTTTCTGAAATTTCTATTCTAGGGGTGCAACAGGGGGCTTCAAATGGGACATGGTATAAACAAAACCAGTCCTGCAAAATCTGCCTTCCAAAACCCATATGGTGTTCCCCTCCTTCTATGTGCTACCGTTCGGCCAAACAGTAGTTTACGACCACATATGGGGTGTTTCTGCAAACTACAGAATCAGGGCAACCCATTTTGAGTGTTGTTTGGCAGTTAACCCTTGTTTTACTCCTGGAAAAAATTGATTATATTGGAAAATTTTCCAAAAAATAGAAATTTCTAAATTGTTTCTCCATCTGCCATTAACTCTTGTTGAACACCTAAAGGGTTAACAAAGTTTGTAAACCCAGTTTTGAATACCTTGAGGGGTGTACTTTCTTAGATGGAGTCACTTTTCTGAAATTTCTATTCTAGGGGTGCAACAGGGGGCTTCAAATGGGACATGGTATAAACAAAACCAGTCCTGCAAAATCTGCCTTCCAAAACCCATATGGTGTTCCCCTCCTTCTATGTGCTACCGTTCGGCCAAACAGTAGTTTACCACCACATATGGGGTGTTTCTGCAAACTACAGAATCAGGGCAACCCATTTTGAGTGTTGTTTGGCAGTTAACCCTTGTTTTACTCCTGGAAAAAATTGATTATATTGTAAAATTTTCCCAAAAATAGATATTTCTAAATTGTTTCTCCATCTGCCATTAACTCTTGTGGAACACCTAAAGGGTTAACAAAGTTTGTAAACCCAGTTTTGAATACCTTGAGGGGTGTACTTTCTTAGATGGAGTCACTTTTCTGAAATTTCTATTCTAGGGGTGCAACAGGGGGCTTCAAATGGGACATGGTATAAACAAAACCAGTCCTGCAAAATCTGCCTTCCAAAACCCATATGGTGTTCCCCTCCTTCTATGTGCTACCGTTCGGCCAAACAGTAGTTTACGACCACATATGGGGTGTTTCTGCAAACTACAGAATCAGGGCAACCCATTTTGAGTGGTGTTTGGCAGTTAACCCTTGTTTTACTCCTGGAAAAAATTGATTATATTGGAAAATTTTCCAAAAAATAGAAATTTCAAAATTGTTTCTCCATCTGCCATTAACTCTTGTGGAACACCTAAAGGGTTAACAAAGTTTGTAAACCCAGTTTTGAATACCTTGAGGGGTGTACTTTCTTAGATGGAGTCACTTTTCTGAAATTTCTATTCTTGGGGTGCAACAGAGGGCTTCAAATGGGACATGGTATAAACAAAACCAGTCCTGCAAAATCTGCCTTCCAAAACCCATATGGTGTTCCCCTCCTTCTATGTGCTACCGTTCGGCCAAACAGTAGTTAACGACCACATATGGGGTGTTTCTGCAAACTACAGAATCAGGGCAACCCATTTTGAGTGTTGTTTGGCAGTTAACCCTTGTTTTACTCCTGGAAAAAATTGATTATATTGGAAAATTTTCCAAAAAATAGAAATTTCAAAATTGTTTCTCTATCTGCCATTAACTCTTGTGGAAGACCTAAAGGGTTAATAAAGTTTGAAAAAACAGTTTTGAATACCTTGAGGGGTGTAGTTTCTAGAATGGGGTCATTTTTGGGAGGTTTCTATTATCTAAGCCTCACAATATGACTTCAAACCTGAACTGGTCCATAAAAAGTGGGATTTTGAAGATTTCTCAAAAATTTCAAAATTTGCTTCTAAACTTCTAAGCCTTGTAACATCCCCAAAAAATAAAATATCATTCCCAAAATGCTACAAACATGAAGTAGACATATGGGGAATGTAAAGTCATCACAATTTTTGGGGGTATTACTATGTATTACAGAAGTAGAGAAACTGAAACTTTGAAATTTGCTAATTTTTCTAAATTTTTGGTAAAAAATGTATTTTTTTATGCAAAAAAAATAACTTTTTTGACCCAATTTTAGCAGTGTCATGAAGTACAATATGTGACGAAAAAACAATCTCAGAACGGCCTGGGTAAGTCAAAGCGTTTTAAAGTTATGAGCACTTAAAGTGACACTGGTCAGATTTGCAAAAAATGGCCCGGTCCTTAAGGTGAAAATGAGCCCGGTCCTTAAGGGGTTAAGCATGTATGGGATAGGCATAAGGCCATCCTTCATATAAGATAGGGCCAGGGGCTATTCATAGTATTCAGTATATTGGGCAGACTAGATGGGACAAACGATTCTATGTTTCTATGAGATACAGGCAGAATAGACCTGTTTCCACCAAGTATCCCTTGCAAGTACGCACAGCACGGCAATCAACCCACATGGCATACATTGGTACACCCACAAGTATCCACGGCCAGTACGTATGAGACAAAGGCAATCTCTCTTTCTGTGTGTGTATGAGAGAGACTTTTCCCTGCAGCACTAGGGCTCTCTAGCTGTCTGGAGCCTGAAAAAGAGCTATAATCCGTTTCATTGCCTCATTCCTGATTCCTAGTTCCTGACCTGTGTCTGTTCACCATATGGACCTTGACCTGACTTTGAGTTTACCTGTTCCCTTGGTGCCACACACCTGTGTCTCAGATCCCCGTGGGTCAGCAGCCAACCACACCAGGACTATTCTAAAAGGTAGCGGCCTAACAGATCCCTGTTTAGAAGTCAATAAGGTGAAAAGTAGGGGTCTGCCAGGATAATGCCCAAGCCCAAAGTCAAACTGGTTGGTTGGTAAGGTAGTTCCACAACCATTGCCCATACACCTGGAAAATGCCTCCCTCAGTCATCAAGCATTGGTTGGATGTTTCCGAGAGCTCAGCCTTTGGCAAATGGGTGCTGGAAAAGCTGCAAATAGTTTAAAACCTTCTATTCACTGCTTATTAAATCCCATGCTGTGCCACCGAAGGAGCCCGTAGGCAGCAGATATTCCCCCCAATAAAGTCCCAAGAACGTGGCCCTGAAGTGAATGGAGAGCAAGCCACACATGCACTCTTTATTCAGCGCCACAGGCAAGGCCGGCGTCAGCACCCAGCATACTCGGGCAAGTGCCGGGTCCCACAGCACAGCTGCCAAAAGCAATGAGTGCTTCGATGAATACAGATGGAAGCGCTCATTGCTGGAGCGCAGGGAGCTGGGTCCTGTCACTCACCGCTCAGCTCCCCGCGCTCCTCCCCTCCTTCAGGCCAGCGGCGCACAGAATGGTGAAGCTGGAAGACTTCTCCCCGCTCCACCATTCAGCCTGCAGACATGGATCGCGCTGCCGGACTGTGTGGGCGGAGCCGTCAGCACGGTAATTTGCATAAGCTCCGCCTACAGAGTGCTGCAGAGCGATCTGTGCCTGCAGGAAAGTGAGGACTGTGAGCTTCAGGAACGCGACAAGGTGAGTAGTTACTGTGTTTTTTTGTTTTTAATACAGAGGGGGCACAGAGGAGTTTATTACTATGGAGGGGGCAGAGAGGACTTTATTACTATGGAGGGTGCACAGAGGGCTTTATTACTATGAAGGGGGCACAGAGGACTTTATTACTATGGAGGGGGAACAGAGGGCTTTATTACTATGGAGGGGGCACAGACAGAGGACTTTATTACTATGGAGGGGACACAGAGGTCTTTATTACTATGGAGGGGGCAGAGAGGACTTTATTACTATGGAGGGGGCACAGAGGGCTTTATTGCTATGGAGGGGGAACAGAGGGCTTTATTACTATGGAGGGGGCACAGAGGACTTTATTACTATGGAGGGGACACAGAGGGCTTTATTACTATGGAGGGGGCACAGAGGACTTTATTACTATGGAGGGGACACAGAGGGCTTTATTGCTATGGAGGGGGAACAGAGGGCTTTATTACTATGGAGGGGGCACAGAGGGCTTTATTGCTATGGAGGGGGAACAGAGGGCTTTATTACTATGGAGGGGGCACAGAGGACTTTATTACTATGGAGGGGACACAGAGGGCTTTATTGCTATGGAGGGGGAACAGAGGGCCTTATTACTATGGAGGGGACAGAGAGGGCTTTATTACTATGGAGGGGACACAGAGGGCTTTATTACTATGGAGGGGGCACAGAGGGCTTTATTACTATGGAGGGGGCACAGAGGGCTTTATTACTATGGAGGGGGCACAGAGGTCTTTATTACTGTGGAGGGGGCATAGAGGTCTGTATTACTATGAAGGGGGCACAGAGGTCTTTAATACTATGGAGGGGGCACAGAGTACTTTATTACTATGGAGAGGCACAGAGGAATTTATTACTATGGAGGGGGCACAGAGGGCATTACTAATGTGTAGGGGGCACAATGGGCATTTCTACTATGGAGGGGGCAAAGAGCCAGAGGGCATTACTACAATGAAGGGGGCACAGTGGGCATTATTACAGTGAAGGGGCACAATGGGGATTATTACTGTGAAGAGGGCACAATGGGGATTTCTACTATGAAGGGGCACAATAGGGATTATTACTATGAAGGGGGCACAATGGGGATTATTACTATGAAGGGGGCACAATGGGGATTATTACTGTGAAGGGGGCATATTGGGGATTATTACTGTGAAGGGGCACAGACAGGGCATTACAACTGTGAAAGGGGCACAGAGAGGGCACAATGTGGGCATAACTTCTGTGAAGGGGCACACATCTGTACAAAACTACTGTGAAGGTTGTACACTAGGGGCAATACTCCTGTGAGGGGGTACAATTTGGAGGGGGGGGGGGGGTGCCAGAGAAAGGACCTGTCCCTGGTTCCAAACAACGTAGGCACACCACTGAAGCAGGGAGATATTTTCTCCCCGCTCCACAGCAGCAGCAGCACGAATCCTCACGCATCGTCCTGTGAGGGTGCAAATATCTTGGCATATCAACTGTGAGGGGACACATATTTTGGGATATCTACTGTGAGGGAGCACATATCTCTTGGCATATCTACTGTGAGGGGGTACATATCTTGGCATATCTACTATGAGGGGGCACATATCTTGGCATATCTACTATGAGAGGGCACATATCTGTGAGTAGACCTGAGGGACTGAAACATTGGGTAGAAAATAAAAGTAGGCACATAAGGACTAATTCACATATATCCGCTCTGTAGCATGCTCTGTGTAAGGTATTTAATCTATAATACATGCAGTTTCATTGCTGTAAGCGGCATGAAAAATGCCACAAGTGGGCCCACCGAGAATTTATCGCCCAAGGGCCCAGATGAACCTGGAGCCATCCCTGACCACAGGACTTCCAAAAATAGCTAATGCTGGGTTCACATCTGTGATTTTGTCTCCGGCAGTCTGTTCCGGCATTTTTTGCTCGATACAGTGAATTCCGGCTGTCTGTTTCCCTGACGGAAAAGACTGCTTTAATTAAGGACGTAGATGGGAACCAAGTCTAAAGCAAACATACACCTCGCCATTTGCCGCGTCATCCAAACACGGTGCATCCCCATCCTTATTAGCGTCTACTCCCCCGTCCTTATCACCTCCCGACTCCGCTGACGTCTTTCCAGCCCCAGCCGCTCGTAGTCCCCCCCCCCACCGACCAGAGCTCCCCTCCCCTGAGACACCCCAAGCCGCCAATGGCGACCCTGCCATCGACCCAGGTGCCACTAAACCCTGCTCCCGTAACCCAGCCCAATGCTCCCTTAACCCCCCACCGGCCACTGCCCCCGGTGTCCTCCCCACCCTTATGGTCCCCATCAGATTTGCCAGCGTCAAGGGGTTACCCCCTTGAGACTCACCTGGCTGCGCAGATGCTGTGACTCCTCTAGCTGGAACGCGAGCTTGAGGGTGTTGCATGCAGTCGCCCCCTGTCCTGGGAACCTCAAGAAAATCCTCTGCAGAGATTTCTTCTCCTCCTGTAGCCCGGGCATGCATTGTCACCGCTGTATCACTAGATTTCGCCAAAGCTCCAGAAGACAGTGAGCGAGCCCTGTGCTGATCAGCCTGGGAAGAAGATGCCGAGCCTCCATCTTGGCCATGTCGCTCCTGCTGCTCACCCCTGCCATCTCTCCTTCGCTGGGCATCGGAACCTCTGCCTAGAGGTCCTGCCGCACCTGTTTCTGCCGCCCACTTTCACTGAAGAAGAAGGGGATCCTCTCCTCAGGCCTGGGTCCCGCCATGCTGCTGGATTCCTCCCGGCCCTTGCCCGCCTGGAACTAACCTGCCCCCACAGCAGCACGAACCGGAGGGTCCCTGGACGGGCTCCTAACTCTGCGCTGGACCCTCTGGGTCACCTCCGGGCTCAGGCGCACTGGAGGCCTGGTCCTCCACGGGCGTTTTCCTGGAGGCACTTCAACAACAGCACCACCTGACCCCGCCAGCAAGCCCTGGACCTGAGCCTGCAGCTATCCTGGACCTCTCTGTTCAGCAGCCACGCGGAGCTGCGTTAGCATCGCCTCCACCTTGGACATGGTAAGTAGGCTCTGGGGCACACAGCACACTGAATTTTTCTCTTTTTTTTTAAATAGGAGGAGGATGACAACTGATCCCTTCACTGTGCCCACAAGAAAATGGCCCCTTTCCCGCCTTTGGTCCCCCCTTTTAACTATCACCCCCCTCCTACCAGCCACTCCCCTCCCAGCACCGTCCTTAACCTCTTACCTGCCATTTTCTCCCCACTCCCACCAAACCCAGTCATGCAGGCCTCCCCCCCAGGCTTGCAGCCCAGGTCCGGCCCATCCTTTTTTATGTATTTTTACATAATTAGATTTTTTTTTACAAAATATATATATCTTTTTTATGTATTTATTATATGTTCAATATACTGTATAAACATATACAAACAAAGAGAATGGACTGGAAAATAAATGCAATCCCAAAATATGCCTAGGACGTGGTATAATTCAAATAGAGGCACTGACACAAGATTACAGGGAGTGCAAATCAGTTCAACTTATGTCAAGTGCATTTGCTGAGAATGAAAGATAAAAAACGGTTGACATATGTGTAGCATTTCGTTTCAAACGTCATATTTGACAAAAAAAGAAAAAAGACTAATATAAAACAAAGTAAGTCATCAGTCACGTAATGTCATACTTAAGTCAATGGGACCAGGGAAAAAGCAAAGGGAAGAAAGTCGAAATGTCAACAGAGTTGTGGTGCATGGATCATCACCAAAGCCAGCAATACAAAACATAAGACACCAAGCCCTCACCAATATGGAAATATAGTACCTTGCAGTAGATTGGAAACAATCTCATAATCTCTGCTGAATTCTAGCTGGTAAGATCTGTACAAATGATTCCCACAAAATAAGAAAGGCTATGTATGCAGTGCACTTGCCCACAGGGAAGGCATGGTGGCTGGTGTTGTAGAAGATGGGAGTGGTGGTGACAGCAACGAGGATGGTTGTTGTTCTGTCTTCATACATGTTCACACAGTGTGCAGTCTGACATTCAGCATATAGCAAGTATAAGTATAAGGTATAGATAGCATATACTATAACATTTGCATAACACTAAAGCACATGGTAAAATGGCTGCCTAACATAGGACTACATGTCTAAATAACAGTAGTAACAACTCCCTGAGTAACAATTACAACTCGTTGAACAGCTCTGCAACACACAATATCCCTGAAACAAAGGTAGATCTCTCACCATATATGATTTTACAAGGATGGTGGAGTTTGAGAAGGAGACCTGCATAGTACAGCTCTGCTGATGTGTCCTGGGGACTGGAGACTTCTCTTTCCCAGGATGCTTTGCACTCCCATAATGCTTTGCACCACCCACAATGCAGTAGTCTTTGTAACAGAAAAAACAAAGTGTAATACAACTTACCACCGCCAGATTCGTGAGTGTGGATTTCAAACAGTCGTCCACATAGAAATCTTTTTCCACAAAGGATCTGACATCTGACCCATACTTTTCTTCACCCTCTCGGGCTGAATGCCTGAGACCATAGATAGCGACTGCAGGGAAAGGACTGTTTTCCGAAGATGTGCACTCTCATTCGGTACTCTACAATGTCTTCATTGGGGTCGTTGTTGCGGTACCAGAAGAACCTCAAGTAATTTCTATGCTCTTCCTTGACAAGGAAGCAGTGGAACATCTGTTGTATGTCAGCTATAAATGCTACAGAATCTCTGCGAAAGCGGAGAAGTACCTCTAGGTCAGGCCTGTCAGGTACTTTTCAGTGTGGCAACTGCCACATGCAGCTCCATGCTCACTGGTAATATCTTTACGAGTACTGCGACACAAAGGAGATTCCACATATGTTTCCACATACCTTTATTAATTGCAAGACCACTGGGTTAGTCTATCTTGCCACGTGCAGATGTGGATTACAATATGTGGGCAAGACAATTAGGGAATAATGAGGTATTGGAGAACACCTTAATGAAATTGGGCTGATACCTCTATCACACGCCACATTGTCTACAGCCACCAAGGCAACACTGAAGCCATCTGTTTCCATGGCCTTGAGGTAGAGAGGCAGTGGCAGTCCCCATGGTGGGGAGGGGGGGGGGACTTTGGCAGGAAAGTGTTATAAAAAGAAGCCCAATGGACATTCCGCCTGTGGACAGTCTTCCTGGAGGGCATAAACGAGCATATCTCTTATGCATGCTTCATTAGGTGAACTGGGGGAGCCTTTATGTTCAGGCTCAGGGGAAAGTGGTCGCTTAAGCCACAACAGGATGTGCATGTTGTCCAACTAGATGACTGCTGTTTTTTTTATATTCCCTCCAGTCGTCCCACCATCATAAGTGACAATTAGTGATTCGGACGTATAGCTGATGTCCGAGACCACAATCTGATTACATGGTTCACTTGCAGACCTTTTCACATATCCTCTGTCCCTCTCACATCACTATTCACCGCACACTACTTGTAATCTCTGTCTGTTTCCATTATTAATGCACTCTTTGGGCATTCCTATCCCTGCAATCTACTAAAGTGCACATGCAACACAGCATGGTTATTTTCCGTGGTGGCATATTCATATTCAAACTCCATTCAAGCATCTCCCAGGTGGACCTTATAATCTCCTCGCTCCCTGTGAGGCCCCTGAGGTTGTCTGGTCCATCACCCTCTCCACTTATTCTTTGCCTGGCTACATTACTAAGGTTGGGGGTATTCTCCGCAGTTTTATTAAGTCTTTAATAAAGTGTTGTTATTTTCTACTCTTAAGCATTTCTTTAGGCAGAGAGAAATAAACTTTACGAGACGCAAACCTTTTCATCCTCACCAATGATATACCTACTTGGCTGAGACACACACCAAAGAGGTCTTCATTATAGCTAGGAATTCTCCACCAGGGGAAGATGGGGCCAGTCCACTACCTGGAAACTGTTACCAAGGCTGCCATATTATCTATTTACTCCCATATGTAGCCTTTCTGGATCATGGAATGCATAACTCACAATTAACATAACAGTAAACCTGTGAAGTAGTGAACCTGACTATTATTATAGTATTAACCCTTTAGCAACTTTAGCAGTGAACCACCAAGTCACTGCATGTAGCATCATCAACATGACCTAATATTGATCATTCCACAATTTGTTGATCTCTTTTTTTATTTTTATTTTTTGCAGACCCAATGCAGTATGTTTACATTGGGCAGATTTATTATACTTTTTTTTTTTTTTTTACTGAAAAACTGCCTCATATATCTAAAGGGAGTTTCCTAAAACCATGCACAGTAACAGTCTCATTCAAATGGTTTTTCAGTCAATGAAAATTCTGACAAGAATATTTCTATGTGAATATACTCTAAATTATTTATGTTGGGGTTGTTGGGTTGGCATCCTACTGGCCATGGGCCATGAGGCGCTACCCTTTTGGCCCAAATTGACATTTTGCCACATATATTAAGATATGCAAACCATAATTGGTATAATAAAATCACCAGAGATGAGTGATTAGAAGCTGACGAAGTGAAATTCTATCAAAATTTCAGGAAATTGCGCTTTGTGGTAACAAATTGTAATTTTTCCTAAAATGGTGGCTACACGTGTGAGGACATGGGGAAGAAACTCTGGTAAGGTGGGGTGACCCATAATGCCATGCATACAGCCAATCAGCAGCCAGCCAGCCCTGTGATGTGAAAGCCCTATAAATACGGCGTCCATCTTAGATTTAGACATTTTCCAGCGTTCTGAGTGCAGGACAGACGTGAGAAGGTGCTAGGGACAGCAATAGGAGAAACCTCATTGTGAAAAAAAAAACAGAAAAAACTATAAGTGCAGGGAAAGGATAGGGAGGAATCATTTCACAGCATCTTAGTGCAGGGAGAGACGTCAGAAGGCGCTAGGGACAGTGATAGGAAAAACCTAATTGAGGGAAAAAAAAGCAATTTACAAGTGCAGGGAAAGATTATTTGGGGATCCAAATAGCCATTATACAGCTCTGTCATTCCAGCAATTTGTTCTTGGGATTCAAGTGCTATGTTTAAAAGCCTTTAGTGGCTTATATCTGTGAAAAAATAAAAATATATACGCAGTTCACTTCTGCAGTTATATGTGGTGAAAGCCTTTAGTGGCGTATTTCATTACAAAAAGAAAAATATATACGCAGTTCACTTCTGCAGCTATATGTGGTGAAAGCATTTAGTGGCGTATTTCATTACAAAAAGAAAAATATATACACAGTTCACTTCTGCAGTTATTTGTGGTGAAAGCGTTTAGTGGCCTATTTCAGTACAGAAAGAAAAATATATTCTCAGTTCACTTCTGCAGTTATTTGTGTTGAAAGCATTTAGTGGCCTATTTCAGTACAGAAAGAAAAATATATATGCACTTCACAGTTGCAGTTATTTGTGGTGAAAGCATTTAGTGGCCTATTTCAGTACAATAATAAAAATATATTCTCAGTTTACTTCGCAGCAAGAGGCCTGAGCAGCCAGACCTCTTGCTAACCAGCAACCCATCGGTTCTTGATTGGTTAACTCGTTCATCAACTTTATTCCAAGTGACATAAGACACCCCCAGCCAACAGTCTGTGGGTGCATCACATACAGCCCTTAGTTGGCTTGGCCCGGGAGCAGGCCCTGTGCCCTCACCTTTCCTCAACCTGCCTCTATCCTTTTCTGTTCCCTCACCGCGAGAAGTATTATATGCTGTAGGCTCTGCTCCACTTTTCAGTGAGGAAGAGGTACTAGAAAACAGTCAGCAGCTACTGCCCAGCCAAGATCTGGAGGAGACATCCACCGCTTCCTGCGCTAGGTGGGCAAGTAGTGATGAGGAGAGTGGCGTGTGAGGTGGTGTTGCAAGTGGTCAGGCTCCTGACCCAGAGTCCGTTGAGGAGGACATCAGTGACGTGCAGACACTACTCGATGATGATGAAGCCGATCACACTTGGGAGCCAGGTACAGAAGGGGCTTCATCATCATCAGGAGAAGAGGGTGACAGTTTGCCCATGAGGCAGTGGCTGAGTCAGCAAGGTGGTAGCATGTCTGGGAGTCAGCAGGGTGCCAGCAGTGGGAGGTCAGGAACCGATCACCGAAGCGATTACCAAGAGACAGCAGTATGCGTGCACTCATCCAACGGGCCAGAAGCTGAATGTGCTCCTGTCCAAGTTGCTGGTGCTGCAGTCCCTCCTTTTCCAAGTGGTGGACTCTGCACCTTTCAAAGAACTGATGGCTTGTGCCGAGCCGAGGTGGAGAGTCCCAAGCCGTCATTTCTTTGCCAAAAAGGCAGTACCAGCCCTGCACAAATATGTAGAACAGAAGGTGGGCCAATCCTTGAGCATATCGGTGTCTTCCAAAGTGCATGGCAGCACCGACGTGTGGAGCTATAACTACGGTCAGGGACAATACATGTCCTTTACTGCCCACTGGGTGAATGTGGTTCCTGCACAGCCACACCAGTAACTTGGCCAGGTCATGCCGCTTCCGCCTCCACGTTGTCACGCCGTTGGTCCTGCAACAATGTCTGCCTCTGCCTACTCATCCTCCACCATGTCCTCAGCCTCCAACTGCAAGTCACAGTGCCCCTCCAGCATACAACAAGTGCAGGGCACGGCAGTGTCAGGCTGTTCTGCACCTCGTTTCCCTGGGCAAAGAGTCACACAGGGGAGGAACTGCTCCGTGACCTTCGTAAAGAAATCCAATTCTGTCTTTCTCCCTGACAACTCAAAATTGGAAACATGGTGACTGACAACGGGAAGAACATGGTGTTGGTGCTGCGTCAAGGAGGGCTGAGCCATGCGCCCTGCGTTCAATCTGGTTGTCAAGCGGTTCCTGAAGTCTTCCACCTATCCGCAAGACATCCTAAAAATGACCAGGAAACCTTGCATAAACTTCAGCCACTCGTACAGCGCAAAGCACACCCTCCTTGAGCTGCAGTGGCAGAACGGCATCCCCCAACATAAGCTGATATACGACTTTCCACCTGTTGGAATTCCACCCTTCATATGTTGGATCGACTATACGAACAGAGAAAGGCCATCAATGATTTCTTATTATCCAAGCGGATAGGAATACTCCCCTGTGTCAGCCAGTGACAGCTGATGCGTGACACCTGCCGTTTGCTCAGGCCCTTTGAGGATGCCACGTTATTTGTCAGTCACCAGGACTTCATGGCCACATGAGCCCTGTGGAGGCTGAACTTGAAGAGGAGGAGGAGGGGGAGGAGGACATTGGAGCACAGGCAATGTGTAGCAAAATGGGTGGTTTTTCTAAGTTGACAGGAGAGGAGGAGCAGGAGCAGCCAGAGGAACTACAGGGCGATGAGGAAGACGAGACAGAGGACCCAGACACACCGTGGCAGTATGCAGTGGAGATGGAGGCAGGGAGTCCCTCCAAATCACTTGCACAAATGGCCCGATGCACCCTCATTTGCTTGCGTAGTAACAGCCAAATTGTCACCATTCGGCAGAGGGATGACTTCTGGCTCTCCACCTTGTTGGACCCACGCTACTGGTCCAGAATGGGGGCTTTTTTTACACCCACTGAGAGGGAGGACAAACTGAACTACTACAGAGATATCCTATGTAGTCAGTTGGCCGCTGCCTATCTGCGCCATCGTCCATCCTCTCGCAGGTCTGACTGGGGGGGCCCTCTGCGCTCACGTTCCACTGCCATGGCTGCTGGGAAGGGGTGGGATGGCAAGAGCAGTACCAGCTTCATCAGCGGCAGCCTGGGTCTACAGTCGCTAATGAGCAGCTTTCTTCACCCGCATAGTGAAGAAACTACTCACCAGCAGCAGCAGGTAGACCTGGAGCAGGACCTGAACCAGCAGGTTGTGGCATACTTGGACATCACCTTGCCAACCAACATTGAAGATCCACTGGACTACAGGGCAGCCAAACTGGATTTGTGGCCACAACTAGCAGAGTTTGCCCTGGAAAAGCTGTCCTGCTCAGCCAGTAGTGTCGCATCAGAGCGGGTGTTTAGTGCGGCGGGGGCCATAGTTACCCCAAGAACTTGACTGTCCATCCAAAATGTGGAGAGACTGACTTTTGTCAAGATGAATCAGGGGTGGATCAGCCAGGATTTCCACCCACCAATGCTTGATGCATCTGATTAGATCATCCATGCCGCCTCACCCAAACCTTGAAAAAAAGGAGACCGGTTTCTTCTGGCTACCTGCCTCAGCTACTACTCTGATGCTGCCACTTGCCTGATGCCACACATCTGATGCCAAGTGCTCCTTCTTTCACCCACCTTCATCAGCGGGTACTGGTATTGCCACCCACCACCCCACTCTGTCACCGGGTCACTTTGTGGTCTCCTGATGCTGCTGCTGCCATCTCCACACTATGTCACCTTGCCACTCTGTGGTATCCTGATGCTGCTGCTGCCATCTCAACACAATGTCACCTTGCCACTCTGTGGTATCCTGATGCTGCTGCCATATCCACACTATGTCACCTTGCCACTTTGTGGCATCCTGGTGCTGCTGCTGCTTCTATCTCCACACTATGTCACCTTGCCACTCTGTGGTATCCTGATGCTGCTGCCATCTCCATACTATGTCGCCTTGGCTCTCTGTGGTATCCTGATGATGCTGCTGCTGCCATCTCAACACTATGTCATCTTGCCACTCTGTGGTATCCTGATGCTGCTTCTGCCATCTCCACACTATGTCACCTTGCCACTCTGTGGTATCCTGATGCTGCTGCTGCCATCTCCACACTATGTCATCTTGGCTCTCTGTGGTATCCTGATGATGCTGCTGCTGCCATCTCCACACTATGTCATCTTGCCACTCTGTGGTATCCTGATGCTGCTGTTGCTGCCATATCCTCACTATGTCACCTTGCCACTCTGTGGTATCCTGATGCTGCTTCTGCCATCTCCACACTATGTCACCTTGCCACTCTGTGGTATCCTGATGCTGCTGCCATCTCCACACTATGTCACCTTGGCTCTCTGTGATATCCTGATGATGATGCTGCTGCCAACTCCACACTTTGCCACCTTGCCACTCTGTGGTATCTTCCTGATGCTGCTGCTGTCGCCACCTCCAGACTTGCTAATTGTGCCACTCTGTGGCCTCCTCCTGTTGCTGCCGACACCTCCACACTATGTCATTGGGCCACTCTGTGGTCTCCTCATACTGCTGCCACCTCCAGACTCGGTCATTGTGCCACTTGGTGGCCTCCTCATACTGCAGGCACCTCCAGTCATTGTGCCACTTGGTGGCCTTCCCCTTATGCTGCTGCTGCAGCCGTCGACTCCAGACTCTGTCATTGTGTCATTCGGTGGCCTCCTGTCACCGCCAGTTCTGTGAGAATGTCTGACACTACCTCTTGTATGACGTTCTTTGTTTTGGTTTCACTTTGTCATCTCCTTTCCTTCTGCCAGGTGTCACTTATTTAGACTAATCGTCTTCCTTTATATTCCCTCCCATATTGCCTCACTTTGCGGTTTATACTACTTCCTGGATGAAGTGTTCACTGCTGGAGGCTGCTGCTGCTGTTTGCTCAGATAAATCTTTTCCTTTATTGTGTTTCCTTTCTGGCTTGATTCTAGGTGACCCTGACTCCGTCCGTATTAAGTGCAGGGAGCCGGTGGTCGTGTTCCCTCACTATTATAGGGTTTTCAGGTGTCACACAGTCTTATGTCTGTGTCATGAGGAAGGATCTGTAATATATGTTGATCCGAAACATGTTGATGAAATGAGCCTGATGTTTGGTTTTTAAGCACGTTTCCTAATAAAATACACACTGCGAGGTGAAGCTGGACAATCTACTTTTTTCACTATTTCTCAGCCTTGGTTCCGGTTCTGTGTCCGTGCTCCTCGGTGGTGTATGGTGAGGTGAGCTCCAACTTGGTGTTTTTACGTCACACAGTCTTAGGTACGTGGGCATGCAATCGTCTACCATTGCGACCCTTGCATGTTCATAGCAGTCAGGGAGAGCTCTTAGAGTTTTATAGGGCTCACCTATATGCTCCTTAGTTTGGGATCAAGCCAGTCGGTCGTTTATTTACAAGTTCCAGCTATCTGCAAATTCATCCCTGACATTTTAAACCGCCAAAACCATCTTAAGCATGGATCCGGTTTCAGCCTTGATTGACCGCATGCAAGGTCTTTCGCTGGAGGTAGCAGATCTCCATAAAACTGTGTCTCAGTTTCAGGTGACTGGTTCTGCTGGCGTTCATGGAGTTTGTTCCGAGCATAAGATCTCGCTTCCGGATACGTTCTCCGGGGGTAGTGAGAATTTTGTTCGCTTTAGAGAGGCTTGCAAACTCAATTTTTGCCTACTTCCCCATTCCTCTGGTGATGAGGAGCAGAGGGTGGGGATCATCATCTCGCTGCTCAGGGATAACGCTGAGTCTTGGGCCTTTTCGCTGCCGGTGGGGGCACAGCCCCTCCGATCGGTGGATTAATTTTTTGTAGCATTGGGGCAGATATATGATGACCCGGATCTTATTGCTCTGGCTGAATCTAAACTGCATCTTTTATGCCAGGGTAAACAGTCCGCAGAGATATATTGTTCTGAATTTCAGAGATGGGCAGCTGATACTGGTTGGAATGATGCTGCACTCCGAAGTCAATTTTGCCATGGTCTTTCGGAAAGATTGAAAGATGCATTTACTTTTCATGAGAGACCAGCGTCGTTAGAGTCTGCCATGTCTCTATCTGTTTGTATTGACAGGCGTCTTAGAGAGAGAGAGAGGAGACTACTCTTTCCTGTCATATTCAGCCCAAGGACAGTGGGGCTGTCTCATTCAGTGCGCAGGGGTCTCAGTCTGTCTCAATCCCCTCTGAGGAGGAGGCCATGCAGCTGGGTTTGCTTGCCTCTGATAGTAGAGGATTCAGCTCTCAGAGGAGGGTTTGTTTCTGTTGTGGGGGTATAAATCATTTGGCTAATGTTTGCCCCTCTAGGAGAGTCATGGAGTTTTCTGAGGGTAATAAAAAATAAAAAATAAAATGAAGAAACCCTCTAAAAACTTTCCATTTGCTACTATTGGCAAGGTTGATGTGGAAATTGAAGGTTTGCCGTTTGCTTGTAGTACCCGTTTTCTCCTACCTGCCAGGGTGGCACTAGAACATTGTTTGTGAGATTTTTGTAGATAGTGGAGAAGCTGTCAATCTCATTAATAATCAATTTGCAACAACGCATGGTTTCCAGGTGTGCACTCCGCTCCTCTTTCTCAAAGATCGTTAAAGGGCATAGTTCACAATATCTGTTTGACTGTGGGTGACGCTCATGTTGAGGATGTGTTGTGTTCCGTCTAAAGCGGATTACCTACTCCTCTAGTGTTGGGGCAACCCAGGCTCACTAAACATAACCCCACCATTGATTGGCAAGCAAGGCAAATAAATGGTTGAAGTGAGTTTTGCAGAGAGAATTGCCTCACGACGTCTCTTTCAGAGGTTGCTACCAAGACTGTGCCTTCTTTTCTCTCTGAATTTTAGGACGTGTTTTCCGAGAGTGGTGTCCAGGAGTTGCCCCCTCACCGGGAGTACGACTGCCCTATTAATCTCATCCCAGGCGCCAAGCTGCCAAAATCACGATTATACAATCTCTCGCAACCTGAAAGAGTCGATATGCGTACTTACTGTATATCTCTGAGAGCCTGAGAAAAGGACACATCCGACCCTCGAAGTCACCTGTTGCCGCAGTTTTTTTTTGTTAAGAAAAAAGATGCTTCTTTAAGACCTTGTCTGGATTTCAGGGAGCTGAACCGTATCACGATTCGTGACCCATATCCGCTTCCTCTGGTCCCGGACCTGTTTAACCAGATTGTTGGGGCTAAAGTTTTTTCTAAGTTTGATTTAAGAGGGGCATACAACCTAGTCAGGGTCAGGGAAGGGGACGAATGGAAGACGGCCTTCAATACCCCTGAGGGTCATTTCGAGAATTTGGTTATGCCCTTTGGTTTTATGAATGCTCCGGCCGTCTTCCAACATTTTGTGAACAGCATTTTTTATCATTTAATGGGAAAATTTGTACTGGTGTATCTAGATGACATGTTTGATTTTTTCTCCTGATTTCAAGACTCATTGGGACCACCTATGTCAGGTCTTGCTGATTCTGCCGGAGAATAAATTGTATGCTAAACTGGAGAAATGTGTGTTTGCGGTTTCGGAGATTCAATTTCTTGGTTTTCTTCTCTCCGCTTCTGGTTTTTGGATGGACCCTGCGAAGGTCTGCGCTGTGCTTGATTGGGAGCTTCCTGAGAATCAGAAGGCGCTGATGCAGTTTTGGGGTTTTGCCAATTATTACAGAAAGTTCATTTTGAATTATTCCTCTGTTGTTAAGCCACTCACTGATATAACTAAAAAAGTGGTGGATTTTACCTCGTGGTCGGTAGATGCGCTTCAAGCCTTTTCTTGTATTAAAGCTTCCGCTCCCATTTTGGTACAACCTGATGTCTCTCTACCTTTTATTGTTGAGGTGGATGCTTCTGAGGTGGGTATGGGTGCGGTCTTATCAAGGGGTCCCTCTCCTGCCAAATGGCGACCGTGTGCCTTTTTCTCAAGGAAACTCTCCTCTGCAGAGAGAAATTACGATGTGGGAGATAGGGAGTTGTTGGCCATCAAATTAGCTTTTGAGGAATGGCACCATTGGTTAGAGAGTGCCAGACACCCTATTACCGTGTTTACCGACCATAAGAATCTGGCCTACTTGGAATCGGCCAAGCGTCTGAACCCTAGACAGGCCAGATGGTCTTTGTTTTTTTCTAGGTTTAATTTTGTTGTTACGTTCCGCCCTTAGGTCAAAAATGTGAAGGCGGATGCCCTGTCACGTTGTTTTCCGGGAGGGGGGAACTTTGAAGACCTGGGTCCCATTTTGGCTGAAGGGGTGGTCGTCTCTGCTCTTTATCCTGATTTGGAGGCAGAGGTTCAGGCAGCTCAGGCAGAGGCTCCTGATCTTTGTCCTCCTGGGAGGTTGTTTGTGCCTTTCGCTTTACGACACAAGGTTTTTAAGGAGCACCACGATACTGTCCTTGCTGGGCACCTGGGGAGTAGAGCCACAGTGGATCTCATTGCTCGGAGATTCTGGTGGCCGTCTCTTCATAAGACGGTTGAGGGTTTTGTGGCAGCCTGCGAGAACTGCGCTCGTGCCAAGGTCCCTCATTCACAGCCATCGGGTTCTCTCCTCCCGTTACCCATTCCTTCCCGTCCTTGGACGCATCTGTCAATGGACTTCATTACGGACCTGCCTCGTTCCTCAGGGAAGACTGTGATTCTGGTGGTAGTGGACCGTTTTAGCAAAATAGCGCATTTCATTCCCTTTTTTCTGGGTTACCCAGTGCTAAGACGCTGGCGCAAGCGTTTGTTGATCACATTGTTAAATTGCATGGCATTCCTTCAGACATCGTTTCTGATAGGGGCACGCAATTGGTTTCCAGATTCTGGAAGGCCTTCTGTTTTCGCTTGGGGGTTCGGTTGTCGTTCTCCTCTGCTTTTCACCCGCAGTCGAATGGTCAGACCGAACGCGTCAATCAGAATCTGGAGACATATCTGCGCTGTTTTGTGGCGGAGAATCAGGAGGATTGGTATTCTTTTTTGTCCCTTGCTGAGTTTGCTTTAAATAACCGTCGCCAGGAGTCCTCTGATAAGTCACCATTTTTTGGTGCATATGGGTTTCATCTGCAGTTTGGGAAATTCTCTGGAGAGGGGTCTTCTGGTTTACCTGATGAGGAGAGATTTTCCTCGTCTTTGTCATTTATTTGGCAAAAGATTCAGGGTAATCTGAAGAGGATGAGTGAGAGATATAAGCGTGTGGAGGATAAGAGACGTGTGCCTGGTCCGGACCTGAATGTTGGTGATCTGGTGTGGTTGTCAACAAAGAATATCAAACTGAAGGTTCCCTCCTGGAAGTTGGGTCCTATGTTTATTGGACCTTACAAGATCTTGTCCATCATCAATACCGTTGCCTTCCGTCTTGATCTTCCTCAGACTTGGAAAATCCATAATGTTTTTCACAGGTCCCTATTAAAACCTTATGTCCAACCCACTGTACCTTCCTCTTTGCCTCCTCCTCTGATTTTTGTTGATGGTAATCTTGAATTTCAGGTCTCTAGGATTGTGGATTCTCGCATTATCCACGGTTCTCTTCAGTACCTCGTTCATTGGGAAGGTTATGGTCCTGAGGAGAGGATGTGGGTCCCAGTGGCGGACATTAAGGCCACTCGTCTCATCAGGGCTTTCCATAGGTCTCATCCTGAGAAGGTGGGCTCTGAGTGTCCAGAGTCCACCCGTAGAGGGAGGGGTACTGTCACCGCCAGTTCTGTGAGAAGGTCTGACAGACGTTCTTCTCTACCTCTTGTATGACGTACTTTGTTTTGGTTTCACTTTTCACTTTGTCATCTCCTTTCCTTCTGCCAGGTGTCACTTATTTAGACTAATCGTCTTACTTTATATTCCCTCCCATACTGCCTCACTTTGCGGTTTATACTACTTCCTGGATGAAGTGTTCACTGCTGGAGGCTGCTGCTGCTGTTTGCTCAGATAAGTCTTTTCCTTTATTGTGATTCCTTTCTGGCTTGATTCTAGGTGACCCTGACCTGTATTAAGTGCAGGGAGCCGTGGTCATGTCCCCTCACTATTATAGGGTTTTCAGGTGTCACACAGTCTTAGGTACGTAGGCATGCAATCATCTACCATTGAGACCCTTGAATGTGCATAGCAGTTAGGGAGAGCTCTTAGGGTTTTATAGGGCTCACCTATATGCTCCTTAGTTTGGGATCAAGCCAGTCGGTCGTTTATTTATAAGTTCCAGCTATCTGCAAATATATCTGTGACACCTCCTCATACTGCTGTCACCTCCAGACTTTGTCATTGTGCAACTCGGTGGCCTCCTCATACTGCTGCCTCCTCAAGAGTCTGTCATTGTGCCACTCGGTGGCCTCCTCATACTGCTACCACCTCCAGACCCTGTAATTGGGCCACTCTGTTGTCTCCTCATGCTGCTTCCACGTCACCACTATGTCATAGGTCCACTCGGTGGACTTCTCATGCTGTTCGCATCCTCCCCACTTCATGACTGGTCCACTATTTTGGCTTTCGGCCTGGCTGACATCACCATTTATTTGACCTTTCTATTGATCTGTCAGAAGTAAGGAAAAATGATACGCACAACGGATCCTGTCAGTGTAGCAGTTGTAAGGCCTGTATGGTCCCATCAGAATTGGCTTGTGATTTGGTAGACAAAAGCAGGAGTGGGTACAAAGCACAGAAGACATGCAAATATTCCATTCACGTGTCATCTCTGTTTTAGATCCACTCCTTTTTTTTTGGGCATTAGCAATACTGATGGATTGCTGACCAAGTGAAGGCGGATGCTCCACAGACAGGATCCGTTTTTTTGTGGGTTGGTGTTCTGACATATCAGAGGAAGGGCCAAATAATCAGTGACGTCCACACAAACTTACTGCTGACACCCTCTGCACTCTGTCAGGGGGCTCTACTTGTATAAGCGTTTAATAGAATAGGGTCTGTAGACATGTATGTGGACTTAGCTGATGACGGTGCAAAAGGACTGTGTTTCTTCTTGTCGCTAACATCGACCTGTAAGGCTGAGTTCATACTTGAGTTATTTGGTCAGTTTTGGCCTTGTGACTGCCCAAATAAGTGAAGTTTGCAGTGATTCTAATGTCCCTTTCACACGAGCGAGTTTTCCGCTCGGATGCAATGCGTGACGCTTGAAAAACGCAGCATGTTCTATATTCTGCATTTTTTCACGCAGCCCTGGCCCCATATAAGTGAATGGGGCTTCAGTGAAAAACGCATTGCATCCACAAGCAAGTGCAGATGCATTGAGGTTTTCACTGATGGTTGCTAAGAGATGTTGTTTGTAAACTCATTGCACTCGCGCGGAAAAAACTGAACGCAATTGCAGACAAAACTGACTAAACTTGCTTGCAAAATTGTGCGAGTTTCACTGAACGCACCCTGAACGCATCCGGACCTAATCCGTCACGCTCGTGCGAAAGAGGCCTAAGGCCCCTTTCACAAGGGCGAGAATTCTGCGCGGGTGCAATGCGTGAGGTGAACGCATTCCACCCACACTAATTCCGGACCCATTCACTTCAATGGGGCTGTGCACATGAGCGGTGATTTTCACGCATCAATTGTGTGTTGCGTGAAAATCGCAGCATGCTCTATATTGTGCGTTTTTAACGCAACGCAGGCCCATAGAAGTGAATGGGGCTGCGTGAAAATCGCAAGCATCCGCAGGCAAGTGCGGATGCGGTGCTATTTTCACGCATGGTTGCTAGGTGATGATCGGGATGGCGACCCGATCTTTATTATTTTTCCTTATAACATGGTTATAATGGAAAATAATAGCATTCTTAATATAGAATGCTAAGTAAATAAAAATGTAACTCACCTCATCCACTTGTTCGCACAGCCCGGCTTGTCTTCTTTCTTCTTCTTTGAGGACCTGGGAGGAAAAGGACCTTTGGTGACGTCACTGCGCTCACCATGGTGATGGATCATGTGGATGAGGTGAGTTTTTTTTTTTTTAACCCCTCCATCCCTAATTTACCTAGCATTCTGTATTAAGAATGCTATGATTTTCTCTTATAACCATGTTATAAGAGAAAATAATAAAATCTACAAAACACCGATCCCAAACCCGAACTTCTGTGAAGAAGTCCGGGTTCGGGTCTGGGTACCAAACATGCCGATTTTTCTCACGCACGTGCAAAACGCATTAAAACGCTTTGCACTCGCGCTGAAAAATCTTGCATTTTCCCGCAACGCACCCGCATCTTTTCCCGCACCGCCCATGTGAACCTAGCCTAAGAGCGATGCCTGTCATCCTGCATGTCATACGGACTCACAGTATTATTTCACTACCAGAGCAGACTCCCTATGCATGTTACTGCAAGGCACAGTGTTCTACACCACTAGAAAGGCTCTCTGCAGCCAGGAAATAGCATTTTTTTAACGTAATTCGCCGCGAATAAATTCGGATTGAACATAATTTTTCACAAAAATTTTGCGAATTGGCGAATAGAATTTTTGAACAGTTCGCTCATCTCTAAAAATCACAAGCTATAAAACGATCTGGTGAACAGCTGCTAGCCTGCTTGCTGGTAGTTACCACGTAGCCAAAGGAGTAAGAATCTTTCAAAAATAGAAATGTTATACAATCACTGTATTAGCAATTCTAACATCTAAGTATCCGCAGTGAAGGAACATAAATTAAGACATAATGCTGGTCATATTTGTAATTCCTCCCAGCTGCTTGTATGACTTACTGACCTTAGTCGGATGGGATAGCAGGCTACAGACCACTTCTGCTAAATATTAACTCTAAAGTAAGACAGTAAGACACATCCACTCAGCAGATGGAAGGGGAGAGACCCTCTAACTCCTTTGCTCCTAAGGAAGCAGTCTGCTCAGAGACTTATTGCAGTCGCTTAAAATTAGAAATCTTGGCAAGTGCTAGTTTAAAGAAGTGGGGCTGAGAGCAGAACTGGATCATCTACAACTTGCAGGCTAGTTCTTCATCGGGGAACAGATCTGCTGCTGCAGTGTCACTTTATGCTGGATGGTTTCATAGGGTTTACAGAACTGAAGAACTTCTGTGGAAACCTATGGGAAAGTTGGGCTGCAAGATCTTTCCTGAGATGGTGGAAGATAATATTCCAAGATAAGGTAAGATAACTATATGGTTATCCTGAACACTGTACATGCATTTACAGATGTAACACAGCTGAGTTTGACAACCTTACTGCAAGAACGTAGAAGGTCATGACAATGCAATTGATGCAGTTCCTAGGAGTAAAATATTAAACTTGGCTATGCTACATCTCGACAGTGATCTTGATGTTACCTTATTAACTATGCACAGCATATTATGTATGATAATGAACTTGACGCAGTTATATACTGGGAAACAAGGCGCAGTATGCCTCGAACTCTTTCTATTGCTTCATCTTTAAGGAAAAGCTATTTGAAGACTGATCTGAAGTGAAGTGACTATCGATAAATTAGGTTGCTATAGTTGTGGGTTTGTAAAGTCTCATGCACACATTGCTGTTATATGGGGCTTCCATAGCTGTGGCATAGAAAGGTAAAATCATGGCATGATCCACCGGATGCAGTAAGTGCAGAGGTATTATTGCCTAGAAGTATTGTACAACAGCTCTACTGCATACACAACCCTCGTATCCAAACTATGTTTTACCACCATAAAACTGACAACTGTTACTAGGAGGACAAATATACATACAGTAAGAAATGCCTTCTTAATCATATGCACCGGGAGTCCTTCGATGATGTATATCTTGATTTTTCCTAAACATTTGAAAGGTAGCTACTTATACAATATAAATATGAACATGGGACCAACACAGATGCCTTCTGCTGCCAAGTGCATATGCAACAGGTCAGCCAGTGTCATAGGTACAAATCTGCTGACAGGTGCCTTTTTAAGATGCACTTTTTTTAGGTGGCCCAATTTGTAAACTACATGAGAGATAGGAAGTTGCAGTGAACCACATTAACTGCTGCTTTATTGCAGTAGAACCGACTCTGTTACCAGCCGATGTTGCATCATGTGACTGGCATGGCATACCTAATAAAATAAATCTTTATTTGACATAAAAAATGTAAATTAAATGGACAAAAATACATATACATAGAGACCACACAGGGTGTTTTCACAGGGCAGTCCACAATGAGTGTTAAATTCTCAATTGACAGATCTTATTGTATTTTACATTTACCGTGTGAGACACTGCATATAATACATCATTAAATCTGCATATAATATATAAGCTATTTTCAATCTTCAATGCAGATGCCTCTCACCTTAAATGTAACTAGCAGCTGAAACCAGGGTATCAGTATATCTATGTTAGGAGGACGGTGCCAGCGACTCCGATGCGGACTGTTCCTGCCAAACAATCCTCGACGCACGTTTCGCTTATTGCTTCTTCAGGAGGATATCTTCCTGAAGAAGCAATAAGCGAAACGTGCGTCGAGGATTGTTTGGCAGGAACAGTCCGCATCGGAGTCGCTGGACATTGGGGTAAGAGAGGACTTTAAAGTAGTTTTTGGTGCACAGATTAATAGATTGTATGCAACATGTTGTAGACTATATATGGCACCGTCCTCCTAACATAGATATACTGATACCCTGGTTTCAGCTGCTAGTTACATTTAAGGTGAGAGGCATCTGCATTGAAGATTGAAAATAGCTTATATATTATATGCAGATTTAATGATGTATTATATGCAGTGTCTCACACGGTAAATGTAAAATACAATAAGATCTGTCAATTGAGAATTTAACACTCATTGTGGACTGCCCTGTGAAAACACCCTGTGTGGTCTCTATGTATATGTATTTTTGTCCATTTAATTTACATTTTTTATGTCAAATAAAGATTTATTTTATTAGGTATTTCATGGTACCAGTTCTCTTTTGTTGAATAATATATTTAGGAGGTACACCCTTGTTTCTATACAGGGCTGTGTCAATCCAGTTGAACATCATGTGACTGGCAGTCTGACAATCAGTTGTCCACCAGCATCTGTAATCTCAGCTGGAAGTAAAGGTGCCCAAATAGTCGTTGGCCAAATGCTTGTTCAGGAGACAGCTATTTCTCCTGATTGCTCCATACACATGATAGACTGGTTCTGCTGTGCGCGTTTGGCACTGTATGTGCTTTCAATGGGGAGAGTTGAGAAAGCCACTGGTAGACACCTCTGGGAGCAGTTTACCTCCTGGAAGAACAAAAGGATTGGATGTAAAAATTCAAAGACCCCAATCCTTGCCTCGACATAATCTGTCATGGGAGAATTAGAAGCTTCCCATAGACATTACATTGTCAGCCAGTCCCGCCAAATTGTTGTTGAATTCGACAGACAATAGCCTGTGTATGAGCGCCTTTAGTCTCTATTTAAGTCTGTGAGAGCCTCAATATGAGTCCCTATCTTATGTACTTACCATACGTGAAGTCCCACCTCATATTTTGTTCCTAGATGGTCCCATTGTATTCATCATAGTCATAAACCACCTTGTCTTCTGAAAAAATACCCCCAAATTATACACCTATGCACATTTTTGGGGCAGATAATTGTCCCAATAGAGTCACATTGTTCAGTGGTGAACATCTATAGCAAATTCGTCTGGGGGTTTGAAAAGTTATGATTGTCCCAAACCACTGTAAGGGCCCTTTTACATGGGCTAAGAATTGAGGGAATTATTGGGATCGAACATCTTTCATGTAGTGCCTGAATAGCTGTAGTAGCAGATTATCTTGCTGACTCCCATGCTGGATCTCTTGCGCTCTCCTCTCTACTTCCCTTTCAGTAGTTCTTGCAGTAATTCACACAGAGATCAGTTAGCCTCTGGAACCTGAGGCCTAAGAAGAACGAGCATAAGGCAAAGCTTCCTTCCTCTAACAACTCTCACTTAGAACTACAAGTTAGGGGTGGGGCCAGCCCATCGTTAATCTCCTACAAGGGCTGAGCCAGGATGGTTAACCCTGGCTGTGTCAACCATACTTTGCTATGTTGGGTGTATACTACATAACAATACATGACATAACATTACATAACATTAAATAACAAACTATTTGCAGATACCCCTGCATTGGGGTACAGCAGATATTAGATAGGTAAGTAATATATTAGATGTGAGAAAGATATTAGATAGATGATACACAGATAGATATTAAATAGATATCAAATAGATAATAAATAGATAGAGTCTCTGAGCAGGTGTGCAGGTGCAAGATTGTCATGGCTGGCCAAGATGTCTGGCCTTGTCAATCAAGCAGCAAGGAGAACATCCTCAGCTTCTGGGATACCCCATCACAGGTTCACAACCCCGCTTCATGGGACAAATTTAATCACTAATTTCTAATAAACACCATTGTCTTTGCTCTGTGATGCAAATCCGTAGATTTTTCTATCATGTTTATTTGCAGTGAATTTCGGAAAGAGTTACTCATTGTTATCATATTTGTAATCCTTTATGTTTCCAACAAACTAACGAGAATTTATGTATTATATGACAGTTCAAGGTTTCCATGTAACATGGGGAATAAACAGAGCCATGAATAAACAGCACAAGATCACTGCCAGAGCAAGTTTTTAAGGGAAAATCTGACGAAAATGAATTTCCCAGTGTAACTTTGTGAGTGTGTAAAGAATTGCAATCTCTAAGCAGTGGTGCACCTAGCCTTTCTACTGCCTGAGGAGAAAACGGAAATTGCGCCCATCCCTCTCCAATGCCAATTTTTTTACCTAACCCCTTCCCTTCAGCCCATGGCCCTTTGTTTCCCCTCACTTGCCTCTACTTGGTGCTGCCTGAGGCGATCGCCTCACCTGGCTCATTGGTGGTGCACCCCTGTCTCTAAGCATCACGTTCTATCCTCATGGGTCATGCAGTTATAGAACGAATGGATCCTTTATTGGATCGTCCTATAGGGGACATGTGCATGATGACAATCTCTGTGCTGTGGAATATGTTGGCGCTTGAAAGCGTCATAGTTAGTAATAATTTATTTTCTTATTGGCATATCAATGGTCTGTCCGGTCTCTATCTTGCTCTTTGTTTGGGAAGAATATCCCAGCATCTAAACCACCATCAGAGACTATGGAAATGGGAGGAAACCGCAGTGATCTCCATGTAAGCAGAGCTTACGACTGAACAGCTGGGTGACTACAGTTATGTTCCACACATCTGCAGAGATCCAAGCATGTCACTTGCAAGTAATCATTTTTACTTACTGGTATAACTATGTCAAATATACCGGAGAAACGGCTTAGCGAGCTCACTTGGGAACGTGACTGTGAACTCACCACTTATGTCACCAGTTGGAGTTCTAGCAGAATAAAATGTTATAAAAGCAATGTGTCAGAAATCCCTGTCTCTGCTAAGAAGCACCTATCATTTGCCAGATCTGTTTCAGTTGGTTGAAGCTCGTCAGCGCAGGGTAGGGCAGCACTACGGAGACAGTTACTGGATTTTATTAATCAGTTTATTCTATCTCATTGCCCTAAAAATGTACTCGATTTTCAGCAACATTTACTGTAAGTTTACATTGAAAAAAAGAAGGAAAGTTTTCAAACTAAATGTTAAAGGGATTTTCCAGGAATTTCATATTGATGGCCTGTCCTCAGAATAGGTTATCAATATGAGATAGGCGGAGGTCCAACTCCCAGCACCCCTGCAGATCAGTTTGAGGAAGCTGATGGACCATCAGTGAGTGCCACCATCATCCATCCATTGGATAGCAGCTGTGCTTGGAATTGCAGCGTAGCCCCATTCACTTGAATGGAACTGAGCTGCGCCTAGGTTTATCACATGGTCCTGAGGATAGGCCACCAATATGAAAATCCCAGTAAACCTTTTTAAAGGGATTTCCACCTTTTAGATATTGATGACCTATCCTGCAGTACCCTGGCACACTATACAATGGACAGAGTCTTCTGTTTGCAACTCAGTCTACTTTTATGCTTTTGCTGCTGGTAGCTGATGCAAACCGCTGATCGGTTGTCGGGTGTTGGACTTTCCACCATCAATATCTGGAAAGCCGCTTTAAGCCTGACCTCTTTACCACAGTTTATATTATTAGTTCCCTGTACTCTTATATTGTCTGCCACTCACTGAAGTGAATAAGCACAAAGGGATCTCAGCTGTGGTAAATCCGAAATGTCAAAGGGTTTTCCAGGACTTTCATGACCTATCCTCATCAATAGATGATAAGTGTGGGTCCAACTCCCATCACCCCTGATGATCAACCTTTTTTTTGAGGGGCTGCAGCACTTGGATGAGTGTTGCAGCCTTTGTTAGTACACCAAGCACAGTGCCACATAATGGTTGTGCTTGGTATTGCAGACTGACACGAATCGTACTGATGTGCACAAAGATCAGATGGACCTGACGTCACATTATAAGGAAGAGGTCCTCTACCGATCTGATACTGATGACTTATCCTCACATAGCTCATCAATATTTTAGTCCCAGAAACACACTTAAATGTCACATCTGTTGCCACCAATACTCAAGTACAAAATACCAATCACTGTGTGAACCTGACATGTGCAGTCACACAAAGCGCATCAGCTGCTCCTATGCTGGATGTGATAGATTCTTCTATGTATTGGAATGTTACTTGGTCACTGTATTCTGGTATAATTTGAGACTTTATTGTGGGATTTACTAAGACATTGTGTGACACTGCTACTTAGCATCTGTACAGTAGACTGTTTTTGCAGTGTAAGTTGGTGGGCGCAAAATATATTAGTCAGCTATCGTGTTGCACCATATTAAGTAGGCACCATACTGTATGGTACTTATAGTTAGGCACTAATTGTTATGGTTATATGTGCACTAGGCTGTTACTGAATCTGGTAAGGGGACATTAACAGATGGTACTGCAAAAACGCCCACTGCAAGGGTTGTATGCCACTGTATTTGTGTGCTGTGCATCTTAAAGGCTGTGCATAGGGAAGTTTGGGGTTAATAACCCAGCTCTCTGGCTCACTTGCTAGGTTGTCTCTAGGTTTGGGCAGGAACTTTTCCTCTTCTGCTGGAACTTAGCTGTCTGTAGTCTGTCTTTTACTTTAATCCTACGAACTTTCTTCCTGGCTTCAAGCTCACTTAACAGGAGGGGACAAGCAACCATATAGACTTTTGCAGGCAGGGCCTGCAGGCCGACACACAACCTCTCCCTGAGCAGGGTAGACTAGACTGACTAATTCCCTCTCTAGAGAGGGCTGGAATGGAATAGAAGGTTCCATCCCAGAGAAACTAGCTCTGTCCAGATTGCCGCCATCTGCTGGTGAACCAGGCACATTACATGTAAAACAGTGATTTGCAAGGAAATACATTTGCACACTATGTAGGACATAGCAATAAATATATATAATAACACAGGATTCACCAATAAAGATAGTGGGGGTACAAAAGAGCTGGTAATGCCACTCTGGGTCATTACACATCTAACTGCTGCAGTAAAGTACAGTGATCTTGTTGCACTAAAGTCAGCCTTTTCATTTCACACACTAAGACCTGTCTTGCATCTAAAATCTACACGAATGGCACCCCACCTAACACCAGACAGGAGCCCCAAAGTCAGGGAGAGCCCCAAAGAGAAAAAAGGTGCGCCCATCTCATCACTGCATGGATCATAAATATAAGGTATAAAACAGTTTTTTTTCTTCTTCCTCCCTTCAAAAAGTTACCAAGGTCTGCAGATCTCCTACTAATGGATATTTTTATTAGTAGGAAATTTGCAGACCTTAGTAACTTTTTGAAGGGAGGAAGAAGAAAAAAAAAACTGTTTTATACCTTATATTTATGATACGCGCGGTCCGGACTTTTTATGTACATTCCTTGAAAGTGTAACCTACCCCACAACACTCCACAGACCTGCAGCATTTTTGAGGACTGGTGATTAAGTATATTCTTTTACTCATGGCTGCATGGCCCAGGGAGCAACTGAACCACAGCTGCCACTAGGAGTACAATGACTCCCATCCTCCCCACCTCTCCCAGGCACGGTGAAAATATAAGGATGGTCCTGATAATCATACAAATAATGAATAGGAAGGACAGCTCCGGGGACATGACTGATGTTAATAATACCAATCTCTGTACAATACTGTAGAAGACGCTGGGGATATATAAGCAATGGGTAATAATATTCAAAAATAATACAGTATATTATAATATTGGTTACCATAGATCCCTGGCATATATCAGCCTTTCCCAAGAGAATTGCTGGCCAACAGAACTTGTTACACACTAAAAATTCTTACAGATGAAATATTAAATACCGTATGTTGATGATTAGACAAGGAAGTAAAGCTGTTTCTACAATGAGTTCTTCGCTATGTCAGCCCAATGCAAATAAATGACGTAATTATAATAACAATTTACTAAGGCAACATACTGTTAATGTGATAGCAGTGAAAGAAGTAGGGGCTGCAGGTGCCTGGAACCCAACCCATGAAAATAAAACCCTAGCCTCTGATAGTCAGCCGTAGTAGTTAACCCCATATACAGAGCTGGCTTTCTACAGGTAGATCTGTGACCATGGAGGTCCAGATTCCCAATTCAATATAATCTAGTGGACATGACAGCCACTCCAACACTCCTCCTGCTCATTATATGGCCTTTTAGTGTTCTCTCGACCCTCCACAAAATCCAAAAACCTGTGGAGATGTGTCTGAATTGGAACTTGCTCTGGCTTAGTATGAGTGTAAAGAATGCATTATTCATACTGCAGATAAGTTATTGAGTGAAGAAATACATTGTAAAAGAGATGTTTCTATTTAGCACTAAACATGGCCAAAACCCCTAGCCAGCTTTTGATGGACGCTCAGTTGGTCAATAGCTCTTCCTCCCATCTCTCCCCTGTACAGTCAGCTTGGTCAAACATGCATATGTGAAGCGTGCCCAGGAGAGGGGAGAGGATAGGAATGGTTGTAGCAATTATGGAGGTGGAAATTACTCACTCTGATGCTCCCCTGGGCCATGCAGTAATGGGAAGGGCATACCTTTCCTTCCCTTTGGGGCACACCCTGGTTCTGGGGTTCTCCTGCCTGGAGTTAGGTGTGGTGCACTTCATGGTGATGAATTCTGAGGTGCAAGGCAGGGTTCCCTGAAGTGTTAGACAATGATAATAAACACTTAACAGTTGAACAGTTCTTTGCTGGTAGTTTGAAGTTTCAATACAGTACACACAGCAGTTTTCACAGTTCAGAATTTGCATGGACAGGCAGATCTTCCACAGTTTTGCAATTTCACAGATCTTATAGTTCTCACAACAGCAAAAGTAGTTAACCGGCCAAGGTCTTTCTCTGAAGCAGTCTCCTCACACTGCACTTTGCTATCTAACTTTAGCATCCAGAATTAGGGATGCAGTACCTCTTTTGCAGCTTTCTGCTCTATATCACTTTCTGTCACCACGTTCTTTACTCACAAACGGATCCACAATGTTTTCTGCAGGATGTTGACCTTAGAAGATAAACAGTCTGTCCCCAAAGAACGTCATGGCTCCCGAAACGTTTCATTTCCTAGACAAGTTAGCTGCAGAGTCAACAAGTCTCTTAGACAAGTTATCTCCACAGTTTGTTTCATACGCACCTCCTCTCATCACTGGTATGCTCCATAATATCATTTTGGCTCTTTTTCTCTCAGAAGCTGGTTTTAAAGCTTTCTCTTCACATCGGTAGCATCTCTCTAGCCGATTCTTTCTCCAGAGCTGTTCTCTGTTTCTGCTCACTTCGCTGTCTCATACTATACTCCCTTACTCTTCCCTATTGGGAGAGTGGAACAGCCTCTCCGAGCAACACTATCTACGGCCCGTTAAATCCTTCCACAGCATACATACAAGATTTGCACAAAACAATTTAAGCAGTGGATGCTGCATATGATTTCAAGGCAATTTTCAATAGGTACATATGATTGGGTTTGTTAAAATCCACACATCGTTCCTTCGTCTCTTCAACATCTGCTGTTGGAAGTAGGTAGGACATCCCCATATCCATTAGATAGTGGGCCACTGGGTATACTAAGCACATGAAGAGTTAGAAATTATGACTTAGTTTTTTCCTGTATTGAGATCTTGGTGGCTACAGTTGAGCATGTGGTTGTGTTGTATGTAATTGTGTCCTTGTATTCAGCTGTCGGGATAAGATGGAAATTCACTTTTTAGTTGTAAATAACTACCTGATAAAAATAATAATTAATTAAAGCACCAGTGAAGTTGGGACATCACCCCTATGATTCTTACCTGGAACATCCTATGAGGAGGTGGTAATTGGAGTGTAGAGAAAACCCTTTATGTAGATCCCCTCGATCTTTGATAAATGAATTCAAAATGGTTTAAAAGTTAAATTGCTTTTTGCTCTATCTGCCTTGTGGTTTTCATTAACACATCTTATTAATGGTGATGGTTTTCATCAACACGATGTATTAATAAAGTCATATAAACATCAGCCAGCTAACTTTAGGTCATAGCCAAACAATGTAATATTATTTCAAATGAGGCGTTTTCATCGTTATGAGGGCTGAGTGCTTATTACACCAGTGTACGCTAAAGCTTCATGTTCTCTGACGGCTTTGAGTTTTCACAGATCAAAGGCTATGTGCTGCGAACATTGCAAATGCAAAAATGAATCACAAGCAAGAATGTTTTGGGTCAACCATCATCCAAATTCTTGGAAAGAACTTCCAATTCTGTAATCTAATCTACCATTACTACAACAGTTGGATTTTGTGTGTTGCTCCATGTGGTACTTTAGATTGCTAGGGATGTTACTCCCAAGAAAATGGTGAGAAATGGGCGAGAATTTTTTTTTTTATATTTGTTACTGCTTAGTGGAATATGTATGAAACAGATTTTTCCTTGGAATATTAGGATTTTTTAAGATGACATTATTTCATTTCATGACCACAACTTTGGAATTAGAAGTACTGTAGATTAAAGTGGATTATTATTATTTTTTTTATTCACAAGGATAACATCAAGGCCATAGTTATAGCTGGCACTCCCCTAGGCACTGTGTGCAAACACGCATTAAGTAATTATGCTCAACACATTATCCAATTACTTTCACGGGACAAATACAGTGGTTAATAATACTAAGCACCAAATATACAAAAGTTGGAAAAGGATAAAAAGTCACATATCTACATCTCCCTTTAAATCTATATACATAATAGTCTAGATGCAATAAATACAACAATGAGAAGAGAGAAATTATTGTTGAACTGTTAGTTTAAGGGTCCATTCGCAGGTCAGTTTTTTCTTTCCTGATCTGTTCCGTTTTTTGCGGAACAGATCTGGACCAGATCTGGACCCATTCATTTTCAATGGGTCCTGGAAAAAATCGGACAACACAATGTGTGCTGTCCGTTTCCGTTGTTCCGTTCCGCATGTCCGATTAAATATAAAACTTGTCCTATTCTTTTCCGCAAAAATCGGATCCTGGTACAATACAAAGTCAATGGTTCAGCAAAAAACGGATGACATTCGTATGTCATTACGTATGTCATCCGTTTTATGCGGAATCCGTTCCTGGAAATTAAATCCTGCCCACAGAAATCACTTATTCACTTTTTTTTTAAAAAAAAATTCAAAGAAATCCAAACAACTTTATTTGCTTTGTGAAATTTATACATGTTTCAGTTTTTTGCGGATCCGCAAAAAAAACGGATGACATACAGAAACATTTTCAGGAACAACGGATCCGCAAAAAACGGACCGAAATTCGGGATATAGAAAAATACTGACGTGTGAATGTAGCCCTAGATATATTTTGGAAATTAAAAATGTAAAAAATGACCTTGTTGACAAACAGGGCAAATATTATTAAGGTATATTTATCTCAAATGAGTGCAAGAACACCATTCATGCGATTTTTATTGATATTTTAGATTGTGTGATATTGTGTTGCATTTTATATCCCCCAATTACCACTCAGTTTTCATAGTCATCACTATGTGCTGATTTTATTATTATTGTGTACAATGTATTAAAATTACCACTTATATGATCCACATATTGAGTGCCAGTCTTATATTTTGTTTCTTCAATTTTACCTCTTACTGATTGGTGATCAGTCAAGACTAGAGCACCTTTTTCATTCTGAAAAGGTGGTGAGCTATCCACGTCAATCATATCATAATCGAGTGCAAGAACATATTGACGTTTGCTGAATGTTTTTGAAAAAAATATGGGAACACAATTTCTCCCCCTGGCCATACTAGTCATACATATGATATGGATTGGCCATCAATTTCATCGCTGTAAGTAGAAGTTTCATACTCACCTGCTCCGCACAACTCCATCATCTGTTGGGTCCACATTCCTGTCCCTGGGTTGTATGCTTCCAGAGCTGCATGGGCATGGTCACATTCTCCACTGCAGCCTATGACTGGCTTTAGTGGTGATATGCTGCTTGTGGCCACGTCATTGGCTTCAGTGGAGCATGTGAAGATGCCCATGCAGCTCCAGAAGAAAGCAAGTCATGGAACAAGAATGTCGACCCAGTGAAGACAGCATGGAGGAACGGAGTGTCAGAGAGTAGATAAGTATGAATCTTCTATTTATAGAGGCAGGTTGTGGGCACTTGGTAACAACTGAGTATTTCGGGAGAACCCCTTTAAGCATTAGCCTTGATACTGTGTTGGTTCAGGCATACAATTCATCCTAAGGTGACCAATGGACTCCACTCACTTATAATAGGGGTTTAAAGTTTTTTCCTTTTGAAATCGTTTTGTCTGTAAGAATTTGATATGCCTACAAAAAATTTACCTGTGTGGAATTGTGTACCACCCTGACATGAAAATAAAGACTGTGTGCATAGTGCGATAGAGTTGTTAGTACTGTGTCTTGGTGAAAAGATTCTATAGGCACATGTAATTTTATACCTATATCATCATGGTCTAATAGATTGTTTGTGACTCCCAGCATGCTCCATTCACTTCTATGGGAGTTCTGACAAGAGCCAAGCAAGTGTGCATGCCGATCCCTGCTCTAGTGGAAAGTAATTGGCTCAAAGTTGGCTCCAAATGGGGTTGTCTTCTGGACCTTTTTGGACCATTATAGGGTCTGAGCCATCAGAGGCAGTGGGTCCAGTTGTATTTGGTCTAGGATTCTCTTCTCTGTACGCTCCTGCTCCAATCCTTATCTTTTCTTGATAACACCATTTAATTACTTACAGATGTGCATAGCTTTATGTAAAATGTACTGTCAATGCAATCAAGCTCCCGCTGCGACAGATAAATGTAACTATTGTTTATTATGCTGACTTATTATGTACAACCTGTTTTGTTCTGAAGGGAATTTCTACATTTGTAATAATAGTATAGTCCATAAACACACCAAACTTTATAAAAGACTAATACAAATATTATTATAAGGCTAATTTCCTTTATGTGGAGACACGCCATATTAATTTTCAAGCAATTATTAATTCCAGATGCAGTAATTCCTCTGAAGCGCGCAGTCCATCTAATCTTCATTTCTTTTTTTTTTTTATCAGTAGTCTTCCAAAGTAGAATTGAAACCAAATTTCTTTCCCTAGGAGAACTGCAGCACATGTTGTTCTCAGTTAGCAGGTAGGTCATCCTAGATTGGGACATGTGCTCTGCATATGAACATGTTCACAAACTCAAGAAAGAATTCACTGGCTTTAAGAGAAATATTTCCAATACGTTCATCATTTACTATGAACTATTAACTTCCAGGAACTGGTATTTAAAGGCTTTGTCTCTCTGGATGTTTTTTTTTTGCCACATATTGCAAAAGCTTTAAAAGGTCACGCTCACACTTGCGCTAGCTATTTCCATTGTCCTGCTTCATTAGAGGAGCAGAACAATTAAAATAATGGAAGTGCCAGATCTGACACATAGCTTAAACGAACAGAGCCAAACACACTCCATTGACTGTAATGGGGTCCGTTTGGTTTCTGTACTGGCGTCCATTTTCTTAGCGAGACAAAATCCTGTCCACTTCTCTTGGAAGAATCTGCAATGGAGGCCCCGAATGGTGCCTCCAAAGCAGATATGAAGAAGCCCTTAGGTTTCAGCCATTGCCCTGCTATGGCTGGTATCAGACTGGGGTAAATGTAGGACCAACTACAATAAAGACAATTTATTTGATCAGCTCCACAACCAGAACTGATTGGACTTGACTGTTGCTCAACCTTATGGATCTTGCTTGGCGGAGGTCCATAAGGTGCTAGATCAAGCATCCATTGTGTTACAGACTCATTGCGACAGGTGCTTGATATAAGAGGTGTTAAGATGAGTGGACATTGTTCCTGTTTTGACCTAGTCAAATTGGATTTTACTCAATTTTCCATGTCTTGGCTAAAAATACCTTTTTGGAGCTTCCATAAAATGAGAATGTAAAATGTAAACTACAGTAAGTACTAATTAAAAATGTATTGTATTGTATTATCTGTACAAGATTGTGGGTGCAGTTATCTTGCTTTAGCTGCTGCTCTTTCTGTAAGCAGTAGTTCAGAGATATGTTTTTCCACGTGGAAGTAGGAAAGTGTTGTTCGGAGATGACTCATTGGCTCACATTTACCATAAGTGCAACACTTTCTTGGCATTGTTTGCAGCAACATTTTTATTTTTCAGCTGCACTAAAAAGGATGGCTTTTTCCAACATCTTCAATATTTTCTGATTTTAAACTTGAGCGAATTATTGGTGACCCTTTTTGGGCCCTAGCAAACTATCCTTCCCCTGTTATACCTCCATCCTTTACCTTTTAACTTGCCCCTTACCAATAATACACAGAGACTTGAGTCGGATTTAAATCGGCCATAGAAGCCGTTTAATTATTAAACTAAAATTACAAATAAGTTAACAATGAATTACCCCAGACGAGGGAGGTCCTAGAAGCCCCAACATGTATACATCCAGAACAACCACCAACTGGACAATCCACCTTGCCTCCAGCCGTAAACACCCAGCTCGGAGCCACCAACTGATGGATGCCTCACCGATTAACCGAGTGCCCAATCCTGAGAGTCCAGCCCCACCATTGAGGCCCTCTCATTCTCAAGCACCAACCCATTCCACCAGCTCTGAGGACCTCCCCCCGCCAACAACGTGCAACTTGACCACTCAAACCTCATGATTGCGCATTCCTCCACATCTCCAAAGCCCTCTCGATTCCACCCTGTAGTCCCAGTGACCACAGATCAATCCCAACCGCATTCAGGTGAACGCCATCCGCCCTCCAAAACCCACCAAGGCCCGACTCAAGATCCACATGTCTAACTGCCACTGCCCCACTCTTAGCCACAAACCGTCCAATCGCCCTGTTCACCTTAATCCGAGCCCTGTTCACCCCTTCAACAGACCGCGCCTCTCGCCAAGTTTTCCTAGGCACAATATCTGACCATACAGTCACCATTTGAGGAAACAATGACCAAAGCCGTAAGAGATCAAATTTGATATCCCTGATCAATTTCCTCACCAGTCTAACCCCCAAGTCATTGCCCCCCAACATGGAGCACTAAAATGTCTGGAGCTCTGTCTAACCTAACAAAACGATGAACCTCCCTCAGCACACTGCCCCACAACATACCTCTGGATCCTAGCCACTTCACAACCGCGACATCTCTGCCAAACCCCAATTGACGTCCGTTTTCCCAAACATCCGCCCTCAACGCCCCCCAGAAAACAAACGAGTGTCCAATGATCCAAACTAACGCCGGACTGGAGGCTGCAATAAAACGCAAACAAAAGAAACACATTACTATTCAAGCCACCACCATTCCCCTTACAAACTACCCAAACGCACATATGACCGGAACCTGATGGATTCCCAATGCCCTATACTTTTAATAACCACGTCACTTAACCCCAACCTAGCCGCTTCAGTTGCTGCCCCAATCCTGAAGGAGTGACCCGTGAAATCTGCTGGGCCCACCCCCACCCCTACTAGACATTTTTTGAACACCGCCACAAATTGAAACCTGGAAAGAAACGATCCATCACAACGCCTCAGCAGCGGGCCACCATAAAAAAACACCTCTTCCCTATACACCCGCAAACATCTCACTGGACACAACAAGCACTCTGGCACTGAAAAAAGTGTAATATACCGCCCCTTACCCTCCATATGCGTTTTGGACGTCCGCAGCCGGACCACCACCCTTTCCTGGAGCAAATCCAGGGGTCGAGTGGAGGGGGAACGCATGGGAACGGCGTTCCTGCACTTTTTTCATGGCAGGAACGCCGTTCCCTTTCAGCCTCAAGCCAGGAGAACGCGGCTGAATCAGAATCAGATGGAGACGGAGCGCACTGTGCAGGGCAGGCTAAGGGAGGAGGGGCAGCTTCAGTTGAGAGGAAGCTGTCTGTGCGGTGCTACTGCCTGCGACTGCCTCACTTGATGTGTAGAGGTCATGAGTTCAAATCCCAGGACAAACTTTTGTAAAAGTGTTTTTTTTTTTTTTTATAAGACTTCTACTGATACCTAGTTTACTGATACCTAGTGTACAACCATACACATGACAGCTGCCCACTGTGTATGGATGTAGCAGAGCTGGGTGTGTTGGGGCAGCTGTCATGTGTATGGTTGTACACTAGGTATCAGTACACTAGGTATAAGTAGAAGTCATATTTTTTTTTTTTTTAAGCAACTACCTAGATAGTTTTTTTGGCTGTGAGGGTAAATGCCTTGCCTCTGATGTGTAGAGGTCATGAGTTTGAATCCCAGGACAAACTTTTCTAAAAGTGTTATTTTTTTTTTTATAAGACTTCTACTGATACCTAGTGTACAACCATACACATGACAGCTGCCCACTGTGTATGGATGTAGCAGAGCTGGGTGTGTTGGGGCAGCTGTCATGTGTATGGTTGTGCACTAGGTATAAGTAGAAGTCTTATTTTATTTTTTTTAAACAACTACCTTGACAGCTTTTATGGCTGTGAGGGTAAATGCCTTGCCTCTAATGTGTAGAGGTCATGAGTTCAAATCCTAGAACAAACTTTTCTAAAAGTGTTTTTTTTTTTTTCTGATACTTCTACTGATACCTAGTTTACTGATACCTAGTGCACAACCATACACATGACAGCTGCCCCAACACACCCAGCTCTGCTACATCCATACACAGTGGGCAAAGTTACCTACAGTAGAAGTCTTATATATTTTTTTTCTAGTAACTAGCTAGACAGCTTTCATAGCTGTGAGGGCATATGCCTTGCCTGTGATTTGTAGAGGTCATGAGATCGAATCCCAGGACAAACTTTTCTAAAAGTGTTTTTTTTTTTTTTTTTTTTTTTTAGTCCGCAGCTACACAAATTACAGCATGCTAGATTTTCTGTGCTTTTTTTATTTTTTGGAGGGGGGGGGGGGGTTGCAGTGAATCTTGGGTGAGTTCCCACACTTTTTTTTCCCAGGACTTGACCCCTGAGCAAATCCACATCCTCCCCACACAGACCCCCCGCAACCCTGACGCTCCCAATTCCCCCAAATGGAAAGCCCTAAAAAAGGCTAAGGAAAAAGTCAACTGAAACAAGCTAACCTCCCCCACGGAACTACAAACTAACTCGACCTGTCTACCAATCTTCAACAGGAAAGAGAACGACACTGGCCTTCTACGATTATCCGTCCGCTGACCCCTCCTCCAACCCTTCAATACCTGCCTCACCAAAAAGGTCTTCGTAACGTCAGCCATGCCCCGTAGCTTGAAACCAAATGCCAGGCCTGCCACACACTTGTTCAACTGCGCCACCAACCAACCTTGCTCCTTCCCATGCCCCAAGAACAACAATAAAGGTATCTTCCCTTCATCTACTCTCATCCCCAAAACCGAACACCACTGCTCCCATTCTCTCCAAGCCTTCCCATATGCAGCCCAGGAACCCGTGCTCAATGACCCCCGCAACAACCCCACTACAGTACCTCCAGTAGTCCCCACAGCAACCCCGGGCACTCCAGGCCTTCCGCTTCTGCCTCCGGAGCCAACTGACGAAATCGCTCCCACTGCAAACGAGAAAGAGCATCCGCAATGTTGTTAGAAGCCCTGGGCACATGAACTGCTACCACCCATGCATTAACCGATAAACAAAGCAACACAAGATGCTGCAACAAGCGAACCACGGGTGGAGACGAAGCCGTCAAACCATTGATCGCCTGTACCACCCCCATGTTATCGCAATGAAACCGCACCTTCTTGTTCCTAAATCTATCCCCCCACAACACCATTGCAAGAACTATGGGAAAAAGCTCAAGGAGACACAAATTCCTGACCCACCCCCGCTCAACCCAAGACTCCGGCCAACGAGCTGCACACCACTGGCCATGACAATAAGCCCCAAACCCCACCCCTCCAGCCGCATCTGTAAATAATTCAAAGTCAAAACTATCCACCACCTCGCCCATCATTAACGTTCTACCATTAAAATCCCTAAAAAAAACTGACCAGGGGGGTGTGTCCTGACTCTGGCGGAGTGAACACGCATCTCCGAGAGCTCCTGCCACGAGATTGCTCTAGCAAGAGTTCATAGCTCACCGGTGCCTGGCTCTTGGGCTCAGATGGTCCGGACAAAAAAGAGGTTCGACAGCCGGTCCCCCCAGAACTCCCACAGAAGTGAGACGCACGGGAATCCAGCAGTTTTTTGCTCCGGAGGGGCAGAAGGTAACAGGCCGCGACTCCTGCGCGGCTGCTCCCCTGCAAGCAGCGCGCAAACTTAATATCTCAGCTCCTCCATTCAAACCCTTACTAAGCCCGAGTCCCACTGAAGACAGCCTGCACCTCAACATGCATCAGTCTCAGTCGCCCACCACAGGTCGGAAGAAAGGCTCACCGCCGCCTCCCCCGGCCCATGCAGTGAACGGAGGAGACACGAGGTATGCGCCATCTTGCCAGGCCGCACTAGATCCTGTGCCGGTGACACAAGTGTCGGCGCCTCTGATTCCACAAGCCCCAACCCAGTCCTCTCTACAATTAGAGCCAGATGACCCATCCTGGGACTGGAGGGCTCATGTACGGCAATTGCCGACTAGACAAGAAATGGATAAGTTCATAGTGCGACTGGAGACTTCATATAAGCAGGAACTCCATACCCTCTCTACCAACTTGCAACTCATCGAGGAGAGGGTAGATGATGTCTCCTCTCACCAAGCTGAATTGTCGCCTGGATACAGTGGAAGACAAAGGTCTTCAGAGAGACCAACACATTAGCCAGTTATACCGGCTTCATGAAGATTCTGAAAACCGTAGCAGGAGTAATAATATCAGGCTGCGAGGCCTTCCTGAATCCATATCTACTGCAGATCTCATCCACACCCTGCAGGATTTCTTCAAGATGATCTTAAACAGATCAGTCTCTGATGACCTGGAAATCATAACTATATCCTGCAAAGATCTAATAACTGAAACATACCACCAGATCAGAAATTTTAATGTAATATTGCCAGTCCTGATAATCTTGTATAATTCTTCTGTAGATATTTGTTGAGGTTATTCATAGGTCTTTTATGTAATCTACATTTTTTTCTTTGCTTATGAAGAACGCATTCAGATTGCTTAAGACAACTCCGGAATGAAGTCTGTGAAATTTTATAAATGATGTTATAAAAAGACCATGTTGAGATGAGGCCAGCAATTTTATAAATCTTGAAATGAGAAGAGTGGAGACTGGGTTCCAAAATAACGTCAAAGACCTTTTAAGGCTTAACAGCTTCACATATCAGCAAAAAAAAAATCTTCTATTGCCCTAATGCATGATGAAATTGAACAAAAATAGCCCTAGAAGGCGAAAAGTCTAATTTACTGCTTACTTGAAAGCCAAGAAAATGGAAACCAGATAAATTACAATTTTCCAGTAGCAAAGGTTTAATCAGCAACAACATCATAGACATGCATTATTGCACTGGCTACTTTATATATTCAGATGATTGATGATGAGTCAGTAAGGATGTGCTGTGGAAGAATCTACGGCATCATCTCTTCAAGATTAGATCTAGCCTCCCAAGCCTGTATTAGATTTACAGTACATACCCCTCACTGCCTACAATATGGATAGGAGAAGAAGGATCTACTGTATATAGCACACTACACTCACCTAAAGAATTATTAGGAACACCTGTTCTATTTCTCATTAATTCGATTATCTAGTCAACCAATCACATGGCAGTTGCTTCAATGCATGTAGGGTTGTGGTCCTGGTCAAGACAATCTCCTGAACTGAACTGAATGCCAGAATGGGAAAGAAAGGTGGGCTACAACAGCAGAAGACCCCACCGGGTACCACTCATCTCCACTACAAATAGGAAAAAGAGGCTACAATTTGCACAAGCTCACCAAATTTGGACTGTTGAAGACTGGAAAAATGTTGCCTGGTCTGATGAGTCTCGATTTCTGTTGAGACATTCAAATGGTAGGGTCCGAATTTGGCATAAATAGAATGAGAACATGTATCCATCATGCCTTTTTACCACTGTGTAGGCTGGTGGTGGTGGTGGTGTAATGGTGTGGGGGATGTTTTCTGGGCACACTTTAGGCCCCTTAGTGCCAATTAGCCATCGTTTAAATGCCACGGGCTACCTGAGCATTGTTTCTGACCATGTCCATCCCTTCATGACCACCATGTACCCATCCTCTGATGGCTACTTCCAGCAGGATAATGCACCATGTCACAAAGTTTGAATCATTTCAAATTGGTTTCTTGAACATGACAATGTATTCACTGTACTAAAATGGCCCCACAGTCACCAGATCTCAACCCAATAGAGCATCTTTGGGATGTGGTGGAACAGGATCTTCCATCCCTGGATGTGCATCCCTTAAATCTCCATCAACTGCAAGATGCTATCCTATCAATATGGGCCAACATTTCTAAAGAATGCTATCAGCACCTTGTTGAATCAATGCCACGTAGGATTAAGGTAGTTCTGAAGGCAAAAAGGGGTCCAACACCGTATTAGTATGGTGTTCCTAATAATTCTTTAGGTGAGTGTATATGTATGTAGAACTGAATGGTGTATCCTCCATATTATTCCTTCTGGTTTAAAAGCTAAAAGCAGACTGAACACTTACCGTAATCATGAACTTCAATGTGCCCATTCAGATGGGCAATTTTTTTTCACGTACCATGGACATGCACCATCAAGGTCAAATTCTCCTCAAGACTCACTCTTCATGTGAGAGGGTGTGTGAGAAAGACAGCTAGCACCATCCATGTGTTGTCTGTTTAAAAACTTGTCCATGTTTCAAGCCCAGATAAGCCCTCGGAAGTCAATGAGATCCATCAGGATCCATTACACATTGTCATGTTCCTTCAAAGGGATGACTGACATCCCATTGACTGCCCTTATGATCACTACACCAGTTCTTCAAAAACATTGATACATTTATACAACTATTCAATATTATGTTCTTTTTAGAAGCTTAAAAGGTTGTGGTGTAAATCAATAAAGGTAATACTCACATCATCAATTCCCCACAGACGCAGTGAAATCCCGCGTATGCCCAGTACTATCTTCTACTAGAGCTGGAGGGTGCCGGGGACCTTATCCGGCGCAGGCACGGAGCGACGAGATGAGGCTGATGCCAGGAAGATAGTACTGGGCATGCGCGGGATTTCATTGCGTCTGGAGACAAAAAAGCCGCCCAGTGCAGTGAATACTAATGAGCTGGGCGGAACTAGGAGACAGCGTCTTGGGCACAAAGTAAGGTATTTGCATATTGATAAAAACACTTTTCATAAGTAAAGGAATGGCAGCGAGGGGTGATAATGGTATAGTTTAATTAAGCATATTAAGCCCAATAGAAGAATAAAAGGTCCTTCTAAAAAAATTAGCATATTGTGATAAAGTTCATTATTTTCTGTAATGTACTGATAAACATTAGACTTTCATATATTTTAGATTCATTACACACCAACTGAAGTAGTTCAAGCCTTTTATTGTTTTAATATTGATGATTTTGGCATACAGCTCATGAAAACCCAAAATTCCTATCTCCAAAAATTAGCATATCATGAAAAGGTTCTCTAAACGAGCTATTAACCTAATCATCTGAATCAACTAATTAACTCTAAACACCTGCAAAAGATTCCTGAGGCTTTTAAAAACTCCCAGCCTGGTTCATTACTCAAAACCGCAATCATGGGTAAGACTGCCGACCTGACTGCTGTCCAGAAGGCCATCATTGACACCCTCAAGCAAGAGGGTAAGACACAGAAAGAAATTTCTGAAGGAATAGGCTGTTCCCAGAGTGCTGTATCAAGGCACCTCAGTGGGAAGTCTATGAGAAGGAAAAAGTGTGGCAGAAAACGCTGCACAACGAGAAGAGGTGACCGGACCCTGAGGAAGATTGTGGAGAAGGACCGATTCCAGTCCTTGGGGGACCTGCGGAAGCAGTGGACTGAGTCTGGAGTAGAAACATCCAGAGCCACCGTGTACAGGCGTGTGCAGGAAATGGGCTACAGGTGCCGCATTCCCCAGGTCAAGCCACTTTTGAACCAGAAACAGCGGCAGAAGCGCCTGACCTGGGCGACAGAGAAGCAGCACTGGACTGTTGCTCAGTGGTCCAAAGTACTTTTTTCGGATGAAAGCAGATTTTGCATGTCATTCGGAAATCAAGGTGCCAGAGTCTGGAGGAAGACTGGGGAGAGGGAAATGCCAAAATGCCTGAAGTCCAGTGTCAAGTGCCCACAGTCAGTGATGGTCTGGGGTGTCATGTCAGCTGCTGGTGTTGGTCCACTGTGTTTTATCAAGGGCAGGGTCAATGCAGCTAGCTATCAGGAGATTTTGGAGCACTTCATGCTTCCATCTGCTGAAAAGCTTTATGGAGATGAAGATTTCATTTTTCAGCACGACCTGGCACCTGCTCACAGTGCCAAAACCACTGGTAAATGGTTTACTGACCATGGTATTACTGTGCTCAATTGGCCTGCCAACTCTCCTGACCTGAACCCCATAGAGAATCTGTGGGATATTGGGAAGAGAAAGTTGAGAGACGCAAGACCCAACACTCTGGATGAGCTTAAGGCCGCTATCGAAGCATCCTGGGCCTCCATAACACCTCAGCAGTGCCACAGGCTGATTGTCTCCATGCCACGCCGCATTGAAGCAGTCATTTCTGCAAAAGGATTTCCGACCAAGTATTGAGTGCATAACTGAACATAATTATTTGAAGGTTGACTTTTTTTGTATTAAAAACACTTTTCTTTTATTGGTCGGATGAAATATGCCAATTTTTTTAGATAGGAATTTGGGGTTTTCATGAGCTGTGTGCCAAAATCATCAATATTAAAACAATAAAAGGCTTGAACTACTTCAGTTGTGTGTAATGAATCTAAAATATATGAAAGTCTAATGTTTATCAGTACATTACAGAAAATAATGAACTTTATCACAATATGCTAATTTTTTGAGAAGGACCTGTATATGTCACTTTAAATGCTCTAACGGCCTGTCAGTGTCCCTTTCCTGGGGAGGAGGGGGGCCCCACTGCCCACCTATGTAAACATTGTAGAAGGCACCCGACCTCTGACAGGGAGCCGCCGTCTCACAATTAACCCCTCGGGTGCCACGGATGGCAGCGCCCTGTCAGAGGTGCGACCCCATCACCATGGGAACGCCTCGGGGTTAGAATATACCATCGGATCTTGGGCGGGACTCGGCTGTAAAGTAGGGCAGCCTGCTCGTGCATCTCCTGTCCTCCAGCAGATAGACGGACCTCTCCTAGCAACGCAGTTTTAGGGTAAGGTGAGAATAGGTACTATGGGGCACAAATTGAATGATTTTAAGGGTTTAGGAAGAATTAATATAACATTTGAAGATGGCCACTAAGGTGATACTAATCGCTTTTATCAAAATATGGAAAAAAAATAATATGACAGTTATACTTTAACATACTGAGCGAGGCACAGCGGGGCGTAGGAGCGATATTTGAAAAAAACAGGCAAGGTGGCAGCATCAGTACCCCTCAAGTAAAGGTATTTAAACTAAAAAAAATACATGAAAGGTCCTCTTTAAGAATATCTCTGTACTTTGTTCCATTCAGCTTTCCCTCAACTCTGGCCAGTCTCCATGTCCCAGCTTCTGAAAAAGAGAATCTTGTTTCTCCAAGTCTGAAAGTCCTTTAGGTGCTTTTTTTTGCAAATTTGAATGTGTATTTCACTGAGGAGAGGCTTCTTTCTATCCACTCTGCTGCTCCAATGATGGTTGACCTTCTGATAGTTTCTCCCATCTGCACGCAAGATGTTTGGAGCTCAGCCAGAGTGACTATTGGATTCTTGGTCACCTCTCTTACCAAGACACTTTCCCCCGATTACTAGTTTGGCATGGAGGACAGCTATAGGAAGAGCACTTGTTCTTCTAAAGTTCTTTAAGAATTATGGAGGTCACTGTGTTCTTGGGAACTTTCAATACCCTTTTGCAGAACTGTGACACAATCCTGTCTCTGATCTCTACAGGCAGTTCTTTCTCCTTCGTGGCTTTGTTTTTGAATCAATTGTTTTTGAATCAATTAGTTCCATCCAGATCAGCTGGATGGAACTATGTAGTTCTGGTGCCGGAGCTATGGAACAACAACTGATCAATATGTGTGTGCAAGGTGTCTTGGTGATCAGATATTGATGCCCCATTCTGAGGATAATAAAAATCCTGGGCAAACCCTTTAACCATATGTGTAGCACCCCAGACCTAGGGGTTATACAATTATGTATATACAGTAGTTATTCTTTTATACTGTTATGCATTGCCGTGTATTTTGTATGCTATGGTTGTAACTACCAGTAAGGTTATGGATGGCAAGGGTTAAGAAGAAACAGGGCTAATGACCCTGCTCATCCCCTCTTGGTAGGAGTGGGTTGGTCCTGCTTCCTGCCAGTAGGGGGAGTTCCTGTTAAACTATAGTGTAGAGATAAAGCACAAGTCAGAGCTCCTTTTCCTAAAGAGGTTCTCTAGTGAAATTAACTTGATCCAGGACTCAAGTAAATACTTGAGAAGAGATACAGCAGTGTGAACAGCTAAATTCAGCTGTGAGGTGAGGGACTACGGCTAAAACACCCATTACTCAAAACATTACTAGGCCAGTACGACCTAAGTGCTAAATTGCAGCCATCCAACCTGCCTCTATAATCCTTACGAGTGCCAAAGAAGATAGCACTCCAAATATACTGCTATTAAATGACTTTGAAGTTCTGTGTTGCATTCCTGAAAGTGACTTTTATAGGTTTAATTTGGACCTCATTCCAGTACTACATTTTAACTGCACCGATCCCCAGGGAGCAACAGCCTGAGGGAGTACACTGTGACACCACACTTCATCAGGGCCACTACCACTCCCATCCTCTGCACCAGTTGCTTCGGGGCTTACTGCATATGCAACTCGTACAGTTTCTTAACAAAATGTTGGAAACCCTTTTAAAGCGAGTACAATATTTCTTACAACCAAAGGAAAATATGCTTCTTCTGCTAGTTCTGATAATAATGAATAATGATAATGGCTTACAATCATTGTTTTGTCTATGAAGCAATTTTAGGGGGAGAAAACAAGCTTCAGCAACTTCCCACAAAAATACTGTGCAAATGGAAATTATGAAATGATGTGATGGTTGAGCAGACCCCCCCCCCAGTAACAGATACATAATATACCAGTAACCTATCACATAATATACCAGTAACCTATGAAAGGTTTTATAGTCGGAGCTGGCCAGCTATTTAAAATACACTACTATGTTTTTGCCACATGAGGCTACTTTCACACTAGCGTTTATATATTTTCCGGTATTGAAATCCATCATAGGGTCTCAATACTGGGAAAAAAACACCTCAGTTTTGTCCCCATTCATTGTCAATGGGGACAAAACGTATTGTAATGCCTTGTACATGGGACTCCCTAAGAAGAACTTGCATAGACTTCAACTTGTGCAGAATGCCGCAGCAAGTCTACTAACGGGTGTTGCCCGCCGAAAGCATATTACTCCCTCTCTTAATGCCTTGCATTGATGTTCAAGCTTAGATGCCTCATGTATAGGGTATTCCATGGTGTGGGGCCCTTGTACCTGCGACGTAAATTCACCAGGTACGTTGAGGACATTGAGGTCTAGTAACTCTGCAAATTTTAACATCCCACAAGTTAATAAGATCAGACGTGGAGGTAGATCCTTTTCGGCTCAAGGGGCAAGATTTTGGAACAATCTACCTCTGGGCCTGAAAATGATTCCCAGTCTTCTCTCATTCAGACGTGTACTGAAAACCTTACTTTTCAAACAGGCGTTTGATCTTCCTATATAACACTTATTTTGGTTCATATAATTTGGGGGGTTTTCCTAAATCTTTGTCTATAAATTCCCAATTGGTAATGTGCCTTCTATTTTAAAGATACCTTTCCTTCACGTTTATTAATTTTGTTCTCTTCACATTTTCTATATCTCGTCCGAACCCTTTGAACCTTGAGATCCCCCTACCTTCCCTCCCTTCCCTTTTTCTTGATTTTCCATTTGATAAGTGCTAGGAAATTGGTCTCTGGAATAGGTGCCTTATCCTCTAGGCCTTTGCGGCCCATGGCAAAGTGTCATGCCTTCTTTTCAGCCAGCTAAGCGCATCGAGGCCCTAAGGGTAAGACTGCGTGTACACAAGACTATACATCATCGTCATCATCAACTGAACAGAACGGAATGCTCCAAAATGCATTCCGTTCCGTTCTCACACCAGAGAGCAAACCGCAGCATGCTGCGGTTTGAAAGACGGATCCGTCATGACCGCCAATGCAAGTCAATGTGGACAGATGGAGATGGCCTTGCGGTTCGCCCTGCGGTCGTTTCGTGTCGAACTTTGCTCATTCGCGGTTCGCCTAACGGACGAACATATGGCGATGTCTGCCGACACCATATTCTTTTACATTGTAAAGAACTTTGATCCATGACACATCCATCAGGTGGTACAGGACAGCCAATTGAGACGTTTCAGCACATGGACACACCCCTACCTTATAAATAAACCCGATCTGGCCGACATTTTACATTCAGTCTTTTGCCAGTGTAGGGAGAGGTTGCTGTGTGGAGCAGGGACAGGCTGTTAGGGACACCAAATGCTAGCTAATAGGGCCACAAAAGTACATTTAAGGACTGGTATAGGTGTGCTATCGATAGGTGTGACTTACTGAGGGGTGTGATATACTTATAATATACTTTCTATATAGTGCATTTGTATTGTGCAGCAGTTGTGTGACTTTCTGCAGCGATACTGCAGTTATACAGAGGGGCAAACGCTCTTGGAACAAATAATTTCAACTGGTGTGATATAGCAGTTGCCCCCCCAAAAAACTGATTGAGGCAGGGGTGTGATATATCTATAATATACTTTATATATAGTGCATTTGGGAAATGCAACATTTGTTTGCGGCTCTGCTGCGTTACCACAGCTACACAGAGCGACAAACGCTATTGGAACAAATAATTTCTACTGATGTGATATACCAGTTGCCCCCCAAAAAATCTGATTGAGGCAGGGGTGTTATATACCTTCTTCCACAAATACTGCTCTTCTATAGGGACTTTGTCACAGAGTCATTTTGAAAATGACAGGGAGAGGAAGAGGCAGGCCATTCCGCAGGGGTGGTAGGGGTCAGGCAGGTGCACCAGGCCGGAGCCTAAGTGGGAAGCTGCAGAAGGTGCGTGCAATTACGTCAAAGGACACACCAGAGTTAGATGAGTTTCTCACTCAGCCTTCCGCTTCTGCACCCTCATCATCCTCTCTATCTGCACTTTCTTCACTCTATGCTGTGTGCACCCCCAATGACACCACCATATCCCCTCCGCTCGAGTCAGAGGAATTATTTTCCCATCCATTCCAAGACCTTACCGATGTGCAGCCATTCTTGGCATTGGATCAGGAAGAGGAGGTATCAACGGTCGCCACCCAGCAGTCTGACAACAGTACCCAGATCAGCCCAAGGAGGGTGGTCCCTGCTGTTGCTGCCTACTCCGAGATCTGTAATGTCAGTGGTGGTGAAGGTGACGATGGTGACATGTCGATGGACGTTACGTGGGTGCCCACAAGAGAGGAAGAGGAGGGGAGTTCAGAGGGAAAGACAGAGCAGTAGATAGGGAGGAGAAGGAGGAGAAGCAGGCAGAACTCGCAGTCCACAGGAGGCAAAAAGCAGACTGCAAATGTATCTGGAACGAGCCATCCACCATGCACGGTCACATCTGGCGCTCCCAGGACGCCGGCACATGGCTTCGCAGTGTGGGATTTTTTTAACGTGTCAGCTGCTGACAATAGTGTTGCCATCTGCAGCCTGTGCTGTCAACGCATAAGTCGCGGTAAGCCCAACACTCACCTAGGGACGACCACCTTAAGAAGGCACCTGGCCTCCCATCACCAAGCCCAGTGGGAGCAACACCGTCAGAACCCACAAAGCCACACTCCCAGCGCTCCCGGTCCTGCCTCTTCTCCTTCTCTTCTCTCCTCCCATTTGTCCTCCACTCCACCTTCCACCGTGCGATCATTGTGTTCATCTGACAAAAGGCAGGCTTCCGTGGGCCAAATGTTCGAACATAAAAAGTTGATGATGCCGGATTATCCTCTTGCCCAATGGCTGACTGCTGGCTTGTC